>NC_044383.1:94192382-94817382 GCF_006542625.1 Nomascus leucogenys | reverse complement strand
AGATATATTACTCCTTTTAAATGTATAAAATTGAAGATATTTCTAAGAAAGTCGATCCTAACAAAGCTGATATTTCTCAAGTTACTAAATTATCTGAAATTGATACTGAACCACTATCTTTGCTTTTGGTTCACTCACCAAGCTTCCTCCCTTCGATCAACCACTTATCCAGCAAGCTCTTGGAATGCCCCTTTCTCCAAGACCTACTAATAAATCTATGCTGACACAGGATTTTCATCACAAAAAACAAGTCGTACTTCATAGAAAAAAAAACCGTGCTATTGACATATGTCATTTTAAGCAATTGTTTGCCCTTTGTATATTATATAGATCAGGGCCAGCAAACTTCCTGTAAAGGGTCAGATAGTAAATATGTTAGGCTTTGAAAGCCGTAAGTCTCCACTGCAGCTACTCAACTCTGCAACTGTACTCCAAAAAGAGCCATAGGTAATACATAAATAAATGAGCATAAAATTTTTCAATAAAACTTGATTTATAAAAACAGGCAGCAGGCCAGATTTGGCCACTGGCTATAGTTTGTCCACCCTGGTATAAACTATCACAGGCTACTTTAAAATACTTTCAGTGCAGAGGGTAAAATGAATGCATTTAACTTTATAAAATGATGCTATATAGATACCAACAAATGCTTTAACAATTATATTTGTCTTTGGGAGGCCGAGGCAGGTGGATCATGAGGTCCAGGAAATTGAGACCATCCTGGCTAACGTGGTGAAACCCTGTCTCTACTGAAAATACAAAAAATTAGCTGGGCGTGGTGGCAGGCACCTGTAGTCCCAGCTACTCGGGAGGCTGAGGCAGGAGAATGGTGTGAACCTGGGAGGTGGAGCTTGCAGTGAGCCGAGATTGCACCACTGCACTCCAGCCTGGGAGACAGGGCGAGACTCCGTCTCAAAAATAAATAAATAAAATAAAACAATTATATTTGTTCTTATACTTTAGGAGAATTACCTAAGTTTTATTAATATTGGTAAAATCAAGATACTATGTCATATGATCAGAAAGAAATTTCAAGTTAAAGTACAGACTCATTGAAGGAGGGATAATTATTATAATTACAACCAAGAGAATAAGAATTACCTAAATTTTTCTATTTAAATACAACACAAAACATATCTTGCTTTTATTTGGAGAAAAATCTGAGTTTTACATAAATCTGCAAACCTCAAGTAAACAGACTAGTGACAGTTATTTTATGAAAATTATTTTTCTCAATGAACTGATTACTGAAAACAAAATTTTTAATTACAGTTCTCATACTTCAATGTCTTTTCCCTGCATGGTAAACATCCTTTCCCACTTTTCTTGGTAACTTACTTGTCTTTTAAGTCTCAGTTTAAGCATCATCGGCTCTTTGGAAAAATACTCCTGACATGTGCTACCTCCTCCACTCAAACTGCCAGTGTGGGTCAGGGCCCCTTTTCTTTTTCTTTTTTTCCCCGTTTTCGTGTGTGTGTGTGTGTGTGTGTGTGTGTGTGTGTGTGTGTGTGTGTGTGTGTTTAAGACAATGTCTTGCTCTGTCGCCCACGCTGGAATCCAGTGGTGCAATCGTGGCTCACTGCAGCCTGGAACTCCTGGGCTCAAGCAATCCTCCCACCTCAGCTTCCCCAGTACCTGGGACCACAGGCATGCACCACCATGCCTGACTAATTTTTTAATTTTTTTGTAGAGATGAGGTCTTACCATGTTTCCCAGGCTGATCTCAAACTCCTCAAGCAATCCTCCAACCTCAGTCTCCCAAAGCACTGGGATTATAGGCCTGAGCCACCACACCCAGCCCAGGCCCCTTTATTTATTTATTTTTTATTATTATTATACTTTAAATTCTAGGGTACACGTGCACAACATGCAGGTTTGTTACATATCTATACCATATCTATACATGTGCCAAGTTGGTGTGCTGCACCCGTTAACTCGTCATTTAACATTAGGTATATCTCCTAATGCTATCCCTCCCACCTCCCGCAACTGCATGACAGGCCCCGGTGTGTGATGTTCCCTACCCTGTGTCCGAGTGTTTGCATTGTTCAGTTCCCACCTATGAGTGAGAACATGCGGTGTTTGGTTTTCTGTCCTTATGATAGTTTGCTGAGAATGATGGTTACCAGCTTCATCCATGTCCCTACAAAGGACATGAACTCATCCTTTTTTATGGCTGCATAGTATTCCATGGTGTATATGTGCCACATTTTCTTAATCCAGTCTATCATCGATGGACATCTGGGTTGGTTCCAAGTCTTTGCTATTGTGAATAGTGCTGCAATAAACATATGTGTGCACGTGTCTTTATAGCAGCATGATTTATAATCCTTTGGGTGTATGCCCAGTAATGGGATGGCTGGGTCAAATGGTATTTCTAGTTCTAGATCCTTGAGAAATCACCACACTGTCTTCCACAATGGTTGAACTAGTTTACAGTCCCACCAACTATAAAAGCATTCCTATTTCTCCACATCCTCTCCAGCACCTGTTGTTTCCTGACTTTTTAATGATGGCCATTCTAAAACTGGTGTGAGATGGTATCTCATTGTGGTTTGGATTTGCATTTCTCTCACGGCCAGTGATGATGAGCATTTTTTCATGTGTCTGTTGGCTGCATAAATGTCTTCTTTTGAGAAGTGTCTGTTCATATCCTTCACCCACTTTTTGATGGGGATGTTTGACTTTTTCATGTAAATTTGTTTGAGTTCTCTGTAGATTCTGGATATTAGCCCTTTGTCAGATGGGTAGATTGCAAAAAATTTCTCCCACTCTGTAGGTTGCCTGTTCACTCTGATGGTCGTTTCTTTTGCTGTGCAGAAGCTCTTTCGTTTAATTAGATCCCATTTGTCAATTTTGGCTTTTGTTGCCCTTGCTTTTGGTGTTTTAGACATGAAGTCCTTGCCCATGCCTATAGCCTGAATGGTATTGCCTAGGTTTTCTTCTAGGGTTTTAATGGTTTTAGGTCTAACATTTAAGTCTTTAATCCATCTTGAATTAATTTTTGTATAAGGTGTAAGGAAGGGATCCAGTTTCAGCTTTCTACCTATGGCTAGCCAGTTTTCCCAGCACCGTTTATTAAATAGGGAATCCTTTCCCCATTTCTTGTTTTTGTCAGGTTTCTCAAAGATCAGATGGTTGCAGATGTGTGGTATTATTTCCGGGGGCTCTATTCTGTTCTGTTGGTCTATTATCTCTGTTTTGGTACCAGTACCATGCTGCTGTTTTGGTTACTGTAGCCTTGTAGTATAGTTTGAAGTCAGGTAGTGTGATGCTTCCAGCTTTATTCTTTTGGTTTAGGATTGTCTTGGCAATGTGGGCTCGTTTTAGATTCCATATGAACTTTAAAATAGTTTTTTCCAATTCTGTGAAGAAAGTCACTGGTAGCTTGATGGGGATAGCATTGAATCTATAAATTACCTTGGGCAGTATGGCCATTTTCACAATATTGATTCTTCCTATCCATGAGCATGGAATGTTCTTCCATTTGTTGTATCCTCTTTTATTTCATTGAGCAGTGGTTTGTAGTTCTCCTTGAAGAGGTCCTTCACATCCCTTGTAAGTTGGATTCCTAGGTATTTTATTCTCTTTGAAGCAGTTGTGAATGGGAGTTCACTCATGATTTGGCTCTCTGTTTGTTATTGGTTAGAGGAATGCTTGTGATTTTTGCACATTGATTTTGTATCCTGAGACTTTGCTGAAGTTGCTTATCAGCTTAAGGAGATTTTGGGCTGAGATGATGGGGTTTTCTAAATATACAATCATGTCATCTGCAAACAGGGACAATTTGACTTCCTCTTTTCCTAACTGAATACCCTTTATTTCTTTCTCTTGCCTGATTGCCCTGGCCAGAACTTCCAACACTATGTTGAATAGGAGTGGTGAGAGAAGGCATCCCTGTCTTGTGCCAGTTTTCAAAGGGAATGCTTCCAGTTTTGCTCATTCAGTACAATATTGGCTGTGGGTTTGTCATAAACAGCTCTTATTATTTTGAGATACATCCCATCAATACCTAGTTTATTGAGAGTTTTTGGCATGAAGGGCTGTTGAATTTGGTCAAAGGCCTTTTCTGCATCTATTGAGATAATCATGTGGTTTTTGTCTTTGGTTCTGTTTACATGATGGATTACTTTTATTGATTTGCATATGTTGAACCAGCCTTGCATCCCAGGGAAGAAACCAACTTCATCATGGTGGATAAGCTTTTTGATGTGCTGCTGGATTCAGTTTGCCAGTATTTTATTGAGGATTTTTGCATCGATGTTCATCAGGGATATTGGTCTAAAATTCTCTTTTTTTGTTGTGTCTCTGCCAGGCTTTGGTATCAGGATGATGCTGGCCTCATAAAGTGAATTAGGGAGGATTCCCTCTTTTTCTATTAATTGGAATAATTTCAGAAGGAATGGTACCAGCTCCTCTTTGTACCTCTGGTAGAATTTGGCTATGAATCCATCTGGTCCTGGACTTCTTTTGGTTGGTAGGCTATTAATTTTTGCGTCAATTTCAGAACCTGTTATTGGTCTATACAGGGATTCAACTTCTTCCCAGTTTAGTCTTGGGAGGGTGTATGTGTCCAGGAATTTATCCACTTCTTCTAGATTTTCTAGTTTATTTGCATAGAGGTGTGTATAGTATTCTCTGATGGTAGTTTGTATTTCTGTGGGATCGGTGGTGATATCCCCTTTATCATTTTTTATTGTGTCTATTTGATTCTTCTCTCTTTTCTTCTTTATTAGTCTTGCTAGTGGTCTATCAATTTTGTTGATCTTTTCAAAAAATAAGCTCCTGGATTCATTGATTTTTTTGAAGGGTTTTTTGTGTCTCTATCTCCTTCAGCTCTGCTCTGTTCTTAGTTACTTCTTGCCTTCTGCTAGCTTTTGAATGTGTTTGCTCTTGCTTCTCTAGTTCTTTTAATTGTGATGTTAGGGTGTCAATTTTAGATTTTTCCTGGTTTCTCTTGTGGGCATTTAGTGCTATAAATTTCCCTCTACACACTGTTTTAAATGTGTCCCAGAGATTCTGGTATGTGGTGTCTTTGTTCTCATTGGTTTCAAAGAACATCTTTGTTTCTGCCTTCATTTCGTTATGTACCCAGTAGTTCATTCAGGAGCAGGTTGTTCAGTTTCCATGTAGTTGAGTGGTTTTGAGTGAGTTTCTTAATCCTGAGTTCTAGTTTGATTGCACTGTGGTCTGAGAGACAGTTTGTTATAATTTCTGTTTTTTTACATTTGCTGAGGAGTGCTTTACTTCCAACTATGTGGTCAATTTTGGAATAAGTGTGATGTGGTGCTGAGAAGAATGTATATTCTGTTGATTGGGGGTGGAGAGTTCTGTAGATGTCTATCAGGTCTGCTTGGCGCAGAGCTGAGTTCAATTCCTGGATATCCTTGTTAACTTTCTCTGTCGTTGATCTGTCTAATGTTGATAGTGCAGTGTAAAAGTCTCCCATTATTATTGTGTGGGAGTCTAAGTCTTTTTGTGGGTCTCTAAGGACTTGCTTTATGAATCTGGGTGCTCCTGTATTGGGTGCATATATATTTAAGATAGTTAGCTCTTCTTGTTGAATTGATCCCTTTACCACTATGAAATGGCCTTCTTCGTCTCTTTTGATCTTTGTTGGTTTAAAGTCTGTTTTATCAGAGACTAGGATTGCAACCCCTGCTTTTTTTTTTGTTTTCCATTTGCTTGGTAGATCTTCCTCCATCCCTTTATTTTGAGCCCATGTGTGTCTCTGCACGTGAGATGGGTCTCCTGAATACAGCACACTGATGGGTCTTGACTCTTTATCCAATTTGCCAGTCTGTGTCTTTTAATTGGAGAATTTAGCCCATTTACATTTAAGGTTGATATTGTTACGTGTGAATTTGATCCTGTCATTATGATGTTAGCTGGTTATTTTGCTCATTAGTTGATGCAGTTTCTTCCTAGCATTAATGGTCTTTACAATTTGGCATGTTTTTGCAGTGACTGGTACCATGTGTTCCTTTCCATGTTTAGTGCTTCCTTCAGGAGCTCTTGTAAGGTAGGCCTGATGGTGACAAAATCTGTCAGCATTTGCTTGTCTGTAAAGTATTTTATTTATCCTTCACTTATGAAGCTTAGTTTGGCTGGATATGAAATTCTGGATTGAAAATTCTTTTCTTTAAGAACGTTGAATATTGGCCCCCACTCTCTTCTGGCTTGTAGAGTTTCTGCCAAGAGATCCGCTGTTAGTCTGATGCGCTTCCCTTTGTGGATAACCTGACCTTTCTCTCTGGCTGCCCTTAACATTTTTTCCTTCATTTCAACTTTGGTGAATCTGACAATTACGTGTCTTGGAGTTGCTCTTCTCGAGGAGTATCTCTGTGGCGTTCTCCGTATTTCCTGAATTTGAATGTTGGCCTGCCTCACTAGGTTGGGGAAGTTCTCCTGGATAATATCCTGAAGAGTATTTTCCAACTTGGTTCCATTCTCCCTGTCACTTTCAGGTACACCAATCAGACATAGATTTGGTCTTTTCACATAGTCCCATATTTCTTGGAGGCTTTGTTCATTGCTTTTTACTCTTTTTCCTCTAAACTTCTCTTCTTGCTTCATTTCATTCATTTGATCTTCCATCACTGATAGCCTTTCTTCCACTTGATCAAATCAGCTACTGAAGCTTGGGCATGAGTCACATAGTTCTCGTGCCATGGTTTTCAGCTCCATCAGGTCATTTAAGGACCTCTCTACACAGTTTATTCTAGTTAGCCATTCATCTAATCTTTTTTTCAAGGTTTTTCGCGTCTTTGAGATGGGTTCAAACATCCTCCTTTAGCTCGGAGAAGTTTGTTATTACCGATCGTCTGAAGCCTTCTTCTCTCAACTCGTCAAAGTCATTCTCTGTCCAGCTTTGTTCTGTTGCTGGTGAGGAACTGTGTTCCTTTGGAGGAGAAGAGGCACTCTGATTTTTAGCATTTTCAGTTTCTCTGCTCTGGTTTCTCCCCATCTTTGTGGTTTTATCTACCTTTGGTCTTTGATGATGGTGACGTACAGATGGGGTTTTGGAGTGGATGTCCTTTCTGTTTGTTAGTTTTCCTTCTAACAGTCAGGACTCTCAGCTGCAGGTCTGTTGGAGTTTGCTGGAGGTCCACTCCAGACCCTGTTTGCCTGGGTATCAGCAGCAGAGGCTGCAGAACAGCAAATATTGCAGAACGGCAAATGTTGCTGCCTGATCCTTCCTCTGGAAGCTTCATCTCAGAGGGGCACCCAGCTGTATGAGGTGTCAGTCAGCCCCTACTGAGAGGTGTCTCCCAGTTAGGCTACCTGGGAGTCAGGGACCCACTTGAGGAGGCAGTCTGTCCGTTCTCATGTCTCAAACTCCGTGCTGGGAGAACCCCTACTCTCTAGAAAGCTGTCAGACAGGGACTTTTAAGTATGCAGAAGTTTCTGCTGCCTTTTGTTCAGCTATGCCCTGCCCCCAAAGGTGGAGTCTACAGAGGCAGGCAGGCCTCCTTGAGCTGCAGTGGGCTCCACCCAGCTCCAGCTTCTGGGACACTTTGTTTACCTACTCAAGCCTCTGCAATGGCAGATGCCCCTCCCCCAGCCTCGCTGCCACCTTGCAGTTCAATCTCAGACTGCTGTGCTAGCAGTGAGCAAGGCTCCGTGGGCATGGGACCCTCCGAGCCAGGCATAGGATATAATCTTCTGGTGTGCCATTTGCTAAGGCCGTTGGAAAAGTGCAGTATTTGGGTGGTAGTGTCCCAATTTTCCAGGTACCGTCTGTCATGGCTTCCCTTTGCTAGGAAAGGGAATTCCCCGACCCCTTGAGCTTCCTGGGTGAGGCGATGCCTGCCCTGGTCCGTGGGCTGCACCCACTGTCTGACAAGCCCCAGTAAGATGAACCCGATACCTCAGTTGGAAAGGCTGAAATCACCTGTCTTCTACATCACTTATGCTTGGAGCTGTAGACTGGAGCTGTTCCTATTTGGCCATCTTGGAACCTCCTAGGGCCCCTTTATTTTTTAGCATCCTGTAGTTAACTCAATTACAGAAGTTCTCACATAATATGATAAAAATTTTTATTGTCTGACTTATAGATCAGAAGAAGACAATGTTTAGTCAGATTCAATGACCACCAATATTTTCTTACCACAATATCTCCATTTATGTTATTAATTTTGACTGGTAGTATAAAATCTTAAAGTTGTTTATTCAGGAAACTTAATTAAGGACTACATATCCTAAATTATCATATATCCAAAATATATAACTGTAGGCGTAGAGGTACATTACAGCCTAGCTGACCAGATGTCACATTTTTAAAAAATTGAATATAGTAAAAACTCTTCTCTTCTAGTATCTACTTGCAGTTTACAAGTCTCAGACCAGCTTGACTTCTTTTCCCATTGATTTTTCTTCCATATGATTCTAGGATTCTTTTTATAATCCTTCAGGTTCAGGTTCAGTTGTGCATCAAAAAAAGTATGTTTTTTTTTTTTTGAGACAGAGTCTCGCTCTGTTGCCCAGGCTGGAGTCCAGTGGCACAATCTTGGCTCACTGCAACCTCTGCCTCCCAGGTTCAAGCTATTCTCCTGCCTCAGTCTTCCAAGTAGCTGGGATTACAGGCACCCACCTCATGGCCGGCTAATTTTTTTGTATTTTTGATAGAGATGGGGTTTCACTATGTTGGCCAGGCTGGTTTCGAACTCCTGACCTCAAGTGATCCACCTGCCTTGGCCTCCCAAAGTGCTAGGATTACAGGTGTGAGCCACTGCGCCCAGCCAAAAATGTATAATCCTTGATGGGGGAATCATACAATGGAAAATAAACAGTGAACACTTTGAATCTAGACTTTCAACCTAACTTTCTTTCATGAAAGTTTTCTTTAATCCATTTTGAATTAATTTTTGTATAAGGTGTAAGGAAGGGGTCCAGTTTCAGCTTTCTACATATGGCTAGCCAGTTTTCCCAGCACCATTCATTAAATAGGGAATCCTTTCCCCATTTCTTGTTTTTGTCAGGTTTGTCAAAGATCAGATAGTTGTAGATATGCGGCATCATTTCTGAGGGCTCTGTTCTGTTCCATTGATCTATATCTCTGTTGTGGTACCAGTACCATGCTGTTTTGGTTACTGTAGCCTTGTAGTATAGTTTGAAGTCAGGTAGCGTGATGCCTCCAGCTTTGTTCTTTTGGCTTAGGACTGACTTGGCGATGTGCGCTCTTTTTTGGTTCCATATGAACTTTAAAGTAGTTTTTTCCAATTCTGTGAAGAAAGTCATTGGTAGCTTGATGGGGATGGCATTGAATCTATAAATTACTTTGGGCAGTATGGCCATTTTCACGATATTGATTCTTCCAACCCATGAGCATGGAATGTTCTTCCATTTGTTTGTATCTTCTTTTATTTCATTGAGCAGTGGTTTGTAGTTCTCCTTGAAGAGGTCCTTCACATCCCTTGTAAGTTGGATTCCTAGGTATTTTATTCTCTTTGAAGCAACTGTGAATGGGAGTTCACTCATGATTTGGTTCTCTGTTTGTCTGTGATTGGTGTACAAGAATGCTTGTGATTTTTGTACATTGATTTTGTATCCTGAGACTTTGCTGAAGTTGCTAATCAGCTTAAGGAGATTTTGGGCTGAGACAATGGGATTTTCTAGATATACAATCATGTCATCTGCAAACAGGGACAGTTTGACTTCCTCTTTTCCTAATTGAATACCCTTTATTTCCTTCTCCTGCCTGATTGCTCTGGCCAGAACTTCCAGCACTAAAACCATTAAAATCCTACAAGAAAACCTAGGCAATACCATTCAGGACATAGGCATGGGCAAGGACTTCATGTCTAAAACACCAAAAGCAATGGCAACAAAAGCCAAAATTGACAAATGGGATCTAATTAAACTAAAGAGCTTCTGCACAGCAAAAGAAACTACCATCAGAGTGAACAGGCAACCTACAGAATGGGAGAAAATTTTTGCAACCTACTCATCTGACAAAGAGCTAATATCCAGAATCTACAATGAACTCAAACAAATTTACAAGAAAAAAACAAACAACCCCATCAAAAGGTGGGCAAAGGACATGAACAGACACTTCTCAAAAGAAGACATTTATGCAGCCAAAAAACACATGAAGAAATGCTCATCATCACTGGCCATCAGAGAAATGCAAATCAAAACCACAGTGAGATACCATCTCACACCAGTTAGAATGGCCATCATTAAAAAATCAGGAAACAACAGGTGCTGGAGAGGATGTGGAGAAATAGGAACACTTTTACACTGTTGGTGGGACTGTAAACTAGTTCAACCATTGTGGAAGTCAGTGTGGCGATTCCTCAGGGATCTAGAACTAGAAATACCATTTGACCCAGCCATCCCATTACTGGGTATATATCCAAAGGACTATAAATCATGCTGCTATAAAGACACATGCACACGTATGTTTATGGCGGCACTATTCACAATAGCAAAGACTTGGAACCAACCCAAATGTCCAACAATGATAGACTGGATTAAGAAAATGTGGCACATATACACCATGGAATACTATGCAGCCATAAAAAATGATGAGTTCATGTCCTTTGTAGGGACATGGATGAAACTGGAAAACATCATTCTCAGTAAACTATCGCAAGGACAAAAAACCAAACACCGCATGTTCTCACTCATAGGTGGGAATTGAACAATGAGAATTCATGGACACAGGAAGGGGAACATCACATTCCAGGGACTGTTGTGGGGTAGGGGGAGGGGGGAGGGACAGCATTAGGAGATATACCTAATGCTAAATGACGAGTTAATGGGTGCAGGAAATCAACATGGCACATGGATACATATGTAACAAACCTGCACATTGTGCACATGTACCCTAAAACCTAAAGTATAATAAAAAAAAAAAGAAAGTTTTCTTCTGATGTATCTTTGTGTTTTCTTTTTTAGAAATATGAGTTATGTGAATGTATGATCTCTGCTGTCTGCTTTCCACATCTAGCATTTTTTTTCTGCAGTAGTTTTCATCTCTGATTATTCCAGCGTCATTTTATATGATCTTTCATAAGTTTGGTCTCTTTATCATTGATTTTATTTTCAGCAGTGTTGATTCTATCATTTGCTTTTTCTAAGATGCTTTTCCTTTTCTTAATGGTCTGCTCTCAGTTTATTTGAGAGCTGCTCTGCCAGCTCACTTATCATCTAATCTTATAATTATTTCATGTCTAATCTCTTATGTCATCAGTACCATGACTACTTTAATTTCTCTTAGAATATAGAAAATTTTACCTGAAAAATTCTCCCATTTCCTGAGGTAGTTCTTCCTCCAAAATATATCTGTCACGTGCTTTTACTTGTTAGTTCATCTCTGCCTCTCCCCCTGCTCTTGCTCCTTCCTCCCTGTGCCTGCCTTCCCATTTATTTTTGTAATAATGATCTCTACAGATAGGACCCATGTTCAATCCATTTTGCTATTTGCTGATTTCTCAACTTTGACTATAAGTTTGCCTAGTCAGGTCTGCTGATTTCCAAAGAGAAGTGAGCAAAATTCACCTGTTCAAAAATGGTTTTCATTATAAAAATAATACAAGATCATTCCAGAAATCTTAGAAAAGTCTAAAAGAGAAAATTTTAATCAGTCGTAATCTTAAGATCCAGAAATAGGTTCTATTAACATTTTGGGATATTTCTTTCCAGTATTTTTTCATGCATGTGTATTATTTCCACAGTTGAGACAGGAATAGGTGTACCCTTGCATCATACTTTTCCACTCACGTTATCTGTAAGCATTATTCTACATTATCAAAAGTTTTTGAAAAATATTCCGTAAAACTGTTATATCCCCTCATGTGACTGCATCATCATTTACTTAACTGTTCCTCTAAATGTGTGAGAGAAAGCTGAAACAAAATTCCTGTGCCCACAACTGTCTCTTTATTGTTATCCTATTTATTTTTTTGTTTCTATGATAAAACATGGCTCTAAGTTCCTAAATTACTAAAAAAAAAGAAAAAAGAAAAAAAACCTGATCTTCTTTTCCTTTATAACTAAAAACTAAGAAAGAGATTTGTGCCTTCAGCCAAGGCAGAGTAATTGGAACTGGATTTTGCCCTTCTGCAATAAATAACTAAAACACTGGACAAAACATGTGAAACAGCTGATATCAGACATTACATAATAGGTAGCAAAAGACAGCAATCCCTGAGATATGAGGGAAAAAAATCAGGCAAGCAAGCTGGCCATATTCCCTGGCTTTCTATCTAGAGGCAATTTCTAGACTGCAATAGAACAATCTAAATGAGTTGAAGAGACAGTCCTCAGAGTTTTGGGATGCTGAAACAGTTGGAATTTGCACAGCAGAGTTCAGCACAGGAAAATGCTATGCAGAAGAAAAGCTCCAGATATCTGCATAGGGAATGTAATCTTTGGCTGAATAACAAATTGCATATGCAGAGCTGGGCAAAGAACAATACACATAATCTGGGAGATATAAGCATTCTGTTATAGTCAAACCTGAAATACCTCAATGAACACCATGGGGATTCAGTAAAGAGCTTAGAAAGGTCCTAAAATGTAACCTCATAAGGCTGTCACGAGGAATCCCAACACCACTGCCAGGGTGATGTCACGGAAGGCCAAGTAGGAACTGGGACTTTCATCCCAGCCAACCAGTAATGAGCATCCTCCTCCCACAATGATATCAGTGGAGATCACATGGGAGTCAGAACCCTCTTTCCAGCAGTAACAGGTAACAAGGAGCACACCCCAAACCACAGCTCAGGTATCAATGGAGGCTGAATAGTGAACCTGGATTTCTAGCTGTATCTGGTAGTAAAGGAAGCAAGCAGTGCCTCCCCCCTTCTCTTGATAGAATGTCTAAAAAGAGCTAACTAAAACAGAAAGTTCAAATGAGATCCACAAACAGAATAACAATCTATTTTGTAGAATGAGATGTTGCCCAATTTGAAAAAAGAGAAGATAAGGCCAGGCACACTGGCTAACACCTGTAATCTCCACATTTTGGGAGGCTGAGGCGGGCGGATCACCTGAGGTCAGGAGTTCGAGACCAGCCTGGGAAACATGGTGAAACCCCATCTCTACCAAAAATACAAAAATTAGCTGGGCGTGGTAGCACGTGCCTGTAATCCCAGCTACTCGGGAGGCTGAGGAATGAGAATCATTTGAACCCAGGAGGCAGATGTTGCAGTGAGCCAAGATCGTGCCACTGCACTCCAGCCTGGGTGACAGAGCAAGACTCCATCTCAATCAATCAATCAGTCAATCAATAAAATAAACACATGAAAAGATACTCAATATCATTAATCATTTGGGAAATGCAAATCAAAACCATAATGAGACATCACTTCACACCCACTGGGATGGTTATTATAAAAAAAAAAAAAGGAAAAAGAAAATAAGTGTTGGGGAAAATGCAGAGAAATTGGAATGCTTATGTATTGCTGATGGGAACATAACATGGTACAGCCGCTATGGAAAACAGTATGGCAGTTCCTCAAGAAATTAAACATATCATTACCATAAGATGTAGCAATTTCAGTTCTGGGTATGTACACAAAAAAATTGAAAGCAGGGACTCAAATAGATATTTGTACACAAATGTTCGAAGCAGCAATATTCATAATAGCTAAAAGGTAGAAACAACCCAAATTCTATTGACAGGTGAATGGATAAACAAAATGTGGCATATCCTTACAATGGAATATTATTATGACATAAAAAGGATTAGAATTCTGACACGTTACAACATGCATAGACCTTGGAGACACTGTGCTAAGTGAAATAAGCTAGAAAGAAAAAGACAAATATTAGGTAATTCCACTTACATGAAGTATCTAGAAAAGACAAATTCACAGAGGCAGACAGCAGAATGGTGGTAAGCAGGGTTGGGAAAGGGGGACAATGGGTGGTTATCATTTAGTGAGTACAAAGTTTCAGTTTGATAAGATGAAAAATTCTGGAGATGAATCATGGTGGTGCTTGTACAACAATGTGAATGCACTTAATGCCACTGAACTGTACACTTAAAAATCATTCAAATAGGCCAGGTGTGGTGACTCTTGCCTGTAATCCCAACACTTTGGGAGGTGGAGGCAGGCAAATCACTTGAGCCCAGGAGTTTGAGACCAGCCTGGGAAACATAGTGAAACTCTGTCTCTACAAAAAATACAAAAATTAGCTGGGCATGGTGGAATATGCCTATAGTCCCAGCTACTCAGGAGGCTGGGGCAGGAGGATCACCTGAGCCTGGGGAGGTTGAGGCGGCAGTAAGTTATGATTGTGCCACTGCACTCCAGCCTGGGCAACAGAGTGAGACCCTGTCTCAAAATGTAAATAACTAAATCATTAAAAAAGTAATTTTTGTTACGTATATTTTGCCACAATAAAAAATTTGGTTAAAACATTAAGATTCAAAGTCGCATGACAAATTATGAAAATGTCAGTTTCCATTGTAAATCACTTATACGAAAAATCAGGAAGATCTCAAACTGAATGTAAAGAAATGGCAACATCAAGATGGCAGAGACGTTAGAATTATCTGATAAAGATTTTAAAGCAGTCATGATAACAATGTTTCAAGAGATGGTTACAAATACACTTGAAAAGAAAGAGCAATACTACTCAATAATATTTAAAAGTTCCATTCACAAGCAGTATTTAACTACTGTAAATCTGGCCAGGTATGGTGGCTAATACCTGTACTCCCAGCACTTTGGGAGGCCAAGGCAGGCAGATCACTTGAGGTCAGGAGTTTGGGACCAGCCTGGCCAACATGGTGAAACCCCATCTCTACAAAAAATACAAAAATTAGCCTGGTGTGGTGGTGTGCACTTGTAGTCCCAGCTACTCAGGAGGCTAAGGCAGGAAAAACGCTTGAACCTGGGAGGCAGAGGTTGCAGTGAGCCAATATTGTACCACTGCACTCTAGCCTGGGTGACAGAGCAAGACTCTGTCTCAAAATAAAAAAATAAATAAAATAATTATTATAAATCTGTATGCAACTTATAACATAGCCTCCAAATATGTAAGGCAAATGACAGAATTACAAGAAAAAAAGACAAATTCACAATTATAGTGAGAGATGTTTCCAATAAGTCTCTCAGTAATTGACAGGAAAAAAATATGAGAATAAAGATTTGAACAGCATAATTAACAAACCTACACAATAATACAAAATAACTGAAGAGTACCCACTATTTTGAAGAAATATTTTAAAGAAAATATTTACAAAAATTATCCACATGTTGGGCCATAAAGCAGGCTTTACTAAGAGCTTATACAAGTTTTTTTATTTTTCAATATCCCAAGCAACAAACCACAAGCTTCTGTGGTGAATTACAAACTTGTAACTATTTGGTTTATAGAGAACATTTTTTAAAATGAATTTTGCAATGTACTTTTTCCTCAACAAATTTCTATCTTGTTTATAATAATTTCTTTTTATTAAACTAAGATTCTCAATTTGTTTTAAGATTGACTTTTGCTATACCTTTCTCTCAGCTAGGCCAGAATGAAGAAGTAACACTAGCATCTGTGAAGAGGCAAAATGTCACTTAAGTTAATATTAAACTATCTTTCCTTACAAAAGAAACTTTATATGCCCAAACAGAAAAGCTTCAGAGAAACCAGCTCTAGTTTTCATTTCAGTGATGTTTTGTCATATATGAAAAGTCTCTTGAATAAATTAGACATTTTAGACCTTTTCTCATCTAATCTGATATTTAGTTTCCTGGGAAGTTCAGTCCATGTTCAACTTTAAATTGTATATTATACCTCTCAGTTCATGTTCACTTTCAAATTGTTACTATTCATTTTGCCTATTAATACTGCTATTATATATTGAAGTATGACAAATTACTGGCCAAAGAAAACAACAACAAAATATTTGGAGGAGAAAAAAAAAGTACAGCTACAAAGTTTCTCCCTCAGAACCCCTTAACTTGTTTCTTTCTGAGACTTCTCTTTTTATATTTTGTGTATTTTATGCTATATGAAGACACTATTTTTAGCACCTATTTTTCCTAGCTTCCTCTTTATATTTTGGTATCTGTGTATACCATATTACTTTGGATTCCTAGCATGGAGAAAACGTTGCAAGTCTATGTTCTCCCTAAATGCAAAGCGTGAATATAAAGGGAAAAAAATTACTAACAGCATAAATCTTCCAAAAGTACTTTTCCTACATCTATAAATATCTCCGAGAAATTAAAATCCTTGGGAACCTAAAATTGGTCAAGGAAACAGATGTTTGAATTCTCCTAAGTGTAGCATAGGGAATAAAGTTTGGCACCAACAATAATTCCAACCAAAGTACACGTCAAAAAGATTGTCTGATTATGCCTTTAGAATGTCTGAAGGTAAAATATTTGAACACTTCTTGGGTAAGAATTTTTAAGGTTTCAATTTTTAAAAAATACTTTATCCTTTCTTCAGATTCATTGATGTGCATGGGAAGAAAGTATTTATCTAAAATTGTGGGAATTATATTTTGGCAAATTTTGCTTTCTCTTATAGGGATTTTTTATATATTTTACACCCTCAACTAGATTATAAATAATGTGCCAGAAAAACAGCTTAGTTCATAATTCTATTATCCATTATGCCTAATGCAACACATTCTACATAGTAGGTTCTCAATAAATATTGGCAGAATGTGAAATCATTAAATAATCATGTAAAATATTACTTAAAATTAATAGTAAAAAAGGAGGCTGTTTTATTCTTAATCATATTGTAATGAAGACTATTTTAAACTCTATGCAGTGATGATACACACAAATATTTAAACCATTTATGTGCCTCAACTTGACATAATTTCATAACTTGATGGCAATCACATTTAAATATATTAGAATATTTTTGTAATAATGCTATTCTAGAATAGCAACTTTAATAGCTGGGAAAACATGTTAATAATGGCCATTAACCTGAAGGAAACAGGGAACATTAAACATTTTTTTCAGAAATAAATGTATAAGTTTAAATCTTCCACTATAATATTTATGAGCATACCTCAATTTAAAATTTATAAAATGCAAACTACCCAATGTTTCAGTTAGAGAATAATTTAGACTATATTTTGTAATTTTTTCAGTGTACACATGGATGAATACTATGTCAAAAGATTCTTTTCTCCTTTAGTGTCTTTGACTATTACTATCTAGAGAAGAGGTTTTGCCATGTTGCCCTGGCTAGTCTTTTTTTTTTTTTTTTTTTGAGACGGAGTCTCGCCCTGTCACCCAGGCTGGAGTGCAGTGGCACGATCTCGGCTCTCTGCAACCTCTGCCTCCAGGGTTCAAATGATTCTCCTGCCTCAGCCTCCCCAGTAGCTGGGATTACAGGTGCATGCCACCACACCCAGCTAATTTTTGTATCTTTAATAGAGACGGGGTTTCACCATGTTGGTCAGGCTGGTCTTGAACCCTGACCTTCTGATCCGCCCACCTTGGCCTCCCAAAGTGCTGGGATTACAGGCCTGAGCCACCGTGACTATTACTATCTAAATGCCAAAATAAATTCTGCTTGAATGCCAAGACCAAGACAATCCTACTAAAGCCCTTGATTATCAGTAAGTATGATCTTAGTCAGTAAACACAAATAAATGATTTGTTTTTACCTTCAAGACTGCTATGAATGGTACAAAGTTAGCTCTTTGGAGTCCATTTTTATAGAGATCTGAAAGAAAAAAATGATATTAGTTTTTTATTTAGCCTAAATCATGATGTTAATTTATCATTTAGCCTGGCAAATAAAGCTTTCTACTGATTAAAAAAAAGATAAAGGAGCAAAAAGAAAAAAAGACCAAAATTGATTTCTCTTCGGGTCCTACACACACTTTATTATAATTTTAATAAAAGAAAAAAATTAACAGCCACAGAAAGAAGATCAAAAGGTATTCAATCAAATTAGCTTTAAACTGTAATAAGAGGCAATAAAAGAATTTGGAAGGTATCACTTCTAAAATTCAAAATCAATAACCCAATATGAGAAGATTAGATATGTAAAAGCATTTAATACTTGAATATATAGAATTCTACTAGGAAAAAAAATTCTCTCCTTTTCTCAATCTATAATAAAAATTCTTAGTAAAGAACTTGGACGGGCTCAGTAGCTCATGCCTGTAATCCCAGCACTTTGGGGAGGCCACTTGAGGTCAGGAGTTTGAGATCAGCCTGGCCAACATGGTGAAACCCCAACTCTACCAAAAATACAAAAATACAAAAATTAGCCAGGCATGGTGATGGGAACTGTAAGCCCAACTACTCAGAGGGTGAGGGAGGAGAATCGCTTGAACCAGGGAGGTGGAAGTTACAGTTAGCCAAGATCACACCACTGCACTTCAGCCTGGGTGACAGAGCGAGACTGTCTCAAAAAAAAAAGAAAAAAAGAATTAAACATTGTGTAATAAGATTAGCCTTTTTAGAAAATACATCAATAGAACTGCTCATGTATTTGCATTATATATATTTGCATTATATATAAATATATATTTATATATAATATATTATATATAAATATATATTTATATATAATATATTATATTTTATATTTTATAATTTAATTATTATATATTATATATAATACAATATATATTATATATCATACAATATATAATATATTATATATCATACAATATATAATATATTATGTATTATATATCATACGATATATAATATATTATATATTGTATTTAATACAATATATATTATATATAAAATATATATTTATATATAATGTAAATTATATTATACATTTGATATCAAAGTTTTAAAAAGTCATTTTAAATGAAATTGCCTAAAAATTAAAACTCCATTCTTTGAAGGACAAAAACCATATAATAATTTCAGTTGATGCTGAAAAATTATCTGATAAAGCTCCATATCCCTTCATAATAAAAACCCTCAAAAAACTAGGTATAGAAATAACAGACCTCAACATAATAAAAACTATATATGACAGACCCACAGCTAGTATCATATGAAATGGGGGAAAACTGAAAGCCTTTTCTCTTAGATCTGGAACATGACAAATTATGCCCACTTTCACCATTGTTATTCAACATAGTACTAGATGTCTGAGCTAAAGCAATCAGATGAGAAAGAAATAAAGGGCTTCCAAATTGGAAAGGAAAGGGGAACAGTCAAATTATCCTTGTTTGCAGGTGATACAAGCTTATATTTGGAAAAATCTAAAGATTCCACAAGAGGGCTGGGCATAGTGGCTCACACCTGTAATCCCAGCACTTTGGGAGGCCAAGCCAGGTGGATCCCTTGAGTCCAGGAGGTCGGGACCAGCCTGAGCAACATGGCAAAATCCCATCTCTACAAAAAATACAAAAATTAGCCAGGTGTAGTGGCATGTGCCTGTAGCCCCAGCTACTTAGGAAGTTGAGGTGGAAGTATCACTTGAGCCTGGGAGGCAGAGGCTGCAGTGGGCCAAGATCTTGCCACTGCACTCCAGCCTGGGCAACAGAGAGAGACCTTATCTCAAAAAAAAAAAAAAAAAGAGATACTTCCACACCCCACCCCAGACTCCCCAGTAGCTGGGACTATAGGCACACAACACCATGCCCAGTATTTAAAAAAAAAAAAAAAAAAAAGGAAAACTATTAGAACTGATAAATTCAGTAAAGTTGCAGGATGCAAAATCAACATAACAAAAATCAGTAGCATTTATATATGCCAGCAGTAAACAATATGAAAAACAAATTTAAAAAGTAATCCCATTTACAACAGTCACAAATAAAATCAAATACCTAGGAATTAACCAAAGAAGTGAAAGATGGCCGGGCACCGTGGCTCACGCCTGTAATCCCAGCACTTTGGGAGGCCGAGGCAAGTGGATCACGAGGTCAAGAGATCGAGACCATCCTGGCAAACATGGTGAAACCCCGTCTCTACAAAAAATACAAAAATTAGTGGGGTGTGGTGGCACACACCTGTAGTCCCAGCTACTCAGGAGGCTGAGGCAGGGAAATCACTTGAACCCAGGAGGCAGAGGTTGCAGTGAGTTGAGATCGTGCCACTGCACTCCAGCCTGGCGACAGAGTGAGACTCTGTCTCAAAACAAACAAACAAACAAACAAACAAAAAAGAAGTGACAGATCTTTGCAATAGAAACTATAAAACATTGATGAAAGAAATTAAAGAGGGCACAAACACAAAAATAGAAAGCTATTCCGTATTCATGGATTGGAAGAATCAATATTGTTAAAATGCTCATACTACCCAAAGCAATCTACAGATTCAATGCAATCCCCACCAAAATCACAACGCCATTCTTCACAGAAATAGAAAAAGCAATCCTAAAATTTATATGGAATCAGAAAAGATCCAAAATAGCCAAAGCTCTCCTGAGTAAAAATAACAAAACTGCAGAAATCACAATACCTGACTTCACACTATACTACAAAACTATAGACAAAAACAGCATGGTACTGGCACAAAAACAGACACATAGATCAATGGAACAAAATAGAGAACCCGGAAACAAATCCACATACCTACAGTGAACACATTTTTGACAAAGGTGCCAAGAACACACATTGGGGAAAAGACCATCTCTTCATTAAATGGTGCTGGAAAAACTGGATATCCATATGCAGAAGAATGAGACTAGACCCCTATCTCACCTTATAGAAAAATAAAATAAAAACAAATTTAAGGCTTAAATCTAAGACCTCAAATTATGAAACTACTGTAAGAAAACATTGGGGAAACTCTCCAGGACATTGGTCTGAGCAAAAATTTCTTGAGTCATACTTCACAAGCACAGACAACCAAAGCAAAAATGAACAAATGGGATCACATCAAGTTAAAAAGCTTCTGCACAGCAAAGGAAACAGCTGGCAAAGTGAAGAGACAACCCACAGAATGGGAGAAAATATTTGCAAACTACTCATCTGACAAGTGATTAATAACCAGAATATATAAGAAGCTCAAACAACTCTATAGGGAAAAAATCTAATAAATCCGATTAAAAGATGGGCAAAAGATTTGAATAAACATTCTTAAAAGAAGACATACAAACAGCAAACAGGCATAAGAAAAAGTGCTCAACATCATTGATCATAAGAGAAATGCAAATCAAAACTACAATGAAGTATCATCTCACCCCAGTTAAAATGGCTTTTATCCAGACAGGGAATAACAAACACTGCTGAGGATGCAGAGAAAAGGGAACCCTCAATACTCTATTGGTGGGAATGTAAATTAGTACAACCACTATGGAGATCAGTTTGCAGGTTCCTCAAAACACTGAAAAAAGAGCTACTACATGATCCAGCAATCTCACTGCTGTGTATATATCCAAAAGAAAGGAAATCAGTACATCAAAGATATATCAGCACACTCATGTTTGTTACAGCACTGTTCACAATAACCAAGATTTTGATGCAACCTAAGTGTCCAACACTGTTGAAGTGTCCATCAACAGATGAATGGATAAAGAAAATGTGTTATTTATACACAACGGAGTACTATTCTGCCATAAAAAAGAATGGAACTTGCAACAACATGGATGGAACTGGAGGTCATTGGGTTAAGTGAAATGAGCCAGGCACAGAAAGACAAACATCGCATATTTTTACTTATTTGTAGGATCTGAAAGTCAAAACAACTAAAGTCACAGAGAATAGAAGGATGGTCACCAGAGGCTGGGAAGGGTAGTGGGGGATGGGGGAAGGTGGGGATGGATAATGGGTACAAAAAAAAATAGAAAGAATAAAAAAGGCGGGGCGTCATGGCTCATGCCTGTAATCCCAGCACTTTGGGAGGCCAAGGTGGGCGGATCACTTGAGGTCAAGAGTTTGAGACCAGCCTGGCCAACATGGTGAAATCCCATCTCTACTAAAAATACAAAAATCAGCCAGAGCTCACGCCTATAATCCCAGCACTTTGGGAGGCCAAGGTGGGTGGATCACCTGCGGTCAGGAGTTCGAGACCAGCCTGGCCAACATAGTGAAATCCTGTCTCTACTAAAAATACAAAAATCAGCCAGGTGTGGTGGCACATGCCTGTTATCCCAGCTACTTGGGAGACTGAGGCAGGAGAATTGCTTGAATCCAGAAGGCGGAGATTGCAGAAAAAATTAGCCAGCCATGGTGGTGTGCACCTGTAATCCCAGCTACTCAGGAGGCTGAGGCAGGAGAATTGCTTGAACCTGGGAGTCAGAGGTTGCAGTGAGCTGAGACCATGCCACTGCCCTCCAGCCTGGGCAACAGAGCAAGACTTTGTCTCAAAAAACAAACGAAAACAAAAAAGAATGAATGAAAAAGGCCTAGTATTTGACAGCACAACAGAATTATTATAGTTCAATAATAATTTAATTGTACATTTAAAATAACTAATAGAGTATAATGGATTGTTTGTAATACAAAGGATACGTGCTTGAGAGGATGGTATATCCAATTTTCCATGATATGAATATTACCAAATAATCTCATACCTGTACCAAAATATCTCACATACCTCATAAAGATATATACCTACTATGGCCTGGGTGCAGTGGCTCAAGCCTGTAATCCCAGCACTTTGGGAGGCTGAGGCAGGTGGATCACTTGAGGTCAGGAGTTCAAGACTCGCCTGGCCAACATGTCGAAACCCCATCTCAACTAAAAATACAAAAATTAGCTGGGGGTGGTGGCGAGTACCTGTAATCCCAGTTACTTGGGAGGCTGAGGCAGGAGAACAGCTTGAACCCCGGAGGTGGAGGCTGCAGTGAGCCAAGATTGCACCACTGCACTCCAGCCTGGGCAAAAGAGTGAGACTCTGCCTCAAAAACAAAACAAAACAAAACAAAAAAAAGATATACACCTACTATGTACCCACAGAAAATTTTAAAACTATTTCTTAAAAACTCTTAATAAGCTGTAAATATAATGCAATTATATCACAAACAGGTAGTATTTATTGCCTTAGGAACATGTTTTTTAATATACATAACTGTCACAGTGTATGTATATTTACACACACATACATGTAAACATACGTATTGTCAAGAACAAACAAATGAAAAGGGACAAGTTTTAAGCTCTGAATATTTTTCTTAAAAAATGGAGGTTGAAATTTTATTTCATATAAACATTCCTTTTAAAAGTCATTCTACAGGCTGGGCATGGTGGCTCATGCCTATAATCTCAGCACTTTGAGAGGCCAAGTCGGGAGGGTCGTTTGAGCCCAGGAGTTCAAGATCAGCCTGGGCAACATAGGGAAACCCCATCTCTACAAAACAAACAAACAAACAAACAAACAAAAAAAGACACCTAGCCCAGTGTGGTGGCACACACCTGTGGGCCCAACTACTTGGAAGGGTGAGGTAGGAGGATTGCTTGAACCCTGTATGTCGAGGTTGCAGTGAGCTGGATAGCGCCACTGCTCTCCAGTCTGGGTGACAGAGCAAGACTCCATTCTCTCTCTCTCTCTCTCTCTCTCTCTCTCTCTCTCTCCCCCTCTCTACCTCCCTCCCTCCCTCCCTCAAGGTCATTCTACAAAGTTATGAGATTTTTTAAATTTTATGAAAATAGATACAGTAGTAGACCCAGCACGCTGGCTCACATTTGTAAATTCCAGCACTTTAGGAGGCCATGGTGGGTGAATTGTTTGAGCCCAGGAGTTTGAGACCAGCCTGGGCAACATGGTGAAACTCTGTCTGTACAAAAAATAGAAAAATTAGGCTGGAGTGGTGGTACATGCCTGTAGTTTCAGCTACTCAGGACTATGAGGTGGGAGGCTCACCTGAACCTGAGAGGTTGAGACTGCAGTGAGTCATGATAGTGCCACTGCACTCCAGCCTGGGTGCAGAGTGAGACACCGTCTCAAAAAAAAAAGAAAAAAGGAATAGTAAAAAATTTTCAATAATAAAAAACACAAATTAGATTATGTGTCTCAATTTTTTTAAAAAGTATGGCATTATGGGATTTTTTCCATATTTCCTTGTTTAGAGAAAATTCGGTAAGTATGATAGACTTCAAATTCCACATATACTTATGGAAATAAAATATGGTCATTAGGAAACATTTATTCTCTTTAGAAAAGATTCATCATAACATCATTATAGTAAGCAAAGTATTTGCATAAGCTTTTTGGGTAGTTAAAAACTACAGGTTTCAATTTGTATATTTAAAAATTTTATTTAGGAATGTCATAAAAAGTAAAATAATGCTGGCCAGGCTATTTAGATTTCAAGATTCAAAATGAGATTTTTTTCTTCCCTATAGTAAATACCTCTAATGAGTAAAAGGATTAAAATGCAGGAAATGGGTTTAATGTTAAATATTTTCAGTCTTTCCTAATTGCCAAGTTGCTGAGGAAGGTGGATAAAAACATTGGTGTATGTTAAGAGTTGATAGTCATAATTGTGGGAAGTGGTAAAAATGGAAAATCAGACAATTTTTAAAACATACTCAATGTTTACAGCAGCTTTGTTCATAAATAAGCTAAAAACTTCAGCTTTATTTGGGATAGCCAAACACATGAAGAAATCTAAATATCCGTCATCAGGGGAATGGATAAACAAATTGTGCCATATCTGTACAATGAAATACTACTCAGCAATAAAAAGGACAGACTATTCATACACATAGCAAAATAGATGAAACTCAAAACAAGTACACAGAGTAAAAGAAGACAGACCAAAAAAATGAGTACATACTATGTGATTCCATTTATATAAAACTCTAGAAAATGCAAACAAATCTACAGCAACAGAAAGCTAATCAGTAGTTGCTTGGGGAAGGGATGACAGGTTTGGTAGTGACAGATGAAAAAAACGGCAAGGCCGGGCATGGTGGCTCATGCCTGTAATTCCATCACTTTGGGAGACCAAGGCAGGTGGATCACCTGAGGTCAGGAGTTCAAGACCAGCCTGACCGACATAGTGAAACCCCATCTCTACTAAAAAAAAAAAAAACAGAATTAGCCGGGTGTGGTAGCACATGCCTGTAATCCCAGCTACTTGGGAGGCTGAGGCAGGGGAATCACTTGAACTCAGGAGGCAAAGGTTGCAGTGAGCCAAGACTGCGCCGTTGCCCTCCAGACTGGACAATAGAGTGAGACTCTGGAAAGAAAGGAGAGGAGAGGAGAGGAGAGGAGAGGAGAGGAGAGGAGAGGAGAGGGGAGGGGAGGGGGGAGAGGGGATGGGAGGGGAGGGGAGAGGGGAAGGGAGAGGAGGGGGGGAAGGGAGAGGAGAGGGGGGAGGGGAAGGGAAAGGGGAGGGGGGGGGAAGGAAGAGGAGAGGGGGGAGGGGAAGGGAAAGGGGAGGGGGGAGGGGAGGGGGAGGGAAGGGGAGGGGGAGAAAGGAAAGAAAAGAAAGAGAAAAGAGAGAAAAGGAAGGAAAGGAAACAAAAGGAAAGAAGGAGGGAGGGAGGGAGGGGAAGGGGAAAGACAGAGAGAAAGAAAGAAGAAGAAAAAGAGAGAAAAGGGCAAGAGGAAACTTTTTGGGGTGATGGAAATGTTCTATTGTGGCAATGGTCTCATGAAGGTACACATATGACAGTATTTTAAAAATTGTATCCTTTAACTATGTGCAGCCTATTATATGTCAAATATATTTCAATAAGTCCATTAAAAGTTTTATTGGGAAAAAAGCCATACATATCATTAGTGATTATTAAAGAGCACAATGTTATAGAATTAAAACTAAGATACTACACTAATGAAAGTTCGTCTATGTTAAGGTAACATTTTGGTCCTACTTGTAGAATAACATCTTTTTTACGGATGTACAAGGCTCTGAGATGTAGTTTAACAAGCATGCACCTTTTAGTTCATTAATGATAATGAGAGATGTAGAGGCCCACTTGTAATATTCTTGATTAAAAGGTTTCCACTCATCAACAAAGTTAAAGTAGAATACCAATGCCTTTAAGTCCTAGAGACTTAATTTTTTAAAGGATGAACTTTTTAAAAAATCAGCCTTTACAAGGATATATCATCCAAAACTATAAGCTCTGAGAAGTGTATTCTAAACAGAATTCTAAACAGAAATCATTTGGCTTAAGAACCTTTAGGTTTTTATAGAACACAAGTGAAAAGGGACCATATGCATTAAATTGAAGAGTTTTTTGTAATTCAAATATCATGCTAATTATCAACGCAATACATCCATCTCTTGAAATGTTATTTAGCCACCAAAATTTTTAATATTAGCTGTTTAATATTATTTTTCTTAGACATAAAGATTTCATAATACATTTATATCAACATTTGTCATTACTAAATGCTATTTTAAAATTCAGGAGTTCTTGACTATGATTCCTTCATGATTTCTAAACAGAGTGAAATGAGCACTTGGTCATATAAAACAGAATACTAGAATTGCAGGACATTCATTTTGTAAAAAATGGTATAAGTACCTCTAAATTCTCAACAGTGAATAGCTATAATACCTACAGATGAAACACAAGCAAAGAGGATTTTTAAAGTAATTACAAGTACCTAAATAAATATTTTGGAGATGCACATGGATATGCAGATCTTTTCTTTGAAAATCCAAGTGTCAAACCAAGAAGTTGAATAATGCTTATTTATATATATACATATTGATTTAGAGTAAGAAAAACTTTTAAAACATGTCATTAAAGGAGGTTTCCTATAAATTATCACACAATAATTTTATGGTTTCATGGAACCAATTTGATTTATCCTTCTAGGACATTCTTATTATATTACAGACTAAAAGAGTACCTATAGACTAAGCAGCTGTTGCTGAAATAGCTTCTTTTAAAAGAACTAAAGTTCAAACAACATTTTACTAAATCTGTAGGTAGTACAGCTCATCAAATATACCCATTTGATAGTATATTATAGCTTGATATTCAATTCAACACACACTGATGAATTCTACCATGTCTTCACTGAAACGAGTGCTGAAGACAACAGATAAATAAAAAAAGGAACCAAGATTTACAGAACACCTACTAGAAGCTACACAATTTGCCAGCCACTGCACACAAATCATAATAAGTAAGACCCAAGTCTAAACACGAAATTCATTTATGTTCCATATATAACTTATATACATCACCTAAAAGTAATTTTATACAATATTTTTAATAATTTTGTGCATGAAACAAAGACTGTGTACATTTAATGATCAGAAAGCGAAGGTAACACTATCTCTGCCACCCATGAGGACAATCTGTGGTTGTTAAGCATCACCATCATTCCTGTCTTTATATGCTACCAATAAGCAATCATTTTCTTTTGTAAAAAATTTTACATCTTTTAAATAAAACTTATCCTTGTGCAGAAGCCATACTAATCTTCTCTGTATCATTCCAATTGTAATATATGTGCTTCCAAAGCAAGCACAGCAATCATTTTCTTATACTTATTCACATATAAGTACTCAACAGGAAAAAATATGACATATCATTAATACAATAAAAAATAATGTGTTCACGGTAAGTAAGCAGCATAGTAGCATCATCAGAACACCTACACCAGTTGCAAACAACATTAACAATGGCAGGCTTTCAGTCTCTACCTACAATGTTGAGCCTCGTACTGTACGCTGTATTTTTATTATTATTATTTTTTAGGTGAGAAAAGACATCAGAAGCAGTTGAGGGACCAAAAAATGCATCCTCTAGGAATGCATTCTGTTGGATGGCTTTTTAAAATGTTTCATCCAAAAAATTCCAGAAGATAATAACAAAAAAACCCTTCTAAACATTGGCTTAGACAAAGGCTTCATGACCAAGAAACCAAAAGCATGTGCAATAAAAACAAAGATAAATAGGTGAGACTTAACTAAAGAGCTTCTGCACAGCAAAAGGAACAGTCAGCAGAGTAAACAGACAACCCACACACTGGGAGAAAGTCTTCACAATTTATACATCTGACAAAGGACTGATACCCAGAATCTACAAGGAACTCAACCAAGTTGGCAAGAAAAAAAAAATAATCCCATCAAAAAGTAGGCTAAGGACATGAATAGACAATTCTCAAGAGAAGACACACAAATGGCCAATAAACATATGAAAAAATGCTCAACATCACTAATGATCAGGGAAATGCAAATCAAAACCACAATGCAATACCACCTTACTCCTGCAAGAATGGCCATAATCAAAAAATCAAAAAATAATAGATGTTGGTGTGGATGCGGTAGAAAAGGAACACTTCTACACTGCTGGTGGGAATGTAAACTAGTACAATCACTACTGTGAAGATTCCTTAAAGAATTAACAGTAGAAATTCCATCTGATCCAGCAATCCCACTCTTGGATATCTACCTCCCACTCTTGGGTATCTACCCAGAGGAAAAGAGGTCATTATACAAAAAAGATACCTGCACAGGCATGTTTATAGCAGCACAATTCACAATTGTAAAAATACGGAACGAGCCCAAATGCCCATCAATCAACAAATGGATAAAGAAATTGTGGTGTAATGAGGGTTCCTAGATAGCCGAATAGGAACAGCTCCAGTCTACAGCTCCCAGCATGAGCGACGCAGACGATGGGTGATTCCTGCATTTCCAACTGAGCTTTGAAGAGAGCAGTGGTTCTCCCAGTACGGAGTTTGAGATCTGAGAAAGGACAGACTGCCTCCTAAAGTGGGTCCCTGACCCACGAGCAGCCTAACTGGGAGGCACCCCCCAGTAGGGGCAGACTGACACCTCACACAGTGGGTACCCCTCTGAGACGAAGCTTCCAGAGGAACGATCATGCAGCAACATTTGCTGTTCAGCAATATTCGCTGTTCTGCAGCCTCCACTGCTGACACCCAGGCAAACAGGGTCTGGAGTGGACCTCCAGCAAACTCCAACAGACCTGCAGCTGAGAGTCCTGACTGTTAGAAGGAAAACTAACAAACAGAAAGGACATCCACACCAAAACCCCATCTGTATGTCACCATCATCAAAGACCAAAGGTAGATAAAACCACAAAGATGGGGAAATAACAGAGCAGAAAAGCTAAAAATTCTAAAAATCAGAGCACCTCTCCCCCTCCAAAGGAACACAGCTCCTTGCCAGCAACAGAATAAAGCTGGATGGAGAATGACTTTGATGAGTTGAGAGAAGAAGGCTTCAGACGATCAAACTTCTCTGAGCTAAAGGAGGAAGTTCGAACCGAATGCAAAGAAGCTAAAAACCTTGAAAAAAGATTAGACGAATGGCTAACTAGAATAACCAGTGTAAAGAAGTCCTAAAATGACCTGATGGAGCTGAAAACCATGGCACGAGACCTACGTGATGAATGCATAAGCTTCAGTAGCCGATTCGATCAACTGGAAGAAAGGATACCAGTGATGAAGATCGAATGAATGAAATGAAGCGAGAAGAGAAGTTTAGAGAAAAAAAGTAAAAAGAAACGAACAAAGCCTCCAAGAAATATGGGACTATGTGAAAAGACCAAATCTACGTGTGATTGGTGTACCTGAAAGTGAAAGGGAGAATGGAATCAAGTTGGAAAACACTCTTCAGGATATTATCCAGGAGAACTTCCCCAACCTAGCGAGGCAGGCCAACATCCAAATTCAGGAAATACAGAGAACGCCACAAAGATACTCCTCGAGAAGAACAACTCCAAGACACGTAATTGTCAGACTCACCAAAGTTGAAATGAAGGAAAAAATGTTAAGGGCAGCCAGAGAGAAAGGTCGGGTTACCCACAAAGGGAAGCCCATCAGACTAACAGTGGATCTCTTGGCAGAAATTCTTTTTTTTTTTCTTTTTTTTTTTTTATTATACTTTAGGGTTTTAGGGTACATGTGCACAATGTGCAGGTTTGTTACATATGTATCCATGTGCCATGTTGATTTCCTGCACCCATTAACTCGTCATTTAGCATTAGGTGTATCTCCTAATGCTGTCCCTCCCCCTCCCCCCACCCCACAACAGTCCCCGGAGTGTGATGTTCCCCTTCCTGTGTCCATGAGTTCTCATTGTTCAATTCCCACCTATGAGTGAGAACATGCGGTGTTTGGTTTTTTGTCCTTGCGATAGTTTACTGAGAATGATGTTTTCCAGTTTCATCCATGTCCCTACAAAGGACACGAACTCATCATTTTTTATGGCTGCATAGTATTCCATGGTGTATATGTGCCACATTTTCTTAATCCAGTCTATCGTTGTTGGACATTTGGGTTGGTTCCAACTCTTTGCTATTGTGAATAGTGCCGCAATAAACATACGTGTGCATGTGTCTTTATAGCAGCATGATTTATAGTCCTTTGGGTATATACCCAGTAATGGGATGGCTGGGTCAAATGGTATTTCTAGTTCGAGATCCCTGAGGAATCGCCACACTGACTTCCACAATGGTTGAACTAGTTTACAGTCCCACCAACAGTGTAAAAGTGTTCCTATTTCTCCACATCCTCTCCAGCACCTGTTGTTTCCTGATTTTTTAATGATGGCCATTCTAACTGGTGTGAGATGGTATCTCACTGTGGTTTTGATTTGCATTTCTCTGATGGCCAGTGATGATGAGCATTTCTTCATGTGTTTTCTGGCTGCATAAATGTCTTCTTTTGAGAAGTGTCTGTTCATGTCCTCTGCCCACTTTTTGATGGGGTTGTTTGTTTTTTTCTTGTAAATTTGTTTGAGTTCATTATAGATTCTGGATATTAGCCCTTTGTCAGACGAGTAGGTTGCAAAAATTTTCTCCCATTCTGTAGGTTGCCTGTTCATTCTGATGATAGTTTCTTTTGCTGTGCAGAAGCTCTTTAGTTTAATTAGATCCCATTTGTCAATTTTGGCTTTTGTTGCCATTGCTTTTGGTGTTTTAGACATGAAGTCCTTGCCCACGCCTATGTCCTGAATGGTATTGCCTAGGTTTTCTTGTAGGATTTTAATGGTTTTAGGTCTAACATATAAGTCTTTAATCCATCTTGAATTAATTTTTGTATAAGGTGTAAGGAAGGGATCCAGTTGCAGCTTTCTACATATGGCTAGCCAGTTTTCCCAGCACCATTTATTAAATAGGGAATCCTTTCCCCATTTCTTGTTTTTGTCAGGTTTGTCAAAGATCAGATAGTTGTAGCTATGCGGCATCATTTCTGAGGGCTCTGTTCTGTTCCATTGATCTATGTCTCTGTTGTGGTACCAGTACCATGCTGTTTTGGTTACTGTAGCCTTGTAGTATAGTTTAAAGTCAGGTAGCGTGATGCCTCCAGCTTTGTTCTTTTGGCTTAGGATTGACTTGGCGATGCGGGCTCTTTTTTGGTTCCATATGAACTTTAAAGTAGTTTTTTTCCAATTCTGTGAAGAAAGTCATTGGTAGCTTGATGGGGATGGCATTGAATCTATAAATTACCTTGGGCAGTATGGCCATTTTCACGATATTGATTCTTCCAACCCATGAGCATGGAATGTTCTTCCATTTGTTTGTATCCTCTTTTATTTCATTGAGCAGTGGTTTGTAGTTCTCCTTGAAGAGGTCCTTCACATCCCTTGTAAGTTGGATTCCTAGGTATTTGATTCTCTTTGAAGCAATTGTGAATGGGAGTTCACTCATGATTTGGCTCTCTGTTTGTCTGTTATTGGTGTACAAGAATGCTTGTGATTTTTGTACATTAATTTTGTATCCTGAGACTTCGCTGAAGTTGCTAATCAGCTTAAGGAGATTTTGGGCTGAGACAATGGGGTTTTCTAGATATACAATCATGTCATCTGCAAACAGGGACAATTTGATTTCCTCTTTTCCTAATTGAATACCTTTTATTTCCTTCTCCTGCCTGATTGCTCTGGCCAGAACTTCCAGCACTATGTTGAACAGGAGCGGTGAGAGAGGGCATCCCTGTCTTGTGCCAGTTTTCAGAGGGAATGCTTCCAGTTTTTGCCCATTCAGTATGATATTGGCTGTGGGTTTGTCATAGATAGCTCTTATTATTTTGAGATACGTCCCATCAATACCTAATTTATTGAGAGTTTTTAGCATGAAGGGTTGTTGAATTTTGTCAAAGGCCTTTTCTGCATCTATTGAGATAATCATGTGGTTTTTGTCTTTGGTTCTGTTTATATGTTGGATTACATTTATTGATTTGCGTATGTTGAACCAGCCTTGCATCCCAGGGATGAAGCCCACTTGATCATGGTGGATAAGCTTTTTGATGTGCTGCTGGATTCGGTTTGCCAGTATTTTATTGAGGATTTTTGCATCAATGTTCATCAAGGATATTGGTCTGAAATTCTCTTTTTTGGTTATGTCTCTGCCAGGTTTTGGTATCAGGACGATGCTGGCTTCATAAAATGTGTTAGGGAGGATTCCCTCTTTTTCTATCGATTGGAATAGTTTCAGAAGGAATGGTACCAGTTCCTCCTTGTACCTCTGGTAGAATTCGGCTGTGAATCCATCAGGTCCTGGACTCTTTTTGGTTGGTAAGCTATTGATTATTGCCACAATTTCAGAACCTGTTATTGGTCTATTCAGAGATTCAACTTCTTCCTGGTTTAGTCTTGGGAGGGTGTATTTGTCGAGGAATTTATCCATTTCTTCTAGATTTTCTAGTTTATTTGCATAGAGGTGTTTGTAGTATTCTCTGATGGTAGATTGTATTTCTGTGGGATCGGTGGTGATATCCCCTTTTTCATTTTTTATTGCATCTATTTGATTCTTCTCTCTTTTCTTCTTTATTAGTCTTGCTAGGGGTCCATCAATTTTGTTGATCTTTTCAAAAAACCAGCTCCTGGATTCATTAATTTTTTGAAGGGTTTTTTGTGTCTCTATTTCCTTCAGTTCTGCTCTGATTTTAGTTATTTCTAGCCTTCTGCTAGCTTTTGAATGTGTTTGCTCTTGCTTTTCTAGTTCTTTTAATTGTGATGTTAGGGAGTCAATTTTGGATCTTTCCTGCTTTCTCTTGTGGGCATTTAGTGCTATAAATTTCCCTCTACACACTGCTTTGAATGTGTCCCAGAGATTCTGGTATGTTGTGTCTTTGTTCTCGTTGGTTTCAAAGAACATCTTTATTTCTGCCTTCATTTCATTATGTACCCAATAGTCATTCAGGAGCAGGTTGTTCAGTTTCCATGTAGTAGAGCGGTTTTGAGTGAGTTTCTTAATCCTGAGTTCTAGTTTGATTGCACTGTGGTCTGAGAGACAGTTTGTTATAATTTCTGTTCTTTTACATTTGCTGAGGAGAGCTTTACTTCCAACTATGTGGTCAATTTTGGAATAGGTGTGGTGTGGTGCTGAAAAAAATGTATATTCTGTTGACTTGGGGTGGAGAGTTCTGTAGATGTCTATTAGGTCCACTTTATGTAGAGCTGAGTTCAATTCCTGGATATCCTTGTTAACTTTCTGTCTCGTTGATCTGTCTAATGCTGACAGTGGGGTGTTAAAATCTCCCATTATTATTGTGTGGGAGTTTAAGTCCCTTAGTAGGTCACTCAGGACTTGCTTTATGAATCTGGGTGCTCCTGTGTTGGGTGCATATATATTTAGGAGAGTTAGCTCTTCTTGATGAATTGATCCCTTTACCATTATGTAATGGCCTTCTTTGTCTCTTTTGATCTTTGTTGGTTTAAAGTCTATTTTATCAGAGACTAGGATTGCAACCCCTGCCTTTTTTTGTTTTCCAGTTGCTTGATAGATCTTCCTCCATCCCTTTATTTTGAGTCTATGTGTGTCTCTGCATGTGAGATGGGTTTCCTGAATACAGCACACTGATGGGTCCTGACTCCTTATCCAGTTTGCCAGTCTGTGTCTTTTGATTGGAGCATTTAGCCCATTTACATTTAACGTTAATATTGTTATGTGTGAATCTGATCCTGTCATTATGATGTTAGTTGGTTATTTTGCTCGTTAGTTGCTATAGTTTCTTCCTAGTCTCGATGGTCTTTACAATTTGGCATGTTTTTGCAGTGGCTGGTACCGGTTGTTCCTTTCCATGTTTAGTGCTTCCTTCAGGAGCTCTTTTAGGGCAGGCCTGGTGGTGACAAAATCACTCAGCGTTTGCTTGTCTGTAAAGTGTTTTATTTCTCCTTCACTTATGAAGCTTAGTTTGGCGGGATAGGAGATTCTGGGTTGAAAATTCTTTTCTTTAAGAATGTTGAATATCGGCCCCCACTCTCTTCTGGCTTGTAGAGTTTCTGCTGAGAGATCAGCTGTTAGTCTGATGGGCTTCCCTTTGTGGGTAACCCGACCTTTCTCTCTGGCTGCCCTTAACATTTTTTCTTTCATTTCAACTTTGGTGAATCTGACAATAATGTGTCTTGGAGTTGCCCTTCTCGAGGAGTATCTTTGTGGCGTTCTCTGTATTTCCTGAATCTGAATGCTGGCCTGCCTTGCTAGATTGGGGAAGTTCTCCTGGATAATATCTTGCAGAGTGTTTTCCAACTTGGTTCCATTCTCCCCATCATTTTCAGGTACACCAATCAGACGTAGGTTTGGTCTTTTCACATAGTCCCAAATTTCTTGGAGGCTTTGTTCATTTCTTTTTATCCTTTTTTCTCTAAACTTCCCTTCTCTCTTCATTTCATTCATTTCATCTTCCATCAGCGATACCCTTTCTTCCAGTTGATCGCATCTGCTACTGAGGCTTCTGCAATCTTCACGTAGTTCTCGAAACTTGGCTTTCAGCTCCATCGGCTCCTTGAAGCCCTTCTCTCCATTGGTTATTCTAGTTATCCATTCTTCTAATTTTTTTTCAAAGTTTTTAACTTCTTTGCTGTTGTTTTGAATTTCCTCTCGTAGCTCAGAGTAGTTTGATCGTCTGAAGCCTTCTTCTCTCAACTCATCAAAGTCATCCTCCATCCAGCTTTGTTCCGTTGCTGGTGAGGAACTGCGTTCCTTTGGAGGAGGAGAGGTGCTCTGTTTTTTAGAGTTTCCAGTTTTTTGGTCTGTTTTTTCCCCATCTTTGTGGTTTTATCTACTTTTTGTCTTTGATGATGGTGATGTACAGATGGGTTTTTGGTGTGGATGTCCTTTCTGTTTGTTAGTTTTCCTTCTACCAGACAGGACCCTCAGCTGCAGGTCTGTTGGAGTTTACTAGAGGTGCACTCCAGACCCTGTTTGGCTGGGTGTCAGCAGCGGTGGCTGCAGAACAGCAGATTTTCGTGAGACCACAAATTCAGCTGTCTGATAGTTCCTCTGAAAGTTTTGTCTCAGAGAAGTACCGGGTTGAATGAGGTGTCAGTCTGTCCCTACTGGGGGGTGCCTCCCAGTTAGGCTGCTCAGGGGTGAGGGACCCACTTTAGGAGGCAGTCTGACTGTTCTCAGATCTCCAGCTGCGTGCTGGGAGAACCACTACTCTCTTCAAAGCTGTCAGTCAGACAGGGACATTTAAGTCTGTGGAAGTTCTTGCAGAGTTTTTGTTTGTCTGTGCCCTGCCCCCAGAGGTGGAGCCTACAGAGGCAGGAGGCCTCCTTGAGCTGTGGTGGGCTCCACCCAGTTCGAGCTTCCTGGCTGCTTTGTTTACCTAAGCAAGCCTGGGCAATGGCGGGTGCCCCTCCCCCAGCCTCGCTGCCACCTCGCAGCTTGATCTCAGACTGCTGTGCTAGCAATTAGCGAGACTCCGTGGGCATAGGACCCTCCGAGCCAGGTGCGGGACACAATCTCCTAGTGTGCCGTTTTCCAGGCCCGTTGGAAAAGCGCAGTTAGGGTGGGACTGACCCGATATTCCAGGTGCCGTCTGCTTCCCCTTTCTTTGACTAGGAAAGGGAACTCCCTGACCCCTTGCGCTTCCCGAGTGAGTCAATGCCTCGCCCTGCTTCGGCTCGCGCACAGTGCGCTTCACCGACTGTCCTGTACCCACTGTTAGGCACTCCCTAGTGAGATGAAACCAGTACCTCAAGCAGAAATGCAGAAATCACCGGTCTTCTGTGTCGCTGGGGCTGGGAGCTGGAGACCGGAGCTGTTCCTATTCGGCCATCTTGGCTCCACCCCCCTCTTGGCAGAAATTCTACAAGCCAGCCGGGCGAGGTGGCTCAAGCCTGTAATCCCAGCACTTTGGGAGGCTGAGGCGGGCGGATCACGAGGTCAGGAGATCGAGACCATCCTGGCTAACACAGTGAAACCCTGTCTCTACTAAAAAAAACACAAAAAATTAGCCGGGCGTGTTGGCGGGCGCCTGTATTCCCAGCTACTTGGGAGGCTGAGGCAGGAGAATGGCGTGAACCCAGGAGGTGAAGCTTGCAGTGAGCCGAGATTGCGCCACTGCACTCCAGCCTGGGTGACAGAGCGAGACTCCGTCTCAAAAAAAAGAAAAAAGAAAAAAAAAAAAAAAGAAATTCTATAAGCCAGAAGAGAGTGGGAGCCAATATTCAACACTCTTAAAGGAAAGAATTTTCAACCCAGAATTTCATATCCAGCCAAACTAAGCTTCATATGTGAAGGAGAAATAAAATCCTTTACAGAAAAGCAAATGCTGAAAGATTTTGTTACCACCAGGCCTGCCCTACAAGAGCTCCTGAAGGAAGCACTAAACATGGAAAGGAACACCTGGTACCAGCCACTTCAAAAGCATGCCAAATTGTAAAGATCATCAATGCTAGGAAGAAACTGCATCAACTAACGAGCAAAATAACCAGCTAACATCATAACGACAGGATCAAATTCACACATAACAATATCAACCTTAAATGTAAATGGGCTAAATGCTCCCATTAAAAGACACAGACTGGCAAATTGGATAGTCAAGACCCATCAGTGTGCTGTATTCAGGAGACCCATCTCACGTGCAGAGACACACATGGGCTCAAAATAAAGGGATGGAGGAAGATCTACTAAGCAAATGGAAAACAAAAAAAAGCAGGGGTTGCAATCCTAGTCTCTGATAAAACAGACTTTAAACCAACAAAGATCAAAAGAGACGAAGAAGGCCACTACATAATGGTAAAGGGATCAACTCAACAAGAAGAGCTAACTATCTTAAATATATATGCACCAAATACAGGAGCACCCAGATTCATAAAGCAAGTCCTTAGAGACCTACAAAGAGACTTAGACTCCCACACAATAATAATGGGAGACTTTTACACCGCACTATCAACATTAGACAGATCAACGACAGAGAAAGTTAACAAGGATATCCAGGAATTGAACTCAGCTCTGCACCAAGTGGACCTAATAGACATCTACAGAACTCTCCACTCCCAAACAACAGAATATACATTTTTCTCAGCACCATGTCACACTTATTCCAAAATTGACCACATAGTTGGAAGTAAAGCACTCCTCAGCAAATGTAAAAGAACAGAAATTATAACAAACTCTCAGACCACAGTGCAATCAAACTAGAACTCAGGATTAAGAAACTCACTCAAAACCGCTCAACTACATGGAAACTGAACAACCTGCTCCTGAGTGAACTACTGGGTACATAACGAAATGAAGGCAGAAGTAAAGATGTTCTTTGAAACCAATGAGAACAAAGACACCACATACCAGAATCTCTAGGACACATTTAAAACAGTGTGTAGAGGGAAATTTATAGCACTAAATGCCCACAAGAGAAACCAGGAAAGATCTAAAATTGACACCCTAACATCACAGTTAAAAGAACTAGAGAAGCAAGAGCAAACACATTCAAAAGCTAGCAGAAGGCAAGAAATAACTAAGATCAGAGAAGAACTGAAGGAGATAGAGACACAGAAAACCCTTCAAAAAATCAATGAATCCAGGAGCTGCTTTTTTGAAAAGATCAACAAAATTGATAGACCACTAGCAAGACTAATAAAGAAGAAAAGAGAGAAGAATCAAATAGACGTAATAAAAAATGATAAAGGGGATATCACCACCGATCCCACAGAAATACAAACTACCATCAGAGAATACTATACACACCTCTACACAAACTAGAAAATCTAGAAGAAGTGAATAAATTCCTGGACACATACACCCTCCCAAGACTAAACCAGGAAGAAGTTGAATCCCCGAATAGACCAATAACAGGTTCTGAAATTGAGGCAATAATTAATAGCCTACCAACCAAAAAAAGTCCAGAACCAGATAGATTCACAGCCGAATTCTACTAGAGGTACAACGAGGAGCTGGTACCATTCCTTCAGGCCAACATCATCCTGATACTAAAGCCTGGCAGAGACACAACAAAAAAAGAGAATTTTAGACCAATATCCCTTATGAACATCGATGCAAAAATCCTCAATAAAATACTGGCAAACCGAATCCAGCAGCACATCAAAAAGCTTATCCACCATGATCAACTGGGCTTCATCCCTGGGATGCAAGGCTGGTTCAACATACGCAAATCAATAAACGTAATCCAGCACATAAACAGAACCAAAGACAAAAACCGCATGATTATCTCAATAGATGCAGAAAAGGTCTTTGACAAAATTCAACAGCCCTTCATGCTAAAAACTCTCAATAAATTAGGTATTGATGGGACATATCTTGAAATAATAAGAGCTATTTATGACAAACCCACAGCCAATATCATACTGAATAGGCAAAAACTGGAAGCATTCCCTTTGAAAACTGGCACAAGACAGGGATGCCCTCTCTCACCACTTCTATTCAACATAGTGTTGGAAGTTCTGGCCAGGGCAATCAGGCAAGAGAAAGAAATAAAGGATATTCAATTAGGAAAAGAGGAAGTCAAATTGCCCGTTTGCAGATGACAAGATTGTATATTTAGAAAACCCCATCGTCTCAGCCCAAAATCTCCTTAAGCTGATTAGCAACTTCAGCAAAGTCTCAGGGTACAAAATCAATGTGCAAAAATCACAAGCATTCCTATACACCAATAACAGACAAACAGAGAGCCAAATCATGAGTGAACTCCCATTCACAACTGCTTCAAAGAGAATAAAATACCTAGGAATCCAACTTACAAGAGATGTGAAGGACCTCTTCAAGGAGAACTACAAACCACTGCTCAACGAAATAAAAGAGGATACAAACAAATGTAAGAACACTCCATGCTCACGGGTAGGAAGAATCAATATCATGAAAATGGCCATACTACCCAGGGTAATTTATAGATTCAATGCCATCCCCATCAAGTTACCAATGACTTTCTTCACAGAATTGGAAAAAACTACTTTAAAGTTCATATGGAACCAAAAAAGAGCCTGCATTGCCAAGACAATCCTAAGCCAAAAGAGTAAAGCAGGAGGCATCACGCTACCTGACTTCAAACTATACTACAAGGCTACAGTAACCAAACCAGCATGGTACTGGTACCAAAACAGAGATATAGACCAATGGAACAGAACAGAGCCCTCAGAAATAATACCACACATCTACAACCTTCTGATCTTTGACAAACCTGACAAAAACAAGAAATGGGGAAAGGATTCCCTATTTAATAAATGGTGCTGGGAAAACTGGCTAGCCATAGGTAGAAAGCTGAAACTGGATCCCTTCCTTATACCTTATACAAAAATTAATTCAAGATGGATTAAAGACTTAAATGTTAGACCTAAAACCATCCTCCCGCCTTGGACTCCCAAAGTGTTGAGATTACAGGCATAAGCCACTGCACCTGACCCTAATTTTCTCTTTATAAAATGCTCCATAAAATTTGATTGCAAAAATACCACCATCCATATACTTACATATTTATTTTCAGTAAGGTCAAACACTAATGATGTAGTTTTTCGCACCAGAGATTCTTTATATAATAGAAGTCAATGGACTTAAACATCATGACTACAGTCTTCAACAAGAGAACAAAACTTAGACATTTCTGGGAATCCTTTGTGTGTGAAGAAGACCCAAAATCCATGTACAAACTAATGGCAGTGACCAGAATCCTCCTGTTAACTTTTAAAACTACCTATTTCATTATGAAGCATGAGCGACTGAGGCTCAGCCAACAATAGCTTCCACTTTGCCTCTAGATTGTCTTTGGAGTCTAAAGGCCTTACTACCAGATGCGGTGTTTGTGTGAGTGGATGGAATTATTCAACTCATTTCTTTAAAGAGTTCATTTAAGTTCATTGTGGTCTTTTGCTTTTCTTAAACTAAAAAAAAAAAAAAAAAACATTCTAGCTGCTAGAGGATGTGAGACATTGTGGTTTTTGAACTACAGAAAAATTGTATGAATGAACTGGCGCAGTCTATAGCATCTTTCTCTGACTTCTCCTTTGTGATAATAGCACACATTTGTCAACTATAAAATTAGATAGGGCTTGCTGTCAAAAATTTTTTAATCTATGACTTGTCCCTTGATACAAGGAAGAAAAAAAAACTTAAAAATCATTTAATCAATTCCTTCATGTTGAAAATATTTCTTTTTGATATCATAAATGATTATAGCTGAAGCTAACGGTTGTTGAACTGATCTTAGAATCAAAACTGTCTTCCACAAGCCACCATACAATACTTGATTTATCTACAACCTAATCCCTAGAAGACAAACTTCAGCACTATGGCCCAGAAGTAAGGGACACAGGCCTAGTGCTGCCAGAAACCAACAAGGGAAAGGCTGAGCCCTGCACAAGCATCCGCTAGTGGGGCCCACAGCCCAGGTGTATGTGCAGGGCATGCAGAGGGGACAACTGCCTGTTTTCTCCACTCACCATGGCCTACCCACTGGCAGTCACACAGGCCTGCCTCAGCATCTGAGACCATGGTGTGGCCACAGCCTCCACCACCTTGGGAAGCCACCCTGGGAAGCTGACCTCCCCATCCACCTCAGAATCCATCTTTGCTGCGAAAGAGAAGCCCAGCTTTTCCTGAAGTTTATTTAATCTGGCACTAATACATCCATGTTAGCCTTCTTATCATTACTTTTTGGATGCTGTATCTTTTTGCATACAATTGCTTTCAATCTATCTGTGTCTTTATTTTTAAAGTATGTCTCTTGGCATTTTTTAAATTTGTTCTGATAATCTCTACCTTTTAATTGGAATGTTTAGTTCATTAACATTTAATATTTAGGTCCATGACTTTATTATTGGTTTTCTTTTTGTCCCTTCTTTTACTTTTTGCCTACATTTTTTGAATTATTTGAATACATTTTTAAATTCCTTTTGAATTTAATCTATCAGCCTTTATTTTAGTTGTTGTTCTATGATTACAATATACATCCTTAGCTTTTCATGCTCTACTTAGAATATCACATCACTTCAAAAAAATGTAGAAACACTGCATTCGTATAGAACCATCTAAACATCCCCCTTTCTGCTACTGGTGTCACATGTATCATATCTACATACAGTATAAACTCTATAAGACAACACTATAATTTTACGTAAATCAATTACATTTTAAAGAAACTAAGAGACAAAACTAGTGCTTATATTTACCCCAATATTAACCATTTTCATTTCTGATGTGTTTCACTTCTTCATCACTGAAGTACCCATCCATCATTTTCCTTCTACCTGAAGAACATGTTTTGGAATCTCTTGTAGTACAGGTTTGTTGGTGATAAATTCTCTTAGGTATTTTTCTCTTCTTTTCTTTTCTTTTTTTTTTTTTTTGAGATGGCGTTTCGCTCTTGTTGCCTAAGCTGGAGTACAATGGCACAGTCTTGGCTCACTGCAACCTCCACCTCCCGGGTTCAAGCGATTCTCCTGCCTCAGCCCCCCAAATAGCCAGGATTACAGGTATGAGCCACCATGCCCAGCTAATTTTGTATTTTTGGTAGAGACAGGGTTTCACCATGTTGGCCAGGCTGGTCTCGAACTCCTGACCTCAGGTGATCCACCTGCCTTGGCCTCCCGAAGTGCTGAGATTACAAGGCATGAGCCACCGCGCCCAGGAGAGGCATTTTTCTTTTTAATCTTAGAATGTCTTTATTTTGCCTTCATTCTTTTATTTATTTATTTATTTATTTATTTATTTATTTATTTGAGAGACAGAGTCTCATTCCGTTGCCCAAGCTAGAGTGCAGTGGCACAATTATAGCTCACTGCAGCCTCAAATTTGTGGGCTCAAGTGATCCCCCCAACCTCAGTCTCCTGAGAAGCTCCCACTACAGGCATGTTGCCAGCACACCAGCTAATTTTTTCTAAATTTCTTGTAGAGATGGGGTCTCACTATGTTGCTCAGGCAGGTCTTAAACTCCTAGCCCCAAGCAATCCTCCTGCCTCAGCCTCCCAAAGCACTGGGATTACAGGTGTGAGCTACTATCTTCATTCTCACAGGAAGTTCTAGAATAAGATTCTAAGTTGATGGTTTCTTCCTCTCAACATTTTAAAGATGTTCCACTGTCTCTGACCTCCAAAGTTTCTAACAGAAGTCATCAGTTCCCAATCATCGTTCCTCCAGGCAGAGACCAGCTCGCTCGTGGAGACCCTAACCCAGCGGCGCTACAGAAATTAAAGACACACATACAGAAATATAGCATGTGGAGTGGGAAATCAGGGGTCTCACAGCCTTCAGAGCTGAGAGCCTCAAACAGAGATTTACCCACATATTTATTGACAGCAAGCCAGTGATAAGCATTTTTTCTATAGATTATAGATTAACTAAAAGTATTCCTTACAGGAAACAAAGGGATGGGCTGAAATAAAGGGATGGGCTCTGGCTAGTCATCTGCAGCAGGAACATGTCCTTCAGGCATCGATCCCTCATGCTATCATTTGTGGTTTAAGAATGCCTTAAGCGGTTTTCCACCCTGGGTGGGCCAGGTGTTCCTTGCCCTCATTCCAGTACACCCACAACCTTCAGCGTGGGCATCATGGCCATCACAAATGTGTCACAGTGCTGCAGAGATTTTGTTTATGACCAGTTTTGGGCCAGTTTATGGCCAGATTTTGGGGGCCTGTTCCCAACACCTCTATATTTAATGTGTCATGTTTTCTCTGGTTGCTTTCTAGATTTGCTCTTTACCTTAGGTTTTTAGCAGTTTTACTGAAGTGTGCTTAATTTATTCTGCTTTAAGTTCACTAAGTTTCTGGAATCTATAAATTTATGTGTTTCAGATTTGGAAATTTTTCAGTCACTGTTTTTTCAAAAGTTTTTCTGCCTCATTCTCTCCCTCTTTTTCTTCTGGGATTCTAATTGGAAATATGTTAGAAGCTTGCGCAGTTCCTCACATTCCTAATGCTCTGTTTCTTTTCTTCTAATCATTTTCTTTCTATTCTTTACATGGGATAATTTTAAGTTATTTGAACATTTCCTCTGTTATCTCCATTCTGCTATTAAGCCCATCAAGTGAATTTTTATATAAGATATTATATTTTATAGTTCTAGAATTCATATTTTTTATGATTTCAGTTCTCTGCTGAGATTTCTTGTCTTTTCACTCATTCTGAACATATTTTCTTTACCTCACCCTTTCCCAGCAATTGCTTCCCCAGCTGCTTTAAAGTAGTTGTCTGCTAATCCAGTTCATATTGGGGGTTAGTCTCTGTTAACTGCTTTCTGTCTTCAGAATGGGACACATTTTCCTCATTTTCAATTTTGGATAGTATCCTGGACCTTGTGAATGTTATACTGTGAATTTCATTTTCTTCACTGAAGAGTATTGATATTTTTGCTTTAGTAGGAAATTATCTTGCTTGGATTCAAAAACTACAAACTCTTCTCTTGGGCAGCAACTCAAATCTCAGGTCTGGACCTACCCCTAGTTGGGTAGCTGTTAGTCTGCCCTGCAAATGCATGGTTCAGAAGTCAGTCTGAGATTTGGGCAGGGGTTACACACAGAACCTCGGGCTATACCAATCTAGTTCTCTCTGGGATCCATTTCTCATTTTCCAGCAGTAGTTCTCACCGCAAACTCTGTCATCTGGTTTTTCAGGCAAGAAAGACTGGATTTTCTATGAGAATAGCAGGTATCAATGCAGCACTGACTTCACCCTGCCCTGAGGCTGGTATCATAAAAAACAGGAAACTCTCCATGCTGGACATTCTTCCAAGTGTTGTCTTTCCTCAAGAATCTGCCAGCTTTTTTTTTTTTTTTTTTTTTTAACTCTCCAGGACCTTCACATAGTTGTGTAGAGTATTTTGCTCAGAATTTATCATTATTACCTGCAGAAAGATCATTTGGCTATGGCCTTACATATACTGAAGAGGTTTTAGTTTTTAATAGGGAACTCAACCCATTTATATTCCCTGTCAGTGAAATATCTGATCTTGTTTCACACTTTTTGTTCATACTTTTTGCTGTTTTCTAGCTTTCGCTCTAAGAAATATTTTTTATTTGATCTTTCATCTTTTCTACTTTTGTAGAAAAGATTTTCAAGTAATTTGAAAAGTAGAAGGCATATTTCAAATTCTAAAATACTTGACTGTATCTGTCCCCAATTACCAGTGTTACAACTGATGACACTGCCCCTCAAGATCTGTAAACTCTCCCTGCAAAGGGAACAAAATTATTATTTATAACCAAAGGACTTTTTTCTTTCTTCATCATTCTATTATTCTATTTCTGTATTCTGGCAGAGCTTCTTGTGTTAGTTTTCCTACATGACTGATTTTACTTTCTTCAGTTTTAAGTCTACAGTTTAGTGCTTCTACTGAAAATTTTAATTTATTTAATTTTAATTAATTTAATCTCTTTCTATTTCATTTTGCTTTCTTTTATCACAGCTGATCTCAGTAAATCAGTTTTCAGCTCAGTCTGTTGTCTTTTCTCAGCTTGAATCATCTGTATTGCAGAGTCTATGTTTTCCTGATTTTTGAATAATATAAAACAAAAAATTCCTAAAACATACTTCTCTTTGCTCTAGTAGATCATCTGTAAAAGGATGTTATTCTTTCACCTTTTTTATTTTATTTATTTATTTATTTACTGAGACAGACTCTCACTCTGTTGCCCAGGCTGGAGTGTAGTGGCCTGATCTCAGTTCACTGCAACCTCCGCCTCCTGGGTTCAAACAATTCTCATGCTTCAGCTTCCTGAGTAGCTGGAATTACAGGTGTGCACCACCACAAATTTTTTTGTATTTTTAGTAGAGACAGGGTTTTACCATGTGGGCCAAGCTGGTCTCCAACTCCCGGCCTCAAGTGATCCACCTGCCTGGCCTCCCAAAGTGGTGGGATTATAAGGCATAAGCCACGGCACTCAGCTTCTTTCACCTTTTAAGAATTAGATTTATTGCTGCAGTATCTTTTGTTGTTCTCATATTAAGGTATTTTCTTAAGCAAGTGTATATAATCTTGAACAAGGTCTAATTTTGGTGCAACTCTACAATCAAGATTTGTGGCTTTTACCTAGTTTCCCTCACTTCCCACCTAGTTGTTGTCATAATCTGTCTGTACTTTAGTTCAATATTAAAAAGTAATCATTGTCATCCTGGATGTGTTCATAACTGTGGCAGAAATGCCTCCATAGTTTCCCTGCTAAGCATAATTCAGGCTTTTTAACTAAGATACATATATTTGGTATTCATATTAAGAAACTATTCATCCACTTATATTTTATGAAGTTATTCTATGAAGAAATGATGTTGAATTTTGCCAAATGCTTTGTTGGCCTTTAAGGTGATGAACATTGTATTTTCCCCCCAGAAGCATTAAAATAATAAATTAAAATTAATACGTGTGTGTACGTGCATACCCCTAACTGTTGGCCAACTTTCTAGTGATATTCAGTCTTTTATTTAGTATGAATATGCTGGTCTGAGTAGGAATCACATAATGCTGTTGCCTGATAATCTAAGAAAAATAGTGTTATTTTGACATTCTAATGCTATCTAATGCATTTTCATTATAATAAACAGTGAATAGCCAGGCGCGGTGGCTCACACCTGTAATCCCAGCACTTGGGAAGCCAAGGCGGGTGGATCACCTGAGGTCGGGAGTTCGAGACCAGTTTGACCAACATGGAGAAACCCCGTCTCTACTAAAAATACAAAATTAGCCAGGTGTGGTGGTGCATGCTTGTAATCCCAGCTACTCGGGAGGCTGAGGCAGGAGAATCGCTTGAACCCGGCAGGCAGAGGTTGCAGTGAGCCGAGATTGTGCCATTGCACTCCAGCCTGGACAACAAGAGCAAAGCTTCAACTCAAAAAAAAAAAACAGTGAATAAAAACCAGAAACTCCAAAGTTCACTGCTCTTACAGTTCTAGGGTCAGTCAGCATGGGACATTTTTAGCACCTTGTGTTAATCTGCCAAAGAAGCACAGTCATTTCAATTCATGTAGTCTATTTCCCCATAAAAATGTATTTCTATTTTTGATTGAATAAATTTCTCAAGTTGAACTATTAATTTAATTTCAAATGTTTAACTAATTTAACCTACTAGTCTATTATTAATTTGTTGTCAGAGTCTTCATCCACTTAAATCAGTCTTATTATATTTCCCTATTGGAATGTCATGAAATTAACAAAATTTTATTGCAGTACCTAAAACGTGAGAATCACATATGTGAAATTTTAAATCATGGATTTTTGTTTCTAGCTATTCTGATGACTTGACACTGTATTTTTTTTTTTTTTTCCAGAGACAAGCTTCCTATGTTGTCCAGGCTAGAGTCAGTGGCTATTTATAGGCATGACTGTAGCTCACTGTAGCCTTGAACTCCTGGACTCAAGTGATTCTCCTGCCTCAGCCCCCCAAGTAGCTAGGATGACAGACATGTGCAAATGCACCCAGCTCCTGACACTAGAATCTTTGAAAAGTAAAAACCATAATCCAGGTCTCTTCTGATTAAAAAAAAAAGAAAAGTAAAAATGTATCTACTTGTATGTAGACATTAAGATATTTACCTAAATGACAAAATTGCTGAATGAATAATTTACTTGAAGCTTTATAAAAATAAGAAATTAAATACGAACTCTCTCTGCGTATATTTTATCTGAAACTTTTCAAATAATTTCCTATTCCTATGGATCTGACCCAAGATCCTCTTTATTTCAGGTTCAAGAGCCTTAACCAGATTGTCCCATGAAATATAAAATGAGTGTTTTTGGTTGGTTTTTTTCCAAGATGGTGGATTAGCAGCTTTCAGCATGCCTCAGACACTTGGAAACAGCAAGATAATACATAAAGATAAACTCTGTAAGTTTTAATTCAAGAAGGAAAATGGAAATCTACCAGAATCATAAAGGACATCCCAGAACCCAGGGAGGAGAATGCCAGAAAACAGCCCCCATGATAGCATCCAGCTGATAAAGGTGAGTGAAGCCCCAGTATGTGAGAAAGGAAGAAGTCTCCTCTGTGACTCACCTTTCCACTGGGGATCCAAGCAACCCAGGCCAAGGGAAAGCATTTTGCTTCTCCCAAGCCCGGGAGTTAACTTGAGGAGAGGATTGGAGACACTGTGAAGGAAAGACACTGAGAAAAGCTGCAGGCATTTTCCCAGATCTGAGAATGAGAGCAGGACACCATTTTTAATCCAGGCCATTCTTTGGTGACCTGCAGCATGGCTGTATGGGCATTTTAGTCTCAGACCAGAGATTGGAGCACCTGCTCCAGAGTTGGATAGGGGGCCTCCACATCCAGAACTGTGGAAAGTGCTTCAGCAGTAGGTGCTGGAATTGTGCTCTCCCCTGTCACAAGTCTGGCATGGAAGAGAGCGGCTACAGCTGCAGTTTCTCCTGGGTGGCAAGACTTGCAGCCAGGGCCAGCTTGGAAACCTGCAACTGATCTGCGTGTGCCATCACTGGGTGCCCCACTCTGCTTCCCTGAGATCATGATGCAGCGGGGCCCTCTCCCTTCCAACCCCAGGCAGAAATCCAGGCATTTGGAATACATACTTGCCTGAACCAGTAGCCCAAGCCACCCCACCCTTCCTGGACATAGATTGCGGTGCTGCGAGGCTCTCTCTGCTCCACACCTAGGCAGATCTCCAGGCATTTAGAACACCTGTTTGCCGGGTTCAGCAGCCTAAGCTGCCCCACCCTTCCTGAACAGAGATCCTGGTGCAGGGGAACCCTCTCTGTTACATGCCCAGGAAGATCTCCAGGCATTCAGAGTACCTGCATGCACGGTCCAGCAGCCTAAGTTGCCCCACCCCTCCTGTGTAGAGATCTTAGTGCATGGGGGCCCTCTCTGCTCCATGCCTAGGCAGATCTCCAGGCATTTGGAGCATCCCCCACCTGGATCGGCAGCTTGACCTGCCCCACTCTTCCTGTGAAGAGAGTATGGTATGGAGAGGCCCTCTCTGCCTCACAACCAGGCAGATCTCCAGGCATTCAGAGCACCCTCTCACCTGGTTCAGCAGCCTAAGCTGCCCCACGCTTCCTGGGTATAGATCATAGTGCAGCAAGACCCTCTCTGCTCCATGTCCAGGCAGTACGCCAGGCATCTGGAGCACCCACTCTCCTGGATTAGGAGCTTAGGCCATCCCCTCATCCTCATGCAGAGAATTTGGAGCTGAGCAGGTTTCCCAGCTCCACACCTCAGAAAACCTTTGGGTACCTCATGGTCACCCACTGGATTCTCCCTTGGCACTAGTGATTGTGTCTGCCATCAGGGGACCTGCAGGCAGATTTGCCAGGTCTGCCTCTGCCCTTCATGGCTCCCATTGCCACCCTCCCAACCCCTGTCACCACCAGGGCTGAAGGAGTGCAGACCACTGTGCATTCTACAAATCAGCTAATCGCCTGGAGCAACAGAGAGCTTCTGCCAGTAAGTAAGGATCAAGTATATACCCAAACACACTAGCTGTAGCTGGCTCTCACCTGTGCATGCCATCTACCGGCTTGTAAGGCAAACTTCACAGCCCAATATAAAACATGCTGAAAGAAGTACATAGGGCAGCCGGACGCGGTGACTCATGCCTGTAAACACAACACCTTGGGAGGCTAAGGTGGACGGATCACTTGAGGTCAGGAGATCAAGACCAGTCTGGCAAACAAGGTGAAACCCTGTCTCTACTAAAAATACAAAACTTAGCCAGGCATGGTAGTGGGTGCCTGCAATCCCAGCTACTCAGGAGGCTGAGGCAGGAGAATTGCCTGGACCTGGGAGGAGGAGGTAGTGAGCCAAGATCGGACCACTGCACTCCGCACTCCAGCCTGGGTGACTAAGTGAGACTCTATCTCCAAAAAAAAAAGAAGGAGAAGGAGAAGAGCAGCAGCAACAGCATAGGGCTGTTCAAGCAAAGCCAAAAGATCTTACCAAGCATTCTCTACGGTCACATCCCCTAGGCAAGCGGGGAAAAGGGAAAGGAAAGAAGAATTAATAATAATAATAATAACAACATTATAGGGAAAGAAAGAAAAAGAAAAAAATCCTACCTGCATGAAAATAATTACAAAAATCAGAAGTGCCAGTGTCTCCAGATGAGAAGCAACCAGCACAAGAATTCTGGCACCATGAAAAAGCTGAAGGTACTGACACCACCAAAAAATTTCACTAGATCTCCAGCAATGGTCCCTAACCAAAATAGAAATTCAGAAATAACAGATAAGGAACTCAAAGCACAGGCCGGGTGTGGTGGCTCATGCCTGTAATCCCAGCACTTTGGGAGGCCAAGGTGGCCAGATCACCTGAGGTCGGGAGTTCGAGACCAGCCTGGCCAATATGGTGAAACCCCATCTCTACTAAAAATACAAAAATTAGCTGGGCGTGGTGGCATGTGCCTGTAATCCCAGCTACTCAGGAAGCTGAGGCAGGAGAATCACTTGAACCTGGGAGGTGGAGGTTGCAGTAAGCTCAGATTGCGTGACTCCAGCCTGGGTATCAGAGTGAGACTCTGTATCAAAAAAACAAACAAAAAAACAAAACAAAAAACAACTTCAAAGCATGGCTTGCAAGGAAGCTTATAGAGATCCAAGACAAAGTTAAAAATCGAGACAAAGAAACTTCTAAAGCAATCCAGGAAATGAAGAGATAAACATCTCAAAAAGAAATCAATCAGAGCCTCTAGAATTAAAAAACTCACTTAAGGAATTTCAAAATAAAATTGAAAGCTTTATAAATGGACTGGACCAAGCACAAGAATTTCAGGACTTCAAGACTGGTCTTTTGAATGAACCCAATCTGACCAAAAAAAAAAAAAAGAATTTTTAAAAATAAGTAAAATAAGTAAATTATTTGAGAAATGTGGGATTATGTAATGCAACCAAACCTTCAAATTACTGGCATTCCTGAGAGAGAAGGAGAAAAAGCAAACAACTTGGAAAATATACTTGAGGCAATAATTCAAGAAAACTTCCCTAGTCCTTAGAACATGGATAAATAAATTTGTGAAAAATGTCAAAAAAAAGAAAAAAAAAAAAAGGAAACTTTCCTTATCTTTCCAGGGAGGTAAACATCCAGATACAAGAAATCCAGAGAACACCTGCAAGATACTATATACAAAATGAACATCACCAAGACATATATAGTCACCACACTGTGCAAGGTCAGTGTTAAAGAAAAAATCTTAAAGGCAGCTAGAGAAAAAGGGCAGATCATGTACAAAAGGAACCCCATCAGGCTAACAGTGGACTTGTCAGCAGAAACCTTGCAAACCAGGAGAGATTGGGAGCCAATTATCAGCATTCTTAAAGAAAAGAAACTCCAACCAAGAATTTCATATCCTGCCAAACTAAGTTTCACAGCAAAGAAGAAATAAAATCTTTTCCAGACAAGTAAGTGCCAAAGGAATGGGTTACCACTAGAGCAGCCTTACATTAGATCCCTAAGGGAGTCCTAAATATGGAAACAAAAGAATGATACCTGCTACCACAAAAACACACTTAAGTACATAGCCCACAGACCCTATAAAGAAAAAAACAATAGAAACTACAAAGCAAACAGCTAACAACTTCACAATAGGATCAAAACTTCACATATCAATATTAACCTTGAATGTAAATGGTCTAAACGCCCCACTTACAAGGCAAAGAGTGGCAAGTTGGATAAAGAAACAAGACCCATCCATCTGTTGTCTTCAAGAGACCCATTTCACATGTAATGACACCCATAGGCTCCAAGTACAGGGGTGGAGAAAGATCTACCATGCAAAAAGAGAACCAAAAAAAAGGCAAAAAAAAAGACAAAAAAAAATCTTACTATCAGATTAAACAGACTTTAAACCAACAACGGCAAAAACATACAAAGAAGGGTATTACATAATGATAAAGGGTTATATTCAATAAAAGTTAACTATCCTAAATATTTATGTATCCAACATTGGAGCATCCAGATTCATAAAACAAGTACCTATACACTTACAAAAAGACTTAGATAGCCACAAAATAATAATAGGGGACTTCAATGCCCCACTGACAGGATTAGATCATCAAGGCAGAAAATTAACAAAGAAATTCTGGACTTAACAGTTGACCAAATGGACTAATAGATATGTACAGAATACTCTATATGTCAACCACAAATATACATTCTTCTCATCTGCACACAGAACATACTCCAAGATTAACCACATGCTCAATCATAAAGCAAGTCTTGATAAATTTTTTAAAAATCAAAATCATATCAACCATACTCTTGGACCGCAGTAGAATAAAAATAGAAATCAGTACCAAGAAGATCTCTCAAAACCACACAATTACATAGAAATTAAACAACTTGCTCCTGAATGACTTTGGGGTAAACAATAAAATCGAGGCTGAAATCAAAAGATTCTTTGAAATAAATAAAAACAAAGACACAATATCCCAAAATCTCTGGGATATAGCAAAAGCAGTAACCCAGAGATACTAACCAACAATCTAACATCACACCTAGAAGAACTAGAAAAAACAAAAACAAACTAACCCCAAAGCTAGCAGAAGAAAAGAAATAACTAAAATCAGAGCATAACTGAACAAAATTGAGACTCAAAAATCCACACAAAGAATCAGCGAAACCAGAAGTTGGTTCTTTGAAAGGATAAACAAGATCTATAGACTGCTAGCTAGATTAAAAAAGAAAAAGAGAGAGAAAATCCAAATAAGCACAATCAGAAATGACAAAGGTGACATTCCAGCCAATCCCACAGAAATACAAAAGATCCTCAGAGACTAATATGAACACCTCTATGCACACAAACTAGAAAATCTAGCGGAAATGGATTAATTCCTGGAAACATACAATCTCCCAAGATTGAATCAGAAAGAAATCGAAACACCAAACAGACCAATATCGAGTTCCAAAATTGAATCAATAATTAAAAACCTACTAATCCAAAAAAGCCCTAGACCAGAAATGGATTCACAGCCAAATTCTACCAGACATACAAAGAAGAGCCGGTACCAATTCTACTGAAACTATTTCAAAAAACTGAGGAGAGACTCCTCCCTAACTCATTCTACAAAGCCAGTATCACCCTAGTACCAAAACCTGGCAAAGAGACAATGAAAAGGCTGATATCCCTGATGGGCATAGATACCAAAATCCTCAAAAAATACTAGAAAACTGAATTCAACAACACGCCAAAAAAGTTAATTCACGATAGTCAAGTAGGCCTCAGTCCTGGGATGCAAGGTTGGTTCAACATACACAAATCAATAAATGTGATTCACCACATGAACAGAATTAAAAACAAAAACCATAGAATCATCTCAACAGATGCAGAAAAAGCTTTAAATAAAATCCAGCAACCCTTCATGATAAAAACCCTCAAGAAACTAGACACTGCAGGAACACACCTAAAAAATAATAAGAGCCATCTATGACATACCCACAGCCAACATCATACTAAATGGGCAAAAACTGGAAGCATTCCCTTTGAGAACTGGAATAAGAAAGGATGTCCACTCTCACCACTCCTATTCATGTACTGGAAGTGCCCGCCAGAGCAATCAGGCAAGAGGAAGAAATAAAAGGAATCCAAATTGGAAAAGGAGAAATCAAACTATCTTTCTTCACAGACAGTATGATTCTATACCTTGAAAACTCTAAAGACTCCATCAAAAGTCTCCTGGAACTAATAAATAACTTCAGGAAAGTTTCAGGATACCAAAATCCATATATAAAAATCAGTAGCATTTCTATACACCAATAACATTCAAACTGAGAGCCAAATCAAGAATGCAATCCCATTTGTAATAGCCATACACACAAAAAATGCCTATGAATACATCTAACCAAGAAAGAGAAAGATCTCTACAAGGAGAACTACAAAACACTGCTAAAAGACACAGACGACACAAAGAAATGGAGAAATATTCCAGGCTCGTGGATTGGAAGAATCTATGTCATTAAAATGGCCATACTGCCCAAAGCGATCTATGAATTCAATGCTATTCCTATCAAACTACCAATGCCATTTTTCACAGATTTGGAAAAAAACTATTCTAAAATTCATATGGAACCAAAAAGGAGCCAAAATAACCAAAGCAACCCAAAACAAAAGGAACAAAGCCAAATGCATCACATTAACCAACTTCAAACTATACCGTAAGGCTACGGTAACCAAAATAGCATGGTACTGGTACAAAAACAGACATATAGACCAATGGAATGAAATAAAGAACACAGAAATAAAGCTGTACACCTATAGCCATTTGATATTCAACGAAGTTGACAAAAATAAGCAATGGGGAAAGGACTCCCTATTCAATAAATGATGCTGGGATAGCTGGCTAGCCATATGCAGAAGAATGAAACTGGACCTTTCACCATATGCAAAAATTAACTCAAGATGAATCAAAGATTTAAACGTAAGACTTCAAACTATAAGAATCCTAGATGAAAATATAGGGAACACCATTCTGAATATCAGTCTTGGGAAATAATTTATTACTAAGTTCTCAAAAACAATTGCAAGAAAAACAAAAATTTGTAAGTGAGGCCTAATTAAACTAAAGAACTTCTGCACAGTAAAAGCAACTACCCACAGAGTAAACAGATAACCTGCAGAAAGGGAGAAAATATTTGCAAGCTATGCATCTGACAAAGGTCTAATATCCAGAATCTATAAGCAAATTAAACAACTGAACAAGCAAAAAACAAATAACTCCATTAAAACATGGGCAAAAGATATGCACAGTCACTTCTCAAAAGAAGACACACAGTGGCCAACAAACATATAAAAAAAAATCCATATCACCAATCACGAGAGAAACACAAATGAAAACCACAATGAGATACCATCTCACACCAGTCTGAATGGCTAGTATTAAAAAGTAAAAAATAACAGATGCTGGTGAGGCTGTGGAGAAAAGGGAATGCTTATACACCATTGGTGGGAATGTAAATTAGTTCAGCCACTGTGGAAAGCAGTTTGGAGACATCTCAAAGAACTTAAAACAGAACTACCGGCCAGGCGCAGTGGATCATGCCTGTAATCCCATCACTTTGGGAGGCCGAGGCAAGTGGATCACTTGAGGTCAGGAGTTCGAGACCAGTCTGGCCAACATGGTGAAACCCTGTCTCTACTAAAACTACAAAAATTAGCCGGGCATGGTGGCGCATGCCTGTAATCCCAGCTACTCGGGAGGCTGACGCAGCAGAATCACTTGAACCCAGGAGGCAGAGCCGAGATCATGTCGCTGCACTCCAGCCTGAGTAACAAAGCTAGACTCCATCTCAAAAAAAAAAAAAAAAAAAATCTCAGAACTACCATTTGACCCAGCAATCCCATTACTGGGTGTCTATCCAAAAGAAAACAAATCTTTCTACCAAAAGACATGCATTTGCACATTCATCACAGCACTATTCACAATAGCAAAGTCATAGCATCAACCCAGGTGCCCACTAATAACGACTGATGAGGAAAATGTGGTACATATACACCAAGAGTATTACACAGCCATAAAAAGAATGAAATCATGTCTTTTGCAGCAACATGGATGCAGCTGGAGGCCATTAGCCTAAATGAATTAATACAGGAACAAAAAAACCATATACCACATGTTCTCACTTATGAGTGGGAGCTAGACATCGGGTACTCATGGACATAAAGATGGGAACAATAGACACGGGGGACTACTAGAGGGGAAGGGTAGAAGCAGGTAAGGGTGGAAAAACTAACTGTTGGATACTATGCTCAGTACCTAGGTGATGGGATCATTTGTACCCCAAACCTCAGCATCATGCAATATACACAGGTAACAAACCTGCACGTGTACCCCCCGAATCTAAGACAAAAGTTGAAAAATAAAAAAGTAAAAAACAAAAATAAATAAAAGTAAAAATCTAGGCTGAGTTCTGGGCACAAGGCAACCACTGAGAAGAGCAGAGCATGGCATATGCTGAGTCAGACCATGATGTTCAGGATGGGGGGCCTCATGCCAAAGCTGGACTTGGAGGAGGTGAAAGAGAAGATGCATGAGGATGTGTTCTCCTCCATATAGAACTTCCTCCAGTACATGGCCCTGCTGAGAATCACTCTTTTTATCTTAAAGAAATTGGACAGCATATGAAGATTGGGCATCACATGTGAATGCATGACATGAAGAACCTGGTTACAGTTTCTACTCCTCTCTGCAAGTGAATAGGCCCAGAAAGGTTTAAGAGACGCTTTGACTTAATGGACATAATAATTTTACTTGTTAAGAACAAGTTTGGGCCAGGTACAGTGGGTCACACCTGCAATCCCAGCACTTTGGGAGGCCGAGGTGGGCGGATCACGAGGTCAGGAGTTTGAGACCAGCCTGGCCAACATAGTGAAACCCCATCTCTACTAAAAATACAAAAATTCACTAGGCATGGCAGTGCGCGCCTGTAATCCCAGCTACTCAGGAGGCTGAGGCAGGAGAAGCGCTTGAACCCAGGAGGTGGAGGTTGCAGTGAGCTGAGATTGCACCACTGCACTCCAGCCTGGATGGCAGAGTGAGACTCTGTCTCAAAAAAAAAAAAAAAAAAAAACAAGTTTGGCTCTGGTAATTGACCTTCATAGCTAAAATACAAAACTATTTGGTAAGTAAAAAAATAAAATAAAAATCTTTTCCTAGCAAAAAATAAAAATAAATTTAAAAAAATAAAAATAAATTAAAAAAATAAAGAAAATAACCAAATGTTAATTTTATAGTTATGTCATCACATATTTGAAATAAATGAAAAAAAAAGTGAATTTATATAATTTATATAAAGTGAAATATATATATATATATACATATATACGTACATAATAGTACTACTACTAGAAATGTTATTTAAAATAAACTAAACAGGCTGGGCGTGATGGCTCATGCTTATAATCCCAGCCTTTTGGGAGGACTAGGAGGGAGAACTACTTGAGCCCAGGAGTCTGAGACTAGCCTGGGCAACATAATGAGACCCTAACTCTACCAAAAAAATTAAAAATTAGCTGGGCACAGTGGTACATGCCTGTAGTCCTAGCAACTCAGGAGGCTGAGGCAGGAGGACGGTTCGAGCCCAGACATTCAAGGTTACAGTGAGCTATAATTATACCCCTGCACTCCAGCCTGGGTCAGAGTAAGACTCTTGTCTCTAAAAATAAATAATTAATTAATTAAATTTAATAAACATTTTGAGACTGCCAGAAAGGAAAATCCCTAGAGACCAAAAAACAAAGAGAAAGCTAAAAACTAAAGTAGTAATCATGCCAGGCACAGGGACTCAAGCCTATAATCCCAACATTTTGGGAGGCTAAGGCGGGAAAATAGTTTCAGCACAGGAGTTTGAGACCAGCCTAGGCAACACAGGGAGATCTACAAAAAATTTAAAAATTTGCTGGGCCTGGTAGTCCAAGCTACTCACAAGGCTAAGGCAGAAGGATCGCTTGGGCTCAGGAGGTCAAGCATGCAGTGAGCAGTACCACTTGCCACTGGGCCCAACTAATTTTAAATTTTTTGTAGAGATAGGGTCTCATTATGTTGCCCAGGCTAGTCCCAAACTCCTGTGCTCAAGCAATTTTCCTGCCTAGGCCTCCCAAAAGGCTGGGATTATAAGCATGAGCCATTACATCCAGCCTGTTTACTTTATTTTAAACAACATTTCTAGTGTCTTGTAGTGGTATCACACCACTACACTCCAGTCTGGGTGACAGAGTGAGACTGTCACAAAACAAAACAAAAATAAAACAAAACAAAAAATAAAGTAGTAATCACAAGCTGACACTGATTTGGGGTTTAACAGCTGCATGGTGTACAGAGGTTGAGGCCTTGGACCGAAACAAGGCATGAACTGGAAGTTAGGGCTAGAAAAAACAATGCAGTGCAGGACAGCAGTCTTTGGTACCTTATTCCCTCCACCCGCCTCAAGTATGACTTCCCCTTCTCTTCCACAAGACCTTCCGAGACACTCCACTCCACAGCTATTTACTCTCTAGGTTCCTAAACTTGGTGTTGCTTTACATGACCATCAATTATTGAAGCACTATAACTAGAAATGGAGGGAATGAGATGAATGAAGCAGAAGGAATTAATCAGAGGGGCTAAAGGATTAATAGAGAGAAAAAAGAAAATGTGTGTTCTAGACTCCTAACCTCTAGTTTTCTGACTCTATTGAATGGCAGACACACCATTCACCCAGCTGTACAAGCCAGAAAGTTAGAAAGTGTCCTTTCCTTTTTCCTCAGTATCCAACCTATATCCAAGTGCTGTCTACTTCACCCCCTAAATCTCTCTCAAATCTATCCTTCTCTTAATATCCATTGCCATCACCTTGTACCTGGGTTTCTTAACCTAGGCTACATAGTTCCTTGTTGCAGGGGTTACATTATAGGATACTTTGGCTATATTCCTGGCCTTTACCTACTAGATGCCAGCAGCAGCCCTCTTCCACCAGGTGAGACAACCAAAAATGTCTCAGATGTTACCAAATATTCCCTGGTGAGCAAAAGAGGCCCCTCATTGAGAATCACTGCCTTATACCCTTACCAAGGTATCATCATTTCTTGTCTAGTGTGCTACAACAGCTTCCTGTCTCCCTGCATGCACCATATTACCATACCCCATCTAGTAACCTATTCTCCAAACTACAGCCAGAAGGATATTTCCAACTCAGATCACGTCAGTCCTTGCTTAAAATAAGCTTCAGTGGCTTAGCGTTTCTCTTAGAATAAAATCCAAAATCCTTATTATTGCTACAAGGTTTAGCTCTTACTTCTACAGATTCAACTTGTACCTTACTGCATCCTTCTCCCCTTCACTCTCCACTCTAGCCCCACTGGCTACCTCAAATGGGTCATTCTATCTCCAGCCACTCGGCTTTGCCTCAACCCTCTGCCAGCTCTTGTAGCAGTCTAAGAAGTTGGTTCTATTTTAAAAGATAGATAGATAGATAGATAGATAGATAGATAGATAGATAGATAGACAGACAGACAGACAGACAGACAGACAGACAGACAGATCGACAGATCAATCTGGGGCTGGGCGCGGTAGCTCACGCCTATAATCCTAGCACTTTGGGAGGCCGAGGCAGGTGTATCACCTGAGGTCAGGAGTTCAAGACAAGCCTGGCCAACATGGTGAAACCCTGTCTCTACTAAAAATACAAAAATTAGCTGGGCATGGTGGTGGGTGCCTGTAATCCCAGACTGGGGCAGGAGAACTGCTTGAACCCAGGAGGCGGAGGTTGCAGTGAACCAAGCTCCCACCACTGCACTCCAGTCTGGGCGACAGAGCAAGGCTCCATCTCAAAAAAAAAAAAAAAAAAAATTGTGACCTAAAAAAAAGTTGAATGCATTTTGATGGCTGGAAAAGAGGACACTCTTCTTTATTTTCTTCCCCACTCCCCACCTTTTTTTAATATAGTACTTTGAGTTGCTGTTTTAAGAAAAGGACATTCTTTCTCTGGGACAGGATAGACAGATCAGTGATGACCACAAGGCAAAAAGATAGAAAACAATGTGTAAAAAGAGTCACAAAACCTAAGTTCTAGTCTTTGTTCTGTCATTCACTATCCATGTGATTTGTTTTTAATTTACATATAATATGTAACTTTTTTGGCCTACAGTTCTACGAGTTTTTAGCACATGCAACCACCACTACAACCTGGATGCAGCAGTTGCAACCTGAGGCTGCCCCTTTGTAATCAAACACCTCCTCAACCCGGACCTTGGCAATCACTGCTTCATTCTTCGTCTTATAGTTTTACCTCTTCCTGATATGCTTAGGCTTTCTGAGTCTTTTTCTCCACAAATAAAATTATACACACACACACGCACACATATACATGTCATCTTCATTACATTAAAATATTAAGTTATTTATGATGATTGTCTGCTGTGGCTAAAAAACCTGGTCTATGACAAGCATCCCATTCCTTCCACAGTTTATATTTAGAAAAGGCTTTCTCTAAGTTTGTCCAATTTTTGCAATTCCGCATCTTGAACTTTCAGTCTTCTCCAGAAGGGTGGCTCCAGCTCAGATTTCTGCAGGCTACCCTGATACACCGGTAGCTTTGTTCACTCCTACAAAGCTAGGAGCTGCAAAATATTCCTTAACCCCTCCTGGTGGCTGTCCTTCCTCAGTTAGTTAACTACACTGCCATAGTCTGAGCAGCCTAATTATCCTTTCAGCAGTCTTTGCTAAAGGGCTTCCAAAATTGTTCTAGCTCTTTGCTATTTACGAGCATAGCTTGTCACTGAATGTCTAAAGGTGATACTGATGCCACTGTCGAATCAACACATCAGCTGTGGTAGAGACAAGCTTCACTTCCACCTAGATAGAAGATCTAATATTAAAAAGCTCACTCCCTTGGCTCATAGGGTTGCTAACACTAGTTAATCACAAGAATGCTGTATATAACATTATATGGATTTTAATAAGTACATCTGCAAAATCACTCATAATTCTTTTGTAGTACAATGGATGAGGTATAACTATAATTGTTTGAATAACTGGATCCAAAAGGTGTTGATTAGTTAATTGATGTCTTCCTAAGATAAGACCTCCAGTGGTATGCAACAAGTAACTTAATTTAGTCCTATCTGATTTACACATTTTAATTAAGGAATGGCTAAAGATATAGAAATATGATTATGAAATGTATAAATGTCATAGTAGGGATAGCCAAAGAAAATTTATGTTAGAATCATACTTCAAAAATACTTCAAAGGCCGGGCGCGGTGGCTCACGCTTGTAGTCCCAGCACTTTGGGAGGCCGAGGCGGGCGGATCACGAGGTCAGGAGATCGAGACCACAGTGAAACCCCGTCTCTACTAAAAATACAAAAAATTAGCCGGGCGTGGTGGCGGGCGCCTGTAGTCCCAGCTACTCGGAGAGGCTGAGGCAGGAGAATGGCGTGAACCCGGGAGGCGGAGCTTGCAGTGAGCCGAGATCGCGCCACTGCACTCCAGCCTGGGCGACAGAGCGAGACTCCGTCTCAAAAAAAAAAAAAAAAAAAAAAAACTTCAAACATACTCCATCTGCAAAACAAAAATAAATAAAAACAGAAAACAAAAATAAAAATAAAAAATACTTCAATAAAAATCAATAAAATGGAACAACATAGACTAATAAGCTGAAATGTAATAGAAGAAAAAGAAATCCACTACACAAACATAGAATGAGAGAGACCTAGTTTCACAGCAGGCTACATAGTAAAATCTGGGTCTGTTAGCAATTTTAAATTCAATATACACCATCAATGTGGCATAGCTTACTTTAAAAAAAAAGTTCCCACTATGACGTTACTCTTTTCAGACTCACTAATGAATTCCATGTTACTAATTGCAATGGTTAATTCTCAACCTCATTTTCAGCTTGTAGCAGCATTTAACAGAAGTAATCATCAATCCTTTTTGTACTACTTTTCTTTTCCTCACTTGACACTCTCCTGGTTCTCCTCCTACCTCACCAGCTGCTCTTTCCTGCCTCCTTTAGGACTGATGACTTCCAAATGTATATCTCCAGCCCAGACGTTTCCAATGAAGTCCAAACTCTTATATGCATCCCCCTTGTCACCACAGAAACCCCTACCTCCACCTCCCTACCCAAATCTGCTTTTTCTGTAGTCTTCCCCATCTCAGTAAACAGCAACTTCATCCTTCCAATTGCTCAGGCCAAAACCTTTGAGTTACTCTTGATCCCTCTCTCTTTTTTCATACTCTAGCTCCATCAGTAAATTCTGCTGACTCTGCCTATATAGTATATCCAGAACCTGCCCTCTTCTCACCACTTTACTGCTCCATCACCTCCCCCTGGGATTGTTGCAGTAGTCTCCTAAAAGGTCTCCTTACTTCTAACTCTGAAACCCCATACCCACACTCTATTCTCAACATTGCAGCCAGAGAATCTTTTTAAAACATGCAATCATCCAATGTTCATTCTAAGACTATTTACTGAGAACCATCTATGTGTAAGACACTGTTACAGGTGCTGAGAACACATCTGAGAACAGAAGAGATAAAAATCACTGCCCTCATGAAGCTTTTGTATCCTGGAAGGGAACAGACAATAAACTATAAATATAATAAATAAGTAAATTATATGGTAGGTCCATAGTGCTATGGGTAAAAGAGAGAGCAGGGTAAAGGGAAGCAGTACCAAGAAGAAAGGGATGTGTTGCAGGTTCAAACAGGGAGACAAGTCTAGGCTTCACTGGCAATGTAACTTCTAAGCAAAGACAAAGGAGGTGAGGGCTTAGCCATGCAGGTATCTGGAGAAACAGCACTCCAGGCAGAAAGATGTTCCCATTAAGTCTCTCAGGAAATATTTGTGGTTTCTTAGACCTTTAACTGAGCACATGATGGGCTGAAACATGCAAGATTTTAAACTTGTTGTTTTTAATCTAAATATTACTTGTATTTTAATTTTTAAGTACTTTCCTAATAAGGCACAAGTGTTTTTTTAGAAATGATAATTTAAGTGAAGTATTAGAAACTATTCATGCAAGCAAGTTTTCGGTCTTTTTCTAAAATTTAATTATGAGTTTCATCTTTCATTTGGTTGAGTTTCTTTTATGGCCCATAAAAAGCAGTCCAAAAGGCCTGCATTTTTTGCTAAGCACATATGACATATCTAATATTTAGGGAAAAACAAAAAACAAAAAAACAGCAAGTGTACCAAACATGGGAATCAACTGGATTTAGCTTGCTAAGAATATAAAACTTTTCAAATACAAATACCAACTGATTTTTCAGATTAAGCCAGTTATAAAACTAATAATAAGCAAAGTCATCAGATTTATTAACACAATAAATTTAGTTCAAAATTATGGATTTTTAAAAGCTTGTTAGTTTCCACCTAATTGGATGAGACTAGCACAATGTTTGTTTTTACCTTCCGGTGGCCTGTTGGATGTTGCCACAACGACGACCCCGTTTTTGAACAGATTTTCAAAAAGCTGTTTCAGAATCATGGCATCAGCAATGTCAGTGACCTATTGACAACAACACATTTGTTTTATTTTAATTTCACTTCTGCTGTAACAAATTTGCTAGTGGATCATCTTTTTTTTAAGATGGAAGTAAATTCCAAGAGAAAAATTCTAATTATCATCGTGAAGAAAAGAGTAGATAATTAAAAGCATGAAACACTGTATAGCAGTCTTTGAAACTTGACTCTTCTTTTTTGCAAGCCTATCATTTCTACACAAATTACCAAATGGTTCTATGATAACTTCTTTTATAGAACTACAGGTGGAAAGCATAGATAATTGTCCTAAACATTTAGGAAGTCTAATTAATTAGAACTAACTTGACCAACACCCTCCTCCTCTTCCCAACCACTTCCCACACCCCCCGCAAAAAAGACAGATGAAAAAATAATAATAATAAAATACACAGGCTGTTTGAGATTTCTAATACCTTTCTGGCAAAGGTCCCTGGAAAGGTGACTTTAAATGGTCATGGGCCTTTAGAAATAAGGACAAGTAGCCAGTGAGACATAATCAGCTGCTGTTGAAAATAGAATGATATGACATAGATACTATTGTGCAATTGTTGCACAAAACAATTCAACAGATGGCCCATCACAAAAATAAGCAATTTCATTGTTCTTTTTAAGTGCCTTCTATTACTGTCCATGAATAATCAAAAGGCACTGCAGTCACTTCCAGCACAGCCAGCCTCTGCTAACCTTCACAAACACAAATATTCCTTCTACCAAAAAAAAAAACCAAAAACCAAAACAACCTTTCAAGAATAGCTAATACAGTCCCTTAAAAAAATAACGTGTGACAATACAAGAAATGCATAATACAGATAAAACTATTCCATCCAAGTTAGGTTACAGAGAAATATAACTATTGATCTTTTCTAAAATTTTTTTTTAAATTCACAATTACGAAGTAAGCTTAATGATGTAACTTTTTCTAAAGGCTTTTAAAATTCACAAAGAAAGACAACAATTAAGGAGGGAAAGAAGTTGACTCCAAAAATAAATGTGTAATGAAGATTGACATCAATCATTGCAACTTCCCCTAAGAATATAATAACATGGACTTTAGATACTCCCAGTGTAAAAATGTTTTGATCTTTCTTTGATAGCACATTTCAAATAACCTCAGTACAACTTGCTTTACATATATCCACAAGATATAGTACACTGTTATTTTTAAACCCCATTAGAGGACATAAAAATTGGTGAATTCTTTCAATTAAATCAAAATACTAAAAGTTACAAACTGAATGGTTATAACGCAATTAACAATAACCTGGGTTGCACAGGTCTAAATCACTTTTCTTTTTACAGCTAATATCTTACTCAAAGGTTTAATTATTTCTTTCCCACCTGAAAACAAAACCATGAAATAGAGATGCACATTTTTTTTTTTTTTTGCTGTCTCAAGTTATAACTAAAAAACTGCTAAAGATTCCTTATATTAAAAAGACTTCAGGAACTTCAAAATGGTGATTAAATGAAAAGGAAAGTGGTGCTGATATTATTTAATTTGGAGTTTAGGATCACTGTCAAATTTGGCTTCCGCAAAAACACTGACAGAGAAAGTCCCTTTCAAATGCTTGAACACCAGTGGCATTTCTGATGAGAGGACAGAACGAGCTTGCACATTTTAATAGGAACTGCACTTTTAAATTACATTGCCAATACACTGACTTTTTAAAAGAACGATATCAATGAAAGGTTACCCGATTTTAGAGAATAAAAATGGTCATTTGACTATATCATTAATGTTTTTGAAAAAAATGTAAAATAGCTTTTGTGCCCTAAGGTTTAGAAAACTGAAGGGACATTTAGCTTGTAACACAATGCAAAGGTTTAAACTGAAAGTTGAAGAAAGCAAACAGTAAAGGCTTGTGGTTGAGTTATAATTTGCTGTTTTTATATATCAGAATGTTTTTGCCCTATCAGAGTAAATTAGCTTGGAGAAGCTATGACTAATTAATAAAGAAGGAGTCACTTGGTGTAGCCGGGTGCCAATGTATACTCTTTTGATCTTGTCCCCACACTTGTTCAGCCTTGCCAGGGAACAGTAATTTTACAGTATAAGTGAACAGAAGACAATTGGCCACACATTCTTGGAGAGCTGGCTTTTTCAGTACCCAGCATTTCATTACCACCACGAACAAAAGAGAAGGCTACAGATTACCAATAAGGGTAGTCGCTAATACAGAGAGTGGAGACATTTCATTAGCATTAAAGAGAAAAGATTTTTTTATAACCCAGAGTTGCTTTCCATTATGACTCACTTAAGTAAAAAAGAAAAAAAAATCTAATGGTTAATTTACATGTGTGAGTGCTTGAGTCTCAGTCATCCACTGATTGGTACAGTGCCATATAATGAGTGACAAACATAAGCATGCATTATCAGTAATTAGGATTAGCACAAAAATAAGCACCTATTTTTTATTAGCAGTTTTTAACAGCTTTCTTCCTGCTTCATAAAAATGGTTAAAACTATTTTTTAAATGATATTGATAGCTTATAGAGGAGAATTTTGCATGATCTTCTGCTCATCAGAATTCTTTTTTTTTTTTCTGGACCCATATTGGTAAAACATCTATTCAGTGTCCGTCTCAGAAGAGATATGAAGAAATAACATTTTTAAACACCAGTTTTCCTCACTAATCTTATGTCTTCAGAATCATAAACAGTTTAACATGTAACATAAATATTCCAAGAGGACATAATGAAGATCTTAAGGAAAACTCTGAAGATAAGCTATTACTTATTTCACCAACCAAAACACATGTTAAAAAAAAAAAAAACCTATCCAAACACATTTCTCAACCAAGATAAGAATCGTGTATCTAACACCTCAGGTAAAACTGAAATGTACCTACTTGAGGATAGAGGGTGGGAGGAGGGGGAAGAGCAGAAAAAAGAACTATTGGCTACTAGGCTTAGTACCTGGGTGACAAAATAATCAGTACAGCAAACTCTTGTGACACATGCTTACCTATATAACAAACCTGTACACATACCCCTGAGCCTAAAATAAAAGTTAAAAAAAGCTGAAATTCTACACTTAGTAAGGAAGACCAAACTAATGAAGAGCATTCTGCAAGTGTAATCTGAATGCTTACCAAAACATAATCTTTAAAATTCCTTAAATTCAAGAGCACAAAAAAGGAGTATATCCATGTTTTTAAGCAGCAATAATTACCATTCGTCTCCCTAGTAAAATAAATATTATATTAATTAACACTACCTAAAGGCCAATAATAACTAGCTAAAAATCAAGGCTACTAATACGATTCCATTTTAAAAGTGAAGTGGTGATTGTAGATATACTGTCACTAAGAATAAAGTGCCTTAAAAACTCTTTTCTAATAAATCAGCAAGTATTGTGCTAGGCTTAATAGGCTTAAGGATAATTTTTAGGTTCCATCACTAAAACATCTACCAAAACCCCACCCAGCTCTAGAACTGTATATTTAAACACATAATACAAGACTTTATATACCAAGGAAAATGTATAGCATAGCTGTTACTGGTAAACAAGAGCATTAGTGCTGGACCTAAACTGTTAGTTACCAGCTGTGTGACCTCAGTCAAGTTACTGAACCTCTCTGACCCTCAATTTCCTCATCAATGCAACGAAAGCAGTAATAATACTTACCCTGCAATATTGTTATGAGACATAAAGTAAACTCTCAAGAAATGAGAGACCATTAACTTTGACTATTACCTATGTATGGTATATATGCTAGTATTAATATAATTCTGTATTATTCATGTATAGCTACATAGAATTTTAGCTGTAGCTAGAATTACATTTAGCATTATACAGTTATTAAGAACACAGGCACATAGAAAAACACTCAATAAACAGTAACTAATATTATAGAACATATATAATAGATGGAATATAAGCATTCTAATAAATAAATGGGCAATACCTCAAACAGTTCATAAAAGATGGATTTAACTAGCATGTAAACAAACATGAAAAAAAATCAACCATATTATTTCCTAAAGGAATACAAATTAAAACAAGACACCACTTTTTATGTATTCAATTAGACAAAAATGTTCAGATAATTCAGAATGATGACAGGAAAAAATGTGGGTTGAAGTTATAATATACCTTGGGTTCTATAAATGCTGATTTTGCTTGAGAAATGCTATTACATGTAAGGGGAGTGGGACTCAATATGGGAACCACTTCCTTAGTTTTCATTTGGTATTAGATTCATTCATTCATTCATTTATTCACTACTTATTCATTCATTCTCAGACACTGTTCTAGAAACCTGAGATACATCAATTAATAAGGATTCATGCCTTCAAGTTTACATTCTGGGAATACAGATAAACAATAAACATAATAAATAAGTAAATTACATATAATATGTTAAAAGGTGATATATGATATGGGAAAAAAGGTGGGTAAGGGGCATCAGAAGCGTGGGGGTCAACGGTAAGCTGCAATTTCAAATAGGGTGTTAAGATGGGCCTTGTTAAGGAGGTAATTGAACAAAGAGATGATGAAATGAGGGAGTTGCTCTTAGGAATATGTAAGGGCGTGAGGGAAACCACACAGCAATGGTTGCTGCCTAGGCATTAAAAGTAGAACCCAATGGCTCAAGCCTGTGGCCAGAGATAAGAGCTTAGAGGCATAGCTCTTGCTTACAAGATGGAGCTCCTCACTTTTCCTGCTGCTTCCTTTACTTTAAATGAACCATTCAGGCTTTTGCTCACAAACATAGTTACCCCGCCCTATTCCTACACATATATAAAATACACACATACACGCATGCTGCTAGTTGCCATACTCTCTCTCTGCCTGACTCTTCATTACTGCCTCCTGTGACCGGGGACGAAGGACTGGCCTTCTGACTCATTGCTCCCTCCCTGCCCAGCATCTGTAAATAATCAATCTTTGAACTTATTTTCTATTGTAGTGGTGTATTGATTTGCACCTTCCATCTGAAGAACCAGGGTCTGCCCCAGGCCAGGATTTTCCTGGGACGCCAGGAAGAACACAAGATCAGGCTCCCACTGCCAGAGCAATAGTCAGACAGGCATAAACTGGACATAGGTCAGACAAGAGCCACAAAGGCATATGCCAGTATAAACAAGTTTCCTGTGTGAGGGACCCCCTGGTCATGGGTGAGACAACCAGGCATTAGGCCGTCCTCCAGGTGAAAGAAGTATCTTGTGAAAGGCATGCTGTAAACACCTATATCCAGCTCCCTGCACTTCCTGTTAGGGCAGGGTTGCCAGCCGCTCTGGTGCTAGAACCCCAATTTAGCTGGGGGCTCTCAGAACAGAGGGACCACTCTGTGCAGAAAGAATGCCCAGTGCAAAGGCTCCGCTTGTTCGTTATACATTGAGTAGATGGTGGGGATCAGAGTGCTGGTGTAGCAACATCTTGGAGTATATTTCACCCTCTTGAGTTTTAGGGAAGAAGGGTAAGTAGAGATTTGGACTTGTGATCATCTAATTTTGGTGTATTGGAGAAACTTCTTTAAGACCTGTAGGAGACAGTTCAGGATACTGAAACTAGCAGAGATCACTTCTTCCCTTAGGGGACACATTCTTGCCCTTATATTTTCACTTTCTCTGGCTCTTGTAACACTGGGTATATGCAGATATCGGCTTTTTCTTGCATTCAGCAGTAATCTCCAAGATTCAAGTTGGAATTGTAAAGGAAATAAAAGAGCAAAACTATTAATATTTTGCATTCTAGGACATTCAGGCCAAACTTGCTCAGGGGAATAGGGTCTCCCATGTTGTCAACTCTAACATAGAAGAATGCTATATTATGCAATAATTGGGAATGGAAAAAAAAATGCTACACTAAAATTTGGGATCAAATGAAAGCAATCAATTTGGTATTGTCTTGTTTTGTCATCTCTGTGCATGTTTTCCTCAGAGCCCTGAGAGAAATAAGTAGTTGGTATAATACCCAACTACTAACTGTGGTTCCTTAATCTATGAAGAAAATAGTATTGGGAACAGTAGGGAGCAATGAGTGAGGCTGAACCTGTAGGAGACAAAGTCAGAGAGGAAGCAGAAGGGTTTGAACAAGGAAAATGACACTACTTTATATAACAGAATATTTCCCCATTAGAGTATAAGCCCTTTTAAGTTGGGTTTTCTGTTTCCTGTGGCCAAAAGCATTCCTAGCAGATACCTCATCTTTCTCTTCCTGGGCTTTAGCTCACTGGTTAATTCTTCCACTGGAGGTAAGGGATTTCATATTAAGGAAAGTGACATTTCCTCACAGTACTTCTTACCAATGTTTATGCTATCTTTTACAGATCATAGGGAAATACGTCTTGACATAGTAGATGGCAGCAAAATAGTTCTATTCTCATCAAGACTGTTTGTAAGAAATAGGCACCGGAGATCCAGCTGAAGAAAAGAGATTTACTTGAAACTCCAGGATAGGGACAATACTGATGGCACCTTATGGGAACTACAGCTCAATTACTTTCTATATTTCTTTGTTTCTGTTTCATTACTAAGAAGAGCTTCCCTCTGTGCCATTTAGTTCAAATTCATTAGAGAGGGGCTACAACTGGCCCATTCACCAAGCCACATCATACAAGTCCAAGGCTGCTGAGAAGATTGTGGATTAGCTACTTATAGATCAGCTGTCCAGGCATGGTCCATTTAGCTATGGGACAGATAGGGCCCTGTCCTGTGATATGGAATAAGGGCCTTCAAGGCATCCTTGAGATGAATGAGTCAATGAATGAATAAATATCAAAGCAATCTGGACAGGGCAGGCAATAACAGGGATCTCTATCACATCTGCTTTCTCTCCATCAGCAAGCAGCATTTTATAAGAGCCTGTCTCCCCTGGATCTCTCTTACACTCAACACGTAATCTGAAAAATCCTTTCTGTGGCCTGCATTTCTTTGCAAGACTCAGTTCATTTGGAACATTAGTGTTCTGACAGTTGTTTTTGTTTCCTTCTATTTATATATCAACCTTTTGAAATCTAAACCCAGTGGAGTATGTCAGTACAACCAGGCAGGTTTTTGGTAGGACTTCACTATCGAGGTGGCATTATGACTCTTGTAAGCCCTAGGAACTTTTACTTTCATAAGCCCCATCCTCAATTCAAAAAACATTACGACTATGTTGGTATAAGGACAAATATAATACGAAATAGACAGATACAGGCTAGAGTCATTATTGATATATTCATTTATGTCCACAAATTTTAAAAGAAATTAAAATATTTTCTTGATCCCTAAAAGTATCATGAGCCCTAGACACTATGTCTGCTGCACCGACCGGGCAAGTTGCCCTGCTTGCTCTGTATCTTCTTCAGGATCATGTGCTTTGCACAGCCAGATTTTCATAGCATCCTAACCTTCTTAGTCTTGCCTTCCAATACACTTATGCCATAAAAACATGCCAATCAGGCCAGGTGTGGTGGCTCACACCTGTAATCCCAGCACTTTGGGAGGCCGAGGCAGGTGGATCACCTGAAGTCAGGAGTTCGCAACCAGCCTAGCCAACATGGTGAAACCCCATCTCTACTAAAAATACAAAAAAATTAGCCAGGCATGGTGGCGCCTGCCTGTAATCCCAGCTACTCAGGAGGCTGAGGCAGAAGAATTGCTTGACCCAGGAGGCAGAGGTTGCAGTGAGCCAAGATCACGCCATTGCACCCCAGTCTAGGCAACGAGAGCGAAACTCCATCTCAAAAAAAATAAAAATAAAAAAGCCAATCATTTCTCAGAAAGTTTTGAAATCTACATTTTTAAAGTTAAGGGTAATGATTTTTACATGATACCTAGGAAATTCTAATGCCTTTAGATTTCTCATCGCCATGTGGAGATATCAACTATTTTGCAGAATTAAATGAGATAAGGATGTAAAAACGCATTGTAAACTACGGATCATTTTACAAAGGCTACGTATTAATAAACCTCTTTAAAAATTTAACTTCAATACCTTAATCAAAATTGTAACTATGCCAGTTCAATTTTATTTAGAGATATTTTGGTTAAAAGGCTAGTAATGGAAAATCAAGAGAAATGGCCCCTATTGATTCACCACTGACTTTTGTTCTTGAAAGCAGCATAACTGTTAAGTCAGTGCTTTTTCAAACAACTCAATGAGGCCCTTTTCCTGCAAAACATTGATGTGGTTAGTATGACTCTTCAGAGCAGCAGGAGAGCATCTGTTCTTTTCCATAAAGCCTTTCCTTGGAAGACCTTTGCAGTTCTAAATACAAAGGTGAGTCTAGTCTGTCTTAATATGACTGAAGGAAGAAAGAAGCAAAGATCCCTCTTCCCCAGATGGTTTAGTGTAACAGCATTGCTGGTAAAAATTCTTTCCCCTCCATCATAAATCTAGACTATTGTTAGCTATGTGTACCAGTTGCTAAAGGAGACCAATCATGCATGCTTTGGGATAAAAGCATCTTGGCCATATCATCTTCCCACTAATCCAGATTATAAAACACAGAAGAACAAGAAATAACTCACTACTAATTTAAATGCATAATTTCAGAGAATCCTAAAACTAAGAGAAACTTTAAAAGTTCAACTAAGGCAATTCCCTCCCTTTATCACAGATACATATGTTGTGAGGCTTAAATGAGATGAATCACTTGTTCTTTATATAACACTTTTTAAAAATACTCAAACATCTTTAAAGATATTGTTTTATAATAATTACATTATCTTTGTGGTGTAGGGGAGATGTACAGTCATCGACCAAAATTTAGAGGTGGGCAGACTTTTTCTACAAAAGACTGAATGGTAAATATTTTAGGCTTTGCAAGCCATATAGGGTCTCTTTTGTACTTTCTTCTTTTTCTTCTTCTTCTTTCACCTACCTTTAAAATTACAAAAACTTGGCTGGGTGTCATGGCTCATGCCTGTAATTTCAGCACTTTGGGAGGCTGAAGCTGGAGGATCACTTGAGGCCAGGAGTTTGAAACCAGCCTGGGAAACATAATGAGACCTAATCTCTACAAAATTGTTTTTAAAAATGTGCTAGGTATGGTGCACAAGCCTATAGTTCCAGCTACTCAGGAAGCTGAGGCAGGAAGTTGAACCTAGGAGTTTGAGGTTATAATGAGCTATGATTATGCCACTGCACTCCAGCCTGGGCCTGGGTGACAGAGCAGGACCCTGTCTCTTAAAATATGTGTGTGTGTGCACGTGCGTGTGTGTGTACGTGCGTGTGTGTGTGTATGTGTGTATACACTCTTCTTTTCTCACTAACCATAAAAAAACAAGAAGGTCAGATTTGCCCTGTGCAGCTCCTGAACTAGATAGTAAAATTGAAGCAGTAAGAGATAATGTGTCAAATCACCTTATAAAACAATGATAAAATCAGGAGCAAAATTTAAATCTTCATACCTCATTCAATATACCATTCTCTATCTATGAAAAATCTCTACTTTACCTGAAATTCATCGAAACATAGGAGACATGCTTCTTCGCTGATTTCTTCAGCTATGGGAGCTATTGGGTCATATGATTTAGCCATAAATCCTGGTTTCCTTTTTGGCAAACTCTGTTTAAGGCGATGTATTCCTCAAATGAATGAAATTAAACACAGATGAAATACATTAGTACATTTTAGACAATTATAACATATTTTTAAAATCTCTAAATGAAACTTTAGTATGGACATAAAATTAAGTTTAAATTCCATGTAAAATCAAATTTGATCATTGAAATTGTTTGCATTTTCTCTACTTCAAAATAAGTTTGTTCAAATATTATTATGTTCTTATAGTTGTAAGGAAACTTCAAGGTCATTCCATTTCTACTCTTTAATCATTTCAGAAACGACAAGGTGATAGACAAGTGATTAGATGCATCAACACATCCACCTTAGTCCTTTATTTCAGGGATGAGAGCAGAGGATGTGATCCTGCCCAAGTAGTGCATGTTATGTCTAGCATATGAATCGAAATGCGTCCTTATCTCTAGCCTAATACACTAAGGCCAGTCCACTTCATTCATTATGTGTGTACTAAATGCTGCAAGTATTAGAGGAAAAAAACACATGATTCCTGCTCTGGGGAGGTTACAGTGCAGCTGGTAGACAAATCATGCAAAAGTGAAATAACGTAAGATCACTAGCAAAGCAGTAAAGCTTACATCGTACTCAAACTGAATGCCTACATGCTAAGGTAATACAGAGTAAAGGACCTAATCAAGAATCACTTATTTAAACAGGTGCATTTTTAACATTTTTTTATTGGCCCTTAGTAGAAACAGAAAATGCCTGAGCTTCATATAGCAATCTCTGTTCTCTGATTTGAAAGTATTAAATTGGTCTTAAGGACCAACTCTGGACACATTACTGACTGTTTCAACATAGCACAAAACAAATGGAACCAAATAAAATCTTACTGCAAGCAAAAATCTAATTTTTAAAGAGTGTATATTCATTCAATGAAGAAAACCATTTTGTAGTGTTTCCCCAATGAAAAAAATCACTTCTTTCAGATCATTGCTTACTTTTGTGCACATCTAGCATGAAACCATGAAAATGAACCCGTTTTTTCCTCTTCATTTCCACATAAGCATAAAACATGTCCATCACCATTGTTTTTCCTGTACCTTAAAAATAAAAAAAAATTTAAGAATACTATTAAATAGTATGTACTGATTGCTGTAATGATTGTTCATTAGCTTTGAGATAATGAAACCATACTCTTCCACTAGGAAGCTGAAGACTATGTCACTTCTTTAGAAGGGGGAGCTTACTTTGTATGTTAAACTAGCTAAAAATAAAATGTTAATATTACTCTTTTCTGTTAAAATCCTGTTTATGGAAATTCAACATTTAGTTAACATTACAGGGGCTATCTCCCCCTGAAAACTATGTTCATAAACTGGCAAGATTTACAGTCTTCTCTTCCAAAAGACACTAGCATAAATAAAATAACTTAATTAAATATTTATTGGGTCATTACTATGCATAAAGAACTGTTTTAGGCACTATGGGAAAACTCAAAAATGAAAAATAAGAGAAGAGGCTGGGCACGGTGGCTTATGCCTATAATCCCAGTGCTTTGGGAGGCCAAGATGGGAGAATTGCCTGAGCCCAAGAGTTCAAGACCAGCCTGGGAAACATAGTGAGACTCCCATCACAAAAAAAAAAAAAAAAAAAAAAAAGAGAGAAGAAAGATGAAATATAAAGATTAGTATCTAACATAAATATTGAACATGAATCATATATGTAGATTAGAGCTAGAGAATTGCCAATTGTAACACTTCCATTTTTTAAAAGCTAAGAATATAGATCTCTCAAAATAAAGCCTACTTGAGGAAATTCTGATACAGTCAATCCTTATAATTAAATTATCTAATTTTCAACACTAAAACTTTTAATGACTACAATCGCATTAGTACAGTAGAACCCTCTTATCTGAGAATTCAGTTACTCAAGGCCCACAATCAATCATAGTCTAAAAATGTTAAATGGAAAACTCCAAAAATAAACAATTCATAAGTATTAAATTGTGCGGCTATCCTGAGTAGCATGAAGAGAACTCATGTCATCCCGTTCCATCCCACCCAGGACATAAATCATCCCTTTGTCTAGCATATCCACACTGTATTCACTACCCTCCCATCGGTCACTTAGTGGCCTTCTCTGTTAAAAACATAGTATATAGGCCAGACGCAATAGCTCACGCCTATAATCCCAGCACTTTGGGAGGCCAAGGTGGGTGGATCACCTAAGGTCAGGAGTTCGAGACCAGCCTGGTCAACATGAGACATGGCAAAACCCTGTCTCTACTAAAAGTACAAAAATTAGCTGGGCATGGTGGTGGGTGCCTGTAATCCCAGCTACTCAGGAGGCTGAGGCAGGAGAATAGCTTGAACCTGGGAGGCGGAGGTTGCAGTGAGATCGTGCCACTGCACTCCAGCCTGGGCAACAAGAGAGAGACTCTATCTTAAAAAACAAAAACAAAAACAAAAACATAGGGTTCAGTACTATGTGAGGTTTCAGGCATCCACTGGAACTATCCTCTGCGAATAAGGGGAAACTACTGTAATTGAATATCCAACAGCCTGAGCATTTAATGCAGGTAGCATAAAATGCCTTATTCCCTCTCAGAAAGCCTAGGGCATTCAGGTCAGTGGTCCATGCTCAGTTTGTACCTGGCATTCCTCAGTAAGCCAGGCCAGCATGTGCTAGTCCAGTCTCACACCCTCCCGGTTTCCCCGTCTCCCACCATCACAAGATTACTTCCTGTCTAGTAATTCCTTTGCAATTACTAGAATCCAAAGGCACTTCAGAAAGTAAGAAGATCTAAGTCTTATCTTTCGGGTTTCCTTCATGCCACAAGATGACACTGGGCCCATGCCATTTGAATGTCAGAGTGCTTTTGTATATGAAAAAACAATCCACCAAACTTTTTTTAATGAAGAAGTCACTTTGATGGAAAGTCATTCATTGCAAAAATATTCAGTACAGTATCTCTTGATATAGTGATTAGCAGTAGATTTTAAATAATTATATTTACCCAGAAAAGTTAATAAAGTTTCAAATTCTGCTGCATGCAGTGTAGTATACTTATAGATTCAGAATAAAGTCATGAATTATCTAACCAAAAATGCATTCACTAATCATTAGGGTAAAGCAAATCAAAACTACAAGATACCACTTCACATACATTAGAACAACTATTAAAAAAAAAAACAGAAAATGACAAGTGTTAGCAAGGATGTATAAAAATTGGAACCTGTGAATTGCTGGTGAGAATAACAATGCTATTGTCACTGTGGAAAACAGTATGGCAGTTCTTCAAAAAAATTAAACACAAGCCAAGTGCAATGGTTCACACCTATAATTCCAGCACTTTGGGAGGCCAAGGAGGGAGAATTGCTTGAGCCTAGGAATTCAATACCAGCCTGGGCAACATAGTGAGATCTCATCTCTACTAAAAATTTAAAATATTAGCCAGGTTTGGTGATGCATGCCTGTAGTCCCAGCTACTCAGGAGGCTGAAATGGGAGGATTGCTTGTGCCCAGGAGTTCAAGGTTGCAGTGAGCTATGATCGTGCTACTGCACTCCAGAATGGGCAACAGAGAGAGACTTTGTGTCCAAAAAAAAAAAAAAAATTAAACATAGTGTGACCATAGGATCCAGCAATTCCACTTCTGAGTATATGCACAAAACAACCAAAAGCAGGGATTCAAACAAATACTTACACTTCAATATTCACAGCAGAATTATTCACAATAGTCAAAAGATGGAACAACCCAAACATCCATTAATAGATGAATGGATAAACAAAAAGTGGTATATACATAAAATGTTACAGTTGGCCCTCTGTATCTAGTTTCTACATCCCCAGATTCAACCAACAGTGGATCAAAAATATTTTTAAAATAAAAAATAATACAAGGAACAGGTGGAGTGGCTCACGCCTATAATCCCAGCAATTTGGGAGTCCAAGGCAGGCAGATTACTTGAGTCCAGGTGTTCGAGACCAGCCTGGGTGATATGGCAAAATCCCATCTCTACAAAAAAATATAAAAATTAGCTGGGCATTGTGGTGCATGCCTGTAGTCCCAGCTACTCAAAAAGCTGAGGCAGGAGGATCACTTAAGCCCAGAAGGTGGAGGCTGCAGTGTGCTGATTCACACCACTACACTTCAGGACCTGGGTGACAGAGCGAGACCCTGCTTCAAAATAATAATAATCATCATCATAAACAAAAAATAATATAGTATAACAACTATTATAGCATTTATGTACCATTTACATTGTTATAAGTAATCTAGAGGATTTAAAGTGTACAGGACAACACACAAAGTTTATATGCAAATGCTACAGCATTTTACATAAGGAACTTGAGCATCCTCAAATTTTGGTATCCAAGGGCATCCTGAAACCAATCCCCCATGAATACCAAGTATATTATTCAGCCTTAAAAAGGAATCCAACTCATATGCAATACACAATAATATGGATGAATCTTGAAGATATTTTGCTAAGTAAAATAATCCAGACCCAAAAGGACAAATATTATATGATTCCATTTATATAAGGTACTGAAGGATAATCAAATTCATAAAGACAGAAAGTAGAATGGTGGTTGCCAGGCCAGGGGAGTCAGGTGGCGGGATGTGGAAAACGTGGGAGAGAGGTAGAATAGGATGTTGTTGTTTAATGGACACAGAGTTTCAGTTTGGGAAGATAAAAATGTTCTGAAGATAGATGGTGGTAATAGTTGTACAACAATGTGGACAGACTTAATGCTACTGAATTATACACTAAAAATGTTTAAAAGGGTAAATTTTATGTAATGTGTTTTACCATAATAAAAACAATTGAATACATTTTTAAAAACCTTTAGTTAATATGCTTATTGGTAAAAGACTGAACACTTCTCCCCTACAATTTGACAAAGGCAAGGATGTCTACACTCATGTTCTGAAAATGGATGGTGGTAATAGTTGTACAACAATGTGAATAGACTTAATGATACTGAATCATATACTGGAAATGTTTAAAAGGGACAATTTTATGTTATGTGTTTTACCATAATAAAAACAATTGAATACATTTTTTTAAAACATAGTTAATATGCTTATTTGTAAAAGACTGCACACTTCTCCCCTACAATTTGACACAGGCAAGGACGTCTACACTCACTACTTCTATTCAACATTGTACTGAGGTCCTAGCTAGTGCAAGGAGGCAGCAAAAAGAAATAAAAGGCATAAAAATTTAAAGAAGTAAAATTATCTTTATTGGCAGATGACCTAATTGTATACACAAAAAAAAATTCTAAAGAATCTACCAAATCACCACTAGAGTTAATAATTAAATTCAGCAAGATCACAGGATACAAGGTCATCAAAAAACCCACTGCATTTCTATAAACAGTAATGCATATAATGACATTTTGGTCAACAATGGACCACATATACAATGGTGGTCCCAAAAGATTATAAAGAAGCTGAAAAATTTCTGTCACTTAGTGATGTCATAGCTATCCTAACATGGAAGTACAATTAAATTTTTTTATAAATTTAGTGTAGCCCAAGTACACAGCACTGATAATATCTTGTATAAAGAAGTATACAGAAATGTCCTCAGCCTTCACATCCACTCACCACTCACTCACTGATTCATTCAGAGCAACTTCCAGTCCATTCATGGTCAAACAGGCATCCCATATTTTATCTATTATACTGTATTATTACTGCATCTTCTCTGTTTAGATATGTTTAGATAAGCAAATACCACAGTGTTACAACTGCCTACAGTATTCAATACAGTAACATGCTGTACAGGTTTGTAGCACAGGAGCAATAGATTCTATAATACAGCCTAGGTGTGCAGTAGGCAGATGTATCCCTGCATCCAAGCCAGGGAGAACTATGCTTCCTAACTCCTAACCTTAAAGCCAGCCTACCTTTCAACTGGTGAAATTAGAATCTGAATCAATGTGAAACAGGTGAGGTGAAACCAGGAGGCAGCAGAAAAGGGGCTGATAAGCAAAATGTACTTTTATTCTCTTCTAGTGTACCAGAGAAATCATTAACCCTGCCATAACCACTGCAGTCAGCTGGTCAACAGCTGAGGCTCTGTTGTGAGAAAGCCAGCTGTAGGGTATGAATGAAGCCACAAAATACTACTACCACAGCTTTTGGCTTCTATATGAGATGTGATAAATATTTTATAACAAAAATAATTCATTTCAAGATTGAACCATGATAATAATCCCTCCAACTCATACATCAACCCTACTGCAGTTCCCAGGATTTAGGGTCCATCTGAGTCAATCATCTCAACACATCTGCAAAGAAAGAGGTGAAGCGAGCAGGACAAAGCCCAAATAGAGTGCAAGAATGAAGAGTGGGAAGGGAGTGCTACCAGGTAGGTATTCTCTATCCCATGAAGTCTCCTTAAAAATTATTTATTAATTTAAATTTTTCTTAAAAAAAAAAAAAAAACATAAGAGATGAGGTCTCACTATGTTGCCCAGGCTGGTCTCGAACTCCTGAGCTCAAGCATGTTTATTTATTTATTTTTATTTTACTTATTTATGTATTTATTTATTTATTTTGAGACAGAGTCTTGCTCTGTTGCCCAGGCTGGAGTGCAGTGGTGTGATCTCGGCTCACTGCAACCTCTGCCTCCTGGGTTCAAGAAATTCTTCTGCCTCAGCCTCCTGAGTGGCTGTGACTACAGGCACCCGCCACCACACCCGGCTAATTTTTGTATTTTTAGTAGAGGCAGGGTTTCGCCATTTTGGCCAGGCTGGTCTGAAATCCTGACCTCAATGATCTGCCCTGCTCAGCCTCCCAAAGTTGCTGGCATTATAGGCGTGGGCCACCGCACCTAGCCCAATTTACTGATTTATTTATTTTTAAGATAGGGCCTCACTCTGTAGACCAGGCTGGAGTGCAGTGGTGCAATCTCAACTCACTACAACCTTGATCTCCCCGGCTCAAGTGATCCTCCCACCTCATCCTACTGAGTAGCTGGAACCACAGGCACACACCACCATGCTCAGCTAATTTTTTAATTTTTTTGTAGAGACGGGGTCTCACCTGGTTGTCCAGGCTAGTCTCAAACTCCTGGTCTTAAGCAATCATCCTGCCTCAGCCTCCCAAAGTGCTGAGATTACAGGCATGAGCCACCATGCCCAGCCTTCTTAAAATTTAATACCTGTTTCCCAAGTCCAACAAAGGAAAAGAATAAAGAATAAGAGTTTATGGTGGCATTTTGAGGCTACTCTCTCATACAGAGAGCCCCTCAAATGAAAACTTGATCTTTTATTACCTATTTTATTTCATTTTTGAGATGGGGGTCTCACTCTGTTGCCCAGACTGGAGTGCAGTGGCATAATCATGGCTCACTGTAGCATTGACCTCCCAGGCTCAAGTGATCCTCCCACCTCAGCCTCTCGAGCAGTTGGGACTATAAGCACATGCTGCCACGCCAGGCTAATTTTTGTATTTTTTGTGGAGACAGGGTTTTGCCATGTTGCCCAGGCTGGTCTTGAACTCCTGGGCTCAAGCAATCCACTCGCCTCGGCCTCCCAAAGTGCTGGGATTGCAGGTATGAGCCATCATGCCTGGCCGATTACGTATTTTATAAGTGGTCTGAACTAAACTTATTATAGCCACCAAAATGTTCGTCTCACTTCCCATTTCAGAATTCCTTTCTCTTCCCCTCTCTATATTATAAGGATGTTTCCAAACAAAGGTTGCCACATACCCAAACTATATGAACATCCCATACTATCACATCTTTTCTATTGCTTTCAAACACTCAGATGAATAACTTGTAATGTGCTTCCCTTCAATTAGTTACCATATGGCTGTATTTTCTAAACTAAAATCCAACAATATTCATAGGGTTTAAAAAAAATAGTGCTTTTACAGAAGTGGAAGCAGTTATGCTTTTTTAACCATCTCCATTTATGGTCAGGTGGTTAAGGTAACAGGAGGAACAAAGTTGTTGATTTTAGCGATGACTTAATATGAAAGTGAAGGTACTAGAAGTAGATGTTCTCAGGAGGCAAAGAATGAGACCTGACAACAAGATGAGAATCATTAATGGTGCCCAAAGGTGCAAGAACATAAAATTGTTCAAGTGTCTGTTATAACTGCTTTCTAAATAAGAAGTAAGTATACATTGGTCTCAAAAGTACCAATTAGCCAGTGAACTAAGAAAAAGAATAGTTTGAGCTTCTTTTCTGTAATTTCAAGAACCTGAAGAATTTTAAGGGGCAATCTCTAATGTTCACTTTTGTCAACTAAATTATTCTCTCAGATAAGCTAAATCTGGAAATACAAAATGGACATTCAATGCAAGGCAGCAGTAAACAAATTAGAAAAAGAAGGAACAGTTTAGAAAGGAACAGTTTTATCTTTAAGGCATTAAAACTACTTATTCGGCTGGGCGCCGTGGCTCACGCCTGTAATCCCAGTACTTTGGAAGGCCGAGGAGGGCGGATCATGAGGTCAGGAGATCGAGACCATTCTGGCTAACACAGTGAAACCCCGTCTCTACTAAAAATACAAAAAATTAGCCGGGCATGGTGGCAGACACCTGTAGTCCCAGCTACTTGGGAGGCTGAGGCAGGAGAATGGCATGAACCTACTTATTCAATGCCCTTTTTTTTTCTTTTCCTAAAAATGTTACTAAGATAATATTCCCTGCCATCACTCCCTCATAACGCAAATGTGTTGTGGCTACAGGGGAGCCTGGAGTGTGAATATTAGTCTAGGTCCAAAACTGACCTTGTTACATGTGAATGTGAGTTTTGAGTATGCCAGTAGAAGAAATAATTGATTGACAGTAAACTGAGGGATTAGAAAAAGTTAAAATTAAAAAATTTAAAAAGGCATCAAAGAAATAATTGAAAGCAAGGAGGCAATAAAGTCAAGTAGAAACTCCTTCATGATATCAGTGGCTGAGGGTGGCCAAGGAGAGGTTTAAGACTAAGAGAAAAGGATTTGTTTGAAGAAAATAGAAACCACAAAACAGAATTATTTCAGTAAGAATGAGGTCAGGGAAGACTTCATAAGCAAGACACTACATGATTAGGAAAACCTAGAAAGAAGTGACCACTCAGAAGGTTTCCACCAAAATGTGAGTCTTTCTGCCCAATGTCTAGAACTGGGAGACCAAGGAAATGTTACCACTTATGCATTAAGAGTATCTACTATCAACTACATTAAAGATAATAATGACTAAATTATTCATCTAAGGGCTTAGGTTATGACTAGAAATTTAGTGGAAATTAAAAGTAAAAAAGAACAGCTTATTTTTTAAAAAAGTATTAAGCTGAGTTAATGAGTCACGGAATCCTGATTTGTCCAATAACCTATCTGTAGATGATTTCCTTCCCTGATATTAATTACTTTATACATTAAATAATGTTTGCACCCTAACATGGTGACTAATTCTGCCCTAGACTACAGCTGTACCCTATGAGAAGTAAAGTAAAAGCTGAAATAACTGCCCTCTCTCCCTTTTCCTCTCTCCCTACCTTACCCTGCCTCATCCTATTCCCTTGCTGGTAACAGATTGAGGGATAGAAATAGAAATCATCCCTGAGCGAAAGCTGAGAAACTTTCTGTTTTGCCCACCCAAAACTTATTTTAACACACTTACCAACATCTCCATAAACATACAGGCCCCTTGGAGGTTTGCTCCTTGAAAAAAGCTGCAAATTAAGAACAAATTATTAATCTCTACCATGCAAATAATTAAATATAATCATATACATAGTCTTCCTAACTGTCCTATATACAGAACCAAGAGGGGCTATTATATACAATAAGTAAGAAAAAAACTTGATATAAAAGTGTGTAAAGCTGAAATATTATGCAGCCTTAAAAAGGGAAAAAACTCTTAATGTATACATGAATGAACATTGAGGACATTATGCTAGGTGACATAAACCAGTCACAAAAAGACAAATATTCTCATTCCACTTACATGAGGTACTTAGAACAGCGAACAATTAAAGAGACAGAAAGTAGAAATCAGGTGCTGTGGCTCACGCCTATAATCTGAGCACTTTGGCAGGCTGAGGTGGGAGGATCACTTGAGCCCAAGAGTTCAAGACCAGCCTGGGCAATATAGGGAGACCTCGTCTCTGTAAATAGTTAAAAAGAATTAGCCAGGCATGGTGGCATGCGCCTGTGGTCCCAGTTACTCAGGGGGCTGAAGTTGAAGGATTGCTTGAACTCAGGAGGTCAAGGCTACAGTGAGCCATGTTCACACCACTGTACTGCAGCCTAGACAACAGAGCAAGACCCCATCTCAATTTAAAAAAAAAAAAGTAGAAAAAGGGGTTGCCAGGGGCTGGGGGGAGGAAGGAATGGGGAATTATTGTTTAATGGGTTCAGAGTTTCAGTTTTACAAGATGAAAGTAGTTCTGGAGATAAATGGTAGTGATGGTTGCATGACATTAAGAATGTATTTAATAGCACTGAACTGTACTCTTAAAAAATGATTAAGATGGTAAATCTTATGTGTGTATTTACCAAAAAAGAAAATTGGAAAAAAATGCTGTGAAGCCCCTCTTAGGAGTCAACACAGGAGGCAATAACCATAGTAGCCCACAGCGAGGGGTTCACAGTCACACAACTTGAATGTACATCCCCTCTACCATTTACCAGGCATGTAGTCTTTCCCTTCTTTCCCAGATGGGCTCCCCAAACAATGGCAGCTAGGTTCATTCTCAGCAATTAATAGAGTAGAAGAATTGTTCTGGTGAAACTGAATGATCTCCAGATAAAAAGGCCAGAGGCACTTACATTGGTTAAGCTTCTCCCAAAGAAAGACCTAGATCCCTACCAGATTACCTTCTGGTAAAGCACACCAGTCACCAAACCTCTCAAGCTGGAGCTTCAATCAGCTTGTTAATACCAGTGGTCAATGGATATTTGGAAAAAACTTCCAACATAACAGTCAGAGACCAGAATATACAGAGGGGAATAAACTCAGAGGAAACAGAGGACTATTCAGACATCAAAAAAAAAAAAAAAACCTCAAAAATAAAAGTGGGCCAGGCATGGTGGCTCACACCTATAATTCCAGCATTTTGGGAGGCCAAGGTGGGCAGATTGTTTGAGCTCAGGAGTTTGAGACTAGCCTGGGCAACATAGCAAAACCCCATCTCTACAAAAATCAGCTGGGCATGGTGGTGTACTCCCACAGTCCCAGCTACTTGGGAGGCTGAGGTGGAAGGATTGCTTGAGCCCAGGAGGTGGAGACTACAGTGAATCGAGATCACATCACTGCACTCCAGCCTGGACAACAGAGCGAGACCCTGTCTCACTCAATCAATCAATCAGTAAAAATAAAAGTGAAGTCGGCTGGGCGCGGTGGCTCATGCTTGTAATCCCAGCACTTTGGGAGGCCGAGGCGGGCAGATCACGAGGTCAGGAGATCGAGACCATGGTGAAACCCCGTCTCTACTAAAAATACAAAAAAATTAGCCGGGCGTGGTGGCGGGCGCCTGTAGTCCCAGCTACTCGGAGAGGCTGAGGCAGGAGAATGGCGTGAACCCGGGAGGCGGAGCTTGCAGTGAGCCGAGATTGCGCCACTGCACTCCAGCCTGGGCGACAGAGTGAGACTCCGTCTCAAAAAAATAAAATAAAATAAAATAAAAATAAAAGTGAAGTCAATATAATAATATACTAAGGAAAAATAAGAGAAGCTACTAAAACTATATAAAGCATAGTGGGAGAAAGAAATTGTCTCTTCAATAAATGCTGTTTGGGAGGCTGAGGCATTAGGATTGCTTGAGCCCAGGAGTTTGAGACTAGCCTGGGCAACAAAGCAAGATACCATTTTTACAAAAAAGAAATTGTTTCAATTGAGGAAAAATGATTTCCTACCAATCCATCCAATCTATTCATCAAGTGTGAAAATGGAAAATTGTCCTTTCATAAATTCAGGGTATGAACAAAACTTCCTACTCAGCAAGAAGAAAACATAGGCCCTGGGAAATGTAGAGGGCCCCTGGGAGGGAAAAAAGCTTGTCAGAGGGAGGCCTGCTTCCAGGACCACAGTGGCACTGCAGGTCAGGAAAGCAGTCAGGTCCAGAGCAAAACTGGAAACTGAAGGGCTCTGGAGATGAAGCAAAATAGAACTTCTCTTACCTAATGCTATTATCAACCCAAATAACCATCTTGAATTTTGTTACACTTAGAAGAGTAACCTTCATACTCTGCAGCAGTTCCTAAACACCTGTGCAAAAAACAAGGTATGATAGGGTGGAGTGAGTTCAGAAAGGGAGGGTAAAACAGAAAAAAGTGAAGATTATGCCACTTAGCATCAACTAGAGTGGTCAATAATTTGGCAGAGAACATTCTCAAAACCTAGCTTTCAGCGTCTCATCCATAATGCTTTTGGCTTTGTCTTATTTTATTTATATTAGAGACAGGGTCTCACTCTGTCATCCAGGCTGGAGTGCAGTGGCATGATCATAGCATACTACAGCCTTGAACTCCTGGACTCAAGCAATCCTCTTGCCTCAGCCTCCTGAGTAGCTGGGGCAGGTGGACACCACTACATCCAGCTAATTTTTATAAAAAAACTATCCTGTAGGCTGGGTGCGATGGCTCATGCCTGTAATCCTAGCACTCTGGGAGGCCAAGGCAGGCAGATCACTTGAAGTCAGGAGTTTAAGACCAGCCTGGCCAACATGGTCAAACCCTGTCTGTTCCGAAAATATAAAAATTAGCTGGGTGCTGTGGTGCATGCCTATAATCTCAGCTACTTGGGAGGATGAGGTGGGAGAATTGCTTGAACCGGGAGGCGGAGGTTGCAGTGAGCCAAGATCGCGCCACTGCACCCAGCCTGGGCAACAGAACGAGACTCCATCTCAAAAAACAAACAAACTATCCTGTAGAGATGGGGTCTCACTATGTTGCCCAGTCTGGTCTTAAACTGCAGCCTAGGCCTCCCAAAGTGCTGGGATTGTAGGCATGAGCCACCATACCTGGCCTGTTTTTGTTTTATAATTTATGGGTTCAGTCCAACCTGCCTCAGAAACCTCTCTTGCTTTCCTGTTCCTTTTTGCTTTCTTTCTCTACTAAATGTAGCTTGTGCCTTCTAGACCTCACTCATGGTCTAGGCCAGACAAAAGGATCTTCTTTGCTTTGACTCTGCCATCTGGATGGCTTCCTGGCATTTCTCTGCATGTTAACTCTCCATCTATTCTTAAATCTCCACTCAAAACAGTTTTCTACTCCTGCCAAAACTTCTTAATTTTTCTTGGTTTTTTGTTTCTTATATGAACCATTATCATGCAATGGTTATTCTATTTTCAACTTGCCAGAAAAAGCATTATGCTCTTAATTTTAGAACAGCTTCAAATTGGAAAACTTGCATAAAACCTAATAATCTCTAAGTATATTCTATGTATGTGAAATCTTTTGAAAGCAGCATTTTGTATTAGGTAACTGAGAGTGTCATAGCAATTCATAATTCTTCACAATACATTTTGTGGGAATAGTTTAAGGCCTATTCTAATACTGCTACATGATATACTCAAGATAGGCTGAATAAATGAAGTTTAGGGAAAAGGAATGAAGAAAGATGGGGGGAAAGATTGCATGGAGAGAGCTGAATGCTTCTAAAAAAACAAAAAAGTTGGCCGGGCGTGGTGGCTCACACCTGTAATCCTAGCACTTTGGGAGGCCCCGGTGGGCGGATCACTTGAGGTCAGGAGTTCGAGAACAGTGGCCAACATGGTGAAACCCCGTCTCTACTAAAAATACAAAAATTAGCCAGGCATGATGGCAGGCTACTCAGGGGCTGAGGCAGGAGAATCACTTGAACCCAGGAGGCAGAGGTTGCAGTAAGCCGAGATTGCGCCATTGCACTCCAGCCTGGGCAACAGAGGAAGACTCCATCTCAAAAAAAAAAAGAAAAGAAAAGAAAGAAAAAGTTGCACTCACGGTCCTCTCTTCTATTTTTCTCTCTCAACTCAATATATTTTAGAAAGAGCACTTTAGCAAATACTACATTACATATTACATATATAATCTGTTATGTTGTCTTATATTTTATAGCAATATTTAGAAGATGACAAAGAGATACTGCTGTGCCAAAGAAAAGATCCTCAAACATCTAAGGTCACAAATACCTCATATCGCATGAATACCGTATAAGACGGAGATTTTAATATAAGTAAATTGATCAACAAAATGAATACCCTCCTAACGAGAATCATTAGACATAGACATAGTCTATCTAAACAATATTATATACTCCACGTATTTTTACTTGGGGAAACAAGCTAATTTTCTCCTAATAAAAATTTCAGTTTTCTAATAATTATTGAAATTATTTTAAGGGGCTTAAAAATCTATGTCTTAAGGGAAAAATCAGAGGATCAAATGGAGAACAGTGAGACTAATCAGAAGGATATAAAATGGGTCCTAAAAAAGTTTTTGAATTCTTTATTAATCGTAGTGATTTCAGGGAGAGGAAGGTTTACACGGTTTTCTTCAAAATGGCTGTCCCTTAGGAACCCACATCATTTGCATGCTCCTAATTTACATTTTCTCGCAACTTAACGCTATTTTTCTGTTCTATTAAATTTCCTTCCTTAAATTTAATTCCCTATAACTTGTCCTTATGTCTCAGAAATCACAGTGAACTCCACCCTTACACTGTTTCTCGGTGCTGGTCATTCTCCATGTGCTCCCCTCCCCTGATGCCTTCTCCATCCTGTCTGTACCCCAAGCGACTGACCTTTCTGGCTGGCTCCTGGCTGGTTCAGCCCGTGGGAGGCATTCCTTGCAGGAAATAGGAGAGAGGGCATAGAAAGGGATGGGTCGTTCTCTCCCATCCCTCCCTGCTTCAGAGCTGTGCCTCAGTAGAGCTGCATCCCTCCAGACCAACAAGCGGCCCATCCCTCAGGCCACAGCTCCAGCTCTCACCAGTCTCCTCCTTTGCCCTTCCATCCCTTGTTTGCTGCCTTAAGCCTGCCCATGCCTCTCTAAGTAGTCTCTAAATTTGGTCTTTACTGAAACATCTGCTGTGAACTGTTTTCTGCCAGGACTCTGACACATCCCGGACTCCCAAAATGCACACACGTAACATTAGACTCAGACTTCAAAATCTGAAATGATTACGTTTATCTAGTGACCAGTTATAAGATTTGTCACAAGTTACCTGTATCTTAGGGAGTTTGTAAAGTAGGATGATGATACCTTCTCTAATGGGTTTTGATGAGGATCCAGTGACATCACCTTTTAGATTGTGCAGACAGATCATAAGCTTAAGGATGATGTTGGAAGACAGTGATAACCTACCACCTACCTCCAGCAAGCATAAGAGATATGGCAGAAGAGTATTAGAGTTGAACCCAAAAGATCTAGGTACAAATCCTGGCTGGCTGCTTATTAGCTAGGTGACCCTGGGTAAGCCCTCTCAACTCTCCAACCTGCTGTCTCCTTATCTGTTGCGTGCAGGGCCCAGCACAGGGAAGTTCCCCATCACTGCTCACCTCTGCATGTGTAATCACGCCAAAGACTGCAAGCATAATGTGCTTACCAATATCTGTTTATACTCAGACCTGTAATTCGTGAAAAAAGAAACATCACACCCTTTGACACATCCCTCTCAAAGATCTGAACAATACAATTAGTAAGTTCAAGCAATTTACATCCATATAAACTCTAAACCCAACAAACCAAGAATACATTCAAGAACAAGCAGCATAATTTCAAATATAGTCCATATGCTAAGCCAGAAAGAAAACTTCAATAAATTCCAAAGAATCAAATGTACTCTAACCATAATTTAATAAAATTATACGTAAATGATAAAAAGATAGCTAAAAATAGAAAAATCTCATACTAAAATATATACCCTTCCATGAACTTCACCCAGATTGCTGAGGATTGCTGAAAAAAGTCTGACAGTCGTGCAGAGAGGACCCTCTCTCCGGGCCCTCCATATTGTCAACAATTCTGTTTCCTTAGTGAGTTCACTGTGTCTCTGCAAAGAATCTCTGGAACCTTCTTACTTCCCATTAAGCAAAACTACATTTCACTCATCACTTTCAGAAGATGTCTCCTACTTCTTCATAAAGAGAACAGAAGGCATTGGGTTGAAAGTCCTTCAACTTCCTATGTGAAACTGCAATCCCACCCACGTCTGCACCCATCCATTCCTCCCTCCTGTGACGTTCCTCCTGTTACAAAGGAAAACGATTCCTCTTCCTGTCCTTCTTCCAACCTTCTATCAGTGTTTATTTCATACCCCATCTACCTTCTCAGAAACCAGGGCCCATCAAATCAAATTCCTCTTCTCTTGTAATCCTTCTTATCAACAGCTTATAAAGCTCACACCTGTAATCCCAGCACTTTGGGAGGCTGAGGCAGGCAGATCACTTGAGGTCAAGAGTTCAAGACCAGCCTGACCAACATGGTGAGACCCTGTCTCTACTAAAAATATAAAAATTAGCTGGCTGTGGTGGCACACACCTGTAATCCCTGCTACTTGGGAGAGGCTGAGGCAGGAGAATCGCTTGAACTTGGGAGGTGGAGGTTGCAGTGAGCTTAGATTGCACCACTGCACTCCAGCCTGGACAACAGAGCAAGACTCCATCTCAAAAAAAAAAAAAAAGAAAGAAAGAAAAAAAACCACTGAAATTAAAACTTTGTTAGAAAAAATCCTAAGGAAGGAAAAACAGCAAATAAACTGCAAAAAAAAAAAAACTGCATCAGTTATTATGGACAAGAACACAGAGGAGTCCTATTCAGCCATAAAAAAAGAATGAGATACTGTTATTTGCAACAACATGAATGAAACTGGAGGTCATTACATTAAGTGAAATAAGCCAGGCACAGAAAGACAAACACCACATATTCTCACTTATTTGTAGGATCCAAAAATCAAAGCAATTGAACTCATGAACATAGAGAGTAGAAGGATGGTTACCAGAGACTGGGAAGGGTAGTGGGAGGCTGGGGTGGAGGGGGAGGTGGGGATGGTTAACGGGTACAAAAAAAATAGAAAGAATAAGTCCTACTATTTGATAGCACAACAGAATGACTATAGTCAATAACTTAATTGTAGATTTTAAAATAACTAAAAGAGTATATAATTTGATTGTAACACAAAGGATAAATGTTTGAGAGGCCGGATATCCCATTCTCCATGATGTGATTATTTCATATTGCAAGCCTGTATCAAAACATCTCATGTACCCCATAAATATATACACCTACTATATACCCACAAAAATTAAAAATTAAAAAATAATTTAAAAGAATTTCAGTAGTTCACACCTGTAATCCAGCACTTTGGGAGGCCAAGGTGGGAGGTCAGGAGTTCAAAACCAACCTAGCCAACATGGTGAAACCCCGTTTCTACTAAAAATACAAAAATTAGCCAGGCATGGTGGCACACACCTGTAATCCCAGCTACCTGGGAGACTGAGGTGGGAGAATCACCTGAACCCGGTAGACGGAGGTTGCAGTGAGCAGAGATCATGCCACTGCACTCCAGGCTGGGCAACAGAGCAAGACTGTCTCAAAAAAAAAAAAAAAAAAAAATTTAAGGAATTTATTTTCTGCCTAGGTGCAGTGGCTCACACCTGTAATCCCAGCACTTTGGAAGGCCAACATGAGCAGATCACTTGAGGCCAAGAGTTTGAGACCACCCTGGCCAACATGGTGAAACTCCATCTCTACTAAAAATACAAAAATTAGTCGGGTGTGGTGGCACGTGCCTGTAGTCCCAGCTACTCGAGAGGCTGAGGCACAAGAATCATTTGGCAGAGGTTGCAGTGAGCTGAGATTACGCCACTGCACTCCAGTCTGGGCGAAAGAGCAAGACTCTGGCTCAAAAGAAAAAAAAAAAGAGTTTATTTTCTTAATAAACAAAGAGCTTTTATAAATCAATCAGTAAGAAAAACAAATGCAAATGGCTTTAACGTTGAAAGAATACTCTCATTCACAATACAAGAGGTACGACTTAAAATATTAATGAAATACCACCATGGTAAAAATCTGAAAGTTTGAGAGGACACTGTATTAACAAAGATGTAGGGGGACAGGCGAGCTGAGATCACGCTGCTGCACTCCAACCTGGGCGACACAGCAAGACTACTCTGTCTGGATAAATAAATAAATAAGCATTGAATGTCTTCAAGCCAGAATCCAGGATGTGTGTCTTGGTAATGAGGTCTCGCATCTTTTGTTGAGCTCTCACTACATGTCAGACACATCAAACAATTCCTATGAAGCAAGTAGGGTTTTCTAAAGTTTATTGCATAAAGCATTACTTCTGCATTATGTTTATGGGTGTTCATTTTAAAAGAAGCCATGTGTTCAAGTTGGAGAAACACTGAATTACAGGACCAAAGTTTAAAAGTTTCTTTGACTAGGCATGGTAGCTCACTCCTGTAATCCCAACACTTTGGGAAGCTGAGGCAGAAAGAATGCCTGAGCCCAGGAGTTCAAGACCAACCTGGACAACATAGAGAGATCTCATCTCTACAAAAATAAAAATAAAAAACAACAAAAAAAAGTTTGTTTACTGCAGAATTTCTCAGAGCCTTTGATATACTAACGGCATTGTGATTCTCTGAGAGTTATTCACATAGCATTTCCTAAACTTACTTGATCACAGAGCTCTTTTTTAAATATTTCACATTTTGTAATCATGGAGGAAAAAGTTTTCTCAGAGATAGATATTCCCACTCTTAGCAAATGACTTATGAATTAGATGGCAAAACTAAGACAAAGATGAAGATAGTGTCAGAGCCAAAATGGAAATGCACTTCAACTCTGACTCCAAAGTCCAAAATGATTTTTTTGTTTTTTTGAGACAAGGTGTCGCTCTGTCACCCAGGCTGGAGTCCAGTGGCACCATCACAGCTCACTTCAGGCTTGACCTCCCGGGCTCAAGCAATCCTCCCACCCTAGCCTCCCAAGTAGCTGGGACCACAGGTGCCCACCACCATGCCCAGCTAATTTTTACATTTTTTGTAGAGATGAGATCTCCCTATGTTGCACAAGCTGGTTTCAAACTCCTGGGCTCAAGCGATTCTCCCGCCTCAGCCTCCCGAACTGCTGGGATTACAGGCATGAGCCACTGCAGTGAAATGTTTTCATTACACCATCTCCCTGAGGATTTAGTAGCAAAAACAGAAAAGCTTTAGTAAAAGCCCTATCTTTCATGTAACCACCAAGCACCAATCCCAAGACGAACATTATAATATTTAGCTTTGGAATTTTTTGATTATTTATTTCAATATACCTCACTGTTACTACCCATAATATATGATATATGTCCAATTTAGGTTTCTACTTAACTGAAAAGCAGAGGTTCAAGTCAGGGTTGTATTTGAAAACTAAGATCTCTTTATCACTAACAAATATTTCTGAACACAAGATATTTCTGCTAACCTTAGGCCTTTATGTCTCATTAATAAAATTAGGAGATTAACCTAGATTCAATTTCATACAATTCAACCAGCATTTATGGGCATGTACTCTGTACTCTGCATGTACTGTGCTATGTGCTGAGGATACAATAATGTGTAGAAAGCAATCCTTGTTTCCAAGGAATTCACGGAATAGAAGGGGAGACAAAACACAAATAATAAAACACACAGAGCATATAACATAATATATACTGCATGTGTAGTGAACACACAATGCTCGCATGTACTAAAAAGTCAATACAACATATTGCAAAGAATTGAAGTTCTCAAATTGAGGCACCCAGGGCACTGCAGCAAACTCGAAGGAGCTCTAAGGGCTATTTTAAATGTTTCAGTCCACTACTGAGATACAGCAACATCTCTCGTATATCAGGTAAACTATTAGCTTGAGGTAGTTCACATCTTCAAGGTTAGATCGTGCTACATTCCTTTCAAAAATGTCATATCTCACACTTGTAATCTAGCTACCCAGGAGGCCGAGGCAGGAGGATCACATGAGCCCAGGAGTTAGACACTAGCCTGGGCTATAGCAAGACCCCATCTCACACATACATACATACAATTCACATTTATCTGGGCAGCCTGTATTTTTATTTGCTAAATCTGCCAACCCTACTTTAGATAACATTACTAAATGAGTGTTAAATTTCTGGAATGTGATGATGATAATATAGTTATGCAGGAAAAGGTCCTTGTTAGGCATTATATGTGATATATTTAGGGGTCAAGTGTTATGGTGCAACTTACTTGTAGATGGTTCTAGAAAATAAGATATTTAGAGAGAAAATTAAACAAATGTGGCAAAATGTTAACCATTAGTGGATCTAAGTATATTGTTGAAATTTTTCAAAATGAAAAGTTGGAAAAAAACAGAACAAAATTTGGTAAGGTGACTACTATATTACTTTTACTTTTGAAATAAATCTAAAATTATTCAAAAATATTTGCATATTTATATTGTAGACATTTGCTTTCAAAACTGTTATCAGAACTATTCCTTTACTGCAAACTAAAAGAATGTATGTCATCCATCCTTCCAAATATTTTGATTTAATGATTTTAACATTATCCTTTGTTCCCTATGATATTAAAGTTCTAGCATTAAAAAATGATCCAAGGTGATTCTCATCAAAGTTACACATTGAAATAGCACGTCCTCTGCCTTTCTGGGTCACTATCCACCTGCTACTCTGGCATCATTTCCACTAGGACAATTAGATAATAAGGGTGGTGCTGTTAAAATAAAAAGTGTTGTTTTCAATTTGTTTAAAATGCAGGAATACTACTTTTCCTGTTTCTCTCCGTTCCCCCCACCATTGCATTATTATCTCCAAAATGATAGAATCAGAAACAATGATTCCAGCTGGAATGCTGAGCATAATTACATCTTTTAAAAACTGGCATTATAGCATTCTCAACATGGACCACTTTTTGATAAAAGTAGATCATTTCAGGTTTCTAAGAAGATCTTTAAAAACTAAAAAACTGAACTATATATTAGCACCCATAAATTCTCTTTAAATGAAAATGGTTTTTGAAATGTCTTTAGCTGATTTGCAAAAGAATCTCGGCAGCCTAAAGTATAATACACCAACTTGCTCAGTTTACTAGCATAATTAAGCCTATTTAAGTATCTAAATAAGTTGGGGGTGTGCTTAAAACTCTAAAACTACTAGTGTAAGAAATGGCTCAATTTCTGATTATAACACAATTTAAAGATGCAAATGACTTTTTGATGTCTCATGCATTCAAGTCACAAACATTTATAAGTTCCTGTGTGCACCACTGGGAGACAAATGACAGCGGGCTAGTTTTCTGGCAAATCCTTCCATGTTCACTTTGCTCCTACCTGATACTCTGCTTTTGGCCTAGCTTAGGTGAAGCTCTGCTAGGTCTGGTCTACTCCAGTCCACTACTAGTTCAGTCCACTACTGAGATATGAGCATTATTCTCAAGCCAATCTGGGCTTCATCAAAAGAAAGATGTGGAAAATATCCCTTGTTCTGAACGCTGTTGTTGTTCTGAATCTGAGAAATTAAACTGGCCTTCCAGGCATCTTCAGGGTTAGCTAAAAACTGATGTTAAGGAGGGAATGAGAAGAGGACACATTCACAGAGACATACGTGGATACAGGCAAACAATGGAGACACCTACACTCTCACACAGATACATGGATAGGCTCTGTGACTCTTTAGTGATGGCTTTGTTACTCATTCACGTTTCATTCGTTCCACAAACATGAATTGAGTATTGAGCACCTACTTTGTGCTAGGCAGTGGGCTGGGATCTTCAGGCCCAGAAGGCCAAGAAAAGAAAAACCGGACAGGGGCAGTGGCTCACACCTGTAATCCCAACACTTTCAGAGGCCAAGGTAGGAAGATCACTTCAGGTTAGGAGTTCAAGACCAGCCTGGCTCATCTCTACTAAAAGTTAGCCAAGCACGGTGGCAAACACCTATAATCCCAGCTGCTTCGGAGGCTGAGGCATGAAAATCGCCTTAACTTGGGAGGTGGAAGTTGCCACGAGCTGAGATCGTGCCACTGCACTCCAGCCTGGGTGACAGAGTGAGATTCCATCTCAAAAAAAAATAAAAAAGAAAGAAAGAAAGAAATACAATATCTACCAGAGGAGGATGTGGTCACCAAGAAGGCAACGTGAGGTGAGCCATAACAAAAGGATGAAGGGTGGGCAGCTTTAGCAAAGACCCAGAGACAAAATAAGGTCTCCGCCTCATCCAAGGATCTTAAAGCAGGGTCATCATAGCTGGGGCTTTTATTGCCAGCAGGGAACAATGGCAGAGGAGGCTGGCAAGAGGCAGGGACTAGGCTCTCAAGACTCTTGAAGGACATGCTGAGTTTGTAGTTTATCCCGAGGGGGCTGAAAGCTTTAAGCAGGAGAAGAGTGTGATCAGATTTATATGTATTCAGTTTATGAAATTTCAGAAACAGGAAAACATTGCATTGCTAAAACCCTCTTATAAACACATTTCATATACCTTTCTGAGGACTGTGCTAATAATTCCCCTTCCACAGTCTGTTTTTTTTTAATTTTTGTAATTTTTATTTTTTAGAGATGAAGTCTTGCCATGATGCCCAGGCTCATTTCAAACTCCTGGGCTCAAGTGTTCTGCCCGCCTCAACCTCCCAAAGTGCTGGGATTACAGGCATGACCCACCACACCCAGCCCCTCAGTCTATTTGTAAGAAGGAAAGGCTGAACTAGTAGACTCTAAAATTTTATTTTCAAGAAAAGTTGTAATTTTTTCAAACTGAAAAAAAAATTCAACTAACCCTGCCAGGCACAGTGGCTCACACCTGTAATCCCAGCACTATGGGAGGCTGAGGTGGGCAATCATTTGAGGCCAGGAGTTTGAGACCAGCCTGACCAACATGGTGAAACACAGTATCTACTAAAAATACAAAAATTAGCCGGGCGTGGTGGTGCATGCCTGTAGCCCTACCTACTCAGGAGGCTGTGGCACGAGAATTGCTTGAACCCAGGAGGCAGAGGTTGCAGTGAGCCGAGATCGCACCACTGAACTCCAGCCTGTGTGACAGATCAAGACTCTGTCTCAAAAACAAAACAAAACAAAAACAAAACTAACCTGTTGAAATATCTTGCAATCACATGTAAAATATTTTCACAATGGAATATTACAAACAGGCAAAACTGAAGACTATATGGAACACCTCGTTACCCACCCTCCAGCTTTATCAAATCTTTCTATGTTGACATTTATTTCAAAATTTAAGTAATAAAGCATTAAGTATAGTTGAAGCCTCCCTTGTCCCCTTCCTCCTCAGTATTAGCCACTTGAATGTATAGTTTATCATCCCCATGCTAAGCAACATTCCATTTTATAAATACATTCTGATTTGTTTATCCAGTCTTGTGGCATCTGCTAGTTATTTCTGAAAAAAAATACTCTCCTTTGTCTATTTTTCTACTGGGTTGTCTGTTTTTCTATTATATGGTAGATGTTATTTATATATTCTTTATTATTATTATCATTTGCAGAGATGAGGTCTTGCTATGTTGCTCAGGCTCGTTTCAAACTCCTGGCCTCAAGCGATCCTCCCAACCCTCAGCCTCTCATAGTGTTGAGATTACAGGCATGAGCCATTGCATCTGGTCAGGGTTCTTTACGTATTCTAGAGAGCGATCCATAATCAATTTTTTTTTTTTTTTGAGATGGAGTCTCCCTCTGTCACCCAGGCTGGAGTGCAGTGGCGGATATAACCTCACTGCAACCTCCGCCTCCCACGTTCAAGCGATTCTCATGCCTCAGCCTTCTGAGTAGCTGGAATTACAGGCGCCCGCCACCACACCTGGCTAATTTTTGTATTTTTAGTAGAGACGGGGTTTCACCATGTTGGCCAGGTTGGTCTCGAACTCCTGACCTCAGGTGATCCTCCTGCCTCAGCCTCCCAAAGTGCTGGGATTACAGGCGTGAGCCATCGCGCCCAGCCAGTAGTCAATTATTTTTGATGAAAAATCTTTTCTCCCAGTCTGTCGTCTACATTTTCACTTTTCCTATGGTACCTTTTGTTAACTAGAAGTTTTAAATTTTAACATAGTCAAATGTATCAGTGTTTACAAGTTGGACTTTTTTTTTTTAATTTACAGGACAACATGAACATATATATTGGACTTTCATATCTTGTATAAGAAATTCTTCTGGCTGGGCATGATGGCTCAGCCTGTAACCCCAGCACTTTGGAAGACTGAGGCAGGTGAATTGCTTGAGACCAGGAGTTTAAGACCAGCCGGGGCAACATGGTGAGACCACATCTCTACAAAATACAAAAAATTAGCCAGGCGTGGTGGTATGCACATGTAGTCCCAGCTACTAGGGAGGCTAAGCTGAAAGGATTGCTTGAGCCCGGGAGGTCAAGGCTGCAGTGAGCCATGACTGCACTCCAGCCTGGGCAACACAGCAAAACTCTACCTCGAAAAAAAGAAAAGAAATTATTTCTTTTCCCAAGTTCACGAAGTTACTCCTCTATATTTTCTTCAAGAAGTTCTAAAGTTTCACTTTAAATTTAGGGCATTTATTTCTAGAGGTAAGTACCTAATTTTATTTTAATCTTCACATAGATAACCAATGATCCCATGCTAATTTAGTGAATAGACGATACTTTTCCAACTAATTCACAATGTCAACTCAATCATATATCAAGTTCCCATGTATATTCTCAACTTTCTATTTTGTTCTATTTGTCTGTTTGTCTATTTAATGGAATAGTGAATAGCTCCTGTTGAATAGAGGCAGGGATACAATATAGTAATGGAATATTAAACTTGAAAGCTAGACTAGGTAAAGTTCAAGCAGGACTTTGAATACAATTAATGATCTACCAGCCCTCATATCTAGTCAGGTAGCAGTCATCTAGAGCAAAGGCCAGCAAATTATGGCCATGGGCTAAATCCAGCATGACACTTGTTTTTGTAAAGATTTATTGGAATACAGTTATTTATGTATTGCCTGTGGCTGCTCTGAGTGCAATGGTACAATTGAGTAGTTCTTTTCCATCTGCCTCATGCATTGTTCTTGGAAGGGTGAGGAGGGGGTATCTAAATAAAAGATGGTAGGATATAAGAGGGAGTTGGAAATAAGTTCTCATTAGGGAAAAACTGAAAATTATCTGGTAGAGGGCAGGAGAAAAAGGAAAGGAGTTCTGTGGCTCCGAATTCTCAGGTCTCTTGGGCTACAATGTCTCCTCCCAAGAGATGAAAAAACCTGGCTGCCTATAGACCCCCGATTAATGGAAACAGAGATTTTCAGAGTAGCTCCATACTCTATTTAATTCTCTCCCTCCCTGACTCTGGAAATGCTTGATTTGGCTGTGTAAAAGTAATTCTAATTATAGTGATTTACATGAACTACTTACCATTTATGCCTAATTACCTCACAGCACAATAACAATTATGCATACATTAAAAGTGTCAGATTAACCTGGTTGTAAATTTTATTCAATAACAAAAGTAAGTGTTTATAAATGTTCATTCTTCATAGTTGGTTGCTCATATGGCATGGTCATCTGTTCATAACATCTTCAAATGTTAATTTACTAGAGAAAACATTGTTACATAGGTAGGTGAAAGCAGCCTGGTAGTTTGTCACCAATTTTTTCACCTTGGTTAATAAATTTGGTATCTTGTGAAGAAGGTATACTTTATTTTAATATTATAGCATAGACTTACAGAAAGTTTCTTAGGAGTATAATGAGGGAAAAAAAATTAGTCCACCATAACAAAGTCTATTTGTGTTTTGTTTTGTTTTTTGAGATAGTCTCTCTCTGTCACCCAGGCTGGAGTGCAGTGGCACGATCTTGGCTTACTGCAGCCTCAACCTTCTGGGCTCAAGTGATCCTCCCACCTCAGCCTCCCAATTAGGTGGACCACAGGCATGTACCACCATGCCTAGCTAATTTTTTTTTTTTTTGGTAGAGATGGGGTCTCCCTATGTTGGCCAGGCTGATCTCAAACTCCTGGCCTCAAGCAATCCTCCCATCTCAGCCTCTCAAAATGCTGGAATTACAGGCATGAGCCACCACACCCAGCCTATAATGAAGTTTAAACAACTGTATTGAAAACAAAATCTAAAGTTCATAAAATCATAAATCCTACTTAGCACATGTCTTAGTTCATTTTCTGTCGCATGTAACAGAATATCTGAAACTGAGTTTCAGATATTCTGAAATTTATTTATTTATTTATTTATTTTTAAACAGGTAGTAATTAGCTGAATTTAATGATAAAATGAAGACCTTGAAAAATAGTATTTGTTATTTAAAGTTCATGAAAATGGGCAGTCAGTACTGCTTAGCTTTCCTCCAAAATGGCTAAATGTGTATCACAGCAGCAGAAATGCTGTAGCTAATAAACAACTTCAGTTCTTGAGTGATCTGTCTTCTCCTTAGCTGTTCGGATGGCCTGTCAGGGAAAGAAGACTGTGCTGTGGTGAAACTTGTTGTCCCTTACAGCTTCCACTATTCTTTCAACAATGTCAAGGTTTCATACCCAAGGCAAAGGTTTACAGTCCAAAGTCAGAGTTTTATCTTCAGAAACTGAGTAATTTATAAAGAAAAGGAATTTATGGGCCAGGTGCAGTGGCTCACACCTGTAATCCCAACACTTTGGGAGGCCCAGGCAGGCAGAGCATGAGGTCAGGAGTTCAAGACCAGCCTGGCCAACATGGTGAAACCTGGTCTTTACTAAAAATACAAAAATTAGCTGGGCATGGTGGCACGCACCTGTAGTCCCAGCTACTCGGGAAGCTGAGGCAAGAGAATCACTTGAACTCGGGGGAGGTTGCCGTGAGCTGAGATCGCACCACTATACTCCAGCCTGGCAACAGAGTGAGACTCAGTCACAAAAAAAAAAAAAGAAAGAAAGAAAAGAAAGGAATTTATTTCTTACAGTGATGGAGGCTGAGAAGTCCATGTCTGAGGGACCCCACCTAGTGAGGACCTTCTTGCTGGTGAAGACTCTCTGCAGAGCCCCAGATGACACAGGGGCATCACATGGCGAGGGGGCTGAGCATGCTAGCTCAAGACTCTCTTCCCCTTATAAAGCTACCAGTCCCACTCCCATGATAATCCATTAATCCATTAACCCATTACTCCACGAATGGACTAATCCATTCATGACAGCAGAGCTCTCATGACCCAGTCACCTCTGAAAGGATTCACCTTTCAATACTGCCACACTGGGGATTAAATGTCAACATGAGTTCTGAAAGAGACAAATATTCAAACCGTAGCACCAGAATAAAGAACTCTCCAAATAAAGTTTTTCCATCACTGGAAAACCTAATAGCCCAAAGTTTCCTTTTCTGATAATTGGCATATCAGTGTTTGTTTTTAGAAAAAAATAGGTCTGTGTCATCTTTATACTCTTCAAAAACTAAAGTTTTATATACTTTTTTTCAAATAATGTTAGATGTTTGGATCTCTTTCAATATTTTAAAGATTTAGTGGGGCCAGGCGCAGTGGCTCACATCTGTAATCCCAGCACTTTGGGAGGCCAAGGAGGGCAGATCACTTGAGGTCAGGAGTTCGAGACCAGCCTGACCGAGATGGTGAAACCTCGTCTCTACTAAAAATGCAAAAATTAGCCAGGCATGGTGGTAGGCGCCTGTAATCCCAGCTACTCAGGAGGCTGAGACAGGAGAATCACTTGAACCCAGGAGGCAGAGGTTGCAGTGAGCCAAGATCGCACCATTGCACTCAAGCCTGGGTGATAGAGTGAGACTCTGTCTCAAAAAAAATAAAAAATAAAATTTTTAAATAAAATCTTTATTTAAAATAAACATTTAGTGGGTTTAGGAAACTATAAGGGCCAAGAGCGGTGGCTCATGCCTGTAATCCCAGCACTTTGTGAGGCCAAGATGGGAGGACTGCTTGAGCCCAGAGATGAAGACCAGCCTGGGCAACATGGCAAGACCCTGTCTTGCAGGGAAGGAAGGAAGGAAGGAAGGAAGGAAGGAAGGAAGGAAGGAGGAAGGAGGGAAGGAGGGAAGGAGGGAAGGAGGGAAGGAGGGAAGGAGGGAAGGAGGGAAGGAGGGAAGGAGGGAAGGAGGGAAGGAGGGAAGGAGGGAGGAGGGAGGAGGGAGGGCGGGCAGGCAGGCAGGCAGGCAGGGAGGGAGGGAGGGAAGGCAGGCAGGCAGGGAGGGAGGGAGGGAGGGAGGGAGGGAGGGAGGGAATAAGACAAATACTATTAGAAAAAGATGTTGCTCTACCTACTAAACATTTATTCACATGCACTAGGATTTAACAAATAGGACCTTTCATTAGACACATTTGAAACTCTACCTGACATATCAAATCTTCCATTTACATTAGATTTCAACTACCCAATAAAACCAGGGTTATTCACTAGCTGGCCCATCATAGCCAACTCTGATATCAAAGGTGGACGTATGGGAAAATACCCCTAAGAAGAGCCAATGATTTTTTTAAAAACCACCGTTGTTGAATTGGCAACCAAATACGTTAATAGTTATAGGATACTTGTGATTGGATGGGAGGTCACCAACCACTGTAAGATGAGTCCTGGGGATGCTATAGAGTAGGGAGGAGGGATAAAAGGAATATATTTCCAGGAAGCCAGGGCAGACAGATTGCTTGAGCTCAGGAGTTCAAGACCAGCCTAGACAACATGGCAAAACCCCATCTCTATTAAAAAAAAATACAAAAAATTAGCTGGGTGTGGTGGCATGCACCTGTAGTCCCAGTTACTGGGGAGGCTGAGGTGTGAGGCTTGCTGGAGCCCGGGAGGTCAAGGCCGCAGTGAGCCATGATTGTGCCACTGCATTCCAGCTAGGCAATAGAGTGAGACCCTGTCTCAAAAACAAAACAAAACAAAAGGAATATATTTCCAAAAGGAAGAGGACTAGAAAGGGAACAAGATATAAAATTCAGGAAAGCAATTCAAGTCTCAGATAACCAAAATATCCAGTTGAGTACAACATGTTGTTTCCTAGCTAGGCCACGTAACCAAATTATTATTTTACTTGGAGGCCCACCTGTATCACAAACTATATAATTACATAGTTTTATATGTTATAGTTTATATACTATACGCAAATATATCCCTATATATATAACATATAACTAGATATGCAGTACATAAGCAGTCTATATTTTTCACACTTTTTGGTTCTTTACTCACCTATAAACTTTGAGAAATATGGGAAAAAGAGGTTGGTCATCAAAAGAAATAATTCATCATTACCTATAATCATTGTGCTGGACTGGTCACTCATGGTGCCCACCACACTCACAGTCCACTTCTGAGAGCAACTGCCATGCTCACAGGAGCAGCCCTGCATGGGACCATAGGTAAGCAAATCTTTACGCTGGTTAATGGCCTCTAAGAAACCCAATGTGAAAGCACTACCCAAACAGGGATGAAGTCATTGGTTGGCCTGTGAGATCCTTACTCAGGAATTTAAACTACAGACACACAGACAGAATTAAGAAGTTGGTAGAGTGAACAGAAGTGGAAGCAGACATGAGAGAAAACGAACAACAAAATAAGTGGGTGCTATGGTCTCAAGGTTTGCATCACCCCAAAATTCATATGTTGAAATTCTAACCCCCAAAGTGAGGCTCTTAGGAGGTAGGACCTTTGGAAGGTGATGAGGTCATGAGAGCAGGGCCCTCCTCAGTTGGATTAGTGCCCTTACAAAAGAGGCCCGAGGGAGCTCATTTGTCCCTTCAGCCATGTGAGGACACAGTGAAAAGACAGCTGCCCACGAATAGTTAAGCAGGCCCTCACCAGACACTGAATTTGCCAGCACTTTGATCTTGGCCTTCCCAGCACCCAGAACTATGAGAAATCTTTTTCTGTTGTTTATAAGCTACCCAGTTTATGGTATTTTGTTATAGCAGCCCAAGTGGACCAAGACAATGAATGACATGAATGGCAGGGCACTGTAAGGCCTAGCTGTGTCATGGAGATGCCTTTCATTGCTATGTTCTTATATAATCTTATTCTAAATCTCCATTTCTTTCTGCAATCTAAATGAATCTCTATTTCTTTCAACTAATGGTGTTAACATAATGGGAAGACATTTTCTTTACATAAAAATAAAACTAATTATACTCTCAGGAGCTTTATTAAAAAGTAAAATTACTTTCATTCATTTTTGTTTGTTTGTTTTTTATTTGTATTGTAGAGACGGGGTCTCCCTATATCATCCAGGCTGATCTCAAACTTCTGGCTTCAAGCTATCCTTCCACCCTGGCCTCCCAAAGTGCTAGGATTATAGGTTCAGCCACCACACCTGGCCGTTATTCTTTTTTTTTTTTTTTTTTTGAGACGGAGTCTCACTCTGTCACCCAGGCTGGAGTGATCTTGGCTCACTGCAACCTCCGCCTCCTGGATTCAAGCGATTCTCCTGCCTCAGCCTCCTGAGCAGCTGAGATTACAGGCACCTGCCACCACACCTGGCTAATTTTTGTATTTTTGGTAGAGACAGGGTTTCATCATGTTGGCCAGGCTGGTCTCGAACTCCTGACCTCAGGTGATCTGCCCACCTCGGCTTCCCAAAGTGCCGGGATTACAGGCATGAGCCACTGCGTCTGGCCCCTCATTTGTTTTTAAATAAAGTACTACTAATGGTTGTTCCACGGTGCCTTTCTTCTAAAGACTTTACAGTAAAAGCATATTTGGCAGGGGGTGGGGACAGTCAATTAAAGGAAAACTAGTTTCTTAGGTTGGACCATATTTTAACTCTTATTACTATTAATGTTTTCTCCAGAATTTAAAGATGAGACTATTGGCTTCTATATTAGATAAGGAACAGGAGTTTTCCTGTTGTCATAGAATTTCAACAAAAGCTCAAAGCTGATGACCAGCGAAAATAAGCTCCCACTCACTCTAAAGAAAGACAAAGGCTGAGTGTGGTGACTCACACCAATTATCCCAGTGCTTCAGAGGCTGAGGCAGGAGGATTGCTTAAGACTAGAAGTTCAAGACCAGCCTGGCAACATAGTAAGGTCCTGTCTCTACAAAAAATTAAAAAATTAGTGGAGCATCGTGGTGCATGCCTGTAGCCCTAGCCTACTCAGGGGGCTGCGGGAGGAGAATCACTTGGGCCCAGGACTTCAAGGCTACTAGTGAGCTATGATTGTGCTACTGCACCCCACCTGGGTGACACAATGAGACAGTATCTCCAAAAATAAATAGGCCAGGCACAGTGGCTCATGTCTGTGATCCCAGTACTTTGGGAGGCCGAAGCAGGGGGATCACTTGAGATCAGGAGTTCAAGACAAGCCTGGCCAGTAATGCAAAACCCCATCTCTACTAAAAATACAAAAATTAGCCAGGCATGGTGGCAGGCGCCTGTAATCCTAGCTACTTGGGAGGCAGGAGAATCGTTTGAACCTGGGAGGTGGAGGCTACAGTGAGCCAAGATATCACGCCACTGCACTTCAGCCTGGGCAACAGAGTAACACTCTGTCTCAAATAAATAAATAGGTCAGGTGCAGTGGCTTATGCCTGTAGTCCCAGCACTTTGGGAGGCCGAGGTGGGCGGATCACCTGAGGTCAGGAGTTTGAGACCAGCCTGACAAACATGGTGAAACCCCATCTCTACTAAAAGCACAAAAATTAGCTAGGTGTGGTGGTGTGTGCCTGTAATCCCAGCTACTCAGGAGGCTGAAGCAGGAGGATTGCTTGAACCTGGGAGGTGGAGGTTGCAGTGAGCCAAGATCACACCACTGCACTCTAGCCTGGGCAATAGAGCAAAAATCCATCTATAAATAAATAAATAAATATACACACTAGTCACATCCATGCAGGAATTAGGTTAAAAAAAAAAAAAAAAAGGCAAAACAGCCCTAAAACCAAAGTGAAACTGAAGAAAGTGATCAAGGTATAAAGTTGTTAGCTGGGTAGAGTGCCATGGTGTTCCCTTCAGATATCTCGTAACAAATACGAGGGGTTCCCAAGAGAAGCATCCAAAGAGATGAGGACTGAATATAAACTGAGATGGACATCGCTCTCCCCAGCTGGATGCTTGCCTAGGTAAGGAAATGCACAAGCAGCTGCCAGAGCAGAGAGTGGAAGGGTTCATGGGAGAACTTGATGTAAGTCCCCAGGAGAAAGGCGTATGCATGACAAAGACAGAAACTAGTGCCTGCTTCTTGCTTGCAGAAGTCTGAAGACAGGAGGCTGACTGAGGCTGCCCATGCAGCAAGGGGTAGAGAAAGGAGATGTTGTTTCCTGTGGCCTGCACGGACACCATAAAAGATGTCCCAACAAGAAATGTCCCAGGCCAGGCACAGTGGCTCACACCTGTAATCCCAGCACTTTGGGAGGCCGAGACAGGTGGATCACTTGAGGTCAGGAGTTCAAGACCAGCCTAGCCAACATGGTGAAACCCCGTCTCTACTAAAAATACAAAAATTAGCTGAGTGTAGTGGTGCACGCTTGTAACCCAGTTACTTGGGAGGCTGAGGCGGGACAATCGCTTGAACCCAGGAGGCAAAGGTTGCCATGAGCCATGATATTGCACCACTGCACTCCAGCCTAGGTGACAGAGCAAGACTCTGTCTCAAAAAACAAAAAAAAAAAAGTCCTGAAAGGACCCCACCAAAGAAGGCTAAGGGCAAGGGCGAGGCGGTGTCAGCAGAATGCAGGGTTGTGAGTTGCTTCCCCAGAGTCATAAGAGGTTCGTCAAAGATTGGAGAAGTGTGGAGGTCCCCATGGGAGTCCTGAAGAACCCACCAATAAGACCCTCAACAAAGAGCCAGCATGTCAGCATCTACCATACAAAGGCCCCAGTAACTAACTGGTCACTTAAGGCTGCTGTTTCACTCTAATCTTTCATTCCTCTCATTCTGACCCTAGACATGTCAGGCAAACAGAGAAAGAAGGAGGAAGAAAAGGGAAAGAACACATCATTCCTCCTTTTCCACTGCTGATCCCTGGATGAGGCCTGAGCTAGAGGAAAGGGAAAGTTTGATTTCCATAGAAGTTTTTATTTAGACTGGACTGCATTTTTAAATACCTAAATATGAAGCTATTCAAACCCCTGAAGGCAAAAGAAAGCTATGGAACATCAAAAGGCCAGGAATGGGTATCCAACAGAATTTGTGTAAAGGAACTGGTGAAAATTTTTCAAGCTGTTTCATGATTGTGTCCTACTGCATTGCATCCATTTTAGAAAATGCTTACACTTTTAACTGTTTCATCTTTCATATCACACAAGCCTCACCTTTGAAAAAAGGCCTTCTGCCTCTATATTGTATCCTTTAAGGTCCTCGTGTAATTTCTGCAAACACTGTATGACTCTTCTTTGATGTTCATCATCCTTTAGCTCATGAGCTTTGATCAGAAAATCATAGTGGTCCAGAGGTCCATGGCAAACGGCCAAAGCTTTCAAATAAGTCTCTGAAGTGGCAGTTGGGGTCACGCTCTCGGATGTCTGAACCGTATAGGCTACAAACAAAAACATATAAAATTTTAGACTTTCTTAAATACATTTCACAGTGCTCTACATGTTTCTTAAGGGTCAAATTCAAACTTTTAACTAGTTACAAGTATATCTATTTGAGCAGTTTTTGTAAATGTCATTTTGATAAAAATAATATAAAATACATTTTCAGCCAGGCATAGTGGCTCACGCCTGTAATCCCAGCACTTTGGGAGACCAAGGCAGGTGGATCACTTGAGGTCAGGAGTTCAAGATCATCCTGGCCAAATGGTGAAACCCCATCTCTACTAAAAACACAAAAATTAGCCGGGCATGGTGGTGCATGCTTGTAATCCCAGCTACTTAGGGGGCTGAGGCACGAGAATTGCTTGAACCTGGGAGGCAGCGGTGGAAGTGAGCAGAGATTGTGCCACTGTACTCCAGCCTGGGTGACAGAGTGATACTTGGTCTCAAAAAAAAAAAAAAAAAATTTAAACAATCAATATATTTCTAATTGTTTTGACAAAAGGAAATAAACCTCAAACCCATAAACTATAATTGTAACCTCTCTTCCAGAAGGCCTATTCCTACTACAGCTTCTGCTTTGCTTCCAGCCCACTAAAGGAGACAATGGGGTTCCTCATCTCCTTCCCAAAGCAAGAGAGTTGTCTTTCTTTGAGTTAGCCCTAATTCTGGTTCTTAAGCACCAAGCAGAGACGTCAAGATTAGTCCCAAGGGTTTTCCACTGCTCCTTAATTCTCTACCCAAAGACAACACAACATTCAGATATTACCACATCGATTTCAGCCCTCTGCTTCTAAGATCTTTTTCTGTTTTCCATAACATTTAGGGAGTTGGACATGGAGTTGAGACACAGCAAGAGTGTCTGCTTCAAAGCAGGGTGGTGTTCTGATCCTACTTTTGGCCTCTCCTGGGAGAGAAATGATTGTGGCGAGGTCCAAACATAATTCCATTCCTTATGTGGGGCAGGTTTAATAAGCAGCTAACTCCTTCTCTACTGTTTAGAAGCAACAATAAACAGCAGCAACCTGGCACATTTTTCAGAACAAGATTTCCCAAAGGTACTCTGCCAGCATTTTATTCATTTCATTGAACATCATGTTTCCTTTGTCACAATAACATAAAAATTACTTTAGGGAAAAGAATTAACAACCACAATGTTAGGTCCACGTTTTCCCCAAAAGAGGGGGAAAAGTCCTTAAATATACCATGAATGTTGGAGATAGGGACGGCTGTCTTCCATTATTTGTTCCACCTTTGTAAATAGAAGTTTTAGCTGGATGCATGGCTGCCCAGATACATATTACATCTCCTGGCCTCTCTTGCAGTCAGGTATGGCCATGTGAGCAGGTTCTAACAATGGGATATGAGCAGAAACGTGTGTAGTTCTGACATACCCCATTAAAGGAAAAGGGCATATCCTCCTGGCTCCCTTTTCCTCCCCTCTCTCTAACTGGAGTGAAAGTGTAATGACTGCAGCTGGAAGAGGCAATGAGATGCACACAGAATGTTGAATGAAGCAGAGCAACAAGAAACACAAAGCCTGGTTCTCCAACAATGCTGAGCTGCCAAACCAGCTCTGGATTGCCTACCTGGATTTTTATGTAAAAGAATAATAAACTTCTGGCCAGGCACAGTGGCTCACACCTGTAATCCTAGCACTTTGGGAGGCTGAGACAGGCAGATCACTTGAGCTCAGGAGTTCGAGACCAGCCTGGGCAACATAGTGGGACCTCATCTCTAATAAAAATAACAAATTAAAATAAATTTTTTTTTAATTAGCCAGGCTTAAAATTAGCATGTGCCTGTAGTCCCAGCTACTTGGGGAGGCTGAGGTGGGAGGCGGCTTAAGCCCAGGAGTTTGAGGCTGCAGTGAGCTATGACCTACACCACTGCACTCCAGCCCGGGCAACAGAGTGAGACTCTCTCTCCAAAAGAAATAAAAAGGGAGTAATAAACTTCTATCTTGCTTTTAAAGTAGTGTATAATTGGGGTCTCTGTTACATGAGCCTAAGTTGTACCCTAACTGATATAGTTGCCTAAGGTCTGTAAAACAGAATCTAAGGGTATCCTGGAACACTGGGCCTCACAGCACCAGGATAAGGTTTGGGTTCAATGTTGAAGCTGGAGATGCAGGTTGAGAGTTCCTAAATGTTCCCGGCAATTTGAGATATTTGCCAGTGTGGCATAATAACAAATATACCCTGGTCCTTGGCACAGAGTTCCTAAAACCCTTGGAATTTCCTGAGTAATAGGAGTGTTTTCTGTTACTCATTGCATCACACCTGACTTTATGTTAAGGAGGTGACTCTAGGGTGAGGCTGGTAGCCAGAAGGACCAAGTGGGTAGAAGGTTGGAACTTTCAGCCCCATGCACTGACCCCAGGAAGGTGGGGCTAGAGATTGAGCTCTGTAAACACTCAAGGAGACTTGGAGAGCTTCTGGCTTGGTGAACACATCTAGGTGCATTCAACCTCTAGGTATCCCCCTAGGCATCTCTTCTACTGGGCTCCCTGAGTTGTATCCTTTATCATAAACCAGTAAACATAAGCAACGTTTTCCCCTGAGTTCTGTGAGCTATTCTAGCAAATTATCAAATCTAAAGGGGAGGAAGGCTATGGGAATTCCCGAATTTGTAATTGCCAGGTAGATATGTGGGTAGCCTGTATACCCCATTTGCAGCTGGCATGTGAAGTGGGGGCATTCTGTGGGACTGAGCCCTTTTACTTGTGGGATCTGATGCTCACTTCAAATAAAGAGTGCCAGAATCAAACTGAACTGTTGAATACCCAGTTAGTGTTACAGGATTTGAGAATCTCACAAGAGAAAAACGCTCGTCTCTACCCCCTCTTTTAGACTTCTGGAGTCAACCAAGTGAGAAACTTCAGAGTGATTACTGATATATTCCTCTTCCTCCCACAATCCTGTTCTCTATTCCTCAACCAGGTTCTCAGCCAATCCATCATCGATGCTACTCAATTTTGTATGCGAAATATTCTCTAATTCATTCCCTCCTCTCCTTCCTCATCCTACCACCCCAGCTTGAGCCCTTTAAAGGAAGCAGGGGTCTCTCTTAGGGCCTGCCATGCCCCCTGCAACGTGGAAATAAAGAAAAATCTGGAATTTCTTCAAGGGAAATTCCAGACACCTACCTAGCCCTGAGAAGTAAATGAGCCACTTGATAAGCAAGAAGATAATAGGAGCTCAAAATCATGGCCAAGGAAGTTAGAGATGTTCCCTACAGAAACTAAAGATAACATCTTAATATATGTCACTGAGTTGTTTTTCAGAAACTCCAACCCCTACCAAATGGATCCACTGGCACACAGACCTCAGATAAGAGGGAACAGAGGACTGAATTCTGACCACTATTCTTTGTTCTAAATTTCTTCCTGAGGGGCCTGGAGGAGGTTATGCTCACGAGCCAGAGCTAACATTCTTTTCTGTTGACCTGAAATTTTTAGACAAAGCTTTGTTTCCTTAACCAATTGCAAATCAGAAAATCTTTTAATCCAGCTTTGACCTGCAGGCCACTCCCTTCAAGATGTCCCACTATTTTAGGTCAAATCAATGCATAGCCTCCATGTACTGATGTATGACTCTGATCACCACCACTGTGCCAAATTTACCACTATCATGATCTGTAAAATATCTTCCGCCAACTCCAGGGCTGATCTTACTAAAATCCAAATGTGATTTTATCAATCTTTGGCTTGAAATTCATCTCATTGTTTAAAGGAGTGGTTTTCAAACTTTTTTAATAGCTGTACGTTTTTTACATACAAAATCTTCCATAGAATCCTCAATTTATTAAAGAGAAAAGTGGGAAGGGGGGCACAAAGTCCCACCCTCTTCATATCCCCCTCATTCACATACCCACACCACCCCTATTTCCCAACAGCCTCACTTTAGAGGATTATATTTAGTACAAATAATGTGCATAAAAGGGTTAACACAACAGGCCTGAGACTACCATCCACAGAGCATATTTACTTATGTCTCAAAATAAATAAATAAATAATACCTAATTTTTTAAAGCTGAGGCTAGGTGGAGTGGTGCACATCTGCAGTCCCAGCTACTTGGGAGGCTGAGGCAGGAGGATCCCTTGAAACCAAAAGTTGGAGGCTGCAGAGCACCATGATCATATCTGTGAATAGCCACTGCACTCCAGCCTTGGCAACATAGCAAGACCTCAACTCTAAAAAAAATAAAAATAAGATAAATAAAAATTGTTTTGGCCAAGCACAGTGGCTCACGCCTGTAATCCCAGCACTTTGGGAGGCTGAGGTGAAAAGATCTCTTGAGTCCAGGAGCTCAAGACCAGCCTGGGAAACATAGTGAAACCTCTGTGTTTACAGATGGAAAAAAAAAAAATTTAATTAGCCAGGCATAATGGTATATGCCTCTAGTCCTATAGGGATTACTACTACTAGGAACTATTGCTACTCGGAGGGCTGAGGTGGGAGGATAACTTGAGCCTGGGAGGTTGAGGCTGCAGTGAGTGGAGATCGTGCCACTGCACTCCTGCCTGGGTGACAGAATGAGACCCTGTCTAAATTAATTAATTAATTAATTACAAAGTGTTTAAAAGTTAATCATAGGAAATATCAGTATTGTGGGCAAAACATACTGTTTATCTTGGCATCTGCCTTTGGAGAGGCTTAAAGTCCTTCTACTTTTATTTTCACTAGCCTAACATCTTGATTTAATAATGTAGACTTCATTCCCAGTTTTCAGAAAAGAAAACCAAGGTACAGTGAAGATGAGGCATAAATTCAGCTAGTCAGCAGAGATAAAAAGAGAATCAGTCAGGCAAGATACTCAAGGCTGACAGATTGGCCAGCTTAGCCCTGGATAGCAGCTGTATAAATTGAAATACAAAAGACTTCCCAAAAGCTGCATTAAATTAAATCTGTTACTACATCAGTGTACACAAATTATGTGATGCTGCTGCCATATTATTTTGATTCGTATTAATTTGTCTTATTGTACTCCAAATGGACAGTGGGAAAATGCTATGCGGAAGTTCCACACACTAATTTACAAACATAAATGAAAGATTTTAGGAACCCAAAAAGTCTGAGCTATTCTTTCGAATACTTCAATTTTATACCTTATTTCACTATATTCTCCTAAACTAAGTTTCAGGAAGATCCTACTATACTCCACAGCCCACTTGCTGAAAGATTTCATCAATATCTTGTGTCCTACATCTGAATAACCTATTAAAACTTCCTTGATACTGTAAAAATTACTCCTATTTAGTTTTACTTTCCCCAGGGAAAAAATGAGTTTCCTCAGGCTTTGTGTATAGTCGTAATTACTTTTATTTTCTCCAACTTTTTTAAGTAAATGTAACCTCAAGATTTTATTATCTGCATAATAAAACAAAAGATGATACTTAGAAACTAGATCAACACTTGGCCTTTCTCCTATCTCTTCCCAGTTCAAAATGCTTGCATCTCTTATGGCCAGCATTCTCTTAGATCTGCAGTTGGGCTCAACGCATTCAAGTCTCAGCACAGTCTTCTTTTTGTTTTAGCCTTTTTCTGGAAAATCAGCTTAGTCTGCCTATGATGATGATGGTCACTCTGCTTCCTATCATAACGCCACTTTCCTTGGGCACACAGAGAATCCTTGCCCTTCTTATCCTGATCTTGTCGTGAAGTTGGTACTTGCCACATGCCACACATGTTACAGAAAGTCTAGAGGGTTTTAGAGACATTCACCATCTTTATGGGAATGCTATCTGCAAGAAAAGAAGTGATTTCCTTCAATTTTTCCGTTTTCACTTTATTTTATTTTATTTTATTTTTGAGACGGAGTCTCGCTCTGTTGCCCAGGCTGGAGTGCAGTGGCACAATCTCGGCTCACTGCAAGCTCCGCCTCCCAGGTTCACGCCATTCTCCTGCCTCAACCTCTCCGAGTAGCTGGGACTACAGGTGCCCGCCACCACGCCCGGCTAATTTTTTGTATTTTTAGTAGAGACGGGGTTTCACCGTGGTCTCGATCTCCTGACCTCGTGATCCGCCCGCCTCGGCCTCCCGAAGTGCTGGGATTACAAGCGTGAGCCACCGCGCCTGGTCCCATTTTCACTTTAAAACATAAGTTTGGAACAAATAAAATTCTCCTGAAGCTGTGGAATCCCAAGTTTATGCTAATATGCTCCCCTTAACTAATCTTACTACATTAAACAAATAATATATAATAAACAAACTGTTTTTACAAATTTACGACAGTAAGAGAAATCTGACATAGTTGACTCCACCTTGCTTCTTACCTCCAAGCTCTGCCTGATCATTCCTGGGCACAGGCCAAGCTAACTTTAGGATGAATTTAGTTTATAGTTTAACTTTAAAATAATGATGACAATATTATTGCTCCCTCCCTTAAGCTAACCCCACCCTTTCTCAAAAACCAAAAGCCACCTTTGTAAGGCTAATGAAAGCCTACAAGAATAAAATTATGGGAGGAGCCCGAACTCTGCTAAAATGTAGGCCAAGTTTCTACAATCCCCTACTGCTCAGGGGTCATGTGGCCAGAGGTCACAAGATTTGTGACTTCTCCAACTGCTTCTACAAGTAACATCACTGTTATAGAACCTAAGATTGGTTTTGCTGAAATGTCTTTCAGACTTACCCCACCTGGACTCATGACTCAACTGGTCCTGTTGTCCCACCCACAGTTGGACTCAGCGCATGAGGATCAATTTCCACACCCCTATTATTTCATCCCCAACCAATCAACAGCGCCATTCCCTAGCCCCCTGCCCGTGAAATTGTCCATAAAAACCCTCAGCTCTAACCCTGCAGAGAGACTGATTTGAGGGATAACTCCAGTTCTCCTGTGTGGGACTGCCTTGCATCAGTTAAACTCTTTTCTCTACTGCAATGCCACGGTCTCAGGGGATTGATTTTGTCTGTGCAGTAAACAGGTAATTACCAATTCATAATCATGTTCTTCTTAATAGCACCATCCAAAAAGAAGAGGCAATCCAAATTGTCACTGATATCCTTACAAGAATTGTTATATAATAAATATAGGGCTTTTTTTTCTTAAAAAGGTCTGAGTTGGCATCCAAGACAGACTTAAGGGGAGGTAGGTGTCTTGGAGCCTCTTGAAATTAAAATAAAATTGTATATTGTATATTTCAAAATTAATAATGGATTTTAAATGGTCTCATCACAAACATATGATAAGGAGTTGAGGTGATGGATGTTATTAACTTGATTTAATCTTTCTAGAACATATATATCTGTTAAAACATCAGAGTGGGCTGGGCGCGGTGGCTCACGCTTGTAATCCCAGCACTTTGGGAGGCCAAGGTGGGCAGATCACGAGGTCAGGAGATTGAGACCATCCTGGCTAACACAGTGAAACCTCGTCTCTACTAAAAATACAAAAAATTAGCCAGGCGTGGTGGCAGGTGCCTGTAGTCCCAGCTACTCGGAGGCTGAGGCAGGAGAATGGCGTGAACCTGGGAGGCGGAGCTTGCAGTGAGCTGAGATCGCACCACTGCACTCCAGCCTGGGCAACAGAGCAAGGTGCCGTCTCAAAAAAAAAAAAAAAATCAGAGTATACCCCATAAATATATACAATTATTTGTCAATTAATTTATGAGTTCTATAAAAGAAAGAATATTATGTGTGAGTATGTTTAATCTGAGGCAAGTCCTCTAAATATACAACTTTCTGATTTTTAAACAAGATAAGAACCAATGTTTTATAATTTTTTTTTTAAACAGGGTCTCTCATTCTGTGGCCCATGCTGGAGTGCAGTGGCATGATCATGGCTCACTGCAGCCTCAACCTTCCAGGCTCAAGCTATCCTTCCCCTCCATTCTCCCGAGTAGCTGGGACTACAGGTGCACACCACCATTCCTGGCTCATATTTCATTTTTTGTAGAGAGGAGTTCTCCCTATGTTGCCCAGGCTGGTCTTGAACTCCTGGGCTCAAACGATCCTTCAGCCTTGGCCTCCCAAAGATCTGGAATTACAGGCATGAGCTACCACATCCAACCCAAGAACCATTGTTTAAAAAAGAACTGTTGGGCTGTGCACAGTGGCTCATGCCTGTAATCTCAGCACCGTGGGAGGCTGATCACTTGAGACCAGGAGTTTGAGGTTACAGTGAGCTATGATTATAACACTGCACTCCAGCCTGGGAAACAAAGGAAGCCCCTATCTCTAAAAAAGCGACAAAAAAGGAAGGAAAGAAAAGAGAACAAGGAAGGAAGGAAGGCATACAGAATCTGAGGCCCTACCCCAGCCCTCTGAATCAAAATTTGCATTTTCAACAAAATACTTTGGTGTTTTACATGCACATTAAAGGTTGAGAAGAACTGTGCCAAGGAATGACCAGAGACTCCTACAGATTATCAGGAAAAAGCCTTTCTGTGAAAAACACATTAAATTGACACTTGAATGCCAAAAGGAGTCACCCATGAGAAATATCAATAATATCCCAGCCTAAGGTTATAGATGAGGCAAAGTGGAAATGGAAATAAGCTTCACATTTTCGAGGGAAGAGAAAAGAAGTTTATATGGTTGATGCAAATGAGCAAGGTAGAGTATGTGCTACAAGAAGAGGTTGGAAAGGACAATAAGAGACCCAGCACAGTGGCTCACACCTGTAATCCCAATACTTTGGGAGACTAAGGCCAGCAGATCACTTGAGGCCAGGAGTTCGAGGCGGGCAGATCACTTGAGGCGGGCGGTGATCACTTGAAGCCAGCCTGGCCAACATGGTGAAACTTCGTCTCTACTAAAAATACAAAAATTAGCTGGGCATGCTGGTGCATGCCTGTAATCCCATCTACTCATGTGGCTGCAGCACGAGAATCACTTGAACCCAGGAGGCAAAGTTTGCATGAGCCAACATCACCCCACTGCACTCCAGCCTGGGTGACAGCAAGATGCTGTCTCAAAAAAAAAAGTACAAGAACTAAATGACGTAGGGCATTAAAAGCCATGGTAAGGAAGGCAGGTTTTATAAGTAGGATTGAGAACAAGGAGAAGGTTTTTCTGTTTTGTTTTGTTTTTCTTTATTTCCTTTTTTTATTATTATTAAACTTAACCCCTCTAAGAAGCAGAAGGGGCTCGGAGTGCTGGCTCACGCCTGTAATCCTAGCAATTTCGGGAGGCTGAGGCGGGCGAATGGCCTGAGCTCAGGAGTTTGAGACCAGCCTAGGCAACACGGTGAAACCCTATTTCTACCAAAACACAAAAGAAATTAGCCGGGCATGGTGGCGTGTGCCTGTAGTCGCAGCTACTCGGGAGGCTGAGGTAGGAGAATTGCTTGAACCTGGGAGGTGGAGGTTGCGGTGAGCCGAGATCGCACCACAGCACTCCAGCCTGGGCGACAGAGCAAGACTCCATCTCTTAAAAAAAAAAAAGAAGCAGAAGAAGGTTTTGATCAGGGTACAAGATATTATTGAAGATAATAACACTTGATAATAAAAGATTGCTTTAGAAAATAAGACTAGGAATGCAAAGCAGAAGCAGAATGCGTGGATTATATAGTATGTGAATTATTTTCTTATCTTTTTTTTTCTTTTTTTGAGATGGAGTTCCACCTTTGTTGCCCAGACTGGAGTACAATGGAGCGATCTCGGCTCACTGCAACCTCCACCTTCCGGGTTCAAGCAATTTTCCTGCCTCAGCCTCCCAAGTAGCTGGGATTACAGGCACCCACCACCACGCCTGGCTAATTTTTTGTATTTTTAGTAGAGATGGGGTTTCACCATGTTGGCCAGGCTGGTCTTAAACTCCTGACCTCAGGTGATCCACCCGCCTTGGCCTCCCAAAGTACTGGGATTACAGGCATGAGCCACTGCACCCAGCTGTGAATTATTTTCGATAAAACTATTATGTATTTTTTTATGTGGAAGTAGAAATTATGAGACTATTCAAATAGTTGAGTTAAGCGATATCCATGGGCTGGACTCAGTGGATCATGCCTGTAATCATAGCAATTTGGGAGGCCGAAGCAGGCAGATCACTGGAGTCCAGGAGTTCAGGACCAGCCTAGGCAACATGGTGAAATTCCGTCTCTACAAAAAATACAAAACTTAGCCAGGTGTGGTGATGCACACCTGTTGTACCAGCTACATAGAAGACTGAGATGGGAGAATCACTTAAGCCCAGGAAGGTTAAGGCTGCAGTGAGCCATGATTATGTCACTGCACTCCAGCCTGGGCAACAGTGAGACCCTGTCTTAAAGAAAATAAATAAATAAATAAAAGAAAGAGAGAAAGCAATGTCTATGATTTGGATCAGAGAGTTGGCATTGTAGGTTAATAGACCAAGATCATGTAGTTAATAACAGTAGCAATTGCTAACCTTTACTGAGTATTTATTAAGTAACAGGTTACTTTTCTAAGGAATTTCTGTACATTAACTGATTCGATCTTCACAACTACCCTTTGAGGTAGGTACTAATATTATCCCTACTTTAAAGATGAAGAAACTGAGGCACAGAGAGGCGAAGTAACTTGTCCATGTTCCCAAAGCCAGGAAGTGGCATCTGTGGCCCCCAGTATAGCAGGAAGGCAGGATGTTACAGTAGTGGAAGGAATGTGGGCTCTGGAATAATAACCTCCAGATTCCTTACCTGACTCCACCGTTTCAGCTCTAAATCATGATAACGTTGTTCTCCATGGTGGACTGAGCATGTGATCACCACCCTGGCCAATGATGCCTAATGGGTAAGTTAGCTTCTGGCAAAGTCTTCCCCGATGCTCTTCAAAAGGAGACCAGGACAGGGACTCGCTCCTTCCTACCTTTGTACTTCTACCTGTGAAATCAGGATACCTGGACTGCTGCATCTTAAGAACATGAGAGGAAGGCTGGGTGCAATGGCTCATACCTGTAATCCCAGCACTTTAGGAAGCCAAGGTGGGAGGATCACTAGAGCACAGGAGTTCAAGGCCACGGTGAACTATGATCTATGATCGCACCACTGCACTGTAGTTGTACTGGGCAACACAGCGAGACTCTATCTCACAACCAAAAAAAGAACATAAGGGGAAACATTGTTGACACAGGCAAGATAATCTTAATCTTGACATATGTCATAAAGCTTAATTGTATTGACACTGTTTCCACATAGCTAGGGTGATAATAGCAAAGGGAACATGGGGCCTATGTGTTCTTTGGTGCTTTAAGTTGGACTAGATTCAATATCTGTATTGTATTGACATTCTTTTTTATTATTATTACTTTATTTTAGAGACAAGGTCTCTCTCTTTTGTCCAGGCTAGAGTGCAGTGGCTCAAGCATAGCACTGCAGCCTCAAATTCCTGGGCTCAACTCCTGGGTTCAAGTGATTCTCTCAACTCAGTCTCCCCAGTAGCTGGGACTACAGGTACGCACTACATGCCGGAGTAATTTTTTATTTTTTTTACTTTTTTGTAGAGACAGGGTCTCACTATGTTGCCCAAGCTGGTCTTGAACTTCTAGCCTCAAGTGATCCTCCTGCCTCGGGCTCCCAAAGTGCTGGGATCACAGGCATGAGCCACTTGCCTGGCCTCTATATTTGATACTCTTTAGCAACTTAGGAAAAATGAGGGACCAGAATCTTTCAACAGAAAGTAAACATTTTCTTTTTAAAATTATATTTTAGGCTGGGCACGGTGGCTCACGTCTGTAATCCCAACACTTTGGGAGGCTGAGGCAGGTGGATCCTCTGAGGTTAGGAGTTCAAGATCAGCCTGGCCAACATGGTGAAACCCCATCTCTACTAAAAATACAAAAATTAGTCAGGCATGGTGGCACATGCCTGTAGTCCCAGCTACTCGGGAGGCTGAGGCAGAAGAATTGCTTGAACCCTGGAGGTGAAGATTGCAGTGAGCTGAGATCATACCACTGCACTCCAGCCTGGGTGAAAGAGCAAGACCCTGTCTCAAGAAAAAAAAAATATATATATATATGTAAAAGCTTTGCTTCTTTCTTAAGGTTATTTTAATACTTGAGGTCAATGTTTTTTGAGAATCCATCTCCAACTGCATACTCAAAATCAATAAAGATGTCATATAATGTGCACAAAACTTACAACTTATTAGTAAAGTGGCGTTGAGCTAGAAACATTCTATAAAAAATTTCCAACTCAAAAACATCCATGATTAAAGGAAAGAATTGAAGACATGCAAAATTACATATATCTATACAAATGTAAGGTGTATCCAAAGTAAAGAAAACTATCCTTCTGGCCAGGTGTGGTAGCTCACGGCTGTAGGAGGCCAAGGAGGGAGTATCGCTTGAGTCCAGGAGTTCAAGACCAGCCTAGGCAACATGACAAGACCCTGTCTCTACAAAAAAATAAAAAATCAGCTGGGTGGGGTGGCATGCACCTATAGTCCCAGCTACTCTGTGGGGCTGAAGTGGGAGGATCACTTGAGCTTGGGAGATCAAGGCCACAGTGAGCCATGATCGTATCACTGCACTCAGCCTGGATGACAGAGTGAGATCCTATCTTAAAATAAAATAAAATAAAGTATCTCTTGAGCTCCGGAGTTCAAGACCACCCTGGGCAACATGGCGAAACCCCATCTCTACAAAAAATACAAAAATTAATCCAGCATGGTGGCATGCGCCTGTAGTCCCAGCGACTTGGGAGGCTGGGGTGGAAGGATCACCTGAGCTCTGGAGGTCGAGGCTGCAGTGAGCTGAGATGATGCCACTGTACTCCAGCCTGGGCAACAGAGGCCCTATCTCCAAAAAAAAAAAAAAAAAGTGCTTACTATATAGCCAGTGCACAAATAGCACTTTCTGTATATTATCTTACTTCTCCAGAAAAACCTGAGTTAGGCATTATTATTCCTTATACATGAAGAAACTAAAATACCTTAAAAAGTTAAGTGAGTGTCCAAGCCAGGATCTGAAGCTAAGTGACCCAAAACACCAGGATTTCACTCTTACTCAAACAACCATAATACTATAGACTAATGAAGGCTGTGCTCCCATTTGTCACAGGCAGGTAACAGAAAATCAAAACACAAACCTCTTTCAGGTTCTCATATCTGAAGTACTCAAGCCTCCTAGAGCAACCAACAACCCACTCCTCCTGGGTCTCCATCCTCCTCAACCTTTCTAGAGCTTGGCCCTGCCTACATGCTAAGGTCAACTGCCTCTACTAATAAGTGGCACTCTTCTAAAGCCAATCAGCAGCAGGAGCTTTTTCTATGAAAAGCCCAAAGCCAAAGTGTTGGAGGGAAGAAATTCCTTTTCCTTTTTTTTATGTTTTTGAGAAGAAATTTCACTCTTTCACCCAGGTTGGAGTGCATGGCACAATCTCCACTCACTATAACCTCCCCCTCCCGGTTTCAAGTGATTCTCCTGCCTCAGCCATCCGAGTAGCTGGGATTACAGGCGCCCGCCACTACGCCGGGCTAATTTTTGTATTTTTAGTAGAGACAGGGTTTCACCATGTTGGCCAGGCTGGTCTCAAACTCCTGACCTCATGATCCGCCCACCTCGGCCTTCCAAAGTGCTGGGATTACAGGCATGAGCCACCGTGCTGGCCAAGAAATTCCTTTTCATATACATCTAAAAGCCCTTATATTTTACATAACAGGCTCCTAAGAATTTTGATAATAACTAGGTTTATGTACACTTTGTTGAACTCCAAGTATAAAATATTAATATATTTAGCACTAAATGAAGACATAAATGACCTAGTCTTCAAATCTGAAGATGACACCAAATCAGGAAGCAAATCATGCTGGGTCACAATCACAATTCAAGAAGATGTTGATGTGCTACAAAAGTTGGATGAAACTACCAACATAGAATTTAACTAAAGTGCATTTAGGCTTAAAAACTTAATTATCCTAGCTGGGCGCAGTGGCTCACACCTATAATCCCTGCACTTTGGGAGGCCGAGGCGGGCAGATCACCTGAGGTCAGGAGTTTGAGACCAACCTGGCCAACATGGTGAAACCCCATCTCTACTAAAAACACAAACATTATCCAGGCATGGTGGTGCATGCCTGTAATCCCAGCTACTCGGGAGGCTGAGGCAGGAGAATCACTTGAACCCAGGAGGCATAGGTTGCAGTGAGCAGAGATCGTACCACTTTACTCAAGCCTGGGCAACAGAGCGAGACACTGTCTCAAAAAAATAAAATAAAATAAAATAAAATACATAAATAAATAACTTAATTATCCTGGAAAGAATCAGTTTTAAAAAGTATAAAATAGAGTTTCGTGAAGTAATAAATGGCTCAAAAATAATGATACAGTATCTATAGTGTACAAAGCTCTGTGCTAGAAACTGCAAATACCATCAGTGGCGAGCTGGATGGATGCTGTTAACTGCACTCAAAGCAGTGACAGCTGGGCATGGTGGAGTGCATCTGTAATCCCAGCTACTCAGGAGGCTGAGGTGGGAGGATAGCTTGAGCCCCGGAGTTTAAGACCAGCCTGGGCAACACACCAACACATCCATCTCAAAAAAAAGAAAAACAAAAACCAAACAAACAAACAAAAAAAACAAAACAAAAAAACAGGTAGACACAAATAAGTGGATAAACAACTCTAATAAAGTGTATGGTATGTCATAAGGGGAAGGGGCAGATGCTATAAGATCACAGGGCCAAAGCTAGTAATCTAGGTTAGGGAGTTTAGGAAGGGTACTCAGAGGAAATGATGTTTCCATTGAGATCAGAAGGGCAGACAGAAGTGGTCCATGGGAAGGGAGGGAAGGAAGGAGGGAGATGTACTAGCCTGAAAGAGGGCCCAGAAACACGACAGTGTGAAACACTAGAAAAAACAGAACAAGTTCAGTTTGGCTGAGACATAAAGTGAAAGGCGGAGAGAGGTAAGAGATGAACTACTGGAGGAGTACAAGGGAGCCAGGTGAAGCAGGGCCTTGCAATGATAAGCAGTTTGAATTTAACTCTTAAAGGCCACAGGAGCCACTTAAACGTTTTAAAGAATGCAGTGGCTTACACCTTCTCTTAAGCCAAAAAGAAGGATACTGGAAACAGAGAAACACATTTTACTATCTTTATCTTTCAGCATACCATAGATAACCAGTTGGAAAATACAATAGAAAAAAAAGGATTCCATTCACAATTACAATAAGAATTCTAGAATAAAAATAATATTAACTTCCAGGCACAATGACACACTTGCCTGTACTTGCAGCTACTCAAGGGGTTTAAGTGGGAGGATTGCTTCAGAGCTGAGGAGTTTGAGACCAGCCTGGCCAACATGGCGAAACCCTGTCTCCAACAAAAATACAAAAAGTAGCCGGGTACGGTGGCACACGCCTGTACTCCCAGCTACCCTGGAGGCTGAGGTACGAGAATCACTTGAGCCCGTGAGGTGGAGGTTGCAGTGAGCTGAGATCACCCCACTGTACTCCAGCCTAGGTGACAGAGCAAGACTCTGTCTCAAAAAAAAGAAGGTGAAAATACAACCCACAGAATGGGAGAAAATATTTGCAAATCACATCTCTGATAAGGAATCTGTATCCAGAATATATAAAGAACTTTTACAATTCAACAATAAAAAGGCAAATTCAATTTTTAAATGGACAAAGGATTTAAGTAGACATTTCTCCAAAGATATATAAATGGTCAATAAACACATGAAATGATACTCAATATCATTAGTCATCTGGGAAATATGAATCATAACTAAAATGAGATACCATCTCACATCTACTAGGATTGCAATGATAAGACAGACAATAACTAGTGTTAGAGAAGATGCAGAGAAATTAGAACCTCATACACTGCTGATGGAAATGTAAATGCTGCAGGCTTGTTTGCTGTCTAGTATAATAACGTCTCCCCCAGGTCAAAAGCTGGGAAGGCTTGTTTGCAACCCTTATAAAAGATGAGGTTTCCTAAGCTTGGGGTTCCTAAACCATGACACAAACCAAACCTGCTGAGTATACATCACCCACCTGGACCGACCTCTGAATAGCCCCATGGGACTTGAGGAACAAGGGGAACTGAGGCAATGGAACTGAGGCAAGGAACAAGGGGAATTAAGCTCACGTTGCCTGCTAGTCCATGATAAAGTTCTTTATCTCTGATCCAGGAGTTCCATGTCTTTTTCCAACATCCATGAAACAGTAACAAGCTAAAGTGTTGTCTTGCAAGCTGGGTAAAAATCTCAAACCCCTGAGAGTTGTTGACATCAAGAATTGTAATTGGCATGTAATCAACATAAAATAAAAATTTTTTAATTATTAATATTTTGTGTTCTTTTTTTCTATTAGGTCTTAAAGTATTTGACACCTGCAACACATCTCAATTTGGAATCTAAATTTTCATTGGAAATATTTAAGTTGTATTTAGACTTCATAAAATCTACAGTGGAGAAAAAGTAGATTCACTTTCCCAAGATGTTCCAAGAATATTTAAAAGTTTTCCAATAGCTGAACGGTTTTCCAACAGCAGAATCAAGTATCCTTTTTAAATTTTATATTTAACTAAAATTAAATGAAATTAAAAATTTTGTTCCCCAGTCATATTACACATTTCAAGTGCTCAGTGTCCACATGTGGCTAATGACGATGGTATCAAAGCTCAGGTCTGGTCAATCTTGAAAAAGAACAAAGTTGGAGGACTTACACAACCAGATATTAAAACTTATTATAAAACTACAGAGTTAGGACAGTGTGATACTGGTACAAGAATAGACCAATGGAACAAAATAGAAGCCCACACATACACGGTCACTTGATTTATGTCAAAAGCAGCACTGCAGTAGCCCAGAAAAAAAAGATGCTCTATATAAAAAATGTTGCTGGATCAACTGGATATCCACACAAAGAAAAATAAATCTTGACCCTAACCTAATGTCATACACAAAACTTAATTCCAGAGGTATCATAGATCTAAACATGAAAGGTAAAACAATAAAGCTTCTAAAAGAACATATAAAAATACCTTCGTGACCTTGAGGTAAGCAAAGATTTCTTAAACAGGACACACCACAAAAAGATTGCTAAATTGGACTACATTAAAATTTAGAACTTCTTGGCCGGGCGCAGTGGCTCACACCTGTAATCCCAGCACTTTGGGAGGCCAAGGCAGGCAGATCACCTGAGGTTAGGAGTTTGAGACCAGCGTGGCCAACATGGTGAAACCCCATCTCTACTAAAAATACAAAAAAGCAGCTGGGCGTGGTGGCACACGCCTGTAGTCCCAGCTACTCAGGAGGCTGAGGCAAAAGAATCACTTGAACCTGGGAGGTGGAGAGGTTGCAGTGAGCCAAGATTGTGCCACTGTACTCCAGCCTGGGTGACAGAGTGCGACTCTGTCTCTAAATAAATAAATAATAAAATAAATAAAATTTAGAACTTCTTCATCTAGGCACAACCCTGTAGTCCTAGCTACTTGGAAAGCTAAAATAGGAGGATCGCTTGAACCCAGGAGTTTGAGGCTGCAGTGAGCTATGATTGCATCACTGCACTCTAGCCTGGGCAACAGAGCAAAACCCCATCTCTAAAAAAATTAAAATTAAATAAGTAAAATAAAATTTGGAGCTTCTGTTCATGAAAAGACTCCATTAGCAATGAAAAAGCTAAATTGGACACAGTGGCTCATGCTGGTAATCCCAACACTTTGAGAGGCCAAGGTGGGAGGATAGCTTGAGGCCAGGAGTCTGAGAATGACCTGGGCAACATAGAGAGATGCTGTCTCTATAAAAAATTTTAACAATTAGCTGGATGTGGTGGCACATGCCTGTTGTCCCAGCTACTCGGGAGGCTGAGGTGAGAGGATTGCTTGAGCCAAGGAGGTCCAGGCTGCAGTGAACCATGATTGTACCACTGCACTCCAGCCTGGATGACACAGAGAGATCTAGTCTCAAAAAAAATTTTTTTAATGAAAAAGCTGGCCTTACACACCACTTATAAGATAAGAGATAAATGAAAAAATAAAATTAAAAAGCTAGCTACAGACTGGGAGAAAATACTTGCAATCTATGTATCTGACAAAGGACTTACATCAAGATTATATAAAGAACTGCCACTCATTAAGAAACAGACAATGTGCATGTCACAAAAGAGCCTATCCAAATGTCCAGTAAATATATAAAAAAAGTATTCAACCTTAAAATGCATCAGGGAAAAGCAAAATAAAATCATAATGAGATATCAGTACACACTTATTAGAGTGACTAAAATTAAAAAGAATACCAGCTGTTCATGAGGATGCATAGTAACTGAAATCTCACACACTGCTAATGGAAAGATACATTGATATAACCATTTTAGAAAACTGGCCTTGTCTACTAAAGCTGAACATATGTATAAAATCACCCAGCAATTCTATTATTTGGTATCTGCCCAACAGAAAGCATACATATATGCACCAAATATATGTACAAACATATTCATAGCAGTACTATAGGCCTGGGCAACATGGCGAGACCCCATCTCTACAAAAAATACAAAAAGTAGCCAGACATGGTGGTGCTCGCCTGTAGTCTCAGTTACTCAGGAGACTGAGGTGGGAGGATCACTTGAACCTGGGAGGTTTAGGCGGCAGTGAGCTGTGATCACACCACTGTACTCCAGCCTGGGCGACTGGGCAAAACCCTGTTTCCAAAAAAAACAAAAAGAGGAAAGAAAAATTAAAGTTAACAGCAGTTGTCTTTTCTATATTTTCTACTGTAAATATGATGTAGTATTTTTATAATTAAAAGTAATTTATTTTTAGGCCATGTGCAGTGGCTCACGCCCGTAATCCTAGCACTTTGGGAGGCCAAGTTGGGCAGATCACAACGTCAGGAGTTCTAGACCAGCCCGGCCAACATTGTGAAACCCTGTCTCTACTAAAAATGCAAAAATTAGCCAGGCATGGTAGCATGTGCCTGTAATCCCAGCTACTCACGAGACTGAGGCAGGAGAATCTCTTGAACCCAGGAAATGGAGATAGCAGTGAGCTGAGATCATGCCATTGCACTCCAGCCTGGGTGACAGAGCAAGACTCCATCTCAAAAAAAAAGAAAGAAAAAAAGTAATTTATGTTTAAATAGAAAAAAATAATAAATCAAATACAAACAGGAGAGACCTGTTTTAATAACTCTAAGAGTCGCAAGTGAGATATGAATGTGACCTGACCACCAAAAGTTACTGCAACAGGACACAGAAAAGGTAACCTAAACAAGGCTCTAGGCTGACCATACTTGAAGGAATATATTGTGATATGGGGGCCACATTTTCAGAGTGTCATTCAGAAAGTAGATAGTAATCTCAAGAAGGGAAGGAGTTCAAGGATCTAGAAACTATGTTGTGAGACTTGACTGACAGCACAAAAGACTGCTGACATTAACAAGACACTTAGCATACATCCCCGCATCCTGCATGTAGCATATGGATGGCAGCAAGAAGTGCTTGGGAAATGAATGAATGAATGGGAGAAATATAATAAGCCTTTAATGTTTTAAAGGTGATTAAATGGAATTGGGACAAGGTGGCACCCAATAATTTGATAAATGAATGAGTAAGTGAGTAAATAAATGAATGAAATATTATCAGTCTTGATATGTTAAAAGAGCGGTCACACATGGAATCAGTATTAGTGTTATATATACCACACCTGAGGAAAGATTCAAGATGAATGGGGAGAAGTTACATAAGTGCTCAAATTTCATCCTACTTAAGAGTTTTTTCAAAATTAAGGCTATCCAAAAATCAATAGGATGCCTCAAAAAGAAGCAGTTAAGGCAGAAGCTACATGTCTAACATTGTTTGACTATGTGGCCCAGAGGCCCTCTGCAGCACTAATACTCTATGCTTCTGTGAAATGCCATCTTGAGGCTGGGCACAGTGGCTCACATCTGTAATCCTAGCACTTTGGGAGGATGAGGTGGGTGGATAACCTGAAGTCAGGAGTTCAAGGCTAGCCTGGCCAATATGGCAAAACCCCACCTATACTAAAAATACAAAAATTAGCCAGGCGTGGTGACAGGCGCCTGTAGTCCCAGCTACTCAAGAGGCTGAGGCAGGAGAATCATTTGAACCTGGGAGGTAGAGGATGCAGTAAGCCAAAATTGCACCACTGCATTCCAGCCTGGACAACAGAGCACAGCTCTCAAAACAAAACAAAACAAAAAAGCCATCTTTAGATCTCACTGTACAGCAAATAATTCACAATCACTCCAGTTCCTTTTGAAACCAGTATCCATTTCTTACTAAATGAAGATAGTTTACCTGCATAGTATAAATCAAATTTCAACAGCTTTCTTTGAAACATAATGGCAAAAGAAGTAATTCATAGCCTGGTGTGGTAGCTCACAACTATAATCCCAGCAATTTAGGAGGCTGAGGCAGGCGCACTGCTTGAGCCCAGAAGTTCGAGACCAGCCTGGGCAATATGCTGAAACCCTGTCTCTACCTCCCCGCAAAAAAATTATAAAGTAGACTTAGAGGTTCAAAAAAAAAATACAAAAATTAGCCGGGCGTAGTGGTGGTGGCTTGTGCCTGTGGTCCCAGCTACTCGAGAGGCTGTCAAGAGGCTCACATGAGCCCAGAAGGTTGAGGCTGCAGTGAGCCGTGATCACGCCACTGCACTCCAGCCTGGGTAACAGAGCAAGACTCTGTCTCAAAAAAGAGGCAATTCATAATTTCTAAAAACCTCTAGGTGTCCAGAGTATCCAGAGGAAAGGTGAAGTCCAGGAGAACAAAAACCACCCCTGGTTATCTACAGAGGCCCTTTGCACAATCTCAGAAAAATCAGAACTGCATTTTCTGGAATCCAAAGCACTGAATTCAGATTAGGCCCTTGGCCATTGTTAATATAATGAGCCTCTCCAGAATTAAAATGGCTCTAAAAATTCTGTATAAAGTTGAGTACATTCCATTTCTAGTCACTGACTAGAATCCACCACCTCTGGCATGTTATTGTTAATATTTCACTTACATACATTTATGTAACATTTCTTACAGTTTTCAAAAGACTTTCTCACATAATAACCTATTTGAGTCTCATAAATTACCTGCAAGGAAGGTAGAGTTAGGAAAATGCAACGCATTCTACAGATGACAAATGGAAATACCAAATCAAATGATTGATCCAGCACTGCAGAATGAAACCAAAATCGCAATCTAGTCTTTTCCAGATCAGGTTTTATTAGTCATCTGGTATCCCATATGTTCACCATTCCTAAAACAGAACTGATCAAAATGCTTCAAAGTAACAGTTATGGAATAAAGGAGCTTCACTTCTTCACAAAGAGAAAGAAGAGGGTTGCCAAAAAGAACACATGCTTAGTTAAATGAAATCAAAACTATATAAGGAATTCAGATTTCCAGTTTAAAATGTTTACCCAACTGCTGTGAGAAAAATGCACAATCAGGAAAAGCACTTTAATATTTCTAAAGGGCTGGATTAAAATTTCAGCTGTAAACTTCATTACTGTAATGAGATTTTTAATGCATATTTATTAAACATCCATTTAAACACTGTGTTCACAATTATTCATGAGTTATTTGTACATTTGTGCTGATTTTAACAAACTGTAAACAGTGGCCACTGACCAGAAATGTTCTCCTGCAATGACAAAAGCCTATGCTAAGGTCATAGGCAGCCCATTTTATGCTCTATTATGTTCTAATCATACCCAAAAGATAAATATTCAGCTGCTTTTTTGAAAACTGCAATGGTCATCAATGACCCAAAAAGTCAGACTTACCATTGACATTAAAGACCTATGTTTCATTCTGTGATGAATAAACAAAGTACAGAATAGAAGAAAATCAAATCTTAATTAAACTTTCTTTAGAAAAACAACATAAGCCATCATCAAGGAATGCACTGCAAGATGATTTGCTTTATTTATAAAAGGCTTAGTTAGGGGCTTTAAAAGGGTGCTTTTGATTTAAATAGAAAAATTATGAAAATTAAAACTAAATGCTTGGTGGTTATCATTCTTTTCCTTCAGAAGCTAGTTAATCTTAAATGTGCCAATGTGTATAACTTTACAAAGGGAAAAAAAATTGTACTTTAAATTTCATGATAACAAATCAGTAAAATAATGCCTAAAAATCTGAATAAAGCTATTCTGAAGTAATTACAGGCATGGCCCAGCATACTGAGTAACTCCTTAATATTCACCCTGTTCACATACTATTTAATAAAGACATCTAAGGGATCTAATTTTTTTCAAAAGATTTTTAAACCCATTCATTTGTTATGTTAGTTTAAATTTTATACACACACATATATAAATAAGAATTTCAAAATGGAATCTACAGGAGTTGCATTTAAATGATATTATGAAGAAATGGAGGAACGACTATAAAGAATTACATGTTCAGGCTTAAAAACTTATTGAAAACTGCCACCTGGTCAAGAGTATGGATAGATAATATGTTTATAGAGTAGCTTCTGGGATGGGGGCAATGAAGAGAAGAAATAAGAAGGATAAGCAGGATAGTAAAAAGAGGTTATGAAAGAGATTCTGGAAATTAAAGTATCAGGTATCTCCAGGCAAGGAGTAGAAATGGTCCTCAACAGAGAACTTGGGCAAGGGAGGCAAAAGACAGCAGGAAGAGCTAGCATCCATAATGCTTTTAGGAGAGAAGACAGAGCTAGCACACCTGAAGTCTACTACTGGAGACTGGGGTTAGAGGATCACTTGAGCTCAAATTAGAGACCAGGCTGGGCATGTTGGCTCACACCTGTAATCCTCACACTTTGGGAGGCCAAGGCAGGAGGATAGCTTGAGCCCAGGAGTTCCAGACCAGGGCAAGCAATATAGTGAGACTGTGTCTCTAATTTAAAAAAATATAAAGGCCAGGCGTGGTGGCTCACGCCTGTAATCCCAACACTTTGGAAGGCTGAGACAGACAGATCGCTTGAGATTAGGAGTTCAAGACCAGCCTGGCCAACATGGCAAAACCCATCTCTACTAAAAATACAAAAATTAGCCGGGTGTGGCAGCTCACACCTGTAATCCCAGCTACTCAGGAGGCTGAAGCACAAGAATTGCATGAACCTGGGAGGTGGAGGTTGCAGTGGGTGACAGAGCGAAACTCCAATTTCCAAAGTCAAGGAAACTTTTCTTTTGAGCTATTGACAGCTTTTAACAATTAAGTAAAGTATACTCCTATAAAAAAAATTTGGAGCATAATTGTTTCTCTCTAACTGATTTCTCCAGAACTTGAAAACTATTAGTGAGTATCTTAACTTACGGCAATACTTATTTGCATAAGTGCAATAGAAATCTGTTTTCATTTGTAACAGGGCACAATTGGAGAAACTGGTTATTTTACCAAGGTTTTGACTGGAGTGGTGTGCTTTCCTTTAAGGAATCAAACTTGACTTATAGAGCCAATAAAAGCTCCTTTGGAAACTGGCCTCGTATCTTGTCCACACAGTCCCTGCCCTGGGTTCCTGACCTATAGCAAGTAAGTAAGTAAAGTACAGGCCCAGGAGCCCCAAGTTATCTTGGAACCTCAAGAGAAGAGGTATTTACTCAACTCATAGGTATTTGAGGGTACAAACCCATGGCTGGGCTCAGCTTTAAAAAAAAAAAAAAGTCTTATCTGAGATTCCTTCTATGGAACAGAGTTCCATCAAAGTCAATTTTAAAAGCCTATGTGAAAAATAATTACTTTTCCTGCACTTTATACAAATATCAGGCCAAGTACAATAAAGCAAATCCGTCTTACCGTGATTTGTCTTTAGTAAAAATGGGAGACTGGAGAGAAAAATTATGTTTCAAGAACTGTGGTATACCTGCTATTAAATTCTAGTCTCGGGCTGGGAGCAATGATGGCTCATGCCTGTAATCCCAGCACTTTGGGAGGCCAAGGCAGGCAGATCACCTGCAAGAGTTCGAGACCATCCTGGCCAACATGGTGAAACCCTGTCTCTACTAAAAATACAAAAATTAGCAGGGCATGGTGGTGGGCACCTAAAATCTCAGCTACTCAGGAGGCTGAGGTGGGAGAGTCACTTGAACCCGGGAGATGGAGGTTGCAGTGAGCTGAAATCATGCCAACTGCACTCCAGCCTGGGCAACAGAATGAGATTCTGTCTCAAAAAAAAAAAAAATCTAGTCTCATCAGTTGTTTTTAAGGTTTTTCTGCAATTTAAACTGACTCTGCTTATTCTTGTAAATCAATCAGTGATCTTTGGTTGCTACTCAGAAGAAACAAGAGGAATAGATAATGTAAAAATCTGGATCAATATTCTAATCCTGGGCACATATTGGAATCAGCTAGCAACCCCACATGAGCTTGGTTCCAACAGTTGCCCAGTTCATGGAAAGCCTTCTAAGTTCATTTACTTGGAATAATTTTATTTATTTTACCTTACTTTTGTGGAATATATTGCTATTGTACTCTTTGTGAAGGAATGCAGGATAAGCTTACTCAATGTTCTCTTAAACTGAACAGTTATTAATCTTCCAGATATCACCTTTTGTCAGAACTCAAGAGTTATGAAAGGCCCTTGCCATACCCACGCTTTGTGACTGAGCTCCTCTCTACCCTGAATACCAGAGACCCTAATAGTTAGGCAGGAATAGCATTGCCCCTATTCAGCCTGAAGAAGTTGCAGAAGATGGATCTTTGTTTCTCTTCAACCTTTATTAAGGGTTCCCTTGTAAAAGGGAGTGGGGGGAAATGTCAGAGGCATTTGAACTCGAGCAACTCCATTTTGAATAAGGGCTGGGTAAAATAAGTCTGAGACTTGGTGGGCTGCATTCCCAGGAGGCTAAGGCATTATTAGTCACAGGATGAGATATGAGGTTGGCACAAGATACAGGTCATAAAGATCTTGCTGATAAAACAACTTGCAGTAAAGAAGCCAGGCAAAACCAAGATGGCGATGAGAGTGACCTCTGGTTGGCCTTACTGCTATACTCCCACCAGCACCACAAAATCCTCAATTATGATAAAGATAATCAGTCTCAGGGATAGGCATGACATTCTTTTCTAATATAATAAATATTAACAAAAATCCAAGAAACATGAAATAAGTTCACATAAAGATATTCATCTAATTGGATAACAAAAAGTAAGTTCAGGCCGGGCGCAGTGGCTCACGCCTATAATCCCAGCACTTTGGGAGGCCAAGGTGGGTGGATCACAAGGTCAGGAGATCGAGACCATCCTGGCTAACACGGTGAAACCCCATTTCTACTAAAAATACAAAAAATTAGCCAGGCGTGATGGCGTGCGCCTGTAGTCCCAGCTGCTCAGGAGGCTGAGGCAGGAAAATCGCTTGAACCTGGGGGGCGGAGGTTGCAGTGAGCCGAGATCGCTCCACTGTCATCCAGCCTGGATGACAGAGTGATATTCCGTCTCAAAAAAAAAAAAAAAAAAGGCCGGGCGCGGTGGCTCACGCTTGTAATCCCAGCACTTTGGGAGGCCGAGGCGGGCGGATCATGAGGTCAGGAGATCGAGACCACGGTGAAACCCCGTCTCTACTAAAAATACAAAAAAAATTAGCCGGGCGTGGTGGCGGGCGCCTGTAGTCCCAGCTACTCGGAGAGGCTGAGGCAGGAGAATGGCGTGAACCCGGGAGGCGGAGCTTGCAGTGAGCCGAGATTGCGCCACTGCACTCCAGCCTGGGCGATAGAGCGAGACTCTGTCTCAAAAAAAAAAAAAAAAAAAAAGTAAGTTCAAATGCTATAACCAGTGAGTATTAAGGGAAACAGAAAGTAAGTCCAAAGACTATTTTCTTAACTAGTAATATGTACTACTTATAAATTGTACCTTGGCAAGTAACATGTAAAAGTAAAAGAGAAACAAAATATGTATAAATAAATAAATAATAAACTATACCAATTCATATGGCTGAGGAGGGTTAGTTCTACTCACATTAATACCTAATCAGGGGACAGGCCTGGTGGCTCACACCTGTAATCCCTGCATTTTGTGGGGGCCAAGTTGGGTAGATCACCTGAGGTCAGGAGTTCCAGACTAGCCTGGCCAACATGGCGAAACCCCGTCTCTACTAAAAATACAAAAAAATTAGCTGGGCAGTGGTGGCACATGCCTGTAGTCTCAGCTACTTAGGAAGCTGAGACAGGAGAATAGCTTGAACCTAGGAGGCAGAGGTTGCAGTGAGCCAAGATCGCACCATTGCACTCCCGCCTGGGCGACAAGAGCAAAACTCCATCTCAAAAAAAAAAAAAAAAAAACCCTAAAAGGGAATAAACTCCTATGTATGTATACTAAAGAGATTGTGGAGTTAAATATGAATCATCATTTAATAGAGGCACCTAAAAATATAATATTGTGATATTGTCAGCATAATAAAAAGAAATCACAAGATGTGATCCTCATATTACCTTGCTTCTATGAAATACATTTAATTTCTAAGGCTAGCTTAAAGAAAATGGAATTTCGGATATGCTAATTTTTAGGTTTTGGAAAACCTATAAACATTTCCCTCCCTGGCTTCTCTCCTAGTCTCCTAAGACCACTCTATGAGGCCCCCTTCTTCTGCTCACAAAATGTCAAGTTTCCTCAAGCACTAGCCCTCAGCTTTTGCTTTTGCTTTTCTTTTCTCTTCTTTTTTTAGAGACAGGGTCTCATTATGTTGCCCAGGCTTGTCTCAAACTCCTGGCCTCAAGCAATCCTCCTGCTTTGGCCTCATGAGTAGCTGGGATTTCAGGCACAAGCCACAGGCTCTTTTCACCCTACACATATATTCCCAGGCTCATTCTTCTACTCTCATAGCTCTCAATGCTTCATATTTTCTTTCTTAGTCTCAGATCCCCAAATGTCCTACAACTAACTAGACTTATTTACCTAGAACTATAATAAATGCCTCAAATTTAACAACAAATTGAACATGGGAAGCGGAGGTTGCAGTGAGTCGAGAGCCAAATTGAATCTCTCTCTAAAATCCTTTGGCCCTACCATTTTGTTTCATTTTTGTTTTGTTTCTTTTGATTAAATTGCCCAAACTCAGAAACCTAAATTGCTTTTTTATTGTTTTACTTTTTACTTATTATGTCATTATTTCACCTGCAATAGGAAATCTAAATTTACCTTCACTCCTCCCTTTCATTGTCTCCTCCAAGTATGTCCAAGTATGTTAATTTTTTTTTTTTTTTTTTCTTTTTTGAGATGGAGTCTTGCTCTGTCCTCCAGGCTGGAGCGCAGTGGTGTGAACTTGGCTCACTGCAACCTCCACCTCCTGGGTTCAAGCGATTCTCCTGCCTCAGCCTCCCAAGTAGCTGGGATTACAGGCATGTACCACCATGCCCAGCTAATTTTTGTATTTTTAGTAGAGCGAGGTTTCACCATGTTGGCCAGGCTGGTCTCAAACTCCTGACCTCAGGTGATCCGCCAGCCTCAGCCTCCCAAAGTGCTAGGATTACAGGCATGAGCCACTGTGCCTGGCCAAGTATGTTAATTCTATCAAAGAAGTGTCTCTGAATTCCCTCCCTCAGCTGCCCTGCTCTCCTTCACCACAGCAGTAATTCAGCCCCTAAACCACTCCCTAACACTGTATCTACTTCAACTTCCTCCTAAATAATTACCCAGCTTCCGGTATTCTCCCATCCAGCCATTTCTGATTTGTTTTTCAGGTGGCCACAAGAACAATCATGCTAAAACAGATCTGATCACTTCTATTCCTGAGAAACTTCCACTAGTGTCCCACTGAGCTTAGACATCTTAACATACTGTAAGAGACTCTTCTCAACCAGATCAGCCCACCTTTACAGCTTCATCTCTAGTTGCTGTCTCAGAGACCATTAACCAATAAGGGCCATGTACAGCTCACATCCACAGTTTTGCTAAAAATAAAAAATCTGGCCAGGCACAGTGGCTCACACCTGTAATACCAACACTTTGGGAGGCCGAGATGGGTGGATCACCTGAGGTCAGGAGTTCAAGACCAGCCTCATCAACATGTTGAAACCCCCTCTCTACTAAAAATACGAAAATTAGGTGGGTGTGGTGGCGAGCGCCTGTAATTCCAGCTACTCAGGAGGCTGAGGCAGGAAAATTGCTTGAACCCAGGAGGCAGAGGTTGCAGTGAGCAGAGATCACACCATTGCACTACAGCCTGGGCGACAGAGCAAGACTCTGTCTCAAAAAAAAAAAAAAATTCTTCCCCTCTCCAAGCAGAGCTGCTTCCTCCTCTGTAGTCTCATAACACTTCAAACAGGCTTAGATCATGGTACAATATGTTATTAATGTTCACTGTTACATTAAAGAGCTAGTACAAATAGCAGTTAAGTTTGTGACTCCGAAGCAAAAATGCCTAGGTTTAAAATCCAAGTTGGGTGACCATCCTTGTTTATTCATCTATACAATAAAGACAACAATTTTTATAGGGTTTTATGAAGATTAAATTATGAAACCGAAACTGCTAGCAAAGTGCCTAGAACACAGAAGGGGCTCATCAAATGCTGGCTACCATAATTCCATCTGCCTCTCAAGGCTATGGGCTATTCAAGGGCTAGAACTCAGTTTCATTCACTTTTCCTTTTTTTTTTTTTTTTTTTGAGACAGGGTCTCACTCTGTCACCCAGCCTGGAATGCAGTGATGCCATCTCTCTCAGCTCACTGCAGCCTTGACTTCCTGGGCTCAAGTGATCCTCCCACCTCAGCCTCCCAAGTAGCTGGGACTACAGGTGTGCACCACCACACCCCGCTAAGTTTTATATTTTTTATAGAGAGGGGGTTTTGCCATGTTGCCCACGCTGGTCTCAAACTCCTGAGCTCAAGTGATCTTCCCCCCTCAGGCTTCCAAAGTGCTGGGATTACAGGTGTGAGCCACCACACCCAGCCACATTACACTGTACTAAATAGTAGACTTCAAAAGATGAAAAATGAAGATAAAATCGAAATGTACCCCCCCAAAAAAAACAGGAAAGGGATAGAAAATCCATTTGTAAATCAGACTCTGAATACTGAACAAAATTTCAACTAAAATTTTCCTTTTATTTAAAGATGGGGGCAGGGCACCGTGGCTCACGCCTGTAATCCCAGCATTTTGCGGGGCCGAGGCTCCGGATCACCTGAGGTCAGGAGTTTGAGACCAGCCTGCCCAACATGGTGAAACCCCATCTCTACTAAAAATACAAAAACTAGCCAGGCATGGTGGTGGGCACCTGTGATCTCAGCTACTAGGGAGGCTGAGGCAGGGAGAATTGCTTGAACCCGGGAGGTGGAGATTGCAGTGAGCCGAGATCATGCCATTGCACTCCAGTCTGGGAGACAGAGCAAGGCTCCATCTCAAAAAAATAAATAGGGGAAGGGAACATCTTTAGATACAATTAAATGGACCTCTAACCTAACTGCATTTTCATCAAATCTTCACACCCAGAATTGGCTAAATTTTGTGTATTGGAGAAAGTATGAGTATAGATTAATAGCACAGCCTTTACTTGAATCCAGAAGTTCTGACACTTACTAGCCATATATCTTCAGCAACCTTGGATTCATGATCTCCAAAATGAGGATAATGAGGAATAATAAGATACTGTATGTAGAAAGTACTTAGTATATTGTATGACACAGAATAAGCATTCAGTGAATTTTGTATGTTATAATGATGCTCCTTAAATCTTTAATGTTGATAAATCATGGTATATACATAGAATGGAATACTTTTTTAAAACTTAAAACACGAGGCAGTTCTATTCATATGAAATTGATATGGTATTGATATGGAATGATCTCCGAGCTACTAAATTTAAAAGAAATTAACAATTAACAGAATTAACTGCTGTAAACACAAAACAACGTGTACAGCATGTTACTTCTTTTTTTTAATACGGTTATCTATATATGTATATGCTTGTACATACACAGAATGTATCTGGAAGAATACATAAGAAACTAGTATCACGGATTGCCTCTGAGGAGAAAAACTAAGCAGCTAAGGGATATGGACAGAAAAAAGCCTTACATTTTGCCATATTCTTTCTTGCACCTGTTGAAATTTATAGCATTTGCTTTTATTGACTACCAAAAATGAAAAATGAAATTTATATTATAATCCACAGCTTACACTACCAGAAGATTCCATTATATCTTTATTTATTTATTTACTTTTAACGACTACTCCAGCAGATCAGGGCTACCCCCTAGGTAGTGTGTGGAGCCTATTCCATTATACTAAGTGCATTATGCTAATCTTTGGAGAAAAACGTAAGGTGACCTAATCAAAGTTCTAGTATTAATTTCAACTGCATTGATGATAAGGGTCAAAGACTGTCATATTTTTAGCTAAATTAATAAATAAGAATCTATTAAGGTATATACTTTATTAAGGTCTATCAATCTATTAAGGTATATTACAGGGGTTGCTTGGATTTGAGAAAGGAAAACGAGTATGTGGATGAGGGAGACAATAAGAATAATTTCATTCATTCATTCAAAAATCATATTTGCACATCAAGTACCAATCATTGCGCTAAGTGCTTAGGAAACAATGACACAATGTCCTTGCCTTTGAAAAACGTGCAGTTTAGTGCGAATATATAAATAGAGCAGTAAAACTGGCACTCTTGACTTGGTTACTCAGAATATACATTCATTCATTCATTCATTCATGAACATATAACTCAATGAAGGAAGCCAGGGAGAAAGAAAGCTTGGTGACAAAATAATTCCACTGACGCTTCTAGTGACTTGAAAAGAATACCAAGAATCGATTCCTCAATCTGAGAATGTGTGTGGACTTTCCTTCCTAGAATCACGATAGATATCAGGGCCTGCAGAGGTCCCAGGCGCGGCTCTTCCTCCAGTGCCCGTCAGTCACCAGCCCTGAGAGCTTGGAAAACGCAGAAGGTAGGGGTCCCCAGATCCCAACCCTACACCTCCATTACTTCAAGCCAGGCACTCCCACTAGGCTCAGCTCTCTAAACGTCCCGGAGGGAACAAACTCTGAGTCGACCTCTGACCCTCAAAATGAAAGTCACTCAGGGTCATTTCCCTCAGTGCTCAGGGCTCATTCACAGACAGTATAAAAAGTCAAGAGAAATGGAAACGCCTCTCGAAGAGCCCTCAGCTTCGTGAAAGCAGGAGACACCTGGGGTAGATGGGACAGGCAGGGTAACCCCAGAGGCTTCTCCAGTCATATGCAGTCGGCTCGGACTACTCATGGCACAGTCACTGACCTTTCCAAAGGGGCTTCCCAGGGGCGATGGCCAGAGGAGCGAGAGCGGCGGCCCAGGCCCCGCACCCAACACATCTCCCTCTCAGCGGGCTCTGTGCTAAGGGGCGCAGGGTAACCAAGAGCGACCAGGAGGCCGCCATCTTGAACTCCGTACGAGGAGAGGAAGAGGAAAACTTTATTGAAACCCAGAAGAGAGACGGTGGCAAAGTCAAATCCCGCCGTGCACTCTGAAGGCTCCACCCGAGAGAACCAAGGGATCAGTTAGGGAACGTGACCCCCAGTAGCCACAAGGGCGGGCTCCCGTGCCCTCCCGTCCTTCCGGACGCTGCCAGCCGGGACTACGACTTCCAGCATGCAGTGGGGCGGGGCGGAACGGAATGGGCAGCTCCAGTCTGCGCAGTGGGAGGGAGGGCAATTCTCCGCCAGGCGCTGGTGGCCGGCCGAGGAACCCGAAGTTTTCAAGGAATTGGGAAGTGATTTTGACGGGTAGGCAGGTAACCACTCTTGAGCCTTTTAAGTTAATTCACATGACCGAGATTCCGAAACCTGAATAAAATGGAGGTGACCCAATGGGCCCTCGGGTTTTAACAGAAGAGTGATGTCACTTCGTCACACCTCCCTAAATGGTAGGCCCATTTTTTATTTTACCTCCAGCGCCCAACTCATCTTTGACGAGTACCTGAAATGTGCGCCTACCACTTTCCCTTTTCGTATTTGAATAATATAAATGGTACGCACTCATATGCTTTGAAAGAATGTATAAGCGGCCTGGGAAAGCCAAGGGCCTAAGAAGGACTGTTGGTGGACGGAGAAGTCATGGGACAGTGTATCCGAAGGGTAACTTCTCATTGATCAGCCCTAATTTGATTAAACAAAAACTGCTTTGACATACTATAATAAGCGAATTAGGAGTACAAATTGCTGTCCAGAAGAGGCTGGCAATCCAGTAAGCGAGATGAATTCCAGAAAAGATAATACAGGCCGGGCTAGGTGGCTCATGCCTGGGAAGCCCAGGCAGGAGAATCGCTTGAGCCCAGGAGTTTGAGACCAGTCTGGGTAACATAGCGAGATCCTGTCTCTGCAAAAAATACAAAAATTAACTGGGCATGGTGGTCTGTGCCCTGTAGTCCTAGTTACTAGGGAGGCCGAGGTGGGGTTGCGGCCAGGAGGTGGAGGCTGCAGTGAGCTGGGATTGTGCCACTGCACTCCTGCCTGGGAGACAGAGTGAGTCCCTGTCTCAAAAAAAAAAAAAGAAAGGAGAAGGCCCAGCGCGGTGGCTCACACCTGTAATCCTAGCATGTTAGGAGGCTGAAGCAGGCGTATCACCTGAGGTCAGGAGTTCAAGACCAGCCTGGCCAACATGGTGAAACTCCATCTCTACTAAAATATAAAAATTAGCCGGCATGATGGCGGGTGCCTGTAATCCCAACTACTTGGGAGGCGGAGGCAGGGAGAATCGCTTGAATCCGGGAGAGGGTGGCTGCAGTGAGTCGAGATCGTGCCACTGTGCTCCAGCCTGGGTGGCTGAGCAAGACTCTGTCTCAAAAAAAGAAAAAAATAAAAAGAGAAGAGGAGGGGAAGGGAGGGGAAGGAGGAGGGAAGGAGGGGGAGGGGGGGAGGGGGAGGGGAGGGGGAGAGGAGAAAAGGGGCAGGGGGAGGGGAGGGGAAGGGGGAGGGGAAGGGAAGGAGGTGAGGAAGGGGGAGGGGAATGGGAGGGGGAGGGGAAGGGAAGGAGGAGGGGAAGGGGGAGGGGAAGGGAGGAGGGGGGAAGGGGGAGGAGAGGGGGAATGGAGGGGAAGGGGGAGGAGGGGGGAAGGGAGGGAAAGGGGGAGGAGAGGGGGAAGGGAGGGAAAGGGGGAGGAGAGGGAGGGGAAGGGGGAGGGGAAGGGGGAGGAGAGGGGGAAGGGAGGGAAAGGGGGAGGAGAGGGGGAAGGGAGGGAAAGGGGGAGGAGAGGGGGGAAGGGAGGGGAAGGGGGAGGAGAGGGAGGGGAAGGGGAGGGGAAGGGGGAGGAGAGGGGGAAGGGAGGGAAAGGGGAGGAGAGGGAGGGGAAGGGGAGGGGAGGGGAGGGGAGGGGAGAGGAGGGGAAGGGGAGGGGAGGGGAAGGGGAGGGAGGGGAGGGGAAGGGGAAAAGGGGAAGGAACAAAATAAAAAGATTTTTTAAATAAATTTTTTTTAAAATAAAGATAATTCGGTGTTGTGGAATCAATGAGAGAGCAGTTTAGCTGGTAAATCAAAAAGGCCTTCTAAAAGCTCAACTTTTTTTTTTTTTTTTAAGAGAAGTGGCCTCACTATGTTGCCCAGGCCCAAGTGCTGTGGCTATTCACAGACTCCCATCATTGTGCATAGTAGCCTTGAACACCTGAACTTACATGATCCTCCTGCTTCAGCCTCCCCAGTAGCTGGGACTACAGGTGCAACCACCATCCTAAACTTTAAAGCTTTTTTTTTTTTTTAATTTTAAAAAACATGGAATACTTCACGAATTTGTGTGTCATCCTTGCACAGAGATCATGCTAATCTCTATCATTCCAATTTTAGTATATGTGCTGCCAAAGCAAGCACTACAAGCTTAACTTTTAAGAGATAAAGACCTTCCAAGAACAGGGAATAGAGTGAAGTCAGGCAGGCAAGAAAGTCTGGAGTATAGGAAGGAGAAAGTTCAGTTGTGTGAAAACAAATGAAAAGACTACACTAAGAAGAATTCAAGGAAGTCAGACAGTTGGTCCACACTAGAAGAGGGATTCCAAAGAAAAAAGAAAGAGAAAGTGTAGCATGGCATCATAATTTAGAGACGTCTCTACCAACTTGGTCAAATCATTTATGGAAAAAATTATTTTGATTGTATCTGTCAAAATAAGCCAATTTACACGTACTATTTATCTTCTATCTGTAATTCCATTGCCTGACATGACAAACTGTTCTTCCATACTATGGTGATTTTTTTTTTTTATTTTGTTGCTAATTTTTGGTGTGACACTTTGTGAAAGACCTTTTGAAAAATCTGATTGTTTCTCCCTTGACTTGCAGATGTATTTATCACACTCAAAAGACTTTCAGAGAGTATTTAGATTTCATTATGTTTGCTTCAAAAAATCACTTGCCTTGGCCAATGAAATTATCCTTTATTAGAAATTCCAACAGCTTAATAATTATGGAGGTAATATAAGCACTCATGGATAATTTGATGCCAAAGAAGACCTACAGGAAATTTTCACATGGTTGTGCAAGTAGAAACATAGGAAATTAACTTTATTTTGTACAAATGTAAGCTAATTTAGAGGGAAATAACTTAGATTAACTTAATAACTTAGATTGTAATTGATGTATTCAATTATATTATAATTGATGTAGTCAAGAGAATGACCAGAAGACTAAGTAGCCATTGTAAACCATTTTATTAAAACATTAATCCTGCTGTTCCTGCAATTCCTAAAACAAACAAAATAATTAGCCTGAAAAAAATTTTTAACATTGTCAGGAAAACTATTTGAAATAAGTCATAAAATTACGAGGTATTTTCTTGTCGTTGTTTAAAAAATCTTCCTAGAGAAAATGGCAAGTAGCTCTGGCATGTAAAATTAAGGATAAAACCAAACTAAAATAGTCTAGAGAAGGACAAATACAATGAAAGAAATGAGGAAATAAGAAAGAAAGTGGTCAATACAAAACATACTGAGTCAGGAGATATATTTGATTTCTGATTTTGTCACTAATTCAAGCTCTCTCTGTTTTTCTTTTTTTTTTCTTTTCTTTTTTTTTTGAGACGGGGTCTTTCTCTGCCACCCAGACTGGAGTGCAGTGGTGAGATCTCGGCTCACTGCAGTCTTGACCTCTCTGGCTTAAGAGGGCAATCCTCCCACCTCAGTGTCCCGAGTAGCTAGGACCACAGGCATGTGCCACCATGCCTGGCAAAAATTTTTACATTTTTTGTAGAGACAGGGTCTCCCTATATTCCCCAGGCCCCTCAAGTGTTCCTCCCACCTCAGCTTCCTAATATACTGAGGATACAGGCTTGAGCCACCACGCCCAGACTGTTTTTCTTATCTATAAAATTAGGGTGGTTTCTGTGTTGGCTACCTCACAGGTTTTGTGAGAATTAAATGAGATAATATATACAGTATACACAAACTGTTAATCAGAAATGATTGTAAATAGAAATTGAGAAGAATAATGTCAAAGCCTAAAATAAGGAACAGGCCCAGCACCATGGCTCATGCCTATAATTCCAGCACATTGGGAGGCCAAGGTGGGAGCATCACTTGAGGCCAGCCAGCCTGAGAAACACAGCGAGACCCCATCTCTATCTATTGATTGATTGATTGAGACAGGGTTTCACTGTCACCCAGGCTGGAGTACAGTGGCATGATCTCGGCTCACTGCAGCCTCTGCCTTCCAGGCTCAGGTGATCCTCCCACCCCAGCCTCCCTAGTAGCTGGGACTATAGGTGCACACCATCATGCCCGGCTAATTGTTCTGGTATTATTAGAGAGGATTTTGCCATGTTGCCCAGGCTGGTCTCAAACTCCTGGGCTCAAGCGATCCACCTGCCTTGGCCTCCCAAGGTGCTGGGATTACAGGTATGAGCCACCTTGCCTGGCCAACATTTTTTTTAATAAAATAAAATAAGGATATGCCTAGGACAACATAGATTCATGATATCCAAGAATCGTAGAAATAAGGAATGCACTCTAAGCTTGAAAACAGTGGAAAAAAAATTTTTTTGAGGCAGAGTCTCACTCTTGCCCAGGCTGGAGTGCGGTGGCGTGATCTCAGCTCACTGCAACCTCTGCCTCCTGGGCTCAAAAAATCCTCCCACCTCAGCCTCCTGAGTAGCTGAAACTGCAGGCATGCCCCATGCACTCACCTAATTTTTTGTAGGGATGGGCTTTCACCATGTTGCCCAGGCTGGTCTCAAACTCTGGACTCAAGCAATCAGCCTGCTTCAACCTCCCAAAGTCCTGGGATTACAGGTGTGAGCCACTGTGCCCAGCAGAAATTTTTAAGTAGAAGAAAGTGCTACAGAACATCAAGTAGCAAATTCATGAAACTCATTAAAGGCAAAAGAAAAATATTTTTCAAGTAGGATCTAAATAAATGAGATGGTAATCCATAATAAATATGGGTGATTGGGATTTTCCATTTCCAGGTTCATGAGGTTGCCATTTTAGAGGATGCCATTGGGCTATTGACAGAGACAGACTGCAGATGGAATAGGCCATTGGCATGAAGCAGCCAAAATACCATTTCACCATTTCCTCATACTCTTTTTTTTCTTTTTTTTTTTTGTGAGACGGAGTCCCGCTCTGTCACCCAGGCTGGAGTGCAGTGGTGCAATCTCAGCTCACTGGCTAATTTTTTGTATTTTTAGTAGAGACAGGGTTTCACAGTGTTAGCCAGGATGGTCTCGATCTCCTGACCTTGTGATCCGCCTGCCTCGGCCTCCCAAAGTGCTGGGATTACAGGTGTGAGCCACCGCGCCTGGCCTGGAAGTGGGAAGACTGCTTGAGCCCAGGAGTTTGAGACCAGTCTAGACAACAAGGCAAACTCCGTCTCTACAAAAAATATAAAAATTAGCCAGGCATGTGGTGCGCACCTGTAGTTCCAGCCACTTGGGAGGCTTATGTGGGAGGGAGAATTGCTTGAGCCCCAGAGGTCAAGGCTGCAGTGAGCCAAGACTGTGCTACTGCACTCCAGCCTGGGCGACAAAGTGAGACCAGGCCAGGCACGGTGGCTCTGCCTACCTTACCATCCTCTCAGATCACTCAAATAATTTATACTCAGAAAGCAACATATCATGGGTGATTTACCAAGCATCTTATTTGTTTACATGCACCTTTGTATATATTATTATAGAAAAACTGGTAAACTAATCCCATCCACCCACTGGACACCCCCCCCTTTATTTCCTATGCATGTTCTGATGGTTTTTACTAATATTTGAAAAGTCAGTGCGGTAGCTCACGCCTATAATGCCAGCGCTTTGGGAGGCTGAGGTGGGAGAATCACTTGAGGCCAGGTTCAAGATATTTTTTAAATTAGAAAAAAAAAAAAAATTTGGCTAGGCACAATGGCTCATGCCTGTAATCCTAGCACTTTGGAAGCCGACATGGATGGATCACCTGAGGTCAGGAGCTCAAGACCAGCCTGGCCAACATGGTGAAACCCCGTCTCTACATTTACAAAAAAAATTAGCCGGGCATGATGGCCGCTGCCTGTAATCTCTGCCACTAGGGGGGCTGGGGCATGAGAATTGCTTCAACCCGGGAAGCGGAAGCGGAGGTTGCAGTGAGCCAAGATCACGCCATTGCACTCCAGCCTGGGTGACAGAGTGAGACTCCACCTCAAAAAAAAAAAAGGAAAGAAAATTTTAATAAAAATAATTACCCAAACTATCAATTGACTTTTAATATTTTCAAGGCAACTTTAAGAAATGTTCCAGCTTTAGGCGAGGTGCAGTGGCTCATGACTGCAATCCCAGCACTTTGGGAGGCTGAGGCAGGTGGATCATTTGAGGTCAGGAGTTCAAGACCAGTCTGACCAACATAGTGAAACCCCATCTCTACTAAAAATACAAAACTTAGCTGGGCGTGGTGGCGCGTGCCTGTAATCCCAGCTACTCAGGAGGCTGAGGCAGGAGAATTGCTTGAGCCGAGATCGTGCCATTGCACTCCAGCCTGGGTGACAGAGCGAGACTCTGTTTCAAAAAAAAAAAAAAAAAAGAATGTTCCAGGTTTAATATTGCAATATGTATTTAGTATCCATCACTACATGTACATTATATACTTCATACTACTACTGATATTCAGACTTAATGAATACATTTATTTTAAGATCCTCAAGGGGGCTGGGCACATTGTGGCTCATGCCTGTAACCCTACCACTTTGGGAGGCTGAGCTAGAGGATTGCTGAGGCCAGGAATTCAAGATCAGCCTAGGCAACACAGCAAGACCCCATCTCTACAAAAAATGCTTTTAAAAAGTAGCCAAGTATGATGACATCCACCTGTAGTCCCAGCTACTCAGGAGGCTGAGGTGGGAAGATTGCCTGAGCCCGGGAGGTCAAGGCTGTAGTGAGCTGTTTTCGAGCCACTCCATTCCAGGTTGAGCAACAGGGTGAGACCCTGTCTCAATTAAAACAAACAAACAAACAAACAAAAAAACTCCATGATTCTGAGAGATACAGTAAGTGACTTGTCCAATATAATACAGCTACTATACCTTCTTGAAGTTAACTGAATGGTGATGGAAATAACCCTTAAACCAGATCAACAGATAGACAAAAAGTAGACCATGCCACATAATACTTTGATTGCTGTTCATTGATAGTCATGACCAATCTAGTTTTGTTGATTGGTTAGTTGGATTTAATGAGATGCAACCAGGCAAACAAATTGAGTGTTTTTCAGTTCTGTAGACCACTTATTCAGAGAAACTGAAGTTGGCCTAAAATGTAGCCAATCTTCAAAACTCAAAGATGCCATGATAAAACTATATGAATTCATTTGTTTATAAGTATAGTACTTGCTCCAGGTGACTACACTCAAAATTAGCCGTGATTTGGCCTAGACTTCAAAGAAATCAGCTGGTTTTTGTTTTGTTTTTCAAATGGACATCTTGAGATTACTTGGATAAGATTTAAGTCAAGTTAAGTTTTATTTACCCAACTTTACTGATAATGAAGAAATTCTCAAGTAAGACTCTCTAGGTGATAAAACCTGAATAATTTTTAGTCTGGACATATCTAATTCAAGGAGTATTCCTTCCAAAGCTGAGTGTCTTCTGCCAAAACCAGAACTGGAGAAAACTGAGGGACCAGATGAGGAAAGTGTCATGAAACCTCTAATGTCTATACACACCAATTGTAAGGGCCCAATTTTCCCAGCATGCCTCTCACTTAGCCCAAGCAATTCTCATCAATTTCAAAAGGAGAGATGTGCATCCACAGATAGGAGCTTGCAGTATCCAGGGCTTACTCAGCAGGAATACATACTATAAATTATGTTACCAGACTTCATTTTTTTAAGCCAAATCAACCCAGCTGGATTTTCAACCTTTAGTTCTTAGAAATAATCAGCTGTCCCTTAAAATATCAAATCTGCTTGGCTTTATTTCACACATCAATCTTGTTGATTACCTAGGATAAGTCATAGTTTAGGTTGATATGCAAGACATGTAATGTAGCTGTATACTTTACTACCATGTAGCTTTATAGTACCAAATCACCAAAATTTTTTCTGGAGGTAATTTTATGTATAGCAAAAAGAGAAGCAGGAGATATAATTTCACATGTTTGCTGTTTAACAATATTTTAAAACATATAATTCTGTTTACAAGTATAGTTTTTCAGCTTTAATTTGATACTTTACTACCAGGTAAATTATCTTTTAATATAATTACTTTTATATAATAATTATGATCTTCAAAGTCTGCAAAGTGATTAAAGGGCATTTTCTAGGAAATAGATTTCTGTATTTATGCAGTTTCTCTGCTTATGGTTTTGGTGTTATACCTAATTTATTGTTTTCATTATTATTATTATTATTATTACTATTACTAAATACTTATTAAATAGCATGTATAGCTATAGACCTTTACAAATATCTAAGACTTTAGGTCTAAAATGTTTTTAATCACAGATTTTTAAAGTTGACACAAGTATATCCTCATTATCTTTTTTTTTAGCACTTATTAGTTTTGACTCACTAGCATGTTATACACATCAGCACCTGTGCCCATTTAGCAAAGAATTTCAGTACAAATCACTCTGAATTGAATAGACATCTCTAAGAAGCATTACAATTGTTGCAATATTTTTAGAAACTGAAACAAGGAAATAAACAACTTCAGTAAAAGTGATTTAAATAACAAATAACGTGTCTTTATAAACAGCTTATCTCCTTGAGAACAAAGAATAAACAAGGAGACAAGGTTTTTTTTTTCTTCCACTATTAAAGCAGATCACAATATGAATGGGTGAAATGTCATGAATAATTGGAGAAAATCACAGAGTAATCTTCGACAAAAACATCTGATTTATTTAAATTGTCACTGTTTGTCTTATTAGAACCTTTATTTAACCTTGTTATCCACAATGCAGTATTCAAGCTGGTTTATCAAAAATATACTTTGGAACTAACCATATTTTGAAAATTTTGACTTTCTCAAATGCAAGGTATGGTAATATAAACCTCTCATGGTAACTGTTTTACTTCAGACCTAATTAATTGACATTGCATTGAACTGAAATGCCTACGAAAACCAATGTTTTGAATGTAAAACAATAGTAAGTCAAACAGTTCAAACATTCTATCAATAGATTTAAGCTCAGGTTTCTGGTCAACAGAATCATCATTTCCATTATTAGATTCACCTAGATATAACATTCATTCACTATCCTCAGCTAACAAACCCAGCCAAACACCACCAAAGCCACTCCTTATTGTGAGACTCAAAGTCTCGTCTTCAACCATGTTCTTTCTTTCTTGATAAACTCATTTCCTCATTGACTTCTACAAGATGCCAAGTATTTCAGAGCTTACCAAGTTTCCGGCGCTGTTCCAACTGTCTTACAAATATTAACTCTTTCAATCCTCATAACACCCTGTGAATTAGGTACTATTATTGTCCCCATTTTATACATGAAGAAATGGAGACACAGACATGTAAAATAACTTGCCTAAGGTTACACAGCTACTAAGCCCATCTCTACCAAGCCTTGATTAAATAGAATTGATTTGCTTATAGTACTGTCTTCAAACCAGACAGATTTATATAAAATATAAAATTCTAGGCTGGGTGCTGTGGCTCACGTCTGTAATCTCAGCACTTTGGGAGGCTGAGGCAGGGGATCACCTGAAGTCGAGAGTTCAAGACCAGCCTGGCCAACATGATGAAACCCCGTCTCTACTAAAAATACAAAAAAAAAAAAAAAAAAAAAGTTAGCCAGGTGTGGTGGTGGGTGCCTGTAATCCCAGCTACTGAGGAGGCTGAGGCAGGAGAATTGCTTGAACCCAGGAGGAAGAGGTTGCAGTGAGTTGAGATTGCACCACTGCACTCCAGCCTGGGCAACAAGAGCAAAACTCCATCTCAAAAAAAAAAAAAAAAAAAAAAAAAAAAAAAAAAAATTCTAGCCAAGAGATAATTTATAATATAAAAGCAAAGTATACCAGAATAGTGATATGCACATCATGCTATTATTCACAATGGACTGAAGAGATTAGAGAAAGCAAAGCAGTATATGAAGAGCTCTGTAGTCTAACATTAAATAAATTAAGTTATGGCAGGGAGGTGGGATGAGGGGTAGATGAGAAAGAAGAGAAAAACATGTCTCAGAGGTATGAGCCCAAGTAATTAGATAAGTAATGATAATATTTGCAGCAGAAAGGATGTAAATATTGGCAAATGCTTGGGGGTAAATGGGATTAGACTGACTTCAGACAAGTTGAGCTTTATTTAGTGAGTAGGATAACAAACAGAAATAGCATGTGGGTGCCTGTGTGAGTGTGTGGTTTGGTAGGTGGCAAAAATTATGATGATATGCTCATACTTAGGTTGAGGTAATTAAAGTTTTGGGAATATTGGACAGCTTAATACACCAAGTCTTGACTGGCAGGCCTGGTCAGACGCTCTACCAAACCCAACCCATGGGTTCCTGACAAATATACCTCCTGTGAGGATGTGTAAATGAAAAGATAGAAGAACTAACTTCCTTTGCAAATACACTTGGGAATCAAACCTGTTGTTCCTGGGAGTGTATATCCCTGTGGCTAAGGCCTTTCATTAGAACACTGAAAACAATCGACAGAGATTTGCCAGGCCCTCCACTCTCAATAGAAGTCATGGTGCTTTTTATATCCTGACATCTTCCTCTGACCTGGCATCTCACAGACTTCTGGTCTGAGCAATCCTCAGTTGTACCTTCTTTGGGGTCAAATCAGAGAAACAGGACAAGTATTTCTCAAGTCCATTAATTTCTCCACATTCCTACTGCTACTGTCTTTGTTCTGTCACATCGATCTTTTTGAGCTAAAAATGTTACACTCATTCAATGGTTTACTTTAGAATGTCTTTAGATAACGTCTAGAACCATAAACATGGACTATAATGCCCTTCATGACCTTGTCTTTCTGGCCTGAGTCCTGATCTTCTTTCCCTTTCATTCCAATAGTCCTTAACTGTACTAGTTCCCTAAGTGTGCCATGCTCTTTCTTTCCTCTGGACCTCTTCAGCTGCTTATCTCTACCTCTGGAATATACTTCAAAAACATATGCAATTTGCCTGTCAAACACCAACTTCATGTCTCAGTTTCCTTGTTGCTTCCTTCTGGAATCCTTCCTCCATTACTCTTCCCCTAAGACTGGGCCATGTGGCTGTTACGACACTCTCCTGACATGGCTTTGTTCATTTTCATGCCCCTATGACCAGACTGAAAGATCATGGCCAGGCATGGTGATTCATGCCTGTAATCATAGCACTTTGGGAGGGTGAGGCAGGAGGATCGCTTCAGGCCAGAAGTTGGAGATCAGTCTGGGAAACATAGCGAGACCCTGTCTCTACAAAAAATAAAATTAAAAAATTATCCAGGCGTGATGGTACTCACCTGCAGTCCTAGCTACTCAGGAGGCTGAGATGGGAGGATAGCTTGTGCCCAGGAGGTCGAGGCTTCAGTGAGCCATGATCGTGCCACTGCACTCCAGCCTGGGCAACAGAGGGAGACCCTGTCTCTAAAAAAGCTTAAAAGAAAAAAGATCGTGGAAGGAAAAACTGTATCTTGTTTACCACTTTGTCTCCTCTCCATATGCCCCACACCCACCCTAGCACCTAGCACAGTCCCTGGTTTCTTGTAGGTGCTCAGTCACATGAATAGCCAGAGAGTCTGAGAATCCTAAGAAAGCCATATCTGTTCAGCCAAAGAGATCACATGATGCTAATGGTTCTGGAATGGCACCCTCCTCAAGATCCCATCAATTAATCAAATACATCTGGCATTCTTGAGATTCTCTACATCCCTGCTGCTCAGTGTGTCTGGGGTCCAGCAGCATTGGCATTACCTGGAACTTGCTAGAAATGCAAAATCTCAGGCCTCATCCTAGAACTCCTGAATCGGAATCTGCATTTTTACAAGGTCCAGGTGATCTGTATGCATATTAATGTTTGAAAAAACATTGCTCTGGTATGGCTAGGTGGCTTACTCCTGTAATCCCAGCACTCTGGGAGGCCAAGGTGGGAGGATCACTTGAGCCCAGGAGTTTGAGACCAGCCTGGGCAAAAAAGTGAGATTTGGTCTCTACAATTTTTTTTTTTTTTGAGATGGAGTCTCGCTCTGTCACCAGGCTGGAGTGCAATGGCGTGATCTCAGCTCACTGCAACCTCCACTTCCTGGGTTCAAGCGATTCTTCTGCCTCAGCCTCCCAAGTAGCTGGGACTACAGGCACGCACCACCATGCCCAGCTAATTTTTGCATTTTTAGTAGAGACGGGGTTTCACCATGTTGGCCAGGATGGTCTTGATCTCTTGACCTCGTGATCCACCCACCTCGGCCTCCTAAAGTGCTGGGATTACAGGCAAGAGCCACCACACCCAGCCCAAAAAAATTTTTTTAATTAGTCAAATGTGGTGGTAGCACGCACCTCTAGTCCTAGCTACTGGGGAAGCTGAGGCTGTAGGATCACTTGAGTCCGAGTTCAAGGCTGCAGTGAGCTCTGATGGTACCACTGCACTTCAGCACGGGTGACACAGGAAGACTCTTGTCTCAAAAAAAAAAAAAAAAACAACAACAACAGTTGAAGAAACACTTCTCTAGATAGGTACATTGGTGGTTCTCTACTCAGAAAGTGGGTAATTCATCTTCTTGAGAGAAGCAGTGAAAATGCCTGGTTTCCAGGATTCCTGTGGCTGAGAACCTTTTTATTTCTGCCCTGATCCAGGTTTACACTAATATGTAACATGGCCTTACATGGCTGAAATCAGACACTGTGCATGATATCAGGTGCTCCCCTATCTCAACAAAAATTCTGTGCCTCTGTTTTTTCAGAAGTTAACCACCTGACTTGAGACAAGAATTGCACATGTTGCACATGTCATGCTTGCCTTTGACTCTTTCAGACATTGTGTCCAATATCATCTATCAAAGGAATGAGCCTGCCTTGTATCCCTGATGTGCTTGGCCATTGGCTGGGAGCAGCCCATGGAAAGTGTAGCCTCTGAGCAAACGCAGTAGTCATGAATTTCAGGGTACAGCCACTGAGGCCAAAGGTTAATTATGCTTTCTGCAGTTGGAGGTCTCAGAGACGCAGTCTCATGGCTGCCACAACGCGTAAGGAGAAGATAAGAATATGATAATTGATGGAGAAGAACTTGACAAAGGTGGTTCTGATGTTCATACAACCAACCCAGCACTGCCTGATTTACCAACATACAAGAGGCAAGGCACAAAAAATGTAACAGAACAGAAACTTGTGCCTCGGAAGAGGTAATTTGTAAAGCCTAGAGAGGAGTGAGACCCCTTAATGAGCATGCCTAAAACAAAACAGATGGTCACTCCTCCCTAACCTACCAAGAGTGAAAGTCAAGTTACCACGAGGGGCCTGGCACAGTGGCCCATGACTGTCATCTCAGCACTCTGGGAGGCCAAGGGGGAAGGACTGCTTGAGGCCAGGAGTTTAAGACCAACCTGGGCAACATAGAGAGACCCCATCTCTATTTTAAAAAAATGAAAATTAAAAGTTACCGCCAGGCTTATTTTGCTGAGATGGCATGCAAGCAGGGGCCTGGCTCTTTCTTGCTCTTGCCCCAGCAGTACTTAGCCTCTTCTCTAAATAAAACTGAACAAATATACAAAGAAATCAGTGTTCAACTCAAGTATTAGCCTCCCAGAGACATCAAACTCAGACTGTCCAGAGAGCAATCCATGTGCTGATCTCTCCATGACTGTGGGAGTAGTCAGTCTTTGAGAGTAGGGAGACTGATTGATATGCTACTAGAACACACTAAGATGAGAAGGGCTCTTCATGGGGGTTGGTAAGGGGTTCCCAGGAGGACCATCACAAAGGAGCAGGTCACATAGGTCCCATCACAAAGGACTTCAAATAACATTACATCATCTCCAAGATTATGTGTGTAGTCCCTGATTCTCCTGGTACCGACTGGGTATCCAACAATTCAACTCAATTCTGACACTAACTATCCAGAGTTAGTGCACATCCCACAAGTTAAGACTCAGTCCCACAAGACTGCCCCCACTTCAGATGCCAGTTGCGAACAGGATGTCCAGACTACCCACACTTCTGCCCAGCCCCCTACTAATTTGGTACTTCTCATAACAGCCCCCCACCGCCCCCCACCACACACACACCCTTTTCATACATTCCAACAAGCACTTCCATACATTGCTGAAGAGGGTATAAACTGGCAAAACCTATGTCAGCCTTCAATAAGGAGATTTAGGAAATATGTTAAATGTAGAGTTTAATTGAGTCCAAAGCTTGAGGATGGCCACCCAGCAATATTGATTCAAGTTGCCCTGAATATGCACTCCTATTAGCAGCAGTTACAAGTAGGGTGGGTCTTTCTTTCTTTTTTTTTTTTTTTGAGACCGCTCTTGCTCTGTTGCCCAGGCTGGAGTGCAATGGTGCCTTCACACCTCATTGTAGCCTCGACATCCTTGGTTCAAGTGATCCTCCTTTTTCACTTCACCCTCCGGAGTAGCTGGGACTACAGGGGCACACCATCATGCCTGGTTAATTTTTTTAAAAAATTTTTGTAGAGGCAGGTCTCACTATGTTGCCCAGTCTGGTCTCAAACTCTGCACTCAAGCAATCCTCCTGCCCCTCCCTAGGATTATAGGTGTGAGCCACCGTGCCCAGCCACAAGTGGATTTTCTTTTTTTTTTTAAGATAGAGACGAGGTCTCCCTTTGTTGCCCAGTTAGGCTGGTCTCAAACTCCTGAGCTCAAGTGATCCTCCCGCCTTGGCCTCCCGAAGTGCTAGGATTACAGGCATGAGCCACTGCGCCTGGCCATAAGTCGGTTTTTAAAGGAAAAAAGAAGACAGAGTTCCTAAGCTGTTTCGCAAGAATTTACATTGAAATAACATAAGCAGCTGGGCCTGGTGGTCTGTGCCTGTGGTCCCAGGTATGTGGGAGGCTGAGGCAGGGGAATTGCTTGAGCCCAGGAGTTTGAGGCTTCAAGGAGCTGTGATGGCACCACTGCACCCCAGCTTGGGCAACAGAGCTAGACCCTATCTCTAAAAAATAAAAAGTAAACAGAAGCTATTGATTGCTTATACTTTATTCTTTGTATCACAGACTCCAGAAACATGAAGATAATGGGTGAGGCAGCGAGTCAGGAACAAAATGCCTTTAAGTAATTGCTCTGGACATGGGGGTGAGGGGTCATGATTCAAGTCCCATACTCATCAGGTTTTTTATTGTTATTGTTTGTTATTTTTTAGACAGAATCTCACTCTGGGGCCCAGGCTGGAGTGCAATGGCACAATCTCAACTCACTGCAACCTCCACCTCCCGGGTTCAAGGGATTCTCCTGCCTCAGCCTCACCAGTAGCTGGGATTACAGGTGTGCACCACCATGCCCCCCTAATCTTTTTTTTTTTTTTTTTGAGATGGAGTCTTGCTCTGTCACCCAGGCTGGAGTGCAGTGGTGTGATCTCAGCTCACTGCAAGCCCCGCCTCCCGGGTTCACGCCATTCTGCCTCAGCCTCTCGAGTAGCTGGGACTACAGGCGCCCGCCACCACACCTGGCTAATTTTTTTTTTTTTGTATTTTTAGTAGAGATGGGGTTTCACCGTGTTAGCCAGGATGGTCTTGATCTCCTCGTGATCCGCCTGCCTCAGCCTCCCAAAGTGCTGGGATTACAGGCGTGAGCCACCACAGCCGGCTAATTTTTTTGTATTTTTAGTAGAGATGAGATTTTGCCATGTTGGCCAAGCTGGTCTTGAACTCCTGACTTCAAGTGATCCCAAGGTGCTGGGATGACAGGCATGAGCCACCATGCTCAACCAGGTTTTGAAGAAGCGATGCACTGATCAAGTTTACAAGGAACTGGCTGTTAAAACAGAATTCCAATTTACTAATTTTTTTTGAGACGGAGTCTCGTTCTGTCGCCCAGGCTGGAGTGCAGTGGCGCAATCTCGGCTCACTGCAAGCTCCGCCTCCTGGGTTCACACCATTCTGCTGCCTCAGCCTCTCCGAGTAGCTAGGACTACAGGCGCCCGCCACCATGCCCGGCTAATTTTTTTTTTGTATTTTTAGTAGAGACGGGGTTTCACCGTGGTCTCGATCTCCTGACCTCATGATCCGCCCGCCTCAGCCTCCCAAAGTGCTGGGATTACAAGCGTGAGCCACCGCGCCCAGCCCCAATTTACTAATTTAAAATAAGAAATATAAACTACCTGCTCCCACAAGGCAGTACCTCCTTTTGCCTATTAAAAAAAAAAGTCTTGTCAGGCACAGTGGCTCATGTCTGTAATCTCAGCACTTTGGGAGGCTGAGGCAGGTGGATAGCTTGAGCTCAGGAGTTTGAGACCAACTGGGGCAATGAGGTGAAATCCCAACTCTACCAAAAATACACAAATTATCTGGGGGTGGTGGCGTGCACCTGTGGTCCAGCTACTCAGGAGGTTGAGGTGGGAGGATTGCAGGAGCCCAGCAAGTCAAAGCTGAAGTTGAGGCTACAGTGAGCCATGATTGCACCACTGCACTCCAGCCTGGGTGACAGAGTGATACCCTGTCTCAAAAAATAAAAATAAATAAAAATTAAAAAAAGGTCTTTATTGCTTAAAGTTTCCCTGGGCCTGATAAATTTTGCATAGCTCTCCTAGCTCAGGCTGCTTTGAACTATTTTTTTCTCATCTATACGAAAGGAAATTTTTACAATATCTCTCAAAATTACAAATGCATATATCCTTTGCCTCAGTAATTCTATTCACAGCAATTTATGCTACAGATGTACTCCCATGTGTATAATGACTGGCATATTCAAGGTTATTCATTATAGCACTATAATAGTAAAAGATTGGGATCAACATGTATTTGTCAGTAGAGGACAAGTTAAATAATTATAGCATATCATAGAATACTTTGCTCTTGTACAGGTACAGATATGTAACTACCTGGGCATATAACATTAAGTGAGGTAAGGTGCAAAAGTGTTTGTATCCTATTGTACTATTTCTCATATATATATGAGATACATAGGTATATGTGTATATATATATTAGATACATATGTATATGTATATATATGTGTATATATATTAGATACATATGTATATGTATATATACACACACACACACATATATATATATACATGAGATACATAAGAAACTGCCAACAGTGGCTGTCAATAGAAAAGGGAGGATGGCTGGAGATAGGGATTGGTGACAGATTTTTCAATGAATACCCTTAAATACATTTTGACTTTTAAATAATGTAAATGCTTTACCTACTTAAAATTAACAAACAACTCACAATGCCCTTAAATAATTTCCTCAGTACCAAAGTTGAAAATGTCCAGATCCTCAAAAGCTGGAAGTGGTGTGGGTCTGCCTCATGCTCTCAGAAGTTCTGAAATTGACTCATACTGTAAATAGTCTTTTGGTGGAGGGGAGGGAGATACTGAGCTTCATGGCTTTTACTTTTCTTTGTGCAGGAAGAAGTGAGGTTATCTGCTGAGAGTAAGGAAGAGGAGTGCAAAATGTGAGAAGAGAATTAAACAGGGGAGGCCAGGCATGGTGGCTCACATCTGTCATCCCAGCACTCTGGGAGGCTGAGGCAGGTGGATCACCTGAGGTCAGGAGTTTGAGACCAGCCTGGCCAACATGGTGAAACCCCATCTCTACTAAAAAAAAACAAAAATTATCTGGCATGTTGGCAGGCACCTGTAATCCCAGCTACTCAGGAGGCTGAGGCAGGAGAATTGCTTGAACCCAGAGGTGGAGGTTGCAGTGGGCCAAGATTGCACCACTGCACTCCACCCTGGTGACAAGAGCAAAACTGCATCTAAAAAAAAAAAAAAAAAAAAAATTAAATGGGATTTCTGAGATGTGTCTAAGGATCAACTGAACTTGGAAACCATAAATTTGCAAGGGTGCCAGTAGGTCTGAGATTTCCTTCAGGAATGCTCAGCAGCCTGGGAGCAGGAGTTTGGGGAGCAGGTCAGGGTGTGAGAATTGAAATGCTCCACATAGGAAAAATGATGTAAAAGAAACCCAGCTGGCACTTGAGAAGTTGACAGGTCTCATTAGGTTTGCCATGTAAACCAAAAATAAAATTCTAAGTTCCCTCAAGCATCTGAATGGACCCCTCCTCTGAACCAAAGGCATTCCAAAGTTAACCTGAAAAACTAGTTCAGGCCATGACAGGAAGGGAGAGTCAGACATGCCTCATTATACCCTTCTCCCTTTTGGAATTAGTGATAGAACAGATTCTTTAGATCTGATAAGAAACATTTACAGCTGGGCACGGTGGCTCACGCCTGTAATCCCAGTACTTTGAGAGGCCGAGGTGGGCGGATCACGAGGTCAGGAGATTGAGACCATCCTGGCTAACACGGTGAAACCGCATCTCTACTAAAAAATACAAAAAATTAGCCGGGCGTGATGGCGGGTGCCTATGGTCCCAGCTACTCAGGAGGCTGAGACAGGACAATGGCGTGAACCTGGGAGGCGGAGCTTGCAGTGAGCTGAGATCACGCCACTGCACTCCAGCCTGGGCGACAGAGCAAGACTCTGTCTCAAAAAAAAAAAAAAAAAAAGAAACATTTACAATCTATTCTCTCTAAAGCCCTCCACCTGGAGGCTTTATCTGCAAAATAAAACTTTTATTTCTTCATAACCCCTTATCACAACCCAGACATTCTTTTTTATTGATAATAACTCTTTCAACCAATTGCCAATCAGAAAATGTTTGAATCTGCCTAATGGTTTGGAAGCCCTGCTTCCAGTTGTCCTGCCTTTCTGGCCCAAACTAATGTATATCTTACATGTATTAGTTGATGTCTCATGTCTCCCTAAAATGTATAAAACCAAGCTGTACCCCGACCACCCTGGGGTCATGTTCTCAGAACCTCCTGAGGCCTGTATCGTGGGCCACTGGTCACTCATATTTGGCTCAGAATAAATCTCTTCAAATATTTCACACAGTTTGACTCTTTTCGTTGATAGCCATAATTCCAGAGTCTGACACTTCAGAGGTTCAGTGACTTGGTTTTATCCTTTTCCTTTAGAAGTGATCAGGTTTTGAGGAAGTGACACGTTAATCAAGTTCACAAGGGACTGGCTGATAAAACAGAATCCCAATTAATTAATTTTTTTTTTTTTTTGAGGTGGAGTGTCACTGTGTCACCCAAGCTGGAGTACAGTGGCGTGATCTAGGCGCACTGCAATGTCCACCTCCCAGGTTCAAGCGATTCTCCTGCCTCAGCCTCCCCAGTAGCTGGGATTGCAGGTGCATGCCACTGTGCCTAGCTAATTTTTGTACTTTTAGTAGAGACAGAGTTTCACCATGTTGACCAGGCTGGTCTCGAACTCCTGATCTCAAGTTATCTGCCCACCCTGGCCTCCCAAAGTGCTGGGATTACAGGCATGAGCCACCATGCTCAGCCAGGAATGGATAATCTTTTTTTTTTTTTTTTTTTTGAGATGGAGTTTTGCTCTTGTTACTCAGGCTGGAGTGCAATGGCACGATTTCGGCTTACTGTAACCTTCACCTCGTGGGTTCAAGTGATTCTCCTGCCTCAGCCTCCCGAGTAGCTGGGATTAAAGGCATATGCCACCACGCCCAGCTAAGGAATGGATAATTTTAATGGCCAGAGCCTTCAAACTGTGATAATTAATATTCTACTCAAGGGACACACCTCTCAGGTTGCCCACAGCAATACCAGTACACAGACAACTTATTTTTTTTAGAATTAGGCCATTAAGGAAAACATAAAATTGATGATAGTTTTCTAATATTTTACCTCATCCTTAGAATATGTTCATGTCTTCTCCTCCTACCTCCACTTTAATTGCCACCCTCTTAAGCTACCAGCACTAATACCCTGGTGTATATATCCTTCTATACTTCTCCCCATGCACATATAAACGTATACAAATTTAAATGTACATATAATCACTGATAGGGTGTGTTTTTTTGTTTGTTTTGAGACAGAGTCTCACTCTGTCACCCAGGCTGGAGTGCAGTGCCTAAGAGACAGCATAAAATATTGGTAAGTATATAAACTCTGGAGCTAGTTTTGCCATTTCTTTTTTTTTTTTTTTGAGACAGAATCTCGCTCTCGTCACCCAGGCTGGAGTGCAGTGGCGCGATCTCGGCTCACTGCAACCTCCACCTCCCAGGTTCAAGCCATTCTCCTGCCTCAGCCTCCTGAGTAGCTGGGATTACATGCGCCCGGCACCAGCCCAGCTATTTTTTTGTATTTTTAGTAGAGACGGGGTTTCACCGTGTTGGCCAGGATGGTCTCAAACCTCTGACCGCAGGTGATCTGCCCATCTCGGCTTCCTCAAGTGCTAGGATTACAGGCATGAGCCACCGCGCCCAGCCTAGTTTTGCCATTTCTGAATGATAAAACCTTTGGGCCAGGTGTGGTGGCTCACGCCTGTAATCCCAGCACTTTGGAGGACTTAGGTGGGCGGATCACTTGAGGTCAGGAGTTCGAGACCAGCCTGGCCAACATGGTGAAATTCCATCTCTACTAAAAACACAAAAATTAGCCAGGCGTGGTGTCAGGCGCCTGTAGTCCCAGCTACTCGGGAGGCTGAGGCAGGAGAATGTCGTGAACCTGGGAGGTGGAGCTTGCAGTAAGCCGAGATCGTGCCACTGCACTCCAGCCTGGGTGACAGAGTGAGACTCTGTCTCAAAAAAAGATTTGACTCAGTGCCACCCACCCATCCAAGGTGGGAGTGGGTGAGTAAAACTAACCACATTGAGATTCTAATTGTATTAAGTTATTAATTTTAGATAGAGTGACATTTTTCTGATATTAAGTCCTCCCGTCCAGGAACTTAGACTCTTTTCTCTTTAGGTTTTGTCTTACATCTTTTAATACAATTTCGTAGTTTTAGTCCTATGTTCCCTTTGCTCCCTATAGCTCCTATCCCTTCCTTCCTAGATATTTTGTACTTCTGGTCACTTGCAAACGGTATTTTCTTCCATTTCCATTCTAACTAGATATTGCGTAGACAAAGGAAAGCTATTACATTCTTTATTTCTATCCTGCCACTACATTCTCTTGTTAATTCTAGTAGCTTATTATTTCTGGATTTGTATTCTAGAAATGCAATCACAATTCCTGAAAAATAAAGATAATTTTTTTCCTGATATTTACACCAAGAAGGTCTTCTTTGGCTATACAACTGTGCTATGATGCTGTGCTGCTGTCCCTCCTAGCCGCTTCTCCACTGCAGGCATTTGTTCCGGCTGCCCAAGGCTGCCCTGAGTGGTCGCCAAGGAATCAGACAGAAGCATTCTATGAGCATATTCCATGATTGCTTTGTTCAGGTGTCACCGATGACAACATAATACAGTAGTTCCTGGTCTCTTAGCTTTCATAGACTTCAATTCAGAGTCATTGATACATATTTCTTGAGCTTAGATTTCTAACCATACCAGTCAAATTCCCATTTGGTCTGTTGCATTAGGAGACATGCCCAGCATTAATATCTAATGAGCTTGTCTGTCACTATCTGTCACATTATTCAGTTTTATTCGCCTCATAGCACCAATCATATTGGCAGGTGTATTATTTACTGAACTGTCTCCCTAAGATAGACTATATACTAGGCTATAAACCTGACTTATCTACCCTTTCATCTCTAGTACTTAGAATGAAAACATCTCGTAGGTCTTCAACAAATATTTGTTGAATTAATAAATGTTGTTTTCTGGAAAATAATATACACTGTATTTAAGTAATGTCTTTTTTTTTTTTTTTTTTTTGAGATGGAGTTTTGCTCTTGTTGCCCAGCCTGGAGTGCAATGGCACTATCTCGGCTCACCACAATCTCCGCCTCCCAGGTTCAAGCAATTCTCCTGCCTCAGCCTCCGGAGTAGCTGGGATTACAGGCATGCGCCACCATACCCGGCTAATTTTGTATTTTTAGTAGAGACAGGGTTTCTCCATGTTGGTCAGGCTGGTCTCGAACTCCCGACCTGAGGTGATCCGCCCGCCTAGGCCTCCCAGAGTGCTGGGATTACAGGCGCAAGCCACCGCACTCAGCCAAGTAATTTCTTTTTATTCCAGTGTTTCTTAGTGTTATTAAGAATGGTTGGCCGGGCGCGGTGGCTCACGCCTGTAATCCCAGCACTTTGGGAGGCCGAGGTGGGCGGATCACAAGGTCAGGAGATCGAGACCATCCTGGCTAACACGGTGAAACCCCATCTCTACTAAAGATACAAAAAATTAGCCGGGCGTGGTGGCAGGCGCCTGTAGTCCCAGCTACGCGGGAGGCTGAGGCAGGAGAATGGCGTGAACCCCGGGGGGCGGAGCCTGCAGTGAGCCGAGATTGCGCCACTGCACTCCAGCCTGGGTGAAAGAGCGAGACTTCGTCTCAAAAAAAAAAAAAAAAAGAATGGTTGCTGTTGGCCGGGCACGGTGGCTCACGCCTGTACTCCCAGCACTTTGGAAGGCTGAGGCGGGCAGATCAGCTGAGGTTAGGAGTTCGAGACCAGCCCGGCCAATAAGGCAAAACCCCGTTTCTACTAAAAATACACAAAAATTAGCAGGGTGTCGTGGCGCATGCCTGTAATCCCAGCTACTCGAGAGGCTGAGGCAGGAGAATCGCTTGAATCTGGAAGGTGGAGATTGCAGTAAGACAAGATGCGCCACTGCACTCCAGCCTGAACGACACAGCGAGCCTCTGTCTCAAAAAAAAAAAAAAAAGAAAGAAAGAAAGAAAAGAAAATTGCAGCTCCAGGGACAGATCAGTCCAAGCACGGTGGTTCATGCCTGTCATCTCAGCATATATGGGAGGCTGCGGCGGGAGGATCACTTTGATGCTAGGAGTTAGAGACCAGCCTAGGAATCATAGTGAGATCCTGTCTGCACAAATAATTACTAATAATTTAAAATCTAAAGGAAAGGGGGGCAGGGAAGATCAGGTTATTTAAAGTAATTATAGGGTTAAACTTGACATATTAAAAAATGCAGAAATAGTTGTAAGACCATACCATTAAGAGGGATAACTCTCCGGGCAGAGATAGAAATGTATCGTATCTCAACATTTAAAATCTGCATTTCCCTTTGGACCATGAGAGATGAACTAGGACCTAATTAATTGGGTTTTCTTCCCGTTTCTTTCATTTTTTTGAGACGAAGTCTCACTCTATTGCCCAGGCTGGAATGCAATGGCGCGATCTCGGCTCACTGCAACCTCTGACTCCTGGGTTCAAGCGATTCTCCTGCCTCAGCCTCCAGAGTAGCTGGGATTACAGGCGCGCACCACCACGCCCAGCTAATTTTGCATTTCTAAGTAGAGATGGGGTTTCACCATGTGGGCAAGGCTAGTCTCGAACTTCTGACCTCGTGATCCGCCCGCCTCGGCCTCCCAAAGTGCTGGGATTACAGGCATAATCCACCGTGCCCGGCCTTCCTCCCCGTTTCTTAAAAAGGCTCATGTGAGTTGCATTTCCAGTCCTGTAGAGGTACGTTTAATATTTTTCAAAAAAAAACTTATCAGGACTTCGTGAGAAATGAAAGTGGACACCCAAAGCAGCTTGCAGCCGGTCTACTGTTACTTTGTTTTAGCGGGCCGACCTGTCTCCAAAATCGGTTTGACCATAATGCTAGGATTTAACTAGGGCTTTAGTTTTTATTTCACTCCTCCACTTTACTGGTTTCAACCTATCAATCCAGACGTGTGTCTGGTGGAACGCTGGGGTTTATGGCAAAATCATCTCAGGCATTTGCTTAACCCTCTCCAGAAAGGCATTTTCAGGGGTTCACAGTGAGACAGTGCGCAGGTTGGCACAGAGTTAGTAGGTGCAGTTTTGTTTCGATTTGCGGGCAAATCTCTAAGATCTCTCCGTTTAACTTTCGCCCGCAATTCCCAAAGCCGCTAAGGCCGTTTCCGGCGCTCTGCCCCGCCGCAGGCCGAGGCTGGCGCAGAGAGACAGGAAGCGCCAGCTCTGGGCGTCTGGGTCCTCGCCACCTCGGCCGCAGCCCCGCGGCGGCGCGCTCGCGGTGCATTGTGGGCGCTGTAGTCCGGCCGGAACCTGTTTGCGACCGCGAGTCCCATGACACCGCTTCTCCTCACACCCCAGGCCGCAGTGCCCCTCCCCAGCCTCGGCCGGGCCTCCCGGGACCCGGGCGCGGCGTTCCAGCTAGTCAGCTGTTTCTCCCCTGGGCTTGGAGGCGGAAGCTTGAGGGGCGCGGGGAGGAGCTTCGCGTGCGGGGTGAACGCCCGCTCTACGTGCTCGTTCGCTTCGCGACCGCGGCGCGCGAGCCCCGTGTCCCCACGGCGGGCAGCAGCGGCGGCGTCGGCTGAACGCGGTGGGGGCGGAGGGAGCCCGCGGCGGCGGCAGCAGCTACAGCGAAATGGCGGAGACCGTGGCTGACACCCGGCGGCTGATCACCAAGCCGCAGAACCTGAATGACGCCTACGGGCCCCCCAGCAACTTCCTCGAGATCGATGTGAGCAACCCGCAGACGGTGGGGGTCGGCCGGGGCCGCTTCACCACTTACGAAATCAGGGTCAAGGTGAGGCCGTCTTTCCCCTCTCCCAAGAAACCCCTCCCGCTGGCTCTGGGCACCCCCTACTCGGCCCAGGAGTGGACCCCCGCGGGCAGCCACAGCCTCCCAGGCCGGGAGCCCCCTTGCAGAGGCGGGCCGGGGTCGTGAGTCAGGGCCCCTCTTCCTGTAGGGCTGGTGTGGGGGGGCTGCAGAGCGAGCCCGGCGCGCTGGCACTTGGAGAAGGTGCTCGAAGAGGAGGGCGTGGGTTGAGCGCCGCTTGCCCCTCCAGCAGCTGATCTGGGAATGACATTTGAGTTGGAAAGGGGTAGATCTTTCGAGAACACATCCCTTCACTGGGAAGGGAACGAGATGTTGACAGAGAAAAGGGGCTTGCGCAAAGTTAAAGCCTTTTCCCAGTTTTCTCTTCCTGGAGACTTCCCAGAGGTAGCAAGCCAACCCGGCTGCTCCAGGCCCTTCCCGAGCTGCTAAAGTAACCTGGGTTGTGCAGTCTTCTGAACGGGACTTAATGAAAGTTTACAGAAGCCTGACAATTTTTGATAGGGCTGAGCCAGACCAGAAGGGTGATTGGACATGGTTGACTTCAGCATTTTGGGCCACCGCCCTGCTAAAGGCTGAGGTGTGGTGTCACCTACCTCATAATCCAAAACTACAGTTGCTTTAAGAAAAGACTATTTAGGGATCTTGCTCTCTTAATTCGAGATTTGCACTTAACTGAATAAAGAAATCAACAGAAATAAAATATACCTAATTTCATAACTAGTATTTGTTTGGCAATAATTCAGATGATTTGGAAGATGTTAATTGAAAATAGTGCTTCACTTTCACTGTATAGTTCAGGATTAAAGAATTTGCCCATGTATGGAAGCATCTTTAAAAATTAATTACATTAATTTAAAGATGACAGCAAATTATTAAAAATTAAGTGTAAAGCGATTTTTCCTTTAATCAAAATTTATATGACAAGCTACTATTAACATTTAAGTGAAAAAATTTCTCATTAACTTATGCGCTTTGTGTCGTGAAAAACACAAACATAAAATTTACCATCCTAACTATTTTTAAGTGTACAGCTCAGTAGTATATTCACATTGTTGTGAAACTTAAGTATTTTTTAAAAATTATTCTTATGTAGTTAGCATTGATTTTTAAAAGTTAATCAAACTTTAAGATATGAAACGAATAGTTTAATGTTTCAAGCCACTGTTGTCTTCTTATGGATGTGTAAAATGTGAATCATAGGCCAGGTGCGGTGGTTCATGCCTGTAATCCCAGCACTTTGGGAGGCCGAGGTGGGCAGATCACCGAGGTCAGGAGTTCGACACCAGCCTGACCAGCATGGAGAAACCCCATCTCTACTAGAAATACAAAATTAGCTGGGTGTGGTGGCGCAAGCCTGTAATCCCAGCTACTCGGGAGGCTGAGGCGGGAGAATCTCTTGAACCGGGGAGGCAGAGTTTGCAGTGAGCCTAGATCGGGCCATTGCACTCCAGCCTGGGCAACAAGAGCGAAATCCCTTCTCTAAATAAATAAATAAAAATTGAATCATAGGCTATGTTGTCATAGGGAAACTGCAAAATCCAGGCTCCAGTACACCTGGGGAACTACATTCACATAAAAACCTAGTGGAAAAGTGAATGTTTTTCTAATTGTTTGTAATACATGACAGATGGTTCACTAAAAAGAACTTCCTCTTTTGCCCTATTCACTAGTATTTTCTTTTTTTTTTTCTTTCTTGTGCTAAAACAGAACTTGGTATTTTTGTTTCTAGACTTCCATAGCAGGTACTTCCTGTCACAAAATTGGATTGGAATCTCCTGCCTACACTTCCTCCGCTTACTTTGAGTTTATCTTGCTGAGTGCATTATATTAAATGGATTCTAGTATAATAATTTAATCCTTTTTTTTTTTTTAATATACCTAATACCTTAGCAAATAGCTGATGTGACACTTAAAAAGGGTTTTTGGGCCTGGCACAGTGGCCCACGCCTCTAGTCCCAGCACTTTGGGAGGCTGAGGCGGGTGGATCCCTTGAGCTCAGGAGTTTGAGACCAGCCTGGGCAACACGTTGAAACCCCTTCCCTACAAAAAAAGAAATTAGCTGGGCGTGGTGGGGCACATGCCTGAGGTCTCAGCTACTCCAGAGGCTGAGGTGGGAGGATCACTTGAGCCCAGGAGGTTAAGGCCGCAGAGAGCTATGATTAGGCCACTCTACTCAAGCCCGCATAACAGAATGAGACCTTATCTCAGGAGAGAGAGAAAAAAAAGGGTTTTGGTATAGTCATTTGCATGTTAAAGAAAATAATTTTTTTTTTTTTTTTTTTTTTTTTTGAGACGGAGTCTTGCTCTGTCCCCCAGGCTGGAGTGCCAGTGCAGTGGCGCTATTTTGGCTCACAGCAACCTCCGCCTCCCAGGTTCAAGTGATTCTCCTGCCTCAGCCTCCTGAGTAGCTGGGATTACAGGCATGCGCCACTACGCCTGGCTAATTTTTGTATTTTTAGTAGAGATGGGGTTTCACCGTGTTGGTCAGGCCGGTCTTGAACTCCTGACCTCGTGATCCACCTACCTTGGCCTCCCAAAGTGCTGGGATTACAGGCATGAGCCACCTCGCCCGGCCTGAAAATAATCTTTTTAAAGAATGATTAATGAGTCAGGGAACTAACAAATTATACACTTACTTTGGTTTGTATTTTTGTATAAACCGACTCACTGGGTGTTAATAGCTGTTAACAGTCATAAATGCCGGTGGCTATGTGAAAACCTAATTGAGTTTTTAATGCATGAAATGCCCTTGGATTTCTTTCTTTCTTTTTTTTTTTTTTTTTTTTTTTTTTTTTGAGATGGAGCCTTGCTCTGTCGCCAGGCTGGAGTGCAGTGGCGCGATCTCGGCTCACTGCAACCTCTGCCTCCCGAGTTCAAGCGATTCTCCTGCCTCAGCTGCCCAAGTACCTGGGACTACAGGCACGTACCACCACGCCCAGCTAATTTTTGTATTTTTAGTAGAGACGGGGTTTCACCATGTTGACCAGGATGGTCTCAATCCCTTGACCTCATGGTCAGCCTGCCTTGGCCTCCCAAAGTGCTGAGATTACAGGCTTAAGCCACCATGCCCGGCCTGGATTTCTTTTAGTATGTAATGTGTTAGCTTAAAACTAAGGACACCATATAGTAAGGAAATTAGGCCTTATTTGAGCAGCATATTATTTTTTAGAGTAATTATAGTCTTGCATTAAGGCAGAGTGGCTATGACATGAATAGTTTAATATTTTGTAATTTTTTTTTTTCTTGAGGTAAGAGTCTCGTTCTGTAGCCCAGGCTGGAACATAGTGGCATGATCGTGGCTCACTGCATTCTCAAACTCCAGGACTCAAGTGTTCCCCCCGCCTCAGCCTCCCAAGTAGCTAGGACTACAGGGTGCTACTATGCCTGGCCAATTTTTAATTTTTTGTCAGATGAGACTTGCTATGTTGCCTATGATGGTCTTGAACTCCTGGCCTCAAGTGACCCTCCCTCTCTCAGCCTCCCAAAGTGTTGGAATTACAGGCATGAGCCACCTCACCCAGCCCTGCAATTTTATTTATTATTCTCTAAACTGTTGCTGCTCTCCCTAACCCCTACTGACTACCTTTTGCTATTGAATTTGCTGTATGGAAAACCATTTTATGTTCCAGAATTTGGGCTTTTAAACTATCTTACAGTTACTGTCTCATTCTGGTCTTGAGAAAAATTTTCAGTTTTACAGGATCTGATTGAAATTACTCTAATTCACAGGGCAATTTTATCTGGATGGTGGCACTTAGAATGCAAGTTTCCCAATCTCCATTTATCTTTTGGTTTGAGGATAGTGTTTGAGACTATTAGGATCACTTGATTAGTATCTCTGGGCTTTTGAAAATAATTATACAGTGTTATGTTTTTAAAAATTGTTCTAATGGGTAGGTACAGCAGAGAGCACCATAAATGATTAAAGGTTTAGGAAAGTTCAAGGTCTAGAATTATTTAGGCATATTAAAGAGAAGGCTGAAAGTAAAATTCAGTCACTGTTTATGAAGTTTGTGCTGTAATATAACTTTAATATTCTGGAGATTTTTAAATTAATCAAGATCTATTTTACCTGGAGACCACTGTTGTGAACAGGAATGGAATTAGAATCTTTCTTGAGCTCTGACATAGTCCTCAGTTCAAAGAATAGATTTAACATTTCCTAGCTGGGTAAGGTACAAAATCAAAGCTCCACTTCCCCTCTGTGAAATAGGTGTGCTAATAATAGTACCTACCTCTTAGGACTAAATGGGATAAGGCACATGAATCTTTCTAGCACAGTGCCTGGCACATAATAAGCAGGCAAAATTTAGCTCCTTTCTAAAGATAGACATTTTCTAAATTAAACGTCAGTGATCAACTACATTTTCTGTGTGTTAATATGTAGTTGAGTTACTAAAATTGTTAGATTTTCTTATCAAGAAACCTGCTTGTCATGGAAGTATACCTTCATTAAGCAAGCATGGTATAAAAAGAAGCTATCTTATTTGGCACTTAACCAAGTAAACTTTGTGTATGTATTTATTTATTTTTTCGAGACAGGGTCTCCCTCTGTTTCTCAGCCTAGAGTGCAGTGGTGCAGTCACAGCTCACTGAAGCCTTGACCTCCCAGGCTCAAGTGATCCCCCAACCTCAGCCTCTCTAGTAGCTGAACTGGGACCACAGGCACATACCACCATGCCCAGCTAATTTTTAAATTATTTGTAGAGACGAGATCTCACTATGTTGCCCAGGCTGCTCTTGAACTCCTGGGCTCAAGTGATACTCCCACCTCAGCCTCCAAAACTGCTAGGATTATAGATATGAGCCACCACGCCAGGCTCCAAATAATCTTTTAAAGTTGAGCTTTATTAAAGCATAAAACTGAATAATAACGTTGGCTGATAAAAATTTTGACAAGATGCTAAATAAATGTAGCATCTTATCTTGACAGTGCTTGCCATTCTAAACTTATATATGTTTTTTCCTCTGGGTCAGTCATCTAATCTTAAATTAGGAGTCAGTATCCAGATTGGAAGCTGAGAAATAAATTTTAAAATCTTAGACTTATTTTTAGGAATTATAAACATGTATTATTGAAGGGCTAAAATATTAATAGTATTTCAAAGAATCGGGGGGTCGGGCACGGTGGCTCCTGTATGTAATCCCAGCACTTTGGGAGGCCACGGTGGGAGGACTACTTGAGCTCAGGCATTGCCAAACAGCCTGGGCAACGCAGTGAGACCCTGTCCCTGCAAAAATTTAAAAATTAGCCAGGCGTGGTGATGTGTGCCTGTAGTCCCAGCTATGTGGGAGGCTGAAGTGGGAGGATTTCTTGAGCCCAGGAGGAGGTCAACACTGCATTGAGCCACGATCACACCACTGCACTCTAGCCTGGGTGACACAGTGAGACCCTGCCTCTAAAAAAAGAAAAGAAAAAAAATTAGGGCATTTCGATGCCAAAGGACATCTGCAGAATCTATGTAGCTCTATCAATTGGCCAATGAGATGTTGTCTGTTACACATGTTGCTGCCAGCTATGGCTGACTTTTCCAGGATCTCCATCAAGGAGAAGCATGGTATTAGCAGTGAAGATTCTGTCCTTATCTAATCCATCACTTAAGAGAATGGAGAGTGGGGGAGGAAGACAGTGGCAATTTTAAAGTAGCCCTATTACATTGAGTTTTTAGGGATTCTGTTCTATTAAGGTATGCATCATTTGAGTATCTATTATGTGCAAGGCACTGTGCTGTATCTATAAAATTTAATCTTGAGATAACCAAGCAGAGTAGATAATATTCCTGTAGAAGCTGATCAACTGATCCTCATCTCTTGTCCTTTCCTCATTTTAACTCCAGTCCTGAAGTAGTATCTCCCAATTAAGCTGAGTTCTTTTGTATCCAGGCCTTTTGCACACACTTCCTCCTCTGTTAAGAACAGGCTTCCTTTAACAGCCTCATCTGGCTACTATCACTTATCCTGCAGGACTCAGCCTTAATGTCCCCTTTTTAAAGATTTTGCTGATCCCTTGACTCTGGACCAGATTTCCTTCCTGTGTGCCCTAGTAGCCTTGTTAGGATTAAATCTGTTTGCTTGTCTTTGGCTTCCTGTAAGTTCCTATGTCACCATTATAAGCTCTTAGAGGACAGAGACTGTCATAATCACCCTTACTCAATATCCAACACTGCTTGGCACATAGTGGACACTTAAAAATAAATGAAGTTTAGGAAAGTTAACTTCCCCAAGGTCACAGCTATTAAATGGTAAAACTGGGATTTGAACCTACATTTTCTGACCTTCAGAGCCCGTACTTTTTTTTGAGACAGGGTCTCACTCTGTTGCCCAAGCTAGAGTGCATGGTGGTGCAATCTCGGCTCATTGCAGCCTCGACCTCCTGGGCTCAGGCAACCCTCCCACCTTTGCCTCCTGAGTAATTGGGGCCACAGGAGCACGCCACTATGCCTGGCTAATTTTTTTTGTATTTGCAGAGACAGGGTTTCTCCATGTTGCCCGGGCTTGTCTCGGACAAGGTTTCACCATGGTTACCCAGAGCCTTCACAGAAAATTCTTATCACCTGAGGAGCCTTTGAAACCATTCAGGTTCTCTTTTACTGGGGTGGGGTTTGGGCAGTGGCGGTTTTTTTTTTTTTTTTCTTTGAGACGAATCTCGCTCTGTCACCCAGGCTGGAGTGAGGTGGCGTGATCTCGGCTCACTGCAAGTTCCACCTCCTGGGTTCACGCCATTCTCCTCCCTTAGCCTCCCGAGTAGCTGGGACTACAGGCACGCGCCACCACGCCCGGCTAATTTTTTTTGTATTTTCAGTAGAGATGATGTTTCACCGTGTTAGCCAGGATGGTCTCCATCTCCTGACCTCGTGATCCGCCCACCTCGGCCTCCCAAAGTGCTGGAATTACAGGCATGAGCCACCAAGCCCAGCTGGCAGTGGTGGTTTAAAAAGCATCCCAGTAAGGGCACTTATATGCAGCAAGGATTTCTCCTGCTGCTTATCATGCTGTCTGTCTCACTGAGACAGTAGAGAAGGAGGAGAAATATACATAGAACCACAATGGTTGGTAGCTTTGATGGGGTTAAAAAAAATAGATTCTAAAATAGTAAAACATAAAATGAATAGCAGATCTTGGCAACAGAGAGGAAAACCAGCGACATTTGTCAAAGATAGAAAACTTTTTGGAGGGGAGGCATTTAGGTATTAATTGAAAGCATACCAATCTCTACAGCTTAAGTTTTTGGGAGGAAGGGGAGATAACACACTACATTCAGTCAAGCCAGATCTTTTTGCCCTTGTCTTGCATCATCCATGTCTATATCCCTGTATAATAATCATGAAAGTAAGCCAGAAGTTAAAAAAAAAAAAAAAGACATATGTATTCATTTAAGAAAGGAAGTTTTTGGAGACAGGGTCTGGCTGTGTTGTCCAGGCTGGTCTTGAACTCCTGGGCTCAAGTGAGCCTCCTACCTCAGCCAAGTACCTGGGATTATTGTTGCATGCCATCAAACATGCCTCAAAAAAGGAATATTTATAAATATTGTCACTTTATGCCTGTAAAGGGGAAAATCTAAAAAAATGCTTTGAGCTATCCTGGTGATCACATGTAATAGACATTTTCCTCTCCTGCTCACCTTCATCATCATTCTTATCTCACCCCTTCCAAAAGTAGTAGACTGTTATTATTAGATACTTTGATGTTTGTACCATGTTATGCTGCTTTCATGTAAACAGAGCCAGCAATTTCTTGAACATCAGATAAGAAAGATGGTGTCCAAGAAAATCTTGGAACTGCTATTTTCTTTTTTCCAGAAGTTTATTCTTAGGGCTAGATGTGGTGGCTCATGCCTGTAATCCTAGCACTTTGGGAGGCTGAGGCGGGTGGATCCCTCGAGATCAGGAGTTCAAGACCAGCCTGACCGACACGGCAAAACCCTGTATCTACTAAAATACAAAAATTAGCCAGTGTGGTGGTGCATGCCTATAATCCCAGCTACTCAGGGGGCTGAGGCACAAAGATTACTTGAACCTTGGAGGCAGAGGTTGCGGTCAGTCGAGATTGCACCACTACATTCCATCCCGGGTGGCAGCGAGACTCTGTGCCAAAAAAAAAAAAGAGAGAAAAAGTTTATTCTTAAATGTGCATCAGGCTCCAAGACATTTCATCTTTTGCTTCCTAGAGTGGAAGCAGAAGATTTTATAGTAGGAAATACAGATATTTAAATAGGAATGGGATCAAGGGTCATCATTGCCTCGGGCACAGTGGTTTGTTTTTGGTTTTTGTTCTTGTTTTCCAGATTTCTCTCTTCTAAGTACTAACGAGGCCCAACCCTGCTTAGCTTCTGAGATCAGATGAGCAATTGGGTGCATTCAGGATACAATGGCCATAGACTTTTGCCAGATTTCTTAATTCCACCTATCCAGGGAACCCTTCCCTGTGGCCTTTGCTTTTAGCTCCTCAAGTTTTTTCTGCTCCTCTTTTTGTTTCTGCTTGAAATCCTTGTCTTCCTCGTACATCTCCTTGGCCTGTTTCTTGTCAGGGGCTTCTTGCCGTAGGTGCCTGTCAGGAAGCTGGACGTGGTGCCTGTCATCCCTTCCTTAGACCCAGCACAGGAAACTGGAACTGCAGTTTACTGTTTTGATTCCGTAGTTAAAAGACAAAGCTTTCAACCAAAGTTCTACTTTGTTTTTTGTTTTTTTGTTTTCTTTCTTTCTTTTTTTTTGAGACAGAGTCTCACTCTGTTGTCCAGGCTGGAGTGCAATGGTGCAGTCTCAGCTTACTGCATCCTCTGCCTCCCTGGTTCAAGCAATTCTCGTGCTTCAGCCTCCCAAGTAGCTGGGAGTATACAGGTCGTGCACTGCCGTGCCTGGCTAATTTTTGTATTTTTAGTAAAGATGGGGTTTCACCATGTTGCCTAGGCTGGTCTCGAACTCCTGGCCTCAAGTGATCTGCCCACTTCAGCCTCCCAAAATGCAGGCGTGAGCTACCGCGCCTGACCACTACTTCTTTAAAGAAACATTTAACTGACAACCTAGGAATTTGGAATGTGTTAGTAAAATGTGACGTTTGCTATAGCTTGCCAGAAAGGTTGTATCAAGTAGTATAGAGTTTGGGCTGTTCTCAGATAAAGAAGATAATTTTTTGGTTTTTTTTTTTTTTGGTTTTTTTCTCCACATAGAGAGGTTTCAGGTACAGTCCAGGGTTAGTACTGTGGCTTGACTATCAGCTTCTAACATCATATTCACTTTCTAGCCAAAGGGAAGGTTTATTTCTGCCCTTGAAGGACATAACCTGGAAGTTGTATTATTTCTGTTTCTGCCCCATTGCCATACTTAGCTACAAAAGAAGCTGGGAAATTTAACCAGGTGGCCATGTGAAGAAGGGAAGAGTAGACACTGTTCTTTGCTTTGCCACATTAACAAATGGTTGTGGTTGCCCCTTCTAGAATATGGCTTTAAGCTACACTGTGATCACCTCTTATTTCCTTTTTTTGCTAATGCCTGGAATTTCAGTTTAGAGTAAGTTCATTTGATTTGCAAGAAAAAAATTGTGCTTTCATTAGTTTGGAAGTCTTAAGTGAGTAAGTTTTGATTCTTTCATGATAATTAATTTTGTTAAGTTGAGAAAAAAGGCAAGCATGAAGACATAGCATATCTGATAGGGGTATACCTTGAGATTGGGCTAGAGATTCTAAAAATAGTTGATTAACCTTTTTTTTTTTCCTTCCAAGGCTGCTTAAAACTATATTGGTTTTACTTAGGACCACCATTGTAGTTGCTGACATTGAATGATGGAGTATATAATTTGAGCCACCGAAATAAATGAAGCCAGTGTCTCTTAGCAGAGAATCACTTAATCTCTTAGCAGAGAAGCAGAGAATTACTTAAAATAATTTTGTAAAGTTACTTTGTGTCCAGCAGTATTGGTATGGTCATTTGATAATTATTTGTTCTGTAAACTTTGATTTTATCACTGATGGAGCATTTCTTTTGGCTTTCCTAAAGTTATTTTAGCACCTGCCACCTGTAGCTTGTTTGCTTTTTGTTTTTTCTAGTCCTGCCCTTGTGGCATGAACTTCTCTGTTGTATAAGTCTCGTCCATATTGAGAAACAGAGGAGTCTCAAAGCCCCTCCTTGTGTCTGGTCTTGGTATCTCACCCCTCTCTTGTCTTGACTTTACTGGTTATCTTCAAGTGTAAACAAGTAGAGAAAAATCTTGTCAGCTGGGCATGTATGTGTATATCACCAGGTCTTGTCTTAAATTTACACCCAAAGATTCCCCCATGGTATATAACTGAGGACATTCTTAGGACACTGAGGAGTTTAGATAGAGCAGGGGTTGGCAAACTGTGGGCTTACCTTTTTTTATAAATAAAGTTTTATTGGAACACAGCATACCCATTTCTTCCCATATTATCTAAGACCACTTTTACTCTATAAGGGCAGAATTGAGTAGTAGAAACGGTATGTTTACTATCTTGCCCTTTAAGAAAAGGTTTGCCAATTTTATGTCTCTAGAGTTTGCTCATGTAACATTGAAATAATGGAAATCAAAAGGCACTTGGAGAATCTATTATCAAAACATGAGGCCGGGCATGGTGGCTCACTACTGTAATTCCAGCACTTTGGGAGTCTGAGGTGGGTGGATCACTTGAGGTCAGGAGTTCAAGACCAGCCTGACCAACATGGCAAAACCCTGTCTCTACTAGAAATACAAAAATTAGCCAGCTGTGGTGGTGTGCCCCTGTAGTCCCAGCTACTCAGGAACCTGAGGTGGGAGCATCACTTGAACCCTGGAGGCAGAGGTTACAGTGAGCCAAGATCACACCACTGCACTCCAGCCTGTGTGACAGAGTAGAACCCTGTCTCAAACCCTAAAAAATATCATGAGGCTATGGAAAAAACATTTAGGAAGCCAGTAGTAAACGACTGAGGAAATAGTCATTAAATATAACACTGTACATTCATCAAATAATATAGATCTTAATGCATAACCCTATTGTTGGGTGGTGAATGAAATATTAGATACCATTCTTTCCTCCTAGAGGCCCAGTTTTACATAGAAATTGTAGCTTTGTGTTGTCATCCCACTGATAATATTAAGGCCAGGCACAAGGTTTTTCAACTTTTGAAGTTTATTTTCTCACTCGAAACCTTCTACGTAAACTCTTTTGAATACCCACATAAAGGAAAGAAAGTTGGTGCTGATAAACTAGTGGGCAGCAGGTTCATGGTGGTTCAGGGTCGGTCAGCAAACCAGTGCTAACACTGAAGATGATGCCAAACAAAATTGACTGCAGTCAGTTCTAGCCAGGATCATGGTTTAGATATTTTCTAGCCAGAATTAATTAATTTGTTATTTTTTTCTTTTTTTGAGACAGAGTCTCGCTCTGTTGCCAGGCTGGAGTGCAGTGGTGCAATCTCAGCTCACTGCAACCTCCACTTCCTGGGTTCAAGCAATTCTCCTGCCTCAGCCTCCCAAGTAGCTGGGATTACAGGCTCGGGCCACCACGCCCAGCTAATTTTGGTATAATTAATTAATTTCTTATACAGTATCATCATTTAATGATTTGTGGGGTTTTGTGTGTGTGTGTGTTTTAAGAGACAGAATTTCACTATATTGCCCAGGTTGGTCTTGAACTCGTGAGCTCAAGCAATCCTCTTATCTGCCTCAGACTTCTGAGTAGCTGGTACTACAGATGTGAGCCATTACACCTGTCTTAATGTTTTGCGTTCTTACATGTTATCCCCCTATGTAATGTGGCAGTGTGCCATTGTATAAATAATTTTTAATAATATTTAAATTGGTATTGGTTGAACTGTTAACATAGGTAAGTCCTTTCTACAAACTGTCTGTCTAAAAGCTGGGTGTGGTGGTGCATACCTGTAGTCCCAGCTACTCAGGAGGTTGAGGCGGGAGAATCATTTGAGCCAAGGAGGTTGAGGCTGCAGTGAGCTATAATGGTACCACTGCACTCCAGCCTGGGTGACAGAGTGAGACCCTGTCTCAAAAAAAAGAAAGGAAGGAGTTAAGTTGAAAATTGAGAAACTGTGATACCAACTCTAAATGGGACAACATAGTAAATTGATAGAATTTCTGTCTTAGTTTAGAAGGCCAGATTATGTTGATATGCTTAAGTTGAGATAAATTGCAGTTTTAGAGCATTTTTGTTTAGACCTCAGGATATGATTCTTATCTATAATTGATATTTGCTCAGTTTTCTTCCCTCAAGACATCTGATCAATTGTTTTTTTTCTAACTAAATTTCTTTTTTAGGGTTGTTAACTTTAACTTGAGTAGCTCCTGTGGGTCAGTTGCTTTATTGAATACTTGGAATGCTAAGTTTAATAACACATGTTACTGCATTCAGTAAGTTCACAGCAGCCTGAAACAGGGCTAGATTTCTCTGATAAGTTTTCCCCAGAACTGTCTAATAAATGAACATTTATGAACTGTCTGCTATATTCCAGACATTGCTAGATGCTTGTTTAAGAGATGAATAAGATATGCCTAGCCTTTGGAAGCTTCCAAACTGGTGGTAAGGAGAGTGGGGAGAGGTAAATTCATAAAATATGCATAATGTGTAGTAGGAACCCAGGTCTGCCCTGAGGGGCCAGGAGTGTGTGAGGGCAAAAAGTGAGCCAGTAGTGTTCTAGGTAGGGGGAGCACCTGTCTCTTTTGTCCTTCACCGCCAACATCTGATGTCAATGATGTGCCAGAATCACACAGTAGTAATACTGGAGTGATTCCTTGTTACTCTCTGACTCAAACATTTTTCTCTATTTTTATTTATAATTTTATATATAATGTATAATTTGGTTTTAAAATTGTTATTCTAATTTTTATTTTTTAATAAATAAAGACAGGGTCTTGCTGTGTTGCCTAGGTTGGTTTTGAACTCCTGAGCTCAAGCAATCCTCCTGCCTCTGCCTCCCAAAGTGCTGGGATTACAGGCATGAGCCACCGCACCCGGCTATAATTTGTTTTAAGCATCTATGTTCAGGCAGTATGGTAGGCGCTTTCACTCTGTGTTTTTTCTGATGTAGTTTATTCTACTGCATTTTCTTACAAACTGTAATTACTCTTATTTCCAGTTAAAACAAATGATAGGCTGGGCATGGTGGCTCATGCCTATGATTTTAGCACTTTGGGAGGCAGAGGTGGGAAGATCACTTGAGCCCAGGCGTTCAAGACCAGCCTGGGAAACATGGGGAGGCTCAAACGTTGTTTTTCGTTTTTTGTTTTTTAATTAGCTGGGCGTGGTGACATGGGCTAGTAGTCCCAACTACTTAGGAGGCTGAGGTAGAAGGATCACTTGAGCTCAAGAGGTTGAGGCTACATTAAGCCATGGTCGTCCCACTGCACTCCAGCCTAGGAAACAGAGTGAGACCCGGTCACACTCAAAAAATAGATCCTAGATATTGACCACTTCATCATTCTTACTTAGCAATAATCATTTCCTGTTTCCTCCTGTCTTACTCCATTTTCACACTGCTATAAATTTACTACCCGAGACTGGGTAATTTGTAAAGGAAAGAGATTTAATTGACTCACAGTACTGCATAGCTGGGGAGGCCTCAGGAAACTTACAAGCACGGAAGGCAAAGAAGAAGCAAGTACCTGCTTCACAAGGCGCCAGGAAAGAGAAAGTGAGCAGAAAGAGCCCCTTATAAAACCGTCAGCTTGGCCGGGCGCGGTGGCTCACGCTTGTAATCCCAGCACTTTGGGAGGCCGAGGCGGGTGGATCACGAGGTCAGGAGATCAAGACCACGGTGAAACCCCATCTCTACTAAAAATACAAAAAATTGGTCGGGCGTGGTGGCGGGCGCCTGTAGTCCCAGCTACTCGGAGAGGCTGAGGCAGGAGAATGGCGTGAACCCGGGAGGCGGAGCTTGCAGTGAGCCGAGATCGCGCCACCGCACTCCAGCCTGGGTGAGAGAGCGAGACTCCGTCTCAAAAAAAAAAAAAAAAAAAAAAAAACCGTCAGCTTTCGCGAGAACTCACTCATTATCATGAGAAGAGCATAGGGGAACCGCCCCCATGATACGATCACCTGGGGGGTTACACATGGGGATTACAATTCAAGATGAGATTTGGGTAGGGACATACAGCCAAACCATATCACATCCTGACCATGCTTTATGATATAGCTAAGAAAGTCTACCTGCTCTTTTCCCGTGCTAAACTCTAATGATCTTTCCCGATTCCTCTTGCCAAAAGCTAATCCAGTGTGGACTTGAGCCTGTAGTCTTAGCTACTTGGGAGGCAGAGGTGGGAGGATCGTTTGAGGCCAGGAATTAGAATCTGCACTGAGTTATGATCTTGCCCCTGCACTCCAGCCTGGGCAACACAGCAAACTCTATCTCTGATGAGAATGCTGAGAACACATTCTATTCTATACTGAATTTGTGTTCCCAGGCAAAAGAATAAAAAAAATCAATACAATTTTAAGAAAAAAAGGGGGGGGCAGGAGATACAGTGTCTCACGCCTATAATCCCAGCACTTTGGGAGGCCAAGATGGGTGGATCACCAGAGATCAGGAGCCAACATGGTGAAACCCCATCTCTACTAAAAATACAAAACAACAACAAAAAAAAATTAGACAGGCGTGGTGGTGTGCACCTGTAATCCCAGCTAGTCAGGAGGCTGAGGCAGGAGAATCACTTGAACCTGGGAGGCAGAGGTTGCAGTGAGCCGAGATTGCACCACTGTAGTCTAGCCAGGGCAACAGAGCATGACCCTATCTCAAAAAAAAAAAAGGAACGCCTAAAGCTCTTTTAAGAATTTCTTACTTAGAGCCCTTAGAAATAACACCACACATCTACAACCATCTGATCCTCGACAAACCTGGCAAAAAACAAGCAGTAGGGAAAGGATTCCCTATTTAATAAATGGTGCTGGGAAAACTGGCTAGCCGTATGCAGAAAACTGAAACTGGACCCCTTCCTTACACCTTATACAAAAATTAACTCAGATGGATTAAAGACTTAAACGTAAAACCTAAAACCATAAAAACCCTAGAAGAAAACCTAGGCAATACCATTCAGGACATAGGCATGGGCAAGGACTTCATGTCTAAAACACCAAAAGCAATTGCAACAAAAGCCAAAATTGACAAATGGGAAAGAAACCATCATCAGAGTGAACAGGCAACCTACAGAATGGGAGAAAATTTTTGCAATCTATCCATCTGACAAAGGTCTAATATCCAGAATCTACAAGGAACTTAAATTTATAAGAAAAAAACAACCCCTTCAAAAAGTGGGCAAAGGATATGAACAGATGCTTCTCAAAAGACATTTATGCAGCCAACAAACATATTTTAAAAAGCTCATCATCATTGGTCATTAGAGAGATGCAAATCAACTACAATGAGATACCATCTCACGCCAGTTAGAATGGCAGTCATTAAAAAGTCAGGAAACAACAGATGCTGACGAGGATATGGAGAAATAGGAACGCTTTTACACTGTTGGTGGGAGTGTAAATTAGTTCAACCATTGTGGGAGACAGTGTGGCATTTCCTCAAGGATCTAGAACCAGAAATACCATTTGACCCAGCAATCCCATTACTGGATATATACCCAAAGGATTATAAATCATTCTCCTATAAAGACGCATGCACACGTATGTTTATTGCAGCACTATTTACAATAGTGAAGACTTGGAACCAACCCAAATGCCCATCAGTGATAGACTGGATAAAGAAAATGTGGCACGTATATACTGTGGAATACTATGCAGCCATAAAAAAGAATGAGTTCATGTCCTTTGCAGGGACATGGATGAAACTGGAAACCATCATCCTCAGCAAACTAACACAGGAACAGAAAACCAAACACCGCATGTTTTCACTCATTAGTGGGAGTTGAACAAGGAGATCACGTGGACACAGGGAGGAGAACATCACACACCAGGGCCTGCCGGGGGATTGGGGGGCAAGGGGAGGGAGAGCATTAGGACAAATACCTAATGCATGTGGGGCTTAAAACCTAGATGACGGGTTGATAGGTGCAGCAAACCACCATGGCACATGTATATCTATGTAACAAACCTGCACATTTTGCACATGTATCCCAGAACTGAAAAAAAAATTCTTATTTTCTTGGCCGGGCACAGTGGCTCATGCCTGTAACCCCAGCAGTTTAGGAGGCCGAGGCAGGTGGATTACTTGAGGTCAGGAGTTCGAGACCAGACTGGCAACATGGCGAAACCCCCTCTCTACTGAAAATATAAAAAATTATCTGGGCATGGTGGCGCATGCCTGTAGTCCCAGCTACTGGGAAGGCTGAGACAGAATTTCTTGAACCCACAAGGTGGAGGTTGCAGTGAGCTGAGATGATGCCACTACACTCCCGCCTGGCAACAACAGAGCAAAAAAAAAAAAAAAAAAACCTTATATTTTTACAGACTATATTATTTTAAATGTGGTTATTCCAGAGATTGATGGTGGTGATGTCTGCATAACAATATGGATTTACTTAATGCTACAGAACTCTGTACACTTAAACATGCTTAAAATAATTTTATATTATGTATATTTTACCACAGTAATAAATACGGAAACAAATAGTATGGAGGGGCCAGGTACAGTGGCTATCTCCTGGAATCCCAGCACTTTGGAAGGCCAAAGCAGGAGGATCACTTGAGGTCAAGAGTTAAAAACCAGTCTGGGTAACATAGTGAGACCCTCCTCTCTACAAAAAATACAAAAATTAGCTAGGTATGGTGGCATGCACCTATAGTCCCAGCTACTCGGGAGACTGAGGTCGGAGGATTGTTTGAGCCCAGGAGGTCGAGGTTGCAGTAGGCCAGGATTGCACTACTGCACTCCAGCCTGGGTGACAGAGTGAGACCCACCATCTCATAAAGAAGAAAAAAAAAGGGGGAGGAAACTGGAGAGGGCAGTTTCTTTCCCTTCAGACTATCAAAGCAAGGAAAAAAGTAGTTCTTTATGTCTTTTTGCCAAGAACTCTCAGTTCTTAGTCATCTGTTGTGTTTTACAGTCTACTTTATCTGATACTAATATAGCCAGTCCAGTTTTCTTACGAGTATTTGCAGGGTATGTAATTTTCTGTCCTTTCACTTTTAACCTGTTTTGATTTTTGAGGTAGAGTCTCACCTTCTCACCCAGGCTGGGATGCAGTGGCATGATCTTGGCTCACTGCAACCACCTTCACCTCTGCGGTTCATGCGATTCTTGTGCCTCAGCCTTCCAAGTAGCTGGGATTACAGGCACGTACCACCATGCCTGGCTGGTTTTTGTATTTGCAGTAGACATGGAGTTTCACCATGTTGGCCAGGCTGGTCTCGAACTCTCGACCTCAGGTGATCCACCCCATCCTTGGCTTCCTAAAATGCTGGGATTACAGGTGTGAGCCACCACGCCTTGCTTTTCACGTGGATTTCATTTACCATCTGGTATCATTTTTTTCAGCCGGAAGGGCTCTCTTTAGTATTTCTTTTTTCTTTTTCTAAGGTTCCCATCAGATGGGTAACGTGCTGAAGTCATAACAAGGTTTGAAGGAGGCATGTCACACACATGAGCGTGAAAACCCAATTATCATGCTTACGAACTACAGAGGATTTCTTTAGTATTTCTTCTAAGTCAGGTCTGCTAACTATGAAGGCTTGTAGTTTTTTTTGTTTTTTTTTTTTGTCTGGGACTGTCTTGTATTTTTATTTTTGAAGGATAGTCTTGTTAGATGTATTAGTTTTTTATTGCTGAATTAAAAATTACCAAAATTGTAGCCCTCAAACCACCCCCAGGCAGGTGCAGTGGTCTGTGCCTATAGTCTCATCTACACAGGAGGCTAAGACTGGAGAATCACTTCAGCACAGGAGTTTGAGGCAGCTGTAGTGTGCTGTGATCATGCCTATGAAATAGCCTGCACTCCAGCCTGGGAAATAAGCAAGACACTGTCTCTTAAAAAAAGTAAAATTTAAATAAATAAATGGAGTTTTTAATTATTTAAAAAACACCACCAAATATTATCTCACAAGTTTCTGTAAGTGAGAAGTCTGAATATGGCTTATCTGGACTTTTTGCTCAGGGTCTCACAATGCCTACAATCAAGGAGGTTGGTCGGGGTTGTGGTTTCATCAGAGGCCCGGGAGTTCTCTTCCAGGCTTACATAGTTGTGGGCAGTATTAATTTTCTTGGAGCAGTAGAGTTTGGAGTAGCCTTCCTCTTAAAGACCAGTGGAAAAAATCTCTTTGATCTCAGGGAAGACTAAAGCCCCCTTTTAAGGGGCTCACCTAATTAAGTCAAGACTACTCACAAAACTTGGTGAAGTCAAAGTCAAACTGATTAGGGAGTTTAATTAACATCTGTAAAATCCCTTCACCTTTGCCATGTAATGTAACCTAATTATGGAAGTGATATCCATCACATTCATAGGCCTCACTCACATTCTAGGGGAGGTGTGTATGCCAAGGGGTGGCAATTTTAGGCACCATCTTGGAATTCAGCCTACCACACTGGATAGGGAATTCTTTGTTGATTTTTTTTTGTTTGAGCACTCTGAATATGCTGCTGCTTCCTTGTCTCCATTGTTTCTGGTGAGAAGTCAGCTGTTAATCTTATTATGGGTCCCCTGTAGTGATGAGTAGATTTCTCTTGCCACTGTATTCAAGATTTTGCTTTTCTTTGGCTTTTAACAGTTTTACTGTGATGTTTGTTGGGTGGGAATCTCTTTGTGTTTATCCTACTTAGAGTTCATTGAGCTTGGATGTATAGATTAAGGGTTTAGTCAAATTTTTTAAGTTTTCAGCCATTATTTATTGTTTCTTTCTCTCATCGTGGGACTCCCATTACATGTGTGTTGATAGGCTTGTTGGTATCCTACATGTCCCTGATGCTCAATATTTTTTTCTTTCTTTCTGCTTTTCAGAATGGACAATTTCTTGATGTGTCTTCAAGTTTGCTGATGCTTTTGTCTGCCAGTTTGAATCCACTGTTGATCCCCTTCAGTTAATTTTTCATTTCAGCTATTATACTTTTCAGCTGTAGAGGTCCAATTCAGTGTTTTTTAAATAATCTTTTTGTTGAGGTTCTCTATTCCTTGAATCATTGTCATCATGCTTTCTTTCAGTTCTTTAAGCATGGTTTCCTTTAATTTGAACATATTGATAGCTGCTTGGAAATCCTGGACAACTGAACAGCTGAACCACCCCAGAGACAGTTTCTGACTTTTTATCCTCCTGTGGCTCACACTTTCCAGTTTCTTTGCATGTCTCATAATTTTTTGTTAAACTGAACATTTTAGATAATACGTTGTAGAGACTCTAAGTTAGATTGCCTCCTGCCCCTCCCCAAAGGGGAGGTGGTTGTTGCTATTTATTTTTTTTAAGGGACTTGCCCACATTAAGTCCCTTAAGTAGTATGAGGTGGTGATAGCACAGATCAATTTTTTTTTTTTTTTAAGCCAGGTTTTCTAAGGGTCACCCTGAGTCAGTTTGTCAGCTTATCTCAGTGGTCAGAAATGACTGGTCAATGGTTATACATGGCTACTTGAGCCAGTGAGGCTTCAGCCTTTTTCCTTTTTTAAGAGACAGGATCTTGCTCTGTTGACCAGGTTGATCTTGAACTCCTGGCCTCAAGCAGTCCTCCCACCTTGGCCTCCCAAAGTACTAGGATTACAGAGGTGAGCCACTGCACCTGACCAGCTTCTGCTTTTTGCCAGTGCAGGTTGGGAAACAAAGTCAAAGTTCAGGCAGTTTACAAGTTTGCCCCAGCTTTTACTTCATGCCGTCTTCTCATATCCATGGCTCTCCCGTGTCTGTGAAGGGTCTCATTCAGCCATGGATGTTTAGATAACTAGGGTCCTCTCCAGCTGAGCATGCATACAGCTTTGTGTAAGCACAGATACTTTTTTTTTTTTTTTGAGACAGAGTCTTGCTCTATCGCTCACGCTCGAGTGCAGTGGCACGTGATCGCGGCTCACTGCAACCTCCACCTCCCAGGTTCAAGTGATTCTCTTGTCTCAGACTCCCAAGAAGCTGGGATTACAGGCATGTACCACTATGCCCAGCTAATTTTTTGTATTTTTAGTAGAGACAGGGTTTCACCATGTTGGTCAGGCTGGTATCAAACTCCTGACCTCATGATCCGCCCACCTCAGCCTCCCAAAGTGCTAGGATTATAGGCGTGAGCCACTGCGCCCGACATCACACAGATTTTCAGACCTCCACAGATACCTGGGAGTTAATCAAGGCCCCACCATGGCTATGTAATTCTTCTGGTAAGTCTGCTGGTTTGTTGCTTGCCCCCACTATTGCAACCTTGGGTTGCTGCAATATTAGCCTTCCCCACTGTTTGCTGCCAATATTGCTGTTGGTTTCAACAATAGTCCTGCATTTGGGACTTCTATATTCTACTCCTGACCAGTGGCCCCGCTCCAGCAGTGATGGTGTTGGTTTTCACAGCTTGCCACATCCTGGTGGAACTACCATTGATAGAGCTGGTGGAACTACCATTGATAGAGCTGGTGGAGCATGGTAACAATAGCCCTAGGTTAAAACACACAGACTTCTGGCCGGGCACGGTGGCTCATGCCTGTAATATCAACACTTTGGGAGGCAGAGGCGGGTGGATCACCTGAGGTCAGGATTTTGAGACCAGCCTTGCTAACATGGTGAAACTCCATATCTACTAAAAATACAAAAATTAGCCAGGCGTGGTGGTGGGTGCCCGTAATCCCAGCTACTTGGGAAGCTGAGGCAGGAGAATTGCTTGAACCCGTGAGGCGGAGGTTGCAGTGAGCCGAGGTCACACCACTGCACTCTAGCCTGGGCAACAAGAGTGAGGCTCCTTCTCAAAAACAAAAACAAACCCACATACAGACTTCTGCTCTTCTTAACTGAGTTGAGTAGTTTTTCTTGAATGATTACTTTTCAATTTGCTGTACACCTGTGCCTACTTTCCTGAGTTCTGATATGGTGGTTTGACATGTTTGTCTAGTTTTTTTCATTGAATTTTGGAGAGAGGCTCTGTTGAGCTTCTCACTCTACTATTCCAGCAGTTCCCCCTTTACCTTTTTATTTTATACCTTTCTTTTAGGTTCTCATATTTTTAAGAGAAATGGTCTTATTCATATTATGTTTTTCTTTACATTATTATGCTTTTACTCTTAATTTATGGGTGCTCAGAAACACTTTTTATGCAGTGTTTAAATGTTTTTAGAAGCCTCTTAATCAAATATTCCCAGGCCCCTTGAACATAGTAGTTGTTGAGATTTCCATTAAATGCTCATTTAGTCCAGTTTTAAAGGTTTATTTAATATCTGCTTTGGGTCAGGTACTATAACCATAGTGTGACTTTAGAGCATGGACTTTGAAGTTGAACGTGTGCAAGAATCCTCTCTCTGTTAATGGACGTGTGACCTTGAACAAGTTACTTAATTCATCTCTTTTGAATGTCTTCAGCCATAAAATAAAACTTCAGAGGAGTAAATGTGACTTAAGGCATAATATTTGCCCTACATTAAGTATTCAGTAAGTGATAACCTGTGAGAATGTGTGAGAAGAATGTATAATAATAGTTTCTACTTTATTATTAAGGTAAGTGACAGTATTTTCTTTCTTTCTTTCTGTTTTTTAAGAGACAGGGTCTTACTATATTGCCCAGAGGCTTGCCTTGAACTCTTGGCCTCAAGCAGTCCTCCCGAGTAGCTGGGATTACAAACATGAGCCACTGCACCTGGCTCATTTTAAAGATGGTAAAACTCAGATTAGAGAAGGAAAGTAATTTGGCATGATCATACTGTTAATGAGTTCCAGAAAGAGGACTTGAACCCGGGTCTGCTTGACTAATTCATTTTTCCCTGCTACTTCCAGGAATCAGAAAAGGCGTCAAGGGCTGGGCACAGTGGCTCACGCCTGTAATCCCAGCACTTTGGGAAGCTGAGGCGGGTGGATCACCTGAGATCAGGAGTTTGAGAACAGCCTAGCCAGTGTGGTGAAATCCCGTCTCTCCTAAAAATACAAAAAAATTAGCTGGGCGTGGGGGCACATGCATGTAATTCCAGCTACTCGGGAGGCTGACATAGGAAAATCGCTTGAACCCAGGAGGTGGAGGTTTCAGTGAACCGAGATTACACATGGCACTCCAGCCTGGGTGACCATGTGAGACTCTGTCTCCAAAAAAAAAAAAAAAGAAAGAAAAGGTGTCACAAATTTGTGGTTAGCTCCTATCATTGGTACAAAGCAAATATTGAATTATACTTACTTATGTTTATTTGCATTTTCCCCCCACCCCATGCAATGTGTCAACAACTTCCACTACAGAAGTGGTATACCAATTATTTGAACCTTGTGTGTTTCTCTAAGATACAGCCTTAGTGAATAAAACCTGGAATTTCTTAGGTGAGTGGAAAAATAAGAGGCTTTAAACTCTTCATCCACAAATATGAGCATCAAAACTTGGACACTTTTTTAAAAAATTTTCTTTTTTATTGGGGTTGAGGTGGAGGTTTCACTGTGTTGCCTAGGCTGGTCTCAAATTCCTGGGCTCAAAGGATCCGCCTACCTCAGGCTCCCTAGTAGCTGGGACTACAGGCACATGCCACCTCATTTGGCTCTCATGAACACTTTTGATACATAATGATGTAAGTAGCTATAAAAAGTATACTTAGAAAAATTTTGTTAGCTTGAAAGCCTCTGAGCCTAAAACATTGTATATACATGTTTTTATCACAGTATACTCCAAAAATTATGTACTGTCTTACAGAAACCTCCCCAGTGGTATTCCATCTCTTTAATTCTCTTTCCTGACCTATGTCTGTTCTGTGACACCTACTCTGCTTGGGTATCCTCTTATAATTCTTAACTGTGTCATAAAATCAGCTAATGCAGGGACAATGTTCATGTACTTAGTTCATGGTAGATTCTTTTTGGAGGAGAGGGGTATCCATTATAGTTGATTCTTTTTTTTTTTTTTCCCCTCAGGCAGGGTCTCACTCTGTTGCCCAGGCTGGAGTGCAATGGTGCCATCTCAGCTTGCTTCAGCCTTGACCTCCTGGGCTCAGGTGATCTCCCACTTCAGCTTCCCGAGTAGCTGAGACTACAGGCGCGTGCCACCATGCCTGGCTAATTTTGTATTTTTAGTAAAGATAGGGTTTTGCTGTGTTGCCAAGGCTGGTCTCAAACTCCTGAGTTCAAGTGATCAGCCCACCTCAGCCATCCAAGGTGCTGGGATTACAGACACGAGCCAGTACACCCAGCCCATCATGGTAGATTTTTTTTTTTTTTGAAACGGAGTCTCACTCTTGTCCCCCAGGCTGGAGTGCAGTGCCGTGATCTCGGCTCACTTCAATCTCCGCCTCCCTGGTTCATGTGATTCTCCTGCCTCAGCCTCCTGAGTAGCTGGATTACAGGCGCTCACCACCATGCCTGGCTAATTTTTGTATTTTTGGTAGAGATGGGGCTTCACCATGTTACCCAGGCTGGTCTCGAGCTCTTGACCTCAGGTGATCGATCCGCCTGCCTCAGCCTCCCAAAGTGCTGGGATTACAGGCGTGAGCCACTGCACCTGGCCTCATGGTAGATTCTTAATGCCTTTTATGCTGTATACCTATTAGCATTCTAAGTAACATCATTTTAATGGCTAATGAGCTGCCATAATCAATATTTATAGATGTCATGGTTTAAAATCTTACCATGCTTCCAAGTAAGATTTCAGGGCTAGAGATAAAGGATCTGGAATGATTTCCTTTTCTTACAAACTCTGCAACTCAGAGTAGAGGGGAAGGTATTGGAAGGTGGAGAGAAAGGTAGCCAAAGCACTTAGAAATCAATTTTAAGTTATGAGGAAAAGAACCAGAATATTCTGCTCTCCAGCTCCACCTCAAACACTTATTATACCCAACAGTTAAAGAAGATATAGTAGCCAGAAAATATTTTAAATTGTGCTAACCTGATTATGTATTGAAACTTTTGATGGCAAGTTGCAGCTTCTCTTAGCCATGGTTTATTTAGGGGATTCTTAGACAAAGAGTTACTTTCCATTTCTAATAAAAAGATTTTTATGTTAAGTGATTTGAGTACTGTCAGGCTGTTAGAACAATAAACATTCTTTGTGGAGCTTTATGAAAGGAGTAAAGTATTGTAATGGCACTACTGTCAATCTGCAAATTTAAAGCATATGTGTGTGTATAGTGTTTAATGTTATGATGTCTAGTTGCTGTTATTATAGCTAATCACTGACTAGAAGAGTTTATTAATACATGTATCACTCATGTGTTAGAGAATTTAGACTTATTAAACATTCATTTTCATGTTTTTTATAGTTTTCCAGGTAATACTTCAAGCTTTGAAGAAACAGCTTAGTTTTGTTCTTTTATAATATAGGTGGCAAACTGTTTTGTATATATATATAAAAAGAGAGAGGTAGAGAGAGAGATAGGGTCTTGCTGTGTTGGCCAGGTTGGTGTTGAACTCCTGGCTTCAAGCAGTCATCCTGCTTCAGCCTCCCAAAGTGCTGGGATTACAGGCACGAGCCATCGTGCCTGGCCAAAACTGTTTCATACGACTATTCTTAGAGGTTTATTAAGTTATTTATTGTAGAGAGCAACTCAGTCTTAAATTACAGTTTTTATTTAGAATCTTACCTTTCTTTAGCATAGAAAAACTTTAGCTTGTTTTATCAGATTTCTAAATTATGAAGGAATACTTTCCTTGCTGAATAATCGAGAATTAATTGACTTTTCTGTATTACTGAGGAACTTCAGCTACTCAGAATATAATCAGAGAAGCTAATTAAGGAAGTAGAAAAGAAGAGCGAAGAGGTAAATAAATAACAAGTCTATATACTTTTTTTTTTTTTTTTTTTTTTGAGGTAGAGTCTCACTCTGTCACCCAGGCTGGCGTGCAGTGCGTGGTGTCAGCTCACTGCAACCTCCGCTTTCCAGGTTCAAGCAATTCTTGTGCCTCAGCCTCCCGAGTAGCTGGGACTACAGGCATGCGCCACCATGCCCGGCTAATTTTCGTATTTTTAGTAGAGACGAGGTTTTACCATATTGGGCAGGCTAGTCGTGATCTCCTGACCTCTAGTGATTCACCCACCTCGGCATCCCAACACACTGGGATTACAGATGTGAGCCACCGCGCATGGCCCAAGTCTATGTACTTTTGAGTTACCAAGTTTTTAGAGATGAAATACTATCCTCTCACGATCTGCATCTTGTTTAGCATAACCCTACCAAAGTCAGGTTATTGCTTCAGTTGATTATTGCTATATAAAAACCCTAAAATTTGGTGACTGAAAACAGTTATAATTAAACATTGACTTCATTACAGTTCTACAGTTTGGTCAGGTCTTAGAAGTCGTGGCTTGTCTCTATTCCACTTGATATCTGTGGGGCCACTTGACAGGGACTGGAGGATTTATTTTTGAGATAACTCAGTCATATGGCTGGCTGCCAACTGGGATCTCAGATGGGGATGTAGATCAGGCTGTCAGTTCTCCTTCATGGGGAGAGCTAGACTTCTCACAGAATAACGGTGACAGGATCGCAAGGGAGAATGTCTTTCTGGACAAATGTTCCAAGAAAACAGGCCCCATTTCACAAATGTTTGATCAAAGGCAGTCACATGGCCAAGCCAATGTGAGAGAGGATACAGAAAGATATTTAAATATTGAGTGTCGTGGTTTGTTGTAGGCTACCAAAGTAGCTACTACGACTGCAGTGTTCCTTCTCATTCTATAGCAAAGTAGCCTTTCTGGAGGACAACTTGAAGACTTAACATTTATGGTCTTTGGCCTAGTAATTTCACCTTTAGGGTTTATCCTAAGGAAAATATTTAAACTCCCTGGATTTGTATCAAGGCTTCATCCAGTTTTCATCCATTGCATTTTGCCCAGAGTTAGATAGCTGGTTAATGCAGGAATTCAGATTAAAGCCAGATTTTCTAGTTACAGAACTGTGTGCTTCATCATTGTACTATACAGCCTCTCACCCAGGGATGTCTATATATAATCATGTTAATGATATGAGAAACTGATAATATATTTAATAAAAATAAGATTTGTATATATAAAAATCTAAAAGGCTATATACTGAAATGGAGTATCTACAAGTCAGTATGTATGTTTTTTAATTGTAAGGATATCTTTTATAAGTCCACCATGCAAACTCAGTATATTCACATGTATATGTTAATGTTTTGTTTTGTTTTGTTGAGACAGAGTCTCACTCTGTTGCCCAGGCTAGAGTGCAGTGGTGCAATTTTGGCTCACCGCAACCTCCGCCTCTTGGGTTCAAGTGATTCTCCTGCCTCAGCCTCCGAGTAGCTGGAACTACTGGCACATGCCTCCACACCTGGCTAATTTTTATACTTTTGGTAGAGACGGGTTTTGCCATGTTGGCCAGGCTGGTCTTGAACTCCTGACCTCAGGTGATCTGCCCACCTCAGCCTCCCAAAGTGCTGGGATTACAGGTGTGAGCCACCGCACCCAGCTGTCACATGTATATGTTTTATATATATATATATATATATATATATATATATATATATATATATGCTTTATATATATATGTTTTATATATACATATATATACATATATATATATGTTTTTTATATATTTTAATTTTGCTCTGAGTACTCAAATACTGGTCTCCACCCTTTCATTCAAACATCAAAGAGCTGTGTGATAAATTGTGGCTGTAAATGCTACATGTAATGAATCTTGGAAGAGTATTCCACTCTCCCCTTCCCACCCCCCCTTTACACTGTAAATGCAATGTAAATATAACCCTTGAGGAGGATGTCTTGAGATCCTTGTAGTCCATAGCTACCTGATGCGCCATGTGTAGAAGCTTAGAAAATACGAGTACTTACTGAATAGAGCTTCTTAACCAATATTCTTTAACTGGCTTCCACATCATAGTTTTACTTATAATGACTTTACACTCCATTCTCACAGTATTATTCCAGATCACTGCCCTTAAAGAGGTAAAATATTATCGCCCATATCTGTCCCAGCTAAGCTAAACCAGAATTACTTGGTGATTGTACAAAATATTTCACATTTGTTAAGTCTAGGGCAGCAGTTACTCGCTCTGTCAGCCAGGCTGGAGTGCAGTGGAACAACCTTGGCTCACTGCAACCTCCGCCTCCTGGGCTCAAGCGATTCTCCTGCCTCAGCCTCCTGAGTAGCTGGGATTACAGGCGTGTGCCACCATGCCCGGCTAATTTTTGTATTTTTAGTAGAGATGGGGTTTCACCATGTTGGCCAGGCTGGTCTCGAACTCCTAGGACAGCAGTTCTTGACCCTGGATGCACTTGAGAATCATTTGAAAATACTGATGTTCAGATTCCACCCTAGATCAGTTGCATGAGATTCTCTAGTTGGGGTCACTTGAGTGTGTTTCTTAGGATTGGACAAGTTGGGAAGATACCAGAAAATAGTTTTGCATTTTAAAGATTGTCCAAAAAAGGTGTTAGACTATTAATAGACAGTTTTATTTCAGCATAAGCCTGTAGGATTATGTAAATCTTCATGAATTGTTATGAATTAATTTTCCTTTAAAATAGAATTATTACTGCACAGTTTTCATTAGAGATTACTCATTGAAAACCTTGTGTGAGCTCTCCAATGAGTCTTGTTGCTAATTCACAAATGAAGAATATGGACATTGTAGGAAAAGTATCTGGAATTCCTTGGTTTATGCATTTAAGCTAGTCTAGATAATTTATTCTCTACTGTTTTGGAAATTATACCATAAAGGATACTTCTTTTAAAATAATGAGGAATTGTATCACTGGAAGGCATGTCCTTATTTTTTAAAGAAAGAAACTAAATACGTTGGCTTAGTGACAATCTACATTTCAAAGGTTCTCTGGACTAAAAGCTTATTCTTCATTTAAATGACTTCTTCTCAGCCTTATTAAGAGTTCATCTAGGTTATAAACCATATCTTCAGTTATTCATGCTGTTTCAGATTGGGTAAAACAGGTATCAAAAGTACTGAAGGGCGAAGCAATAGCTTAAGCACTTCTCAGTTTATCTTTTATCTCTAGATGTAGATATTTGGAGAAATGCAGCTGTTTAATGAGAACTGTAGTGGGGCATCCATTTACATCTCTTAGGATTGGTTGAATAGAGTATGGCCTATTGAATATACTTTTGATGTTGTTGCCAGTCTCTTTTCAAATGTACACATGACACTATCTGAAGAAATACTAGAAACACCTAGTAAACATTTTTCTAATATCTATTGTTAAGCTATATTCAGGTGATCACATTTTGAGGCTTGGTTTTCTGCTTGGCTATCAGTGATAATCAGGTAACATATAGGGTATCTGTGAGCTGCTGACTTTAATAGGTCAGCCTGTGTAAGTGTATAAGACGTACCTTTTTGGAGACCAATAATGTGGTAGTTTCCTGTGCTTAGACTTGAAGGGAGCACTTGTTTTAGACCTCTATACTATGGTTTCAGAAATCTTTTCCTTAGTATATAATATCCATTTGTATTCCTGATGATCTTACCCTGTGTGATTAGTAATACTTTTTGTGGAAAATGGCTGGTTTCTCTTTTATAAAAATAGTAGTTTAAGAGTATCCGGCATACACATATCTCTTTTAACATTTTATTGCTTTGCAGTTTTGTTCCTGGTATATTAGAACAAATAGCAACAAAATAACATTGAACAATTCTCTTCAGGTTTTTAGTCTTGTTCTTTTCTAGTTCTTTGAATGTCCCAGGATCTTGTAATTATTTCATCACTTTTTCATGAGCCAAGCAAAATGTATTCTCATCTTGCAAATGAAAAGCAAGATACCCAGGCCGGGCGCGGTGGCTCACGCTTGTAATCCCAGCACTTTGGGAGGCCGAGGCGGGTGGATCACGAGGTCAGGAGATCGAGACCACAGTGAAACCCCGTCTCTACTAAAAATACAAAAAATTAGCCGGGCGTGGTGGCGGGCGCCTGTAGTCCCAGCTACTCGGGGAGGCTGAGGCAGGAGAATGGCGTGAACCCGGGAGGCGGAGCTTGCAGTGAGCCGAGATTGCGCCGTTGCACTCCAGCCTGGGCGATAGAGCGAGACTCTGTCTCAAAAAAAAAAAAAAAAAAAAAAAAAAGAAAAGCAAGATACCCAGCAGCTTGAGTATTACCCCGAATTTCTCCAGAAGAGTACAAATATCCAAGTAGACTATAAACCCTTGTTTAATTCTGTTTATTAAATCAACAAATTGAGAACATTCTGTACTTAATACATCGGTATATTCATACTGTATTTGGCAGGGAGGGGGGCTTTCCTTCAATAAAGCAATCTCTATTCTAATGGTTAAAGTTAGATAAATAACTTCACCTAAAAATGTGAATTCTCTAAGAAGCAGAGTTTATTTTGTGGTCTGATAGTTTTGTAAGTTCAAATTAGCTAGGCAAATTCTAAATGACAATAAATTTTATTATGAAGGGCTGGTTCAAGAAAAAGGTATTAAAAGGTGGGGAAAAGGTAACTGTTGGAGGAATCTGACCTCGCCTTACCAAGTGACCCGGTAATGGGACAAACTGACATTTATGTGCCTTCTGATGGAAAGCATCAACATTCCTGCCATTTAGGAACGTTACTGCCAACAATGCAAAACAAAGCTGGTCATGAGGAAACAGACAAACCCAAATGTAGAATGTTGCTCTGAACTCTTGTCAATGTCTTGAATGACAACAAGACAGGGGGTGACTCTTCTAGATTAAAGGTGACTAAAGAAACAACCAGAGGGCTGAGTGCAGTGGCTCACGCTGGTAATCTCAGCACTTTGGGAGGTTGAGGCGGGTGGATCACGAGGTCAGGAGTTCAAGACTAGCCTGGCCAACATGGTGAAACCCCGTCTCTACTAAAGATAAAAAAAATTAACCGGGCATGGTGGCGCGTGCCTGTAATGTAATCCCAGCTACTCGGAAGGCTGAGGCAGGAGGCGGAGGTTGCAGTGAGCCGATATCACGCCATTGCACACCAGCCTGAGTGACAAGGGAGACTGTCTTAGAAAAAAAAACAAAAAAAACCACCACCAGAGGTGGGAGGATCCCTCCAGCCTGAGTGCCTGTAGCGCGCTAGGATCTTGCCTCTGTACTCCACCCTTGGCAGCACAGGGAGACCCTCTTTTTTTTCCTGTCTTCTTTGATAAAGTTGGTAATCTATTTTATAGTTTTCCAAAGAAATGTTACTAAGTAGTGGTAACAAATTAGCTAGCATTTGGCAAATAACAATTAACAAAGGCATATTTTGAATGTGGAATAAGATAGTTTTATAGACTCAGTGGATTCCAGGAAACCAACTTAACTTTTTTGAGATGCAGATAATTACAGTTCTCTGCTCTTTTAATGTTAGTTTGGGCCCTGACATAGCTTTAAGTGACTGTTAATATTGGGTTTCTTATATAGAACCCTTGAGAGCCATCCAGATTATTTGAGCCTCTGTCTTTGCTTCAGATTTATAATGAAACGTGATTTGCAGAACTTTTGAACTCCATGAACAAAATTAAAGTCTAAAGTAGTCCAGGGTTACTCAAACTCATCTTCTTCAGCATTTACTAGTATATACCTATACAAATAGATGAAGGCTGTGGCTTAGTTTTTGGTTCTTGACCCATGCTGTACTTTACTTTTGCTTGTCTCCCATCTTACCTGTCTGTGATCACTGTGCCCATATCGGCTGATCTATGTTATTTCCCACAAATAACATATTTCTTGTATTTCCTACAAATATTATTTCATACAGATGGTTGTATTTAACACTTTTACCTGTTAAGAAATAAAATGAACAGTAGCTAGGAAGAAAATTGTGGCTTCCACTTTATACTCAGCCTGATACTAAGCAACTTCTCTTAAAATTAGGGGGAAAATATGAATATTAGAGTGAGAGAATACTAAATCTTGCTGTTTAAATTTCAAAAGTTTTAGTCATCTTAAAGTAAGTTAACAATATTTAAGCCTGATTTACATTTAATTTCAGAATTCAGCATTCTTTCTGGGTAAATCTAGAGCATTTAAAGTGGCATCCAAGATAAAACCTTTAAGGGATTTTTGCTATAATTTGCCTCAGTAGTCTGACTCTTGTCCATACACTTCAAAGCAGATAAACCTAAAAATCAACTAGAGCCATCTGTTCTTAATTCTACACCTTAATCCTACATGCAGTTCATCTGTGGCTTCTTATTCTGTAGTAACTTCTCTGTTCTAGTTTTTCTGTTCATAGCTATCAGTTTTCTATTCAAACATATTTATTAACTTCTGGTGCTCACAGGTAGTCACCTTAGCCCCATATTTAGAGTGCAATTTAAAATTTTCAGTTTTATTTCCCATCATTCCCTATGCTTTAGAATATTCAAGAATTATATACTAAATATACCCTGTACTTGTTTCTTCTCTGCATTTAGCTCACACTATTTTCACCATTTTCAACTGTCTTATAGTATGGCTAGCTCTGTGTTAAAAGAGTCCTGGCTGAGGCCATTGCACTCGCGCTATTTTCCTCTAGCATGGGCGACAAGAGCGAAACTCTGTCTCAAAAACAAACAAAACAAAAAAGAGTCCTGGCTGGCCGTATGCGGTGGCTCACACCTCATATTCCAGCACTTTGGGAGGCTGAGGTGGAAGGATCCCTTGAGCCCAGGAGTTCAAGACCAGCCTGAGCAACTTAGGGAGACCCTGTCTCTAAAGGGAGGGAGGGGAAGCAGAGAGACTGAGGAAAGGAAAGAAAAGGAAGGGAAAGAATGAATGAATCTGGGCCAAATCAATTGTCAGTTCTTCCGTGCTTTTCATATTATACAAATGGCATTATGCTATATAATATACTGTTCTGAAACTTTTTTTTTTTTTTTTGAGGTGGAGTCTCGCTCTGTCGCCCAGGCTGGAGTGCAGTGGCATGATCTCATCTCACTGCAACCTCCGCCTCCCGGGTTCAAGCGATTATCCTGCCATAGCCTCTGGAGCAGCAGGAATTATAGGCTCATGCCACCTCGCCTGGCTAATGTTTGTATTTTTAGTAGAGATGGGGTTTCACTGTGTTGGCCAGGCTGGTCCTGAACCCCTGACCTCAAGTGATCCACCCGCCTCGGCCTCCCAAAGTGCTGGGATTATAGGCATAAGTCACCGCACCCGGCCTGAAACTTTTTACATGTCATACATTCTAGACAGCTTTTCTGATTAACCTATGGCTGAGTTATATTTTGTAAAAAGCTGTGTAATATAAGTTTGTAATGTAAGATTTATTGTTTCTGGTCTTTTTTGTTTTTTTTTGTTTCTATTACAAACAATGCTAAAATATTTTTGTATGTGTGGAAATATTTGTAGGATTAATTCCCATTGAAATTGTTCATTCAAAAGTTAAGTGCATTTGATAGAGTAATGGATAATGTATTCACCAAAATGCCCCCCTTTTTTTGAGACCGTCTCCCTCTGTCACCCAGGCTGAAGTATAGTGAGTGATATGATCACAGCTCATGCAGCCTCAGCCTCGAAGGCTGAAGCCACCCTGACACCTTATCTTCCCACTACAGGCATGTGCCACCATGCCCAGCAAATTTTATTATTTTTTTTAAACAGTTTCACTCTTGTTGCCCAGGCTGGAGTGCAGTGGCGCGATCTTGGTTCACTGCAGTCTCCGCCTCCCGGGTTCAAGCATTCTGCCTCAGCATCCCGAGTAGCTGGGATTACAGGCATCCGCCACCATGCCTGGCTAATTTTTGTATTTTTAGTAGAGACAGGGTTTCACCATATTGGCCAGGCTGGTCACGAACTCCTGACCTCAGATGATCCACCCGCCTCGGCCTCCCAAAGTGCTGGGATTACAGGCATGAGCCACCACGCCCAGCCTGCCCAGCTAATTTTTTATTTTTTGTAGAGATGGGGGTCTCACCATGTTGCCCAGCCTGGTCTCAAACTCCGGTGATCCTCCCACCTCAGCCTTCCAAAGTACAGGGATTACAGGCTTGAGCCATTGTGCCCAGCCAGTTTGTAGTATTTTTAACCATGGAAATTCAACTTTTTATATGCTTATTTTCTAACCTTCTTGATTGGTGTATGTTTCATAAGGGCCGGGTCTGCATCTTATTCATCATTATAAATAATGATTCTCCCTTATCCAGCATGGTACCCTTTTATAGATGATCAGTAAATAATAGTTTAGTCCTCCTGAAGCTGTAGGTAAAAAACCTCTCCCTTCAATCATTTTATAAAAGTTAAATAAATTGAAAGTGACCAGTCACAGGAGTTTCAGCAGTGATAGTTCAGTACCTTAAACAAACAACAACAACAAAAAAAACCCCACATTTTGCACTTAGTTATTTTAATCAGTTACATTGAATTACAAGTCCTTGTAATGATCAGGAAGACGTTTAACAGGCTAAGTTAACCACTGCATATGTAATGGGCAAGTGATGTTTGAATTTCTTGATGTGACTTTAAACTCTAAAGCAGTCCTCATGCAAAAAGAGAAATCATAACCAGTTAAGAAAACTAAAAGAACTTTCTTAAGCTAATCATGGTCGTCTAAATTTAAGTATATAAACTGTCAGACTATTAGCTAATCATAGAAGGGAAAGGACTTTTCTCCCTCACCCCTCCCCCTTTCTATTAGAGTGAATCAGATATAATCATGATTGTGTCAAAAGTTCAAAAGGGAAAATGGAAGGTAAAATGAGCTGAATTGGCACTCTTCTCTCAACATTGTACCTGTAAGCTTGATATGTTGTTTCGGAGATTAACTTTATAGACTTCCGTACCCAGAAGTATGAAAATTCTTAGGGGACTCTTTTCACAAGCTTGATCTTAACGTATTTGAATAAAGAGAGCAGTTAATCCCCTTTGTAAAGTAATTTGAGAGGAGGGAATTCAGAATGTAAAATCTCACCTGCAGAAAACACTCAACTCTGTAAAGGCCTTTTTATCTTTAAGACACTTACAAAGACTTAATATTTTAATGTGGAAGGGTGAACTTGGTTAAAAAGCCAATAGATGAAATTAGAGAGAAATAATCCAGTGCTTTCTTTCTGGGGATTATTCTACTCTCCAGGGGACCTAATTTTATTCCCTCTGGGGAATGAGAATACCCTCTGTACAACAAGCCAGCATCTTTAAATATAAGCTTGACTTTTAGTATAATAAGAGTCTTGTTAGGTGCAATTTTTTCCTTAGTCATTAATACAATGAACAAATGTTGTGGTTACCTGGGAAAGAAAATTCAAGTGCTTTTAAATCTCTTGTGAGATTTGGTTTCATGCTTGAAACCTATACACTGTTATGCCCAATAGCATCTGTTGAAAATTCTAAGCTATAAGGTATACAACATACAGAAGTTAATACACTTAGGAAAAAATTGAGACCACTACAAAATGGATTTAAGGTCCTGAATAAAAAGCTTTTCTTGTGCTGAATGACAGCTACTTACCAGTGGCATTAAGCTTAACAAATAAGTAGAATTTTCTTAGGAGTGAATATTACAAGATGATGTCCCTGTATACACAGTAGGAAGCCAGTCTTTCCTTTAGGTGGCACTTAACTTTTTTCTTCCAATTGTAAAACACTTGACAGTTCTATGCAAATTCTGTGCTAATTAGTTCAAAGTCTGAATTAACGGACCGAATATAATCTAAGAGAATATGTAGTGTTGAGTAGTATTTTTGGTAGGGTATGGCGTCAGTTATTGTGTTAAGTCATTTCTGTCTCCTACAAACTTTGTGATATTTTACACATTTTAAAATCTTTTTGGCTGGGCACGGTGGTTCATGCCTGTAATCCCAGCACTTTAGGAGTCCAATACAGATGGATTGCTTGTACTCAGGAGTTCAAGACCAGCCTGAGCAACATGGTGAAATCCTGTCTCACCAAAAGTACAAAAATTAGCCAGGTGTGATGGCATGTGTCTGTAGTCTCAGCTACACAGGGGGTTGAGGTGGGAGAAATCATTTGACCCCGCCATGATCATGCCGCTGCTCTCCAGCCTGGGTTACAGAGTGAGACCCTGTCTCAAATAAAATAAAATCTGTCTTCTCCTTTTTTTTTTTTTTTTTTTTTTTGAGAGAGGGTCTCATTTGTTGCCCATGCTGGAGTGCAGTGGTGCAATCATAGTTCACTACAGTCTTGAACTCCTGACTCCTGGGCTCAAGAGATCCTCCCACCTCAGCCTCCCAAGTAGTTAGGACTACAGGCACATGCCACCATACCCAGTAAATTTATTTTATTTTTTGTAGAGATGGAATCTTCTTATGTTTCCCAGGCTGGTAACTCTTGGCCTCAAGCAGTCCTCCCATCTCAGCCTCCCAAAGCACTAGGATTACAGGCATGAGCCACCATGCCCAGCCTAAAATCTATTCTTAATGATAAAATACTGGTCTCATACCACTCCTAATAGTCTTTAGTGTTTTTAGTCATAAACCATTTTTTATTGGATTTGGTAGCATCTTTTTTTTTTTTTTTTTTTTTTTTGAGTCAGAGTCTTGCTCTGTCACTCAGGCTAGAGTGCAGTGGAGCGATCTTCAGCTCACTGCCACCTCCACCTCCCGGGTTCAAGCAGTTCTCCTGCCTCAGTCTCCCAAGTAGCTGGGATTGCAGGCGCCTGCCATCATGCCCAGCTAAGTTTTGTATTTTTAGTAGAGACAGGGTTTCACCATATTAGCCAGGCTGATCTCTTGCCCAGGCTGGTCTCGAATCCTGACCTTGTGATCGGCCCACCTCCACCTCCCAAAGAGCTGGCATTACAGGCGTGAGCCACCGTGCCAGGCCTAGCACATTTTTTCTTGTTGTTGTTGTCATTGTTGTTGTTTTTGGAGACGGAGTCTCGCTCAGTTGCCCAGGCTGGAGTGCAGTGGCATGATCTCAGCTCACTGCAAGCTCCGCCTCCTGGGTTCACACCATTTTCCTGCCTCAGCCTCCCGAGTAGCTGGGACTACAGGCGCCCACCACTACGTCTGGCTGATTTTTTTGTATTTTTAGTAGAGACGGGGTTTCACCATGTTAGCCAGGATGGTCTCGATCTCCCGACCTCGTGATCCGCCCGTCTCGGGCTTCCAAAGTGCTGGGATTACAGTCGTGAGCCACCACGCCCTGCCGCATATTTTTTCTTTAAAGGGCATCCAGTAAAAGATAGTAGAAATCTTTCTTGTTAGTTTTTTTAAATTTAGAAGTTGACTGAAGTGGCAACAAGTAGCCTTTGCAATCTTATAAAGAACAGTCTCCAGAAATTTTCTTATATTCTGGTGTAACTTCAAAGTACTGGGTGTTATGTTTTCAGTTCTTAAACTTGCCCTTTGCCTTTAGAGGTCTGGGTTTATGAGCTTGGTCTACTGAGTACGATTTAATTTCCTACTAGTGGTAAGACCCACAGACACTGTATGCAGCACTTTCCCTGCTCTTCTTGGCATATTTTAGAAGGCCATTAAGAATAATGTTTTATTTAGGTCTTTTATTATGCAAGATCTAATCTAGTCCTCATAACAAAATATTTTGGTTTCATTTAAAAGCAGCTAAGTGGGCCAGGCGTGGTGGGTCACGCCTGTAATCCCAGCACTTTCGGAGGCTAAGGTGGGCAGATCACAAGGTCAGGAGATGGAGACCATCCTGGCTAACAAAGTGAAACCCCATCTCCACTAAAAATACAAAAAATTAGCCGGCTGTGGTGGCGGGCAGCTGTAGTTCCAGCTATTTGGGAGGCTGAGGCAGGAGAATGGCGTGAACCCAGGCAGCGGAGATTGCAGGGAGCCGAGATCACGCCACTGCACTCCAGCCTGGGCAACAGAGCGAGACTCTGCCTCAAAAAAGAAAAATAAAATCAAAAAAAGTAGTTAAGTGAGCCAGCACAGTGATATGACCCTGCAGTCCCAGCTACCCAGGAGGCCAAGGTGAGAGGATCGCTGGAGCCTTAGGAGTTTAAATCCAGCCTGGGCAATGGAGTGAGACCCTGTCTCTGGGAGAAGAAAAAGAATTTCTACATCAACGGGCAGTGTGATAGGCATTGAGACATAAGTTGGGGTTTTGCTATAATGAATGAGCACCAAGAAAATAAAATTTAAAAAATTAAAAGGTAAGGTATATTTCCCCTATGAGGACTGTTTGCTGAGGTACTAGCTAAGCTGGAGAATAGTCAAGAGCTAGCCTTTTTTCACCCCTGCTTAGTTGATATTTTTAAAGCTCACTGATATAATAGGAAAATGACCTACATTTATGCAAATAACCTCAGGCAGAATGATATCCAAAAGCATGCACGCAAAGGTACATTTAAAAGTTGTATTCTTGTGTAAATACTTTTAAAGAACTAGTGGGCCAGGCAGTGGCTCAGGCCTGTAAGCCTAGCACTTTGGGAGGCTGAGGCGGCAGATCACTTGAGTTCAGGAGTTTGAGACCACCAGCCTGGCCAACATGGTGAAACCCCACCTCTACTAAAAATACAAGAAAATTAGCCAGGCCTGGTGGGGGGTGCCTATAATCCCAGCTACTTGGGAGGCTGAGGCAGGAGAATCACTTGACCCTAGGAGGCGGAGATTGCAGTGAGGCAAGATCGCATCACTGCCTGGGCAACAAAGTGAGACTCTGTCTCAAAAAAAAAAAAAAAGGAACTAGCAAAGTTTTATTTTGTAATGGGTCATTTTAAAAACGTCATGATTTCGGCCGGGTGCGGTGGCTCATGCCTGTAATCCCAGCACTTTGGGAGACCGAGGCGGGCGGATCACCTGAGGTCAGGAGTTCAAGACCAGCCTGGACAACATGGTAAAACCCCATCTCTACAAAAATACAAAAATTAGCTGGGCATAATGGTGAGTGCCTGTAATCCCAGCTACTTGGGAGGCTGAGGCGGAAAAATCATTTGAACCTGGGAGGTGGAGGTTGCAGTGAACCGAGATCGTGCACTCCAGCCTAGGCGACAGAGCGAGATTCTGTCTCAAAAAAAGAAAAAGAAAGTCATGATTTCTTTTGTTAAGGTAATCAGGCTTGCCATATTATCAATTGGCAAGCTTAGATTCCCCCGTTCCCTCATTTTTTTGAAGTTTCCTTAATGTGCTTCAATTTAGGAGTAACTTTTTTTGTTTCAGACAAATCTTCCTATTTTCAAGCTGAAAGAATCTACTGTTAGAAGAAGATACAGTGACTTTGAATGGCTGCGAAGTGAATTAGAAAGAGAGAGCAAGGTAAGAATGATTTGTAATGCAACTTTAAAGCAAAACATTCCAAGTTTTAATGTTTAATATTTCTCAGGAAAATGATATTGAATAAAATGGGTAAAAGCAAATATGATTTCTTTTTTTCAAATAGTTCAGTGTCATTTTATAGGGGTAGAGTCTGTGTAAATTTTCCTTAGAACTCTTTCTCTTGTCTACTTTGGCCCAGTTGAGGTCTTTACTGACTCACACTTTAATAACACTTCTTAGAACCTTCTTGCTATTACTTCCTTCCTTTCCCTCATCGTCCTATTCCATCTTCCCCTCTCCACACACTTAAGCCAAGTTTCTCTTCCTCAATACATTTTATAAATGTCAGTGTATTTCCAATTTTGTTTTAGTGACACATAAGTTTTTTTCATCACACATATGTTCATGTAACAGAAGTTTCATAAAGCGGTAATGACCCCACTCTTTGTGATATGTGCTGATATTCTTCAGATTAGCATTTTTAAATGATGGCCATGATCCACTAATGGGTTGCTGCCTGCAATTTAAAAACACTGTTACATGCCTGATCTTCTCTTAGAATAGAATTTGGTAGCTTTGGCATCAAAATAAATTAAAGCAAGGTCTCACTCTGATGTCTCTCATTTCAGCCCTGCCTCAGAATGACATCAGAGGCAAGGAGTCATGGCAGGACATGGTGTGCTCAGAATGATGAAAAGTTATTTTGTGACTAGAAAGTAGGTAAAAAGGTGTGGGTATGGTAGGAGTCCTGAACTAGATGAAGGCTAGTCTGTACTCATTTCTCAAGTTTAATAAGGGTTTTGGGTTTTTTTTTTCTGTTTCTAGCTTAAGATAAAAGTGGCTGCATATGAGCACAAAATATGCAGATCATAGCATTGCAACAAAAATGTAAAGAAGGCTGGGCATGGTGGCTCATGCCTATAATCCCAGTACTTTGGTAGGCTGAGTCATGAGGATCTCTTGAGCCCAGCAGTTCAAGACCAGCCTGGGCAACATAGTGAGGCCCCATCTCTTCCAAAAATTTTAAATATGAATAAAACTAGAAATACAAAATCTGTGTTAAGAAAGCTCTCAAACTTTACCAAAAGACAAAATAAGACCTAAATAAAGAGGGGCCAGGTGCAGTGGCTTACGCTATAATCCCAGCACTTTAGGAGGCCAGCGCGGGTGGATCACTTAAGCCAAGGAGTTCGAGCCCAGCCTGGGCAACATGCGAAACGCTGTCACTACCAAAAATACAAAAATTAGGCAGGCATGGTGACATGCACCTGTAGTCCTAGCACTCAGGAGGCTGACGCAAGAGGATCACTTGAGCCCAGGAGGCAGAGGTTGCAGTGAGCTGTAGTCTCGCCACTGCACTCCAGCATGGGCACCAGAGCCAGAACCTGTCTCAAAAAAAAAAAAAAAAAAGTGTAATACTGTATTCCTTGTAATACTGTATTCCTCGTTTGGAGTGTTTACTTTTGAAGATTTGTTTATTTTATGAACATTTTAGCTCGCTCTTTGTGTTCTAGGAGTTACAGGTAGAGCTATGAACAAATTAAGGTTCCCTCTTCTATGGTGCTTATATCCTATTAGGTAAATTGCCGGGGAGGGGGTTGTTGAAGAGAAGGCAGGAAAAATATAGTAAAATATATAGATGTCAGATGATGAGAAGCTCTAAAAAAACAAAGCTAAACTAAGGGAAGTAGGAAGTGCCAGGGGAGCCACTCTCATATAGAGCACAAGGGAAGGCCTCGCTCTAAGTGACATTAGCAGAGACCTGCAGGAAGTAGAGCAGTATGTTCTAACTTATTTATAAATTCATAAGATTCTAGTAGAAATTTCAGTAGGGGTGTTTATAAAGTTGCAGATTTATTTATGAGCTTTAGAATCAGAAAAAGCTCAAGAATAACCAAAAAATATTTTCAGTATTTAGTGGGCAGCAGGTATTTGTTCTACCAGACATCAAAACATCTCTTTTTTTTTTTTTTTCTGAGACTGAGCCTCACTCTGGAGTGCAGTGGCATCATGTCGGCTCACTGCAACCTCCATCTCCTGGGTTCAAACAATTCTGCCTCAGCCTCCCGAGTAGCTGGGATTACAGGCACCCACCACCACACTTGGCTAATTTTTTTATATTTTTAGTAGAGACGGGGTTTCATCATGTTGGCGAGGCTGGTCTCAAACTCCTGACCTCAGGTGATCCACCCTCCTCGGCCTCCCTAAAGTGCTGGGATTACAGGTGTGAGCCACTGCGCCTGGCCCAAAACATATCTTAAGGCTATAGTAATTCAAACAATGTGGTGTAGTCATATGGCACTTAATGATGAGAATACATTCTAAGAAATGCATCCTTAGGTGATTTCGTTGTTTGTGCAAACATCATATGAGTATACTCACACAAACCCAGGTGGTGTAGCCTACTACGCACCTAGGCTATATGGTACAGCCTATTGCTCCTAGACTACAAGCCTATCCAACATGTTACTGTACTGAATACTACAGGCAGTTGTAACACAGTGGGAAGCATTTGTGCATCTAAACATAGAAAAGATATGGCAAAAAATACAGCGTGGAAGTTTTTTTTTTTTTTTTAAAGCATGGAAGATTTTTTAAATGGTATACCTGTATAGGGCACTTACCATAAATGGAGCTTGCAGGATTGAAAGTTGTTCTGGGTGAGTCAGTGAGTATGTGGCGAGTGAATGAGAAGACTTAGGACATTACTGTTTATTACTGCAGGCTTTATAAACACTGTACATTGAAATTTATAATTTATAAAATATTTTTCTTCAATAATAAATTAACCTTAGCTTACTTTTTAAACTTTTTACTTTTAACTTTTTGACTCTTGTAATAACACTTAGCTTAAAACACAAACACATTGAACAAATGTACAAAAATATGTTCTTCATATTCTTATTCTATAAGGTTTTCTCTAAATTTTTTTAACTTTTTCTTAAAAATTAAGTCACAAATATACATAGTAGCCTAGGCCTGCACAGAGTCAGGATCACCAAGACATCTATAGGCAATAGGAATTTTTCACCTCCATTATAATCTTATGGCACCACAGCTATTATCTTAAGTGGTCCATCTCTGATGGGAAATACTGTTATGCAGTGTATATTGCTTTAGGTTGGGCAAATAGATTAGTGGAATGTAATAGAGTTTAGACTTTGACCCATGTATTTATAGGGAATTTAGGTCATAACAAAAATAACATTGTCATTCGGTGGGAAAGGAATTCAGCAACGGAGTTGAAATATTTGTCTGTCTATTAGGAAATAAAGATTTATATCTCACTATATACAAATTACAGATGGTTAGGAGATTGACTGATTAATTGATTGACAGAGCCTTGCTCTGTTGCCCAGGCTGAAATGCAGTGGCGTGATCATAGCATACTATAACATCCTCCAACTCCTGGTCTCAAGTGATTTTCCTGCCTCAGCCTCCCAAGTAGCTGGGACTACAGGCATGAGCCACCATGTCCAGCTAATTTTTAAAATTTTTTAGTAAGGATGAGGTTTCACTGTGTTGCCTAGGCTGGTCTCGAATTCCTGGCTTCAAGTAATCCTCCTGCCTTGGCCTCCCAAAGTGCTGGGATTACAGGCATGAGCCACCGCATCTAGCCGAGAAGTGTCTTGATACATAGGCTTTGGGCTTTGCTTGACATACCATGTGGCACACTGGAAATGTTTAATAAACTTTTGCTGAATGTATATTTTGCTTTTTTTTGTAAATTTATTTTTTTATTTTTTTATTTTTAGTAGAGACGGGGTTTCACCATGTTAGCAAGACGGTCTCGATCCCCTGGCCTCGTGATCCACCCACCTCGGCCTCCTAAAGTGCTGGGATTACAGGCGTGAGCCACCCCGCCCGGCCGCTTTTGTTTTTAGTAACAGCTCTATTGAGATATAATTCACATACCATGCAATTCACCCATTTAAAATGTATAATTCACTGGTTTTTAATATGTTCACAGAGTTGTGCAACCATCACTATTTTAGAGCACTAGTCAATTTTAGAGCATTTTTATCACCCAATAAAAGAAACCCTGTCCCTATTAGTAGGCACTGCTGATCTCTCCCCAACCCTTCCTCACTCAGCCTATGGCAACCAGCTGCTAGTCTCCTTTCTCTGTGGATTTGCCCATTCTGGACATACGTAAATGGAAGCCCGGAACATGTGATCTTTTGTGTCTGGCTTCTTTCACTTAACATGTTTTCACAGTTCATGCTTTTCTAACGTGCATCAGTTACTTCATTTCTTTTTATTCCTAAATAATATCCTATTGTATGCTTATACCACATCTTATTTATACACTTATTTGATGGACATTTTGTTCTACTTTTTGGCTATTAGTGCTGCTGTGAACATTTGTGCATAGGTTTCTGTCTGCATGTGTTTTTATTTCTTTTCAGTATATACCTACCAGTACATTGCTGGGTCATATCATGACTCTTCTTAACCTTTTGAGGAATTGGCAGACCGGTTTTCCAAAGCAGTTGCATAATTTTACATTCTTAACAGCAATGTGAGGTTCTACTTTTCTCCACACCCTTACTAATTGCCTGTCTTCTTTATTATATTGCCTGTCTTTATTGTAGCTGTCTTACTGTTTGTGAAGGGGTATTGCATTGTGGTTTTGATTTTTATTTCTCTAATGGCCACTAATGTTGATTTTCTTTTCATGTACTTATTGGTCATTTATGTATCTTCTTTGGAGAAATCTTTATTGAGATCTTTTGCCTTTTTAAATGGGTTCATCTTTTTATTATAGAGTTATGTCGAGAATATATAAGACTCTTAGAGTTCCCTATCAGATACATAATTTGCACATATCTCCCAGTCTCTGGGTTGTTTTTCACTTTCTTGATGTTGTCCTTTGAAGCACAATACTTCACATTTAACATCAGACCAGTTAAATGTATTGAGAGTTAAATCCATGTGAAAGTTTTACTCGTATTACAGTATTGCTAAGAATAATGTAATCAAGTTATTTTGTGGTATATTAGTACTTTTAACTAAGATCTGTTAAACTAAGCTAGAAATTAGCTGACATGGTCAGATCTTTTAGCTTTTATTCTAGTTTGCTTTAGCTTTCAATATATTGTGCTCACCAGATATTCTCCTATTTCTCACCCTACATGCACGCACATATCTTTGCATTCATGACTTTTTAATTAGTATTAGAATTTTTTTTTTTTTTTGAGACGGTGTCTAGCTCTTGCCCGGGCTGGAGTACTGTGGTGCAATCCCGGCTTACTGCAATCTCTGCCTCCCAGGCTCAAGCAGTTCTCCTCAGCCTCCTGAGTAAAGGGGTTACAAGCATGCACCACCATGCCCGGCTAATTTTTTGTATTTTTAGTAGACACAGGGTTTCACCATGTTGGCCAGGCTGGTCTCGAACTTCTGACCTCAGGTGATCCACCCACCTTGGCCTCCTGAAGTGCTGGGATTACATATGTGAGCTACCGCACCTAACCTGGTGTTAGAATTCCAGTTAGGTGTTTTCAGACTGCTTCAGCAAAAATAATTTGATGTAGAAGAGAATCTTAGCTGGATGAGCCATTTATGATTTTTATAGATCATTAATCCTGTTGCCTACCACCTCCCCATCCATTTGAATGACTAGTTTGAATATGTTAGGAAGAATATATCTTTACAGAGGATAATGCATAGCAATCCTTTTCTTAAATTCCCGTTATATATGAAATTTATATATATTTATATATATATTCTTACATTTTTTATCATTTTCCTTCTTTCTTTAACTGACATCCTTGAGCTATACTTTTCTTTTCATGCTAAATTCTACCCTGAATTAATGGTGGTCATTTATTTAACACACTGGTTCCAGAATTCTTTTTTTAAATAATAATTGTGTAGATACAGATATTTTTCCCTGCCCACCAGATAGCTATTCTACTGAAACATAATGGTTAGCATTCCTTTGTTTCTCAGTTATAGAAGGTCCCTGCAGATTTTAACTCTTAACAGATGCTAACATGGGGGTGAGATCTGAGAATGCTAGCATAAATTTACAGAGACAAATCCTTAGATATCTTCATCATTGGTCATCTGAGGAGAGTAAATCTAGGAAGGGATTATAAAGTTTATTTGGACATTTGGTTTTTTTGTTTTTATTTTGTTTTTTGTTAATCTATATGAAGTCGAGTTGCTCTTTCCCTTTTTTACCCTATTGAATTTTGTTTGAGGATAAACAACTCAGTGTAGAAACTATATCAAGGGTTTAAAGTTTTAATTTTTTTGAATATGTGTAATTTGTATTATTGGTGAAAAGAAAAATATATATGTATCAGTTTACTATATATATTTCTCCTTGTTCTGATTGTTTGCTTACACATTTCTCTGTTTGGGTTTAAAGTAAGGATCCAGCTAAGTGGTTGGTCATTTAACAGATATTTGACTTTCTGTTGTACGCCCAGTTTTTCTTTAAATAACCACAAGAAGCCTAAGACAGGGGTCTTGATTTGAAGACATTAGTACGATAGATTGACGGTTTTCCACCAAAGGCAGTTTTATCCCCCAGGAGACATTTGACATTGTCTAGAAACATTTTTTATTGTCTCAACTGGGGGTGCTGTGTTGTGTAGTGGGTAGAGGCTAGGGATGCTGCTAAAGAAAAGAATGCCAGCCTGGTCAACATGGTGAAACACCATCTCCACAAAAAAAATAGAAAAATTAGCCAGGCATGGTGGCACGCTATGTGCCTGTAGTGTCCCAGCTATTCGGGAGGCTGACGCAGGAGGATCACCTGAGTCCGGGGGAGGCTGCAGTGAGCCATGATCCCACCACAGAACTCCAGCCTGGGTGACAGAGCAAGACCCCATCTCAAGAAAGAAAAGAATGCACAAGAAAGCCCCCCAGTACAAAAATTATCTGATTCTCAGTAGTGCTAGGGTAGAGAAACCAAACTAACCTGTGAAATAGCTAGGTGCTATTTAATCAAAACAAGTATTTTGAGCTCCAGAATAACATTTTAAAAATTGTTTTTTTTTTTTTTAAGACGTAATCTCGCTGTCACCTAGGCTGGAGTGCGGCGACGTGATTTTAGTTCACTTCAGTCCTGAACTCCCTGACTCAAGTGATCGTCCCACTTCCGCCTCCTAAGTAGCTGGGACTACAGGCTCACACCACCACACCCAGCTAAGTTTTTTTTATTTTTGTAGACATGTGTCCAGGCTTGTGTCGAACTCCTGGCCTCAAGCAATCCTCCTGCCTGGCTTGGCCTCCCAAAGTGTGGGGATTGCAGATGTGAGCCACTGCACCTGGCCCAGAATATTTGAGCTCCAGATAATTCCCAGAAGGGAGAGATCAGCAGGAGTTGACCCTTGGTTAGGCTTTGAAGGGGAAACTTTGGGACCTTCCTATAGTGCGAGAAGGGAGAAATGACAGGTCTTTGGGAAAAGACAGCAGGATAGGGCATTGGGGAGAAAGTTGACTTGTTTCTTATTTTAGGAAACAGAATAGTGACAACTAGAGTTATTGGTATTTTGTCATCACCTCCAACACAAGTAGGAAAGACTATATGCAGATGGTAAGAGGTTGAAGAAACCAGAAATCTTTTTTTTTATTTAGACGGAGTCTCACTCTGTAGCCCAGGCTAGAGTGCAGTGGCGTGATCTCCACTCACTGCAAGCTCCACCTGCCAGGTTCACACAGTTCTCTTGCCTCAGCCTCCAGAGTAGCTGGGCCTACAGGCGCCCACCACCATGCCCGGCTTATTTTTTGTATTTTTTAGTAGAGACGGGGTTTCGCTGTGTTAGCCAGGATGGTCTCGATCTCCTGACCCCATGATCTGCCCGCCTCGGCCTCCCAAAGTGCTGGGATTACAGGCATGAGCCACCGTGCCTGACTGAAACCAGAATTCTTATATAACCATGTTGCAGAGAGAACATTAACGTTTCTTCATTTAATTGAGAGTTGATTTTGATCTTTGCAATTTCCATTGCAATAAGGCATTGCCTTCTCCAAGTGGCATCACAAGTATCTGAGGGGCATGGTAACCTTTATTTCAGTATTGTGACTGTTCTCTTTGTATACCTGGGCTTTGATAAGGCCAAGAAAAATGATATAAGCTGTGGGCCCTGCCTTTGAGTTAGGAGCTTTTGTCTGATGGGCTGTTCTGCATTTGTCTAAACATTTGGTCTTTTTTCAGTGTGTTTTTTGCTCTTTTATATTTAAACTAGTTTGACCGGGCAATGGCTGTCATAGTGAGGACATGCTTTGTCTTCATGTTGTGCTCTATAAATTTTCACAACCCAGTCATCATGATCAAGGAGTTTCTGTCTTCATGTTTTAGGTCGTAGTTCCCCCGCTTCCTGGGAAAGCGTTTTTGCGTCAGCTTCCTTTTAGAGGAGATGATGGAATATTTGATGACAGTTTTATTGAGGAAAGAAAACAAGGGCTGGAGCAGTTTATAAACAAGTAAGTGCTTCCTATTCCTCAAAGTGTAGGACTACTGTAAGTGCCTACTTGTAGTTTAGATGTTAAACTAAACTGCATTGTTGCCTTTTCTTTTAGCCATTTCCTAACTTTTCATATCATTTAAACAAAGTAAAAGTATCTGACAAGTTGAATATCATGTGATAAATATTAACACACTTGAGTGATTGAAATGAGCATCTTTGTGTTGACCTAAGTTTTGTATTTGTTTTTCTTGGTTAATTTATGCAAATTACATTTAAAATTACGGCATTTAAAAAATACAGTTTTACTTATGATTCTTTCTGATTTAAGGTATGTTCTAGCATGAACAATAAAACTTACAATATACTTGCAATCATCTTGTTTGATTGCAGATGGAGGTATTAGCATGCCTTGTATAAAGGTGCATGTTTTTAATTTTCATGGTAAAATGTATTCTTTTGAAAACGTAAGAAGACTTAGGATTGTTTCTCTTTTACTTTAGAAACTCTTGATAAGCTCAAACCAATATTTTTAGCTTTTAATTTTATTCCCATTTGAAATACAGCTATTTTGTAAAGTAATAGAAAGCCAGAGTGATAGAAAGATTTATGCCAAGAAAGACCTCACTGTAATTGTGCATTGGCCTTAAACTAGCAAAAGAAAATCAAATCCTACAGAATATGGTAATGTGAGCTTACACTTTAAATTTTATCTAGTGATTTGAAGATCCATGAGTGGTAAACAGGAGAGAAAGGGTTACATAAAGCCCTTGGTAGCACTCAATCTTCATTGTCTGTGAATCTATTTTCCTTTTGGAGAAGGCAGTACTAGATTAGATTTTAATTTTTTTTTTTTTTTGAGACAAAGTCTTGCTCTGTCGCCCAGGCTGGAGTGCAGTGGTGCAATCTCGGCTCACTGAAACCTCCACCCCCCAGGTTCAAGTGATTCTCATGCCTCACCCACCTGAGTAGTTGGGATTATAGTTGCGCACCATTGTGTCTGGCTTATTTTTGTATTTTTAGTAGAGACAGGGTTTCGCCATGTTGGCCAGGCTGGTCTCAAACTCCTGACCTCAAGTGATCTGCCTGCCTTGGTCTCCCAAAGTGCTGGGATTACAAGCATGAGCTACCACACCTGGCCTATATTAGATGTTTTTAAATTCTGAAATAGGAGTCTAGTTGCCCAGTCTGGTTTTAAGCAGGCAAAAACAAAATACCTGGATATTTGTGCCTGTTTTTTTAGTATTTTGGGCTTTTATTGAACTTCATTGTATTTCTAACTTCAATCCTGTATCTTCTCCTCTTTAAAATAGATTCTGGCCTGGTACAGTGGATCATGCCTGTAATCCCAATACTTTGGGAGGCTGAGGTGGGCAGATCACTTGAGGTCAGGAGTTCCAAGACCAGCCTGGCCAACATGGCGAAACCCTGTCTCTAATAAAAATACAAAAATTAGTGGGGCATGGTGGTGTGTGCCTGTAGTCCCAGCTACTCAGGAGGCTGTGGCAGGAGAATCGCTTGAACCTGGGAGGCAGAGGTTGCAGTGAGCCAAGATCACGCCACTGCACTCCAGCCTGGGTGATAGAGCAACACTTTGTCTCAAAAAAATAAAAAATAAAAAAAATAGATTCTTAGGATCAATTGACATGCTTCACTTTTAACATTAAAATTAATTTAAGTTTCTTATGAATACACCAGCCATTATGTAAACCTAATTGGGTACATGTGCCACAAGCAGTGAAAAATTTGTGATTAATGTTTTCTTAATTAGAGTTGTGAACCAAACAAAAGAACATATACCGTTAGTTGATAGTGCATAGCTTTATGGACAGTCCAGAATAATACTTATTAGTAAACTGTACATGATTCTGAGCCGGGCGCGGTGGCTCACGCCTGTAATCCCAGCACTTTGGGAGGCTGAGGTGGGCAGATCACTTGAGGTCAGGGATTTGAGACTAGCCTGGCCAACATGGTGAAACCCCGTCTCTAGTAAAAATATAAAAATTAGCTGGGCATGATGGCGCACGCCTGTAGTCCCAGCTACTCGGGCTGAGGCACGAAATCACTTGAACCCAGGAGATGGAGGTTGCCATGAGCCAAGATCAGCCACTGCACTCCAGCCTGTGCAACAGAGCAAGACTCCATCTCAAAAAAAAAAAATTATACATGCTTCTCAACTTTAAAATATGTGTTTTGAACTCCCCCACCTTGTATAAAATATTGGACTAAATTTATATTTTTTATTCTCAGGGTCGCTGGTCATCCTCTGGCACAGAACGAACGTTGTCTTCACATGTTTTTACAAGATGAAATAATAGATAAAAGCTATACTCCATCTAAAATAAGACATGCCTGAAATTTGTCAAGAAGGGGCAAAAACGTGACTATTAATGATTGATAAGCACCAGTGAAGAAGTTCTAAGTTTTAGCATGCTGCACAAAAACTGGTATAACATGCCTTCAGTATACTAACACTCATATGCTCAGTTTTGTTTTGTTTTGTTTTGGCAGTTGACAAGAAGTTAATTTGCTTTAGTAAAAATCCCTAATTCCAGCCTTTCTATATAAATAGCTCTTTCTTGCTGTTTTAATGTGGTGCACACTATAGCCTCACAAACCTGTTATTCCAATGTAATCTGCAGTGTCGTAACTAAAGTTACTGGCTTGGTCTTATTTGCACAGTTTTTGTGTCTTGTTTGCTTCTTGCATCTGATTAACTAGAATATTTCTCTTTCCCCCTTTTAATGTGTGATGTCAGTTGACCCAATTTATGTGTAGGAGCACTACACCATTGGTTTCCAATACTGCACACATAAGATACATACTTGTGTGCAGAAAGTATCTTCCTTCAGGTTTGTAATACCCTTCACGTGGAAGATTAATGAGGGAAATCTTTATATTCTGTATAAAAACAAAAGCAAATTTATATACTAAAATCATTTGTCTAAAAATTTAAGTTGTTTTCAAATAAAAATTAAAATGCATTTCTGATATGCACTGATTGTGTTGCCTCCAGCTTTTCTTTGCTCTCTATGAGTGACTACTTAAGTCATTTGTTGAGAGGGATTATTTACTAATTATATACTTCTCATTCCTGTAACTCCATTCCCTTTAAACAGTGGTGATATCAAATATTCTTCCACCCATTGAATGGGGTATTTTCAACAACAACAAAAGTGATATACTAAAAAATGGATTGCTTAAGGCTTATTGAATCATTTTGAAGCACTTTGTGTATTTGAAAACTGCTTTATAATATCCAGTCATTTATTAAAAGGACTTTTAAAGATAAAATACCATTTCTCCTATTTTTCAGAGGTTTTTTCCTAGTTCAACTGAGTGACTTGTTTAAACAAACTTAGCAAGGGTGTAATAACTCTTCTTAGTCAGCAGGTTTGTGCTTTCTCTTTAATTTGGTTTGGGATAGTAGCACACTTTATCCTCTTTAAGAGAAGGGCACAATCTTCTAGCCTGACCTGAAAAAATGATAAGATACCAGAAAACACATGACTTCTTGCTGCCTAACTTGTGTTGTGTTCAGACCTTTCTCAGCCAGAATGTGGTCTCTAGTTTGGGTCTGTACAACTTCTGGTGGTTTGGGGACCCATTGTGACTTGGAGTTAAATCCCAAGGTAAAGAAATTTTGTCCTCCTACAGCAGAGGCATCTCCTCTGAAGATGGATCAGTCCATTTAAAAGGAAACAAGCTTAGGTCTTGGCCAAACTAGGATGTCCACCGAGCAGATGGAAGTCATAGGAGGAAGTCATAGTTGCCCCATAAGGCCTTTTGTTGCTCAAACAGTATTTCACAGTTCCCTAGTACTGGATGTTTCAATTACTATAAAGTAAGAAGGTACAAAGCTAAACAACACGTAAATTTTATTTCAGTGAACTAGAGAAAGTCGAAGGCTGTCAGTTTTGGGTATGCAGAACAGAATAGTGGTAGCTCTGCAAAACCAAGTAATTCCTTTAAAGCAGTGGTTCTCAGCAAGGCACAGTGGCTCACACCTGTAGTGCCAGCAGTTTGGGAGGCCACGGCAGGAGGACTGCTTGAGGCCAGGAGTTCTGAGACCAACCTCGGTAACATAGTGAGACTGTGTCTCTACAAAAAGTTTAAAAATGAGCTGGGCATGGTGGTGTGTGCCTGTAGTCCCAGCTACTTGGGTGGCTAGGTGGAAGTATATCTTGAGCCCAGGAAGTTGAGGTTGCAGTGAGCCAAGATCATGCCACTTCATTCTAGCCTGGGCAAGAGTGAGACCCCATCTCAAAAGAAAATTTTTTTTTCTGTTAAACATTAAAGCAGTGGTTCTCAACCAGGGATGATTTTGTCCCCCAGGGGACGTTTGGCAATGTCTGAAGATATTTTTGGTTGTCTCAGCTGGGGAATGTTACTGGAATCTAACAGGTGGATGTCAGAGATGCTGCTAAACCTCTTACAATGAACAAGCCAGCCTCCCACAACAGAAAAATATCAGTAGTGTCAAGGTTTCCACTCACCATGGAGTCTTGATTTTGATCACTTACAGACAAGGAATAGTATGGTTTAGGATGGGTTGTACCAGCCTGCCCACTTTTAACGTCTACCACAATTTCCCAAGGGCAGGCATGCTCTTGAAAAGTCAAGGGTTTTAAAGTAGGTGAAAAGTTTATTCCAGGTAATGTGTTTTTGCCTAACGGAGGAAGGTGCTTTTCAGTGTTGTCTCATAGGAAATTGAGACCATCGTTTATAGTAAAACTATGCCTTTAACCCGCTGAAGTAAAAATGCAGGTGCCCTTAATTCTAACTACGTAGGAGGGGGTTCCAGAATCCCTTAAGAATCTTCCTTAAAAAAAAATTAATTTGGCAGTGAGTTCCAAAGCAATAGATGGGTAATTCTAAGGAATCTCAGGCTGTGTGTCCATTATTTAAGTATTTAATTGTCTTGTCTCAATCCTACCAGTTATAAAGGGTCAATATCAGTGGTAACTTTAGTAACTTACATTGAGGATTACATGTAAAATTCATAGAACAGTGTCGGAACATATAAAAGCATAATAATAGTTATCAGTTGGCAGTGGTAGTCATAGATATAATAGTAGTAGTAGCAAATGGTACCATTCTTACTCATTTGCCATGGCAGTTCCAGAATAGGTTTATATGGTATTTGGTTTCCTACCAAGAGGTTCTGCCATCATGACCCCTGGTAGTGATTATGACTTTGAGGAAGGGGTGTTAGGGGAGGAGGAGCATCTCCTTTTTATACATCCCATGGTTTTTCCACTCAGCCCTCTTTGCTAGGAGGCCACCCTAGATTAAAATTCCATCCTGTTACCTCCGCTTGCTTTGCCTTTTTTGGTTACACGAGTGGGGCGAATATGGCCAATGAAAGAATGAGGCTGTGGCCCCCAAGGCCTTTACAGATAAAATGTGTTTGAGGTATGGATGGACAGAGTTTAGCCCACTCCCTGGCATAGAGATTAATACTCAGTGGGTGCCAGCTGCTATTATTAACCATATGCCAGTGTTTAGGCTAGGAAAGGAGTTAAAACTGTTTTGGGATAGAGAGAATAAGTTTGTAATAATTCCACTGTGATCTGTGTCACAGAACTTCCCTATGAAGTAGATAATGTTATTTTTACAAATGAGAAGACTGAGGTTTTGAAAGCTTGAGCAAAATTTTCAAGGTTAACCAGGAAAGGATGGTACTGTATATAAATTGTGAAGACGTTTGATTCTAAAGGCCATGGCTTGGTGTACTTTCTTCTTGTGGACAGGGCCTATGACTTTTTTTTTTTTTTTTTTTTTTTTTTTGAGATGGAGTCTCACTCTGTTCCCCAGGCTGGAGTGCAGTGGCGTGATCTTGGCTCACTGTAACCTCCGCCTCCTGGGTTCAGGCAATTCTCCTGCCTCAGCCTCCTGAGGTAGCTGGGATTAAGGGTGTGCACCACCATGCCCAGCTAATTTTGTATTTTTTTAGTAGAGATGGGGTTTTACCATGTTGATCAGGCTCGTCTCGAACTCCTGACCTCAAGTGATCCACCCATCTCAGTCTCCCAAAGTGCTAGGATTCCAGGTGTGAGCCACCGCGCCGAGCCGTGCCTATGACTTTCAATACAGTTACTGAATGAGTGAAAGGGTGAATGTTAAGAAACAATTCCTATATCCTTTGTTATGAATGCATAGGTTTGGTTTGGTTTTTCTAATAGTATTTTCACTTTGTCTCCCTAGTAGGTTTTTTAGTTTTGATTTTAAGTTTAGGTGTAAGTAGCTCTTTTGGACATGCACAGCTTACTAGAAGTATCATATATTCCTAAACATAGCTGCCCACCACAATTACTGTCTTAGGACTGAGTTTAGGATTTTCTTTTGTAAAGTTTCCCAAGTAATTCCGAAACTGTCAGATTTGGTCATTTAGCTAGGAGTCCCTGTGATTTCCTTGAACTTGGTCAAATCTGATCTTACCTGGCTACTTAAGTCATTACAAAAAGAAATCAAGAAATTGAGAAAAAAGGACTTATCAGATCTTGAGAAATTACTTTGGTAAATCCTGATTTACAGGAAGTGAAGTTTGCTTTATTCCAGCCTTGCTAAGAAAATAAGACTGACTTGGAGGCCAGGGAAATTAATTTAAAAGCACAAAGGAAGCTTAGAGGATGCTAGGCAACAATACCTCATCCCAGATGCTCTTTACTGTAGAGTGAGTGCCAGAAATGAAAGCGACCCAGTGGACTCAACTAGCAACACCAAGCACTTGATTGTGCAAAGTGCTAACAGACAGGAGAGATCAAACACCAGCCCTTTCCTCAAACGCAGTCATGAAAAGACTCACTAAGAGGGACAGTAGTCGTGGCAAATGTGAGGACAAGAAGGGACACAGCAGTTCAGATGGATGGAAGGGAATGGCCAAAATGAAATAATTCTGGTTTAAGCTTCTACAGGTAAAAAGCTTGAAAGTTGGCACCAAGTCTGGCACAGTGGTGTGCACCTGTAGTCACAGCACTTTGGGAGGCTGAGGCAGTCAGATTACTTGAGCCTAGGAGTTCAAGACCAGCCTGGACAACATGGCAAAACCCAGTCTCTATAAAAATAAAAAAATGAGCCAGGGATGATGGTGCACACCTGTAGTCCCAGCTACTTGGGAGACTGAGGTGGGGGATCACCTGAGTCTGGGAGGGTGGGGCTGCAGTGAGCCTTGATTGTGCAGCTGCACTCCAGCCTGGGTGACAGAGTGAGACCCTGTCTCAAGAGAAAAAGTTATCACTTTGTCCTTTCAACAAGAAAAATCTGTACAAATGCAAAATCAATGACTTTTCTTGGACCCATCAGAGAATTGAGGTTGAAGGGCAAACCACCACCCTAAAATCTGGAGAAACAGGGCTATCTAGAGAGAGACAGCCAAAATCTTATCTGGAGCAAAAGCTACTGGAGCCATAAGCTAGTTAGAAACACTTACATGGCAATGAATTGCTAGCAGCTGAGTGTGGGCAAGCATGAGAATGAGAAGTCCTTGGGGATCACAGTGTTAAGAGGGGTCTCCACAAGTTCGTGGGCTTTACCTCCAAGAATTCCACCACATTCTCAGTGAAGATCTAGTAAGATCTGTGGCTCTGACATGGAGAAGGGATTAATAATCATTATGAAATAATGTCCAAAACCTTTATTACGAAGGCTTACTCTCCAGGATGAAAGACTGCCAGAGCCTTATCCCAGTTGGGGGAAGGGTGTTCTTCCCACTCTATCCCCCCTCTAGGCTTCCTGTCATACTTAACGTGGGGTGGGGATGGGAGCTTAGTCAAGAGGGGTCAGGATTTCAAGGAAATAGACTGGAAATGCTGCAGCTAGGGAAGGGAGTAGGGGGCCAGAACGGAAACGCTCTACCACTGGAAAAACACCTGTGAAGCTCACAGGCCCACTAAGACACAGATTTAATCTGAAGATTATAGAATATCCCCCTTCCCACACTTTACCACCAGACCAGTGGGATTCTAGTGTAATCGTAGTGGATTACAGCTGGAGGTCCCCCTCTGTGGAGGAGTAATTAGGGAAACCCAAAGTTAAGAGACAGGTAAAAACAAAGACACTAGAGGAAGGTGAAGCCTCTGGCACCTGTAACTACAGCAAACATTAAACATAGTCCGTCCTCTAGCCAGATTACCATGAACCTTCACACTTAAGGCCTGTCTACCTCAGTTTCTATTACCGCGTGCAACATACCTGGCTTTCAACAAAAAATTTCAAGGCATTCCAAAAAGCAAGTAAAAGCAGTTTGAAAAGAGAAAGCAATCAGAACCAGAGTTGGATATGACACAGATTCCCTGTTTGATAATTACAACGTAACATATTAAAAGTTGTAATGGAAAAAGTAGACATGTGCAAGAATAGATGGGTAATCAGAGAGATGGAAACTCAAAATCAAAAGGAAATGCTAAAAATCAAAATGACTATAATAAAAATGAAAAATGTTGGCCGGGTGCGGTGGCTCACGCTTGTAATCCCAGCACTTTGGGGGGCCGAGGCTGGCGGATCATGAGGTCAGGAGATCGAGACCACAGTGAAACCCCGTCTCTACTAAAAATACAAAAAAAATTAGCCAGGCGTGGTGGTGGGCGCCTGTAATCCCAGCTACTCGGAGAGGCTGAGGCAGGAGAATGGCGTGAACCCGGGAGGCGGAGCTTGCAGTGAGCCGAGATTGCACCACTGCACTCCAGCCTGGGCGACAGAGCAAGACTCCGTCTCAAAAAAAATAAAAAATAAAAAAATAAAAAATAAAAAAATGAAAAATGTTTTTGATGGACTCATAAGTAGACTTGACAAATTTAGGAAACAATTAGTGAATTTGAACGTAGGTCAATAGGAACTTCCCAAACTGAAATGGGAAGAGAAAGAGTAGGAAAAAAACCCAGACCATCCGAAAACTGGAATCATTTCAAAAGGTGTAGCATATGTGTAATTGGAATACCTGAAAGAGAGTAGAGCAAAAAAATATATACAGTTGAACAATGTAGGGGTTAGGGGTGCCAACCCTGCATATAGTTGAAAATTTGCATATAACTTTTGACTCCCCCAAAATTTAATGGCCTACTGTTTTCCAGAAGCCTTACTGATAACATACTTAACACATATTTTGTATGTTATATGTATTGTATACTGTATTCTTAAAGTAAGCTAAAGAAAATGTTACTAAGAAAATCATAAGGAAGAGAAATTATATTCACTATTCATTAAGTGGAAGTGGATCACCATAAAGGTCTTCATCCTCATCTTCACTATGAGTAGGCTGAGGAGGAGGAAGAGGGGGTTGGTCTTGCTGTCTCGGGGTGGGGAGGCAGAGAGGTGGAGAAGGTGGAGGAGGTGGAAGGGGAGGCAGGAGGGACAGGCACATTCTGTTACTTTTATTGAAAAAGTTTACACGTGAGTGGGCCTGTGCAGTTCAAACCCGTATTATTCAAACTGTCTATATGTTTGAAGTAATAATGGCTGAGACCTTTCCAAAATTAGTGAACCAAACCACAGATCCAGGATGCTGAGAGAACACCAAGCAGAATAAATTTAAAAATAATAACGTTGTTGGTAAAAAAAATAAAAATAACAAAAACACCTAGGGATGTCATGTATGTCATGTTCAAACTGCAAAAAAAACAAAGACCAAGATAAAATCTTGAAAGAACTCAGAGAAAAAAGTACAATAAGGGAGTGCTGGCTTACAACAGTTTGTAAGTATCTTTTCTCAGTAGCCTTGAGAACAGAGGTAGTAATATTTTATAATACCTGAGTCTAATTTGAATGGGAAAATGGTGTATCTTTAATATTCTTTTTTTCTTCTGCTCTAAGGAAGAGAGATAGGGGGTCATATTTAATATTCTGTAACTGAAATTTATTATTTCTTCCATTATGAATGTAGAAGTAAACCAGAGTATTAGTAGAAGCAAGACTTTTGACTGTACCAATTAAAAAATGCAAGTATATTAATTATATCACATTTGTTGTTGCAAATCTTGAAATACATTGATCACTGCTTGAAAATTATTGTAGTTATCAGACTCACCCCCTGATCTTGTTTAATTTTTTTTTTTTTTTTTTGAGACAGGGTCTCACTCTGTCACCCAGGCTAGAGTGCAGTGGTGCAATCTCGGCTCACTGCAGCCTCCGCCTCCCGGGTTCAAGCGATTCTCCAGCCTCAGCCTCCCAAGTAGCTGGAACTACAGGCACACACATGCCTAATTTTTTGTTTTGTTTTGTTTTGTTTTTCAGTAGAGTCAAGGTTTCACCATGTTGGCCAGGCTGGTCTTAAACTCCTGGCCTCAAGTGATCTGCCCTCCTCGGCCACCCAAAGTGCTGGGATTACCGGCGTGAGCCACCGCACCCAGCTTGTTTAACATTTTCCAAAGAAGCACATATTTTATCACAAGTTTTAAAAATATTTTAATAAACATACCTCAATAAGTTGGTTTCTTTTATAATCCTATGTATTTTATTTTATACTTTTACAAACAGATATTTGAGTAGGGATCTTTACAAAAACGTTTAAGAAGCACTAATGTAAAAACTCTGAATGCTCCTGTCACAGAGTAAGATCTGAAGTGCCTGGAGTTAGTCTGATGTGGAACAGGTTCACTTGGTGCTCAGGTGTGTGTGCAAGGGGGAGCAGGAGCAGGAGAGACAGAAAGACAGAGATTAGTGATCCGACCACCTATTGAGTGTTTAGGTTTCGGTGTAGGCTTTTACATGTATTACCTCATTTAATTCTCAACCCTATTGGATGGGTATTATCTTCATTTTACCAAGAGAGGAAATGGGACAGAGTTTAATTTGTCCAAGGTCACACAGCCAGTAAAAAGTACAATTGGGATTTAAACCCAAGTCTTTGTGATTCTAAAACCTGCACCTGTGCGATCGATGCTGCCTCCAAGCTGGACTGTGTGCAGCTTGGCCAAGGCCCATGCCGAACACTCGCCCTGACAGCTGCTGCCTGCAGACTCCTGGACTCTACACCCCTCGTGCTCGCACAGTTGCCTTGGTGCCAGTGTTATCAAAGAGGCCACCACGAGCAGAGGCTCATGTTGAGCTAAAGAAAAATTAAACATTTAAGAGAATTCAGTTATAAACCTGGAATGGCCGTTCCTGCTTGACAGATGTAAACACTGCAGCTTTGTCATTACTTAGCTAGCTCTCTCAGCACACATCCTTTCCTTTCTAGCTAGATTATACTTTAATCCAGTTATTTTCATGTTCACTAAATCCAAACCATGTTTAACCGGTTTATGCATTGGAGTGTCTCTGAGGTGAAGAAAGTTATGTCCTTTCAACTTCACTGGGGATTTGCTGTCGTCTTTCTGCAAAGGGATTTTCCTGGATCTGTAATCTGAACACTTTGACCTGTGAGGGTTTTTTCCCCCAACTAGGAGCAAATTTGTGAGGCTTGACCCTTTGTGTGCTGTGGAGCAGAGACAATGCCCTTCTGTGAATGTCTTCTCCTCTTGAGGACAGTAGTAATTGGCAACAGGAATGTTAATCATTTGGCAAGTGCTTCTTCATGGCCTTGCTGCCCTTTGCCACTGCAGCCAGCTCCCCGCTTGCCTCTACTCCCTCCTTGAGAATGGAGCCGCCATTTTGTGGCAGCTTTCTAGAGAAGTTTTGTTCAAGAGCACTTTGAGAGTTGACAGTCTGACTTAAACTGAAGTAAGTGAATACCAGTTCACTCTCAGACTACAGTCTGAGTTGATGAGACAACAGGTCCTCACAAACATTGTCTGGTGGGAGAATAAATTGGTACAACTTCTATGGAAGGCAATTTGGCAATAACTATGAAAACTATATGCCCGGGAATATAGAGCTATATGCCCAGGAATATAGAACTATATGCCCAGGAATCCCACTTCTAGGAATTTATCTCAGAGACACACTTTCTATTTGGAGATAGATTTGTAGAATATAGATTTTCTTTGAATATTAATTGAATATATCTGAAAGATTATATAAGAAACAGATAACACTGAACATTGGTTGTCTGGCTTGGGGACTGGGTGGCTCAAGGACAGGGGCAAAAGGAAAGCATTACTTTAAAAACAAAGAACACACAAACCCTTTTTATTTTGGAATAACTTTTTTTTTTCTTTGAGACAGTCTTGCTCTTGTCACCCAGGCTGGAGTGCAGTGGCACAATCTCAGCTCACTGCAACCTCCACCTCCCAGGTTCGAGCGATTCTTATGCCTCAGCCTCCCAAGTAGCTGAGATTACAGGCACTTGCCACCACACCTGGTTAATTTTTGTGTTTTTAGTAGAGACAGGGTTTCACCATCTTGACCAGGCTGGTCTCAAACTCATGACCTCATGTGATCCGCCCGACTTGGCCTCCCAAAGTACTGGGATTATAGGTGTAAGCCACTGCGCCTGGCCTATTTTGGAATAATTTTAGATTTACAGAAAAGTTGTAAGAGTACAAAGAGTTATATACCCCTTCATGCTGACATCTTACAGGACCATGGCATATTTGTCAAAACTAAGAACCTAGTACTGGGCCAGGTGTGGTGGCTCACACCTGTAATCCCAACACTTTGGGAGGCCAAGGCGGGAGATCACTTGAGACCAGGAGTTCGAGACCAACTTGGTCAACATAGTGAAACCCCATCTCTACCAAAAACACAAAAATTAGCCGAGCGTGATGGTACGCACCTGTAATCCCAGCTACTCAGGAGGCTGAGGCCAGAGAATCGCTTGAACCCAGGAGGCAGAGGTTGTAGTGAGCCGAGATCATGCCACTGGACTCCAGCCTGGGCAACAAAGTGAGACTCTGTCTCATAAAAAAAAAAAGAAAAAAGAAAAAAAAGAAAGAAACTAGCATTGGTACATTGTTACTAACCAAATTCCAAACTTTGACTTTCCCTAGTGTTTTTTTTTTTTTTTTTTTTTTTTTTCAAATTTTTTAGAGATGGGGGTGTGGGTCTCACTGTGTTGCCCAGGCTGGTCTCCAACTCCTGGGCTCAAGTGATCCACTCACCTTGGCCTCCCAAAGTGCTGGGATTACAGGTGTGGGCCACAGTGCTGGGCCACTTTCACTAGTTTTTAAAGAATATCTTTTTTCCAGCTGGGCGCGGTAGCTCACGCCTGTAATCCCAGCACTTTGGGAGGCCGAGTCGGGCAGATCACGAGGTCAGGAGATTGAGATCATCCTGGCTAACACAGTGAAACCCCGTTTCTACTAAAAATACAAAAAATTAGCCCGGCGTGGTGGTGGGCGCCTGTAGTCTCAGCTACTTGGGAGGCTGAGGCAGGAGAATGGAGTGAACCAGGGAGGCGGAGCTTGCAGCGAGCGGAGATCGCACCACTGCACTCCAGCCTAGGCGACAGAGCGAGACTCTGTCTCACAAAAAAATATATATATATATCCTTTTTCTGTTCCAGTATCTAATCCAGGAAACCATATTTCACTTAGTCCTCCTGTCTCTTTAGTTTCCTGGTCTGTGACACGTATATCCTTTTGAACTTTGTATCATGTGACTTAACTATTCAAAAACAAGTAAATATATTCATTTATTTTTTATTTTTATTTATTTATTTATTTTTTGGTGGAGTCTCACTATTGTTGCCTAGGCTGGAGTGCAGTGGCACCATCTCAGCTCATTATGACCTCTGCCTCAGCCTGAGTAGCTGGGATTACAGGCACGTGCCACCATGCCCGGCTAATTTTTGTATTTTTAGTAGAGACGGGGTTTCACCATGTTGATCAGGCTGGTCTCGAACTCCTGACCTCGTGATCTGCCCGCCTCGGCCTTCCAAAGTGCTGGGATGACAGGTGTGAGCCATCGCACCCAGCCAAAAACAAGTAAATTTTTTAAAAGAAATAGACTTGGAAAGTGCTAGGATGTTAGAACTGTAACAAATCTTGGAAGCAATCTCATCTAAGCCTCTCATTATGGGAAGGGACTTGTCCAAGGGCCTCCCCTAACAGCAGAACTGGGGTTCAGACTAGAAACCAAGGGGAGGGGCCTGGGATTCAGGGAGCTGGGGGGCCCTTGGGGAGTGGTTGAAAGAACACAGGCTTTGAAGTCACCCAGACTTGGGCCAGGTCGCTACACTTCTATTCGGACTGGCTTCTTTCGCTCCACATAATGTTTTAAGAGTCATCCATGTTGCACACATATCAGTGATTTGCTTAAAAGACCAAAAAAAATTAAAAATAGTTTCTTGAAAAAGTATTCCTGATTTCTAAGAATTTACTGAAAAAAGGAAGTATGTTTCTCTATCCTGGATCTGTACTTGAGCAGAAATGCGACACCACTGACCACTCTCTAACCTTCCTATAGACATTCCCGCACATGTCAGCACCAAACAGAAGCTTGCTTGGTGCACTTTGTCCTCAGCCTGGGCACTGCTGCTGCGGAGGGCCTGCAGGGAAGCAATTGGCAAGAGCACTGTGAGACAAAGCCCTCGGGCAGGGGGAATCAGAAGAACGCCTCAAATGTAAACACTGAGTCAGTACCTCCATATTAAGAAAGAAGCAGGGGAGGCCAGGCGCGGTGGCTCACGCCTGTAATCCCAGCACTTTGGGAGGCCGAGGCGAGCAGATCACGAGGTCAGGAGATCGAGACCATCCTGGCTAACACAGTGCAACCCCGTCTCTACTAAAAATACAAAAAATTAGCCGGGCTTGGTGGAGGGCGCCTGTTGTCCCAGCTACTCGGGAGGCTGAGGCAGGAGAATGGCATGAACCCAGGAGGCGGAACTTGGAGTGAGCCGAGATAGCACCACTGCACTCCAGCCTGGGCGACAGAGCGAGACTCTGTCTCAAAAAATAAATACATACATACATACATACATACATACATACATACATATATACATACATACATACATACATACATACATAAAAGAAGCAGGGGAAATTAGCCGGTCGTGGTGGTGTGTGCCTATGGTCCCAGCTACACAAGAGGCCGAAGTGGGTGGGTGGCTTGAGCCCAGGGGGTCAAGGCTGCAGTGAGCTGTGCACCACTGCACTCCATCCAGCCTGGGTGACAGAGCGAAACCATGTCTCTAAATAAATAAATAAAATAATGCAAATTAAAAACCACATGATAGATTTTTTGGAAAATGTAGATGAAAAGATAACTTAAAGGCCCAGGTGGGAGGATCCGTTGAGGCCAAGAGTTTGAGACCAGTCTGGGATTCTACCCTGTCTCCAGGCAGAAGAATCGCTTGAACCTGGGAGGCGGAGGTTGCAGTGAGCCAAGATCACACCACTGCACTCCAGCCTGGGCGACAAGAGCAAAATTCTGTCCCCCACCACCCACTGCCAAAAAAATTCAAACTGTCCAGACCTTGTCTAGCAGGCCTGCTGACCTCCATGACTGCACCTCTCTGGAGGAAGAAGGCACTGACAGTGTGAGGTCCAGCCTGCCGGGCCCCGGGGGTCAGGTCATAAAACTTCCTCTTCTCTGATTCTCTCTCCAGAGATGGGCAGCACCTCCTAGAGTGAATGTGTGCACCACATAAAAATTCAAAGCAAATGGAAATTTTAGTAAATTTGCCAATTCCACTGAAATATGCATTTGAGAATCCTTTTTGAAATAAAGGACTACAGTCCTAGGGAATAATTTGTTGATTTTTCAGAGCTGATGTATCTAGTTACACAGCTTCAATTTTTTTGGTAGGTTTTACCATTGCACCCTTCCTTTCATGCCATGAATCTGCATTAATAAGGCAATTAAGGCCAGCCTCAGTGGCCCATGCCTGTAATCCCAGCACTTTGGGAGGCTGGGGTGAGTGAATTGCTTGGGCCCGGGAGTTTGAGACCAGCCTGGGCAACATAGGAAGACCTTGTCTCTACAAAAAATACAAAAATTAGCTGGACTTGGTGGTGCTCACCTGTAGTCCTAGCTACTCAGGAGGCCGAAGTGGTAGGATCGCTTGAGCCCAAGAGATGCAGGCTGCAGTGAGATGAGATCATGCCACTGCACTCCATCCTGGGCAACGAAGCAAGACCGGCTCTCAAAAAAAAAGTAAAATAAAATAAAATAATTAAGAAACAAAACTAAAATTAAGACAATATGAGGGATATGAAGCTGATGAGAAAATGTAAGTTGGTTTTTATCCCCTCAGAAACCAGGCAATATATATATTTAAATTATCGTCCTAGTTATTTTATTGGTCATTTGTAATGATTCTTATGGCTTGTACTTAAATGCTGCCATCACGCCAACTGCAGCAGGGAGGCACGGCTGGGGCTGCACACTCCGTGGAGCCAGTGGGAGCCCCGTCGGAAGCTCTGCCCTTTCTGAGTTGGGATGGGAACTCTGGGAGCTGCCGCAGCCTCCCAAACCAGAGCTGCAGACCCAGGCCTCCTGCTCTATGGAGCAGGCAGGAGTCCCCCAACTCCTGGGCGGGCTACAGCTACCCAAACTGCAGCTGTGGATTCGAACCTCTTATGCTCTTGGAGGATGGCCCGGTGCAGGCAGGATCTGCTGAGACTGCAGCCACCCTCCTAGGCACAGGACCCGGCGTCTCTGCAGCCTGTACCCTCGGGGGGGCCCCAGGGAGGAAACTCCCTGCCCCAATCCCTGCAGGCTCGGGGGTGTCTGCTCCCACTGCCTGGCCCTCCTAGGTGCAGGACCTCTGCGTTGCTGCAGCCTGCACCTTCAGGGGCCCCAGGAAGGACACTCCCCACCCCCTCCACATCCCTACAGGCTCAAAGGTGTCTGTTCCCACTGCCTGGCCTCTCTCCACTCCTGGCGCCTGCTCCTATCCTGGAGTGGGGTTGGGGCTGAGCCCCCGGGGACTTGAATGGCAGTGGCAGACAGAGTCCTGGCCTGAAGGGGGCAGGTCCCCAGCAAGGCCCCACTTTCAGGCCAGAGAGGGCTTGAAGGCTGAAGCCAGGCTGCCAGTCCCACAGACTGGAGTGGGGACTGGTGGTGCCTCTTCACAGCACCCATGGCCGCCCATGGACCAATCGGCACCCACTTCCTCCCCTCTGAGGTCCATGAAAGCTGGGCTCAGCCAGAGCAGGGCAGAGGATGGCCAGAGGAGAAGAGGGCAGAGAGACAGTGGGAAGACAAGACGACCTTCTCTGCTGAGAGCTTCAGAGACCTGCAGAGACATCCAAATGACCTGCCTGCAGAGAGGAGCCAACCTCTCCAGGGCCTCCTCTCTGCTGAGAGCTGAACACTCCACGGGATGATCTGCCTGCAAAGAGGAGCTACCCACTGTGGGGCTCCTCCGAGCTGTTTTAACACTAAATAAAACTCTTCATCTTCTTCACCCTTCACTTGTCTGTGTACCTCATTCTTCCTGGACGCAGGACAGGAACTCAGGCCACAGAGGTTTCTAGCCAGAAAAATCAACACCCCAGAGATCCCATAACAAAGCAAAGAATAAGCTCATGACTGTGGCCTTGAAACAAAACTCAGGCTAGGACATGGCAGGTGGCTGGGCTGGTCACTGACTTGATTTTTCAGAGGGGGCAGCTCCCTCTCCCTTTCTGAAAGAAGTTGAGCCGCAACCAGATTTTGGGTGGAATCACATGGCAGTTACTCCAAGTGTTCACCATAGTCTACTCGTGGTCATCTGATGGTTTCTGGAGCCATTTTCTGGGCCCAGCCTCACTCCCGGGGCCTACTTGCTCAGCCTCTGCTTATAGCTGGGCTAGACCCAGATTTGGGAGGTTTAAGGCAAATAAAGGAAGGTAAGGCAGGCATTTTCCTTTCTGCAGATAATTCTGGACCACCAAGACACCAAAGAGGAGAAAAGAGAACAGGTTGAAGACACTGCCAGTTGGTTTCGGCTTGGGAGAGAAGAGATGCTGGCAAGTGCAGCCTGTGTATGCAGAGAGAGAGGCCCGGGCTGCCGGGAGCAAGGCCCAGCATGAGCCAAGCCATCCCTCATTGACCCCTTCCCTATGCTGACTGCACAGGTCTCCACCAGCTGAAAAATGTGGGCCCCTCCCACTACCCCATCATCTGAGTATTGAGTTACTGGAACAAAGGTACCTGGAGCAGATGTGACCTAGGGCCACAAGGTGCTGACATGTCCTGCGGCACCGCCTTCCAGGAAAGCCAGTGCACAGGTGGGGGAGAACAGCCCCATGGAGAAGAAGCTCCAGTGTGACCCACCGTTGTTGATTTTTTTTTTTCTTTTCTTCTTTTTTTTTTCCCAGGGTCAGGATCTCACTCTTTTGCCTGGGCTGGAGTGCAGCGGCACAAACAAAACTTACTGCAGCCTTGAACTCCTGGGCTCTAGCCATCCTTCTGCCTCAGCCTCCCCAGCAGCTAGGATTATAGGAATAAGCCACCACACCCGGTCCACCCACATGTGAGATACACACACACACACACACCATATATATGTGTGTGTGTATACGTATTTCATATATATATATATATATATTTTTTTTTTTTTTTGAGACAGAGTCTCGTTCTGTCACACAGGCTGGAGTGCAGTGGCGTGATCGCCGCTCGCTGCAATTTCCGACTCCCAGGTTCAACCGATTCTCCTGCCTCAGCCTCCCTAGTAGCTGGGATTACAGGTTTGCACGAACACGCCCAGCTATTTATATTTTTTGTATTTTTAGTAGAGACAGGGTTTCACCATGTTGCCCAGGCTGGTCTTGAACTCCTGGCTTCAGGTGATCCACCCGCCTCTGCCTCCTAAAGTGCTGAGTTACAGGCATGAGCCACTGCGCCCAGCCCCTACACACGATTTTTGAAGAGATATTAACTTCAATCTTCTGCCCAACCTTGGCGTTAATTGGAAGGGAAGATGAAAGCAACCGATCTTGGTGTTTCTGTGGTGGCTGTAACCAAGCCCCTATCATTGATGGTCCCTGAAGAAACTCAGCAAGCCTCAGGGCAGTGTTTCAGGAAGTACAGAGTGAGGACCAATGGCATCAGGGTTGTGAAATGCAGGTGCCAAGGCCCTACCTCACACTTGCTGAGTCCCACTCTCAGGAGGTAAGAACTGAGAATCTAATCTCCATGGGTAAGTCATAGTCATGCTGTTTCATATATTGTGAACTGATTTTCTTAAACATTTTTGTTGGGCCTAATTAGCCAAAACAATGAGTGGCAGGTAAAATGATGGCACACACCAAGTAACAGAATTACTATGCAAACACCAAAAGGAATTCTAGACTTCATAACCACTACTAACAATGTCAGTGATCGAATGTTAAGAGGGCTATCAGAATGCAAAACATGTTTACTCTAATTACAGTTATGTTAAAATACATAGGTACATGTGCAGGAAATAGGAAAAAAAGGCAAAAATAAAATAGTTGTATTAGAGAAGTAGAATTATAGGTGATTTATCCCTCTCCAGATTTTCCTATAGTGTTATCAAAAAAAAAAAAAAAAAGGCTAAATGCCAGTTTGGGAGTAATCCCAGCGCTTTGGGAGGCAGAGGCGGGCTGATCACTTGAGGTCAGGAGTTCGAGACCAGCCTGGCCAACATGGTGAAACTAAAATACAAAACTAAAAATACAAAAATTAGCTGGGCGTGGTGGTGGGCGTCTGTAATCCCAGCTACTCAGGAGGCTGAGGCAGAAGAATTGTTGAACCAAGGAGACGGAGGTTGCAGTGAGCTGTGATTGTGCCACTGCACCCCAGCCTGGGCGACAGAGTGATACTCCATCTTAAATAAATAAATAATGAAAATAAAAATAAATCACTTTCATGTTGTTACAATGCTGTATTCGAAATAAAATAGGGCTGGGCGTGGTGGCTCATGACTGTAATCCCAGCCCTTTGGGAGACTGAGGTGGGCAGATCACTTGAGGCCAGGAGTTCGAGACCAGCCTGGCCAATATGGTGAAACCCCATCTCTACTAAAAAATACAAAAATTAGCCAGGCATGGTGGCAGGTACCCTTAATCCCAGCTATTTGGGAGGCTGAGGCAGGAGAACCACTCGAACCTGGGAGGCGGAGGTTGCAGTGAGTGGAGATCGCACCACTGCACTCCAGGCTAGGTGACAGAGTGAGACGCTGTCTCAAAAACAGAAAAAAAAAAGACAGAAAGAGAGAATAACTACCGAATCACCTCTGGCATACATACCACTTACCATGTATCTATAAAATATTCCACAAGGCACTGCATGGATCAGAAATGTCTTCCAACAGCCTAGCCCTCCCAGAAGGGAAGGTCAGCCCTTGTCCCGGGGCACTGTGATTCTGCAGCTCGCTGCATGTGGAAGGAGCATGGAGTTACCTAGGCTGCGGGGAGCGGCAGAGGGTGCATTGCATCAGGCTCAGCTGTTATTTTTATTGCCCTAAACAAGGTTCCAAGGGGACTAGGGAAGGATGGATCACCTCCTTGGGTCTGACAGTCTCAACCCCACTTCTGAACTACAGATAATCTCGGCCCACTGCTCCTCCCCAGCCAGACCTGGGTTGCCTAGTGTATACAGAATTCCCTGATCTTCCTTATCCCAGGGATGCTGTGAGAGACCTTCCTTCCTATTGCAGAGCTTGGGGTGAGCCTGGAGTCCCGTTGGCAAGAACTGGCTTCCTTATTTTGATATTCAGGGAAGAGGAAGACTGAAGCTTGCTAGCCCCTGGGGAAAGCTCTGGGAGTCAGCTCAAGGGGGCAGAGCCCCTCCCTGCACCCCAGGCCCTCCCCACCTCCAGCCTCCCACAGACCCTGGATGCTCTGCTCCAAATCACAGGCTGCTGCCAATTACAAAAGGACTCTTAACTCCTTTTTGCAGCCCCTTGATTGATAGCACTGGTGAGTAAAATTATAAGCCTTAATGATCATGTTAATTTCTGGGGAAAGGGAAGCGGTCAGAAGAGGTTCTCAATCATAAGCCCACAATCAGCTGGGTGAGCTCAATGACAAGCCAGAGCAAAAAAGAGGGGAAGAATTAACTTTTTAAAAGGTCACCAGAGAGTAGGGGGACAGCAACCAGGCATGACGGATGAGGGCACAGATGACTCTGGAGCCTGAAGATGAGCCCCTTTTCCAGGGTTCTTGATCAAAGGCCAGCATTGGTGCTTCTCATCCTTAGCTGCACACTGGAATTGCTTTAAAAACACTGATGCCAGCCAGGCGCGGTGGCTCAAGCCTGTAATCCCAGCACTTTGGGAGGCCGAGGCACATGGATCATGAGGTCAGGAGATCGAGACCATCCTGGCTAACATGGTGAAACCCCGTCTCTACTAAAAATACAAAAAAATAAAAAAAATTAGCCGGGTGCAGTAGTGGGTGCCTGTAGTCCCAGCTACTCAGGAGGCTGAGGCAGGAAAATGGCATGAACCCAGGAGGCGGAAGTTGCAGTGAGCCGAAATAGTGCCACTACACTCCAGCCTGGGCAACAGAGTGAGACTCTATCTCAAAAAACAAACAAACAAAAAAACAGTGATGCCTGGGCCCTGCCCCAGAAATGCTAGTGTAATCTATCTGGGGTACAGCTTGGGCACCGAGCATTTTTAACACTCCCCAGGTGATTCCATGTGCAACAAAGATTGAGAAGGACCAGTCTAAAAGAAGCAAATGGCCAAGGTTGAACACATTTGCAAATGTGCTTCATCCAATTTGTTCTTTTATTCTTTCCTTTCCTTTCCTTTCCTTTCTTTGCCTTCCTCTCTCTTTTCTTCCTTTATTTCTCTTCCATTCCTTTCTTTCCCTTTCCCTTCCCATCTTTCTTTTCTTTCTTTTTCTCACTATGTTGCCCAAGCTGGTCTCAAACTCCTGGCCTCAAGCAGTCCTCCCATTTTGGCCTCCCAAAGTGCTGGGATTACAGGTATGAGTCACTGCACCTGGGCACTCTGGTTACTTCTTCCCACAAAAGAGAATTTCTTCTGGGTTCTCCTGGCACCACACCAATTAAAGATGATAATGAGATTTTAGAACAGAAGGAGGAAAATTAAGCATCACTGAGCCTAATACTCCTTTCACAGATGAAAACCCAGAGGTGCAAACGGGTTAGCTGACCTGCCAGAGGTCACACTGGTCGCAGTTGGAACCTCAGTCTCTTCCTCCTGGCCAATGCTCCTTCTACTAGGCCCATTGCTATGTCAAACAAGATGCTCTGCTCTGACTGTCGGGGGTCGGGAGCTGTGAGCTATTTTCTAGCCTGCATGGCAGAACAGTCCAGGTCTCTCCTGACTCTTGCTCAGTTTCCTGGGACATGGTAATTGACAGATATTAGAGATACCAGTTCCGTGGACAGAATAAGGCCACCTGGTTCACCTGAAAATCCAACCTATGACCTTAGTCTCCTCAATACATTGACTCCACGCATGGTTTCCCAGCAGAGCATTGCAACATCTTGGCATATCATGAAGATGCCCAGGATATGTGGCAACATCCTTGTTTCTTCATCTGAGAGTCTTCCCTCTGCTACATTGCTGACGAGCCTGCCTAACGGTGTGTGGTGAAAGCTCTGATGAGACTCCCTGACAGTCTATACTGAAGTCAGCAATATTCAATATTCAGCAATGTTACAAAATGAGTTTCAAAAATCTAAAAACATTATTAAAATGAAGACTACATTGAAAAGAAGCCATTTGTAATTTGTGGTAAAGGTACTGGAGTTATTCAGTTAAAGAGAGTTATTATTCTTCAATTTCCGTAAGTGATTGTTTTTAAAAAGGTATTGTAAAATGCATAGTACAGGATCCTTAGAGCAGCATCTTAGTAGTAGAAAGCATGAGCCAGTCAAGTGCAGTGACTCACACCTGTAATTCCAGTGCTTTGGGAGGCTGAGGTAGGAGAATCGCTCGAGGCCAGGATCTGAGACCAGTCTTGCCAACATAGCTTAGACCCTGTCTCTACCAAAAAAAAAAATTTAGTAAAAAATTCAGCTGAGCATGGTGGCATGCACATTTACTCCTAGCCTACTCAGTAGGCTGAGATGGGAGGATCCCTTGAGCCCAGGAGTTGGAGGCTGCAGTGAGATGTGATGATACCACCGCACTCCAGCCTGGGTGACAAAGCAAGACTCTATTTCAAAAAAAAAAAAAAATTATCACATCTATAATCACAAAACTTTGGGAGGCTGAGATGGGCAGATCACTTGAGTCCAGGAGCTCGAGACCATCATGGGCAACGTGGCGAGACCCCCATCTCTACAAAAAAATAGAAAAAATTAGCCGAGCATGGTGGCGCATGCCTGTAGTACCAGTTACTGGGGAGCTGAGGTGGGAAGATCACTTAAGTCCAGGAGGCGGAGGTTGCAGTGAGCCTATATGGTGCCACTGCACTCCAGCCTGGGTGACAGAGTGAGATACTATCTCAAAAAAATTTTTTAAATTAAAATTTTAAAATAAAATAAAAAGCCTCAGCCAACATGGTTCTACATTTTCACATTTTCATTTACCCTTTCTCTCAACCTTCATTGTAGCATGGGCACTCCCAAAAGTTCTTAGAAGTGGCCTGCACTAAAAATTTAGTGGAACCAAGCTCTATCAGTACAGGGTGAGACCTACTTAATGAGTCCAGTAAGCATTGTAGCAGAGGCATATTCACAATAGAAACATATGCATTCTCTGTATTTTTCTAACAGCTTCTGAAGTGTTCATCAAGCCTGTGTCTGATTAAGCACTTTTAAATTCTGAGCAATGAAATGGGCCCTCTCATACCCTCTTGGCAGGAGTGCAAATTGATACAACCATTTGGAGAGCCATTTGGCTGCATCTATCAAAATTAAAAATGCATATCATCTTTGACCCAGAAATGCCACTTCTAAGAGTTTATCCTACAGAAACACCCCCACAAACCCACAAAAGTGTATATGGGAGGTGAGTTCTTTGCAGTTTAATTTATTATAGTGAAACACTGCAAGCAACCCAAGTTCCTGAACAAGGAATTAGTTGGGTAAACAGTGGTCCATCCTTAAAATGGAATACTAGATAGATGTTAAATTAAATAAAGTAGAGCCATATGTATTCATCAGGAGAGATAGCCTTAGGCAAAAAAAGAAACTTGCAGAAAAGTAGTTTCCATTTTTATAAAAATGTTAAAGGAAGGCAGCCATGAGTAATCTCTGGCCAATGGATTCAGTGCTTGGGCTCCTACACTGGATTGAAAACCTTGAGCTATATGTAAAATAATTTAGGAGTCTCAATTCGGAGACTGAACTCACTCTTCTCTTGTATCAAAGGATAACTAAAAGTAAGTTAAACACAAATGTAAGACATCATACTTAATAGCCATGGTATGTAAATAACACTTTTGGAAAGTGACCCTCCAGGATTTGGAAAAAACATTTATCAAAGGAGAAGCACTAGGCTGGGCATGGCGGCTCACACCTGTAATCTCAGCACTTTGGGAGGCTGAGGAGGGTGGATCACCTGAGGTCAGGAGTTTGAGACCAGCCTGGCCAGCATGGGGAAACCCCGTCTCTACTAAAAACACAAAATTAGCCGGGCGTGGTGACACACACCTGCAATCCCAGCTACTCCAGAGGCTGAGACACGAGAATCACTTAGAACCCGGGAACCCCGGAGGCGGAGGTTGCAGTGAGCCGAGATCGGGCCATTGCACTCTACCCTGGGAGACACAGTGAGACTCTGTCAAAAAAAAAAAAAAAAAAAAAGGGAGAAACACTGAAGACAATTTTTTCTTTTTTACTGGAATAATCACTTGGCTGAATACATCTCTTATTTGTCCACTTGGATTGTCTATCTTGAACTTGTGTATTCACGGACCACTGTTGAGCCTCCCCCACAACACCAGCCATAGAGAGTATCTGCTTAAGTCCATGCAAGTAGTAATGTTCTTCAAGGATGCAAAGGAGCCCATCCTCAGGCTACATCCAGCAGAAAACCCCAAATCCCAGAAAAGACTGCTACTGAGCTTTAAATTCGGGGCCTTTTCAAATGTTGAAATGCCAGGCTTGCTTTTTTTTTTTTTTAATAATGACAGAGATGCCCAAAGGAAAAGCAATCCCAGTAGGAATCAATCAGTATTCTGTGGCTTTTCCCAAGAATCTTACTCCCTTTTAATTTTCCTGAGAATATTTATAGTAGACTAAAGTAGGTTGTGATTGTGCTAGATTTTGTTATAGTTCAGTGAATCTTCTGTCCTCACACCACCTCCATGAGAGGAGTGCACTTCTCTGCCCACTTAAGGTTGGGAAGGTTGGCCATCGGTCTAGCCGTGGCCGGGGGAAAGTAAGCAATGTGAAGTGAGTAGCAGCTGTAAATGTGTTTGCATCAGCCTCTTGCACTCCTGCACGTTGCCATGAAAAGAAGCTATCCTAGGAAAGCTGCTAGTCCAGGATGAGGAAACCCTGAAGCTTATTTATTTATTTATTATTGAGACAGGGTCTCACTCTGTCACTAGACTGGAGTGCAGAAGAACGATCACAGCTCACTGCAGCCTCGACTTCCTGGGCTCAAGTGATCCTCTCACCTTGGCCTCCCAAATAACTAGGACCACAGGTGCACATGACCACACCTGGCTAATTTTTTGTATTTTTAGTAGAGACTGAGTTCCACCTTGTTGCACAGGCTAGTCTCGAACTCCTGGACTTGTGATCTACCTGTCTCAGCCTCCCAAAGTGCTGGGATTATAGGTGTGAGTCACCTCCCCCAGACTCCCTGGAGCATATTCAAACCCAAACTATAGCCTGGAGTCAGCTCCAGCTGAGCCCAGCCAAGCCCTGCACAGCCACACAAGACTGGCAGTCCTGTGAGCAAGTTATAAGAGTTTGTTGCTGTAAGCTTTGAGGGATGTTTGTTATTCAGTATTATTGAAGGAAAACTTGACTGATATGCAGATGAACAGCCTTGGACCCATCACTCAGCTTTACTAAATCTTGTCATTGATCTCATATTTGTTTGAGATTTTTTTCTTATGAAATTAACCATTACAGAAACATTTGAGGGTCCTCTAAGTACCCTTCACCCATCGCATTTCTTTTTGGAAGTAGCCACTATCATGCAGTTAGTGTTCATAATACTCATGCCTGTTTTAAATGTTTCCTATACATTTATATACCCATAAGCATTGTCTGGTATTGTTCTGTAGGTTGTAAAACTTTATATAAATGATACCAAGCTGTATGTGTCCTCTGCAATTTGCTTTCCCCATAACACACAAAAACACACTGTATTTCAGATTTACCCATGTTGATACATTAGCTCTAGCCATTCACTTTGCCTGCGGTAACATTGTCTGTATTCACTACAATGTACCTATTCTCTGTCAATGGATATTAAAGTTGTTAAATATGAACAGTGTTGCAAGGGACATTCTTGCACAGTCTTTGAGTACTGTGCTTTTCTTTAAGACCAATTCTTATTCTTTGTAGAATAAGCAGACAAGAAGTGCATGGCTGATTGAAATTTCACATATACAGTCTGCAAGGCCATTTTAGCAAGAGCAGAGGCACGAGAATCTCTTGCTGGAGCTGCCACCCAAAAGGAGTCCACAGTGCCTGTGGCCTTGGGCGCCTCTGATTTCCATCTCTGGCCTTTGCTTGTGGGACCGGTGCCTTAAGACTTGCTGGGAACATCTGGATGACCTTTCTACTGCTCCCTCCACATCTTACTCACCATATGAACTTTATCATACTTTATCTTTTTGATCATTAAATGATTTCAAGTGTCTGGTCAGGATTGAAATGTTGGCAAGAGAGTTAGAAACAGAGGAAGGAATGAAGACTCTGTTAATCGGCCTCCTTCCTCCTCACACAGCAATTTTTCTAACAGATGCAATTACATTTGAGAGCTGTAGAGAACAGAATCTTATGTTTTATTTCTTTATTCATCATTTTCCAAATGGTATTCACTGTAAGAAGGAAATTGCCTTTGTAATTCAGTTCTGCAGGCTCTGTGCTGGAGTGCTCCGAGCTTCAGTTTTAACACCAGCTGCTGCCCCTACCTTGTTTCTGGTGGGTGAGAACCAGCCAGGGAGGGAGAGTAAGAAATCAGAAAGAGTTCATTTAAATTCAATATATTTTTATTCTTTGTAAATACAATGAGTACAACCTTTTAACTTCACAAATCAGTTAATTCACTTTGTACAAGAAAAGTTTTACTCATCCTATGATAGTCCAAGTGCTGAATTTTTTCCTCAGTGCTAGTACCTAATAAATCAAAATGTGAAAAGTACAGCAGCTATTTAAAAATGTTTGTTTCTACATTTCCATAAGTATAGAGTCATACCAAAGGAGCAGCTTAAAGTGTAGGACGATGTGTGTGTGTGTGTGTGTGTGTGTGTGCGCGCGCGCGTGTGTGTGTGTTCATTCAAGGCTTTACTAGAAACCAGTTTTCGGAAAGGCATTGAAGAGTCTCAGGCTGTTAGCAATGGATCAATCAAGAACCCTTTTAGCATTCATCTCCTTGAAGTTCCTTCTGCAATTATGTCCATATTCATTTCCTGTCTGGTGTGACTTGCTGCACCACAAGTTTGGACCCCCACTGCCTTTGGTTTCAGCACTATGTTAACGGGACAGCAATCTACCTCACTCAATCACTCATCTCCACTTTATTTGGTTTTGCTGTTTTTATTCATCCTCCCTTGACTTATGTTCTTTTAGTAAAGCTCTTCTCTTTTTGAGATGTTATCCAACCTGAAGTCCTGGTGAGAATCTCATTTTGTCCACCAATTCCTTTGACAAGGTTGCCTGGCCTATGGTATTAAAAAAGAAGAAGAAAGAACAAAAGAAAGAGAAAGAAAAGAAAAAAGAAAATAGAGAAAAAGCAAATCACATGGCATAAGCTACTTTTCACTTATTAACTCAGTTCTGAAGGCCACTTAATAATGTATTACAATAGAGGGGAAACTTTTGATAACACTTTTAATTTAAAACCTACCATTATTTTTAAAATAAATGCTCCAACATAGTGTAGTTTTGAAGGCCACAGTACGATGTTATACACAGAGCTATATTTGGTTACCAAACTTTATATGCTAAAAAGGAAGAGAAAGCACTACTTATGTTTCAGCTTTTGATCGTTCAGCCTGATCTTCCAGGTAAGAGGCAGAATGGCACGGCCTGTGGCAACCCCCAGTTTGTCCCCTCCCAGGGCATGGCAGCAGTGAGTTTTCAGCGCAGGCGGTCCTGTTGCACCCCTCTCCTTCCCAGACGCCCTACCCTGGTGAGGGCGGCAGGTCATCGCTCCTGGAATGCTTTGTGTCAATTGGCATTTTTTTCCTGAAGGCTACACATTCCCCGGTATATGCTTCCTGAAGGGTTTGTTAGTTGAGGCTTGTTCTCCATGGATCGAAGTTCATCTGATATTGTCCCATCCTGAAAAGTGGGTACCTTGTGAGCTTAGATATCACTGGATTTGTACATATCTGAAAGCAGTCTTGTAATTGGCACGTTGCCGATGGTTTTTTTGAAAAACACTTCTTCTATAGTTGATGGGCTAATAGAACGTAAAGCTGGCAAAAGCAACAGAAGTTTTCCAAAGCGACAGGGTTGAGTGGGATATCTGGAATGAGAGAAGCCATGAACACAAGGTCAGAGGCCATTACTCACGGAAACTAATGTCTTATACCTGAACACACATCATCTCCAGCATTGCTCATCTAGGTCTCTTGAATAACACAGTACCCCTGCAGCAAAGTTCTGGACAGGCACTGTTGTCCCTGTTTTGCAGGTAGACTACTTGAGGCAGGGAGACCATAAATGATGCTGCCAAAATCACACAGACACTCTTTCTACATTAACAAAAGGATTGCATTTTATTTGGGAAAAAAAAGAAATTTAAGAAACATAATACTAATTTTAAGCCAAATAATAAATTTAAGATTTCCATTATAGAAAACAATCAGGGAGTTGGGGATAAAGCTAGCAACAGAATCCATGTTTGCTAATTCTCAGGACTCCTTCACAAGGCTATTTCCCTCAAATAAAATGGCTTCTTTTTCTAAGCAATTCTCCAAATTATTATTCAGGCATTATACTTAGTCTCTCTCAGGAATAATTCCATCCTTATTACACTGCAAATTAAAGACTAAGTTCTGTTGGGTGGCAGTGCCACCCAACCCTCATGTCAATGAAATTGGCATGTAATTAAAGATGTGAGAAATTTCTTAACAATTTCCTCTCTTGATGTCCAACATATATCTGTGTTCAGATGTGCAAGTTCAATCTTCTGCTGCCTTTAGATGCCTGCAATCCACCTCCTCACTGCAGACCCGATACTTCTTCAGCCAATAGTTAGATATCAATATACATAAGGAGGGCTCCCTCCACTGAAATGAAACACCCAAAAAACTGAACTTCCGGGGTACACATCTGTGACTAAGCTGGGTTCAACCCAGGCCACCAGGTGCTAGAAACTAAGGGATATCAAAATTCCTTCGAAGGAGTCAGGTGGCTGTGTTTAACTGCCTGATAACTCCACCCTGCAAATAAAGTTCAGGGGAGCAACTTTCATGCTTGTCTATTTAGCTCTGGGCACATAAGAGTCCTTCTCTTCCACAGAATTCAAGGCTTATAGTTCATTCTGGGCCTCTCAGGACCTCAGCTGGCTCTTTCACTGACCAGCTTCATGACCCCCTGTGGACAGGGGCCACCAGACCACATCTAGTAGTGTGGTGTGGAAATGGTGAAGCTTATCCACATTAAAAAAAATACTTAAATCCTACCACTTGTTCTCCTTGTTGAATGTATTTCTAATGTTTCTTGAAAAGTAATCCCCAAATCCATGTCTCCCTTTCACCTTGGCCACTTCTTTTCAACAGCTCTATTTCCCTTCCCAGGACCAGGCATAGTAGAGATAATTCTGCAGCAAGTCGGAGGCAGTGGCTGCCTGGATGACCTCTGCCATCTGCAGCATCCACCCAACGTGCTGAACGTTTCCCACGGTGAGAAACCACTGTGAGAAATAATCACCTCCAAAAAGGATGAATTTGGGGGAATCCATAGAAAACCAACTCCTGATTTTCTGCAAATAGATTACCCACTCATCTACTCTCCCACTTACTTTATTCTCTAGTTGAGAAAGGGTTGGTTAGTCAGTCAACAAAAATTGTCTATTACATGTAGCATACTGTACTGCCAGAAACAATAGCAATGTATGAGGTCAGGTGTGGTGGCTCATACCTGTAATCCCAGCACTTTGGGAGGCTGAGGCAAGAACATCGCTTGAGCCCAGGAGTTCAAGATGAACCTGGGCAACATATCAAGGTTCATCTCTACAAAAATTCTCTGGGCACCTGTAGTCCCAGATACTCAGAAGGCAGAGGTGGGAGAATTGCTTGAGCCTTGGAGGCAGAGGTTGCAGTGAGCCATGACTGCACCACTGCAATGCAGCCTGGGCATCCAAAACAAAAACAAAAACAGTGTGTGTGTGTGTGTGTGTGTGCGCATGTGTGTGTGTGTGTGTGTGTGTGTTAGAGAGAGAGAGAGTCTGACTAATCAAAATTATTTTTTAGAGTATCTATGCCCTTGTCTTCATCCATTAGCATCAATAATTGGATTTTCTTTCAGGTTTAAGTGTTTTAGGTCTATTACAGGTTTGCATATTTGATCTTCAGTTATAGAATATAGTTTGTGTGGAATGTCAATTCCTAGCCTTCTCCTTACATCCTGGATAATTAGAGAAATAGCTTAGAGAGCTGTAATATACAATTAGGCTCAGTTTCAGTTTGCATGTTAACTTTTCGTTTCAATTTCAGGTTTTATTTTTCTAGACAGGAAAATGCTGGAGGAAAAAGTGTTCACTGATTTGAAGGGCTAAGAAATAAGGCATAGTCATTTTTGTCACATGTATGACCCTAGATATAAACATTAAATTACAGCTGTAGCTGATATCAGAATGAAATAAGAATTCCATGAAATAAATTCCATAATTCCATTATTTAATAAGAAATAAGATACTTATTTAATATTTACTATTCTAATATTTAATAGAAATAATAAGAATTCCATGGCAAAGCGGATGTGTTTTTTCTACACATAATTTTCTTCTTTTGGGGTGTTGGGGAGATGTAATTTACTTGCCATTTCTCTAAAATAGGCTGTTGTTAACCCATGGTTGAGTTCTCTCGGGCCACCCTATCAGCAGCTCCTGGCACATCAGGCTCCCCTCCTCACTCACCTCCCTGGCACTTCCCACAGGACCCCTACCAGCTCCTCCACCACTCTCAGGACACACCTTCTCCCCTGCTGAATTCCTCCTCCCATTGAATGACCAACTCACATGTTCTTTCCTCCACCCATCAGACTTTCAACCTTTCCGATTGTCCCTCACTCCCTCTGACTAGGATTCATCTCTCACACTCCCCACATTGCTTTCCTCTCTTCTCTAGTTTGGATTGGAGTGACACTGCTGCCCACTTCTTGCAATGATAAGGGGCAGTGTCTTGCTCCCTCTGGTATCCCATAACGCCCACCTGCAGCCCTGCATGTGGCCAGTACTCGGCAAAGGCTTGACTGGATCAATAACTGGATACCACGTCCTTCTCATTTTTAAGTTCTTAATACCATAATGGCTCTAAATGTCAAAGGTCAGTTAGGACATACAAGTTAGTTAGTTTTTGTTTTTTTCTCTTTTTAATTTTTTTTGTTTGTTTTTTAGACGGAGTCTCACTCACTCTGTTACCTGGGGCTGGAGTGCAGTGGCACAATCTCAGCTCACTGCAACCTCCACTTCCCAGCTTCAAGCAGTTCTCCTGCCTCAGCCTCTCGAGTAGCTGGGACTACAGGTGCATGCCATGACGCCCAGCTAACTTTCATATTTTTAGTAGAGACGGGTTTCACCATGTTGGCCAGGCTGGTGTTGAACTCCTGACCTCAGGTAATCCGCCCTCCTTGAACTCCCAAAGTGCTTGGGATTACAGGTGTGAGCCACTGTGCCCGGCCTACAAGTTAGTAGAAGTACCCAGATTATGTACTGCTCCATTTAATAATTTTGAACAAATATTAACTGCCTACTATATATATTCTGTAATTCAATATGCATTTAAAATTCAAATCCTGGCATTTCAATTTGAAAAAACATATACAGGTGCACTATCTGTCAACATAGTTTCAGTGATATTCCATGGACAGGGAACAGTTTTATTCATTTAGTATTCAAAAGAGGGTTTATGATAGAAATAGGGAGACTCTAGCAGAAGTGGTATCATCCCAAACGGACAGAGTTGACTTGGGATTTCTCTGACCCATTAGTTGAGGGAGGCATTAACAGCCTCTACCCATTTGATGTATTTATTCCCCCCACAGTGTCTATAGCTGATGTGGAGATTATGGAGCTGAGTTTTCGCAGGTTCCTTTCAAATCAGCCTAGAGAACAGTAACTCTATTCTAACTTCAAGTCTACCAGTCCTAACTCAGGAAACTAGAAAGGCTCCATTTCTTTTTAAAAGCCTGGCTTTTTTTTTTTTTTTTAATGGCATAATAAAATCTATACTTCTTTTTTTTTTTTTTAATTTTTGGTGGAGATGGGGTCTTGCCATGTTGTGCCCAGGCTGGTCTCGAACTCCTGAGCTCAAGTGAACTGCCTGCCTTGGCCTCCCAAAGTGCTGGGGTTACAGGTGTGGAGCCACCTTAGCCGACATCTATACTTCTTAATGGGCTTGCCCAGTGCTGGGCCAGGAGGAGCTTTGTTGGAGCCCCCATGTCCGAGAGTTCCTACAAACAGCCAAAAACAGCCTCTGCCTGTGGGCCCTGCATGGCCAGAAGTAACCTGGTAGATGTTATGACTCAAAATAACAGATACCAGTCACCAAGGCCAAACAACAGTTATGATAGGTGAAAAGATGCCTTCTTTAGGCTGGGCATCGTGGCCCAGGCCTATAATCCCAGCACTTTGGGAGACTTAGGTGGGAGGATCACTTGAGGCCAGGAGTTTGAGACCAGCCTGGGCAACATAGCAAGACTTTGTCTCTACAAAAACTTTAAAAATTAGCTGGGTGTGCCGGGCATGGTGGCTCACACCTGTAATCCCAGCACTTTGGGAGGTCAAGGCAGGCAGATCACAAGGTCAGGAGTTCGAGACCTGCTTGGCCAACATGATGAAACCCTGTCTCTACTGAAAATACAAAAATTAGCCAGGCATGGTGGCAGGCGCCTGTAATCCCAGCTACTTGGGAGGCTGAGGCAGGAGAATCGCTTGAACCCGGAAGGCAGAGGTTGCAGTGAGCCGAGATTGCACCACTACACTCCAGCCTGGGTGAAAGAGTGAAAAAAAAAAAAAATTAGCTGGGTGTGGTGGCATGCACCTGTAGTCTCAGCTACTCAATAGGTTGAGGTGGGAGGATCACATGAGCCCATGAGTTCACAGCTGCAGTGAGCCATGCTCACATGCCACTGCACTTCAGCCTTCCAGCCTGGGCAACAGAGCAAGACCCTGTCTCAAAAAAAAGATAGCCTCTCTGGAGAGTTCTCTCATCCTTTTATTTGAGATTGGCACCTGAAGAAAGGCACCTGTGTTTTCTCAAGGATGATGTGGCCACTCTCTCACATACCAACCATTACACTTTGAGCTTCATTTTTTTTTTTTTTTGAGACGGAGTCTCGCTCTGTTGCCCAGGCTGGAGTGCAGTGGCACAATATCGGCTCACTGCAAGCTCCACCTCCCGGGTTCACAACATTCTCCTGCCTCAGCCTCCTGAGTAGCTGGGATTACAGACACGTGCCACCACGCCCGGCTAATTTTTGTATTTTCAGTAGAGATGGGGTTTCACCGTGTTAGCCAGGATGGTCTCGATCTCCTGACCTCGTGATCCGCCCACCTCGGCCTCCCAAAGTGCTGGGATTACAGGCGTGAGCCACTGTGCCTGGCCTAGGCTTCATTTTTGACTCCTCCATACCCATTCACACAAATGTTGTTCCATTATTTTGATGGATCAATTTGTTCCGCCAGGACAACTATAATATGTCTGACAGTGCTTTCACTTTGATCTTCTAATTAGATTTGCTCCTCTCACCCACCCTGAGAGATAGGTAAAGACATGGATTCTCCCTAAATTAACTGGCTGGCAACAAGATAATTAGTCACAATGTTTGAACTGGCTTATTACTGCCTGCTCAGGCATTCGCAATGGAGGCAATTTTCTTAAGTACATGTTCAAGGCAAACAAGGGTCACCTGGTATGGATGTAGCTGTTGAGCGTTAGCTGAGCCTCATCTTGAAGGGCTGCAATGGCGGCAGCATTCCGGAAACTTCTCAGTTCAGAACCACTATGTGTAGGAACTAGAAATGAAGACCAGGAAACTGTGATAGACAGCATAGAAATTGTATCTGGGAGCCAAGCGCAGTGGCTCACGCCTGTAATCCCAGCACTTTGGGAGGCCGAGGCAGGCGGATCACTTGAGGTCAGAAGTTCGAGACCAACCTGGCCAACATGGTGAAACCCTGTTTCTACTAAAAATACAAAAATTAGCTGGGCATGGTGGCATGTGTCTGTAATCCCAGCTACTCAGGAGGCTGAGGCGGGAGAATTGCTTAAACCCAGGAGGCAGAGGTTGCAGTGAGCCAAGATGGCACCATTGGACTCCAGCCTGGGTGACAAGAGCAAGACACCATCTCAAAAAAAAATTTTTTTAAATAAAAAAAAGAAAAAAAGAAATTGGGTCTGGGAATGCACCTCTCTGGAAGTGGCTGCCCAGCAGAACATGCAGGTTCCCATAGCAATAAAAAATGGGGCCAGATTAAGAGTATCAGCTCCCTTGAAAACCATCACCTCTTTTTGCAAAGGTCAGTTCAGACTTTGAGGTGGCTGAATTAGCGAGGTGGCAAAACTGGGGAAGGAGAAGAAGCAGGGTTCTGTGTCTGCTTACCGGCTTTGAAAGTGACGATGCATTTTAGACAGGCAAATTCAGTAGCATCTAACCGGAGTTGTCTAAATCGAGCCACCACCTCTTGTAAAGCCTGTATTTCAGATATGATCTTGTTCAGCTTCTGGGAATCTGTGTTGTCACCATTCATGCCTAGAATAAAAATACGGGATAAATACTCTAATATGAAGGCATTTTCATGATTTAATATTGATTTTTGACAAAATCCTGCATATCAGTATCTATTCAATTGTCACTCTAAGATATCTGATTCCATGTAAACCGGCTATATTGTATGAAAGTTAATATAAAATCTTCTCTTGGATGATAACAAACACAGTAATTTGCATTTAAATAACAATGCAAGCAGTCATGAATACAACAAAACAACATTATTTGCATTTAAATATAGATTTATAAATGACAGGTATACTCTATTGTTCAGCAGGAATTTGTTATTCTTTACATGTTGTTCTTTTTTCAGTAATGTATTTTTATGGTAATTTCTACAACAAAGTCATTAAATTGTGCAATTCTTACCAGATACAGCCAGTAGAGTGTTAGCATCAACCGGAATGGCCCATTGTGCTATTCCTAGAACAAACAGTTCTCTCCAAGCATCTTCCAAAAGCATCAGCTGTCATACAATAGATGTATAATATAATATAGTGTGTAATTTATAAATTTATAAACAATTTCACTATGTAAATTTCCATTATTTTAAAGTGGGTTTTAAATGCCTGTCTTGGTAATTTTTTCTGAATATTCTAGCTTTCCCTTATTTTCCCATATTTTCCTTTTGAAAAGGTGCCTATAGATATGCACATGGATTTGAGAGTCAGCCATTCCAATTCTCCAAAGTTTCCTTCTCTCAGAAAAGGATTTGCCCCTCTTGTCCTTGTATCCACCCATTCCTGACCACCTAGAAGCTCCTCTAGAGAGCGAGGCTTTATGAAATGCCAGCAGCTCAGCAGGTGGATTCCCCTCACAGAGAATGCTGCTATTAGCAGGGTTGAGGATTCCTCAGACGCTTGCAGAGCTGGGTCCCCATCTTCCTGGAGGGTTGAGGGGGCTGGGCTGGGAGAGAGACAGAGATCACTACTTCCCAAGAGGCATTGGGGGAAATCAGGGTGTAATTATGTTAATCGGGTTTTGCTGAGTTTTCCTCATCTCACTGCTTGATTTTTCTGAGACCCATAAATGGACAGCATCAAGGTGCTTGTCATTTTTATTCCAATAAAATGTGCTTCTGAATATTTAAAATGAAAATCTGTCTCTTTTTCCAAATCAATATACCAGATTCCACTTCACTGCAGGTTGCTTGTTGTCGAAGGATTTCTACCAAAGGGCTAAGTGGCAGACAGTAAGTAAATTTTGTTTGGGTGAGAGTATACAAATACTTATTTTGAAAAAAAAAAATAGCCAATCTACACACACACACACACACACACACACACACACACACACACACACAGCAAATGGTTAGAGCTAACCAGTAAACCTGGTCAAAGATAGGACCTAACTACCTTAAAAAATCTCAAAACTCAAAAGCCAGTCAACTCTAAATGATTTATGTAAAAGGATTTCTTTTGGGAGCTAAGAGCTGAATCATGAAGGCTTGTAACCAAAATCACAATTAGACCAAAGGGTTTAATTTTTTTAATGTTTTATTTTTAGTTTTATTGCATCAAGTATAGGAAATAATTGTAAAATGCAAGGTAAACAATATCTAATTCTGGCCATATTTGAAAGGGCAGGCCATGAAAAAAAGAACATCTCATGCTAGAAAATGAAATGCTTTTAGCACATTGCCCGATCTTTCCATAGGAAACATACTTCATATAAAGGGGCACTATCATGCTTTAATTAGGTATGAAATGAATTGAAGAAATAAATCCTTTGCTTTTAGAACTACTTATTAGCCTTTTGGAAAATTTGTCATTAATTCCTGTGAATGCACTGGTAACAGCCAATGGTTGGGAATACTTTATTTTCTTTCTTTCCTTTAAGGTTAGAAAAATGTTAGCATTTGTGATATTCCTAACAACAAAATTTCTGGGTCTCAGTACAATACAATGTTTTGCTGCACACGCTTTTTCTTCCTCTGAATGTCATTTACAACCACGGAATTATGCAAAATGCCTATTTGTTTACAAAATGTCTAAAGGCACATGAAGAATCAAGGAAGATCCTAGACTGCAGGAGGTGTGCACTGTGCCCCTTGGTCTTACATGCTGATCAATTAATGACCAAAACTGGGAGCATCACAATGGAGAACATAAAGCTGGGAATATAAAATAATAACATCAGTTCTGGAAAATCTCATGAGGGCATACTCTTACCACCTTCTACTTCTCTCAGTTCCAGTGTTCTTGGTAAAACATTGTTTCATCAACAGTTTTAGAAAATCATTACAATTTTAAAATTTGAGATTATATTTGCTGTTTCAATCAAACAAAAAGAGGTAATGTTCTTGTATGTGTGTTTTTCATAGACTGGACCCAGCTTTTCTGAAATAATGTAATTACGTTTCTTACTAAGGATCATATAGGCAGATATTTTGAACCCATGGGAAGAAGCAAGTAAAAACAAGTAGTTTCCTCATTGCTATTAAGAATGGATGCTTGCCTTGGGTGGTTTACCCAGGGATGGAGGGAGTTTTATAAGTCTGAGTGCTACTGTTTCTTTCCCAGCTCTCTTTCTCCCAAGGCCTCAATGTGGTCATACCTGGTCCTGCAAAGACAGCGTGGAGAAGGCTGGCACACTCTTAGCCCACTTGATGCTCATGAAGAGAAGTCTGGCAGCTGATTCACACACTGACTCCGTGGCCACTTCATAGAGATACATTGGGGTCCCATTCACTTCATGGGGGTACTGGGTGGGGAAGAAAGAAAGACACCTGGAAGTGAGGAAACCACAGCTTTGCAAGAAGAACCAAACTTTTAATTTCTAATTAAAGCAAGGAAGGGGATAAAAAGGAATTTGGATGTTTTGCTTAAACATGCAGTTGACATTGGTGGGTAAAAAAATCAAACATCTCTATCTATAGAGTTTGAAAAGTAATACTGATTGGGGGAGGTCCATTTCCACTCTTTGGGAGCCTCTCCCTTCCAGAGGGTCCTCTGGCTTTTCTATCCCCTGCAGCAAATTTTCGTTGGGCTGAGCCAAGTCCAAGCCTGGCTCCCAATTTAGACAAGAGCTGCTTGCATTTGTGTAAATAAAAATAGATGTGAAAAAGTATAAATTAATAGGCATCCCAAACACAAATATGCATATGAGTATTTTTAGAAAGGATTAGTATATTATGGAAATATTTCAATTAGACATCTTAATCATTCACAGAGCATTCCCATTCATAACTGACAACATATTCATAACACTACTTTCCCGAGCTTATTATACACATCAAGGGTAAGAAAGCAATATTAAATATTGTGCGTGTGCATGTGCCCAGGTGTCTGGCTTCCCTGCAGTGTGGGGCTGCAGCTGGCCCTCCTCTGAGGGAGATCCTAGGCCCTCATCCGCCTGGAGTGGGGGTCTTAGTAGGTATCAGCTGGAGGCCTGGAGGGTAGGCCTTAGGTGGCAGCCTTTCCAGGTGGTTCAGGCTGTGGCCCTGCTCCTATGGAATCAACCCTGCTGTAAATCCACCTGCCTCAGAAGCAGGTGAGGGGAGCATGGGAAATGAACTCAGATTCCTCAAACTGTTCTAACAGTGTGATCTCCACATTTCGCTCTTGGGTTAGAAACTCATGGCTTTGCCCAAGATCATACATGCCAAGATGTGGAATTCTGGAGCCCTTCCTCCAGCTGTAGCCAATTCCTCTCCTCTAAAAATGAACGTTGGTTCTTCTGGCCTTTAGGAACGCCTGAAGCTGCCCTCTGGGTTTAGACGAGGTCTCCACCCACCACCCATTACTAGTGGGTGTTTCCTAAAGGTGCAGGTTCCTGGACTCCACCCCAAACTTGCTGAAACGGAATTTCTGGGGGGATAAGATCGGGAGCACACACTTGTAGCCACTCGGAGGTTGACTCTACTGTACACTCAAGTTTGAACACCCCTGGCTGAACAAGGGAGAGCAGGAGGGCTGGAGCTCCATGCAGAGACCAGCCAAGCACCCTGGAGTTCTCTCCCCAGTTTGCCTGACCCCAATCACAGCTCAGAAGAACTGGGTGCGTCCCCCTCCTCCATTCGCTGGCACGAGTCTCTCTGGACCCAGCAAGGCCGCTGACCTTGGGCGTGGGCTGAGCCAGGCTCACGAGGGTCTGCCGCTCAGGAGTGGTGGACACCGCGGCCAGCTCCAGGCCGTGCGGCTCCAGCTGCGTGACCGCGGTGAAGAAGGCCGGCGCAGGGAGCGCCGCCGAGGGAAAGTGCGCGGCCGCCCCGTTCTCCTCCTTGTGTCCACGGAAGTAGAGGGCCACTTGCTTGCGGATGGTGGACGTCCGAGGCCCCCGCTCGTGCTGCACGGCTGCAGAGGCAAACAGGGAAGCGCATGCCGGCAATTAGAGACGTCGCAACACAGCCGCTGCGGCGCTCCCCCCAGCCCCGCCCCAATGTCAAGTCTGGGCAGGCAAAATCGCCCAAGAGGTGAAAAGAAGAAGGGAGAGGGAATCTGAGCGAGGAAGGGATTCTGAGATCGTCTAACCGCTACACTGAATAGATTCGGAAGCTGAGGCTTAGAAGAGGGGCCCGTGCTCAAAGTGCCACGATAAAGGCAGAGCCTCAGGCAAGACTAGGTGTGTTCTCCTTCGGTCCAGGGCTCCTCCCCACCAGGGAAGGGGGTTCGCAGGGAAACCAGAGACCCTCTGGGCTGGAGTAGCCAGGTATCCTCGCCCCCATCCAAAAGAGAGGGAGCGTCGCGCACGCCAGACACCTCGTCTCTGCACAGAATTTTCCAGCTCCGTCCAAGAACAATCCTCCCTACCCCCAGGCCCCGCCCCCACAGAAATAGCTTTTGGCCTCCGAGGGCCGCAGGAGAAAGGGACCCGAGCCCCGGGATTGCTAGGGGATGGAACGAGGGAGAACCCGTCTCCGAGTATGCTGGAGAAAGGCAGGGGAGATGTGACAATTACCACCAACAGTTTAAACAAACAAATTAATTCAGGGCAATCTTCCGCCCGCCGAGCTTGACAACTTGTCAATACACAAGTTCAACAGGTTGGACGCTCCCTCCGGCTTCCTGCGCCGCAGAGGAAGGGGCTCTCTCCTCCTGGAGCTGCCACCAGGCCCGGGCCGCCTCACAGCAAAACCCACTCGCACGCTGTTCCCAGGCCCCACGGTGTCCTCCAGCCCATTACCCTCGCCCCCTGCCTGGGCCTGGGGCGCCCTCGACAGGCTGCAGCGGGGGACGCAGCTTGGACCGTGCCCCAGGCCCAGGAAGCACTCTGACGTTCTGGTTCTTGCTGTTGCGCGCTTAAGAGCCTTGGGAGAGCTGGGTGTCCGAGTCACCCACGGGCGTCACCCTGCCTCTCCAGCCCCCTTTCCCTCTTTTCTGTAGAACAGAGAGAAGGCCCTGGACTCACATCGGCCCAGTGGCCATACTGATTTTGGCATCTTGGAGAATTTGCAAACAGGGGCTGGAAATTCCGCGTTTTCGCGTCTCTGCCCTCCCTTTTTCAACACACCGCGATCTTCCAGCCTGTATGATCTCCTCCCCTTGAGACTATCCAGACTTTAAGATCCTGGGGGAGGCTAGCCGGCTTAAGGGTGGCCACGAAGGGCTGCAAAGAGGGATTAGGACCGGAGGCAGAAAATGCGCGCCGGTCCCCTGGAGAGTGGGGTCCCCCCAAGCGCTGCCTGTGTGGAGATGATTGTGGGGCGCAAGTTCCTGATGTGGGCATGGGTCTTGCCCTGGGGAATTCTAGGGGTCGCCAGCGGCTCCTGCTGAAAGACGGGAAGGATACGACTGAAAGCCCGAGGCCAATTCCCAGCATCTGGAAAGAAGAGCTCCGGGGTTGATTTACATGCATAGGAGTGCCATGTATTTTCTGTACATATAATTTACTTACTACTCAATCAACATTGGAATAAAGGGATGCACTGATTACCGTCTTTATTCATGTTGACTTCCAAACACTTCTTCAGCCGACACGCCCTGCACTGGTTTCTGTGCGTCTTGTCCACTGGGCAGCCTCCCTGGAACAGAGCGCAGGGGGTCAGCGGTCCCCCGGGCCTTCAGGCTGGAGACCCGGAGCCGGCACCCGGGCGGGGAAACAGCGTGGAGGCGCGACCTTGCCCGGCCGCAGGCCCTGGAGCCCCGAGCCTGGGCCTGCAAAACGCGAGGGCCTTGGGCATGAGCAGGGCCAGATCGAGAAGGGGCTGGGCCGTCCCAGGCTACTTCAAGAGGGCCGGTCCCGGACCCCAAGAAAGCGGACAAGGGGGAAACGTCCTTCTCCAAGCAGGTGAAGGTTAGAGAGCCGGGTTTGGCAGACCCCGCAGGCCTGCGGGGCTCTCGCTAGGGGAACTTCCGCCAGTCGCGGAGTGGTGGAACAGGCACGAGACTTCAGGACCGAAGACAGCGACTTGGCCCCAGAGAAGGAGGCCTCTGAGTTCCGTTAAGAGCTGGCTTTTGGGTCAGGATTCACGCCATACTGCACTCCCACCAACGATTCTTTCTGCCTTCAGTACTTGAGTCTACCTCTTTCTGCCACTTTCTGGGAGAGCCCATTTATCTATCAGATAAATCTCTCCCATTTATTCTTCACTCTCCTATTACCTCACTTTTGCTTTTGCATGAAGCCAACCTTATTATCAGCAAGTTGAGAGTTGCCTTAAAGACTAGCCTCGGCCCAGGTGCATAGAAACACAGCCCTTCCTGGAAGGTGAGAGGTTAGGAGCACAAGGCCTAGAGAAGGTGAGGGTGAAAAAGGAAGAGCTCAAGGCTTGAGCAAAGTATAGAAATGCTCACCATGTAAACAGGACCAGGAAGGTAATGTGACGGACTGTCAGACTAAATGATAATGTGGGCTGAGACTGTTAGCATGGTAACTGAAAAAATAAAGGTAGTCACTTCTTTAGAAATATTTATCTGAGATGCATGAGAAAATAGATGTTCTACCTAATGCAATTTTCTGAAAAAAAATTAGCCATTGAAAGAGGAAATCTACAGATAAAGATTCCTTTGGAATTTATTCAGTGTTAGATGTCATTACTGAGGGGACATATGCATAGATACATAAAGAGTCATGTGCATGAGTTTTATACACAGAAAATATTTAAGACATTGTGTGCTCTCCTATATTTATAGAAGTTGCTACTGTTACATTTGTAGTGAGAAGAAAGATAATAAATGTATTTTAACTTTGCTTCATAATCTCAAAAATTCATATACTCTGGAGTTGGAGTAAGTATGTTTTTCTTCCCCCTGAAGCCCTTTAGGGGAAAATTACACATTAGAATGCAGTTTTATGAGTTCACACTTCTCCAATTTAAAATATGATGATTTATTTAAAATAAAGGTGGGACAGATGTTCACATCCATTTCTAAATGTCCTCATTACTGTTAATAATAAATTGGAATATAATTTAATCCTAGAATAAGAGAGAAAGGAAATAATTTTTGGGTCCAAAGTAAATTATTTAGGGCATCTTTGCTGGCCAATGTAATAGTTCATTGTAAATAGGTTTTTTAAAACTTATTAAATGTAATCATATATCTATCCTCAGATGGTATCTTTCCAGTATTCTTACAAACATGCAAATGCAAAACGGAAACCTTCATAAGTTCTTAAGTGTGTCTTCAAATCAGATCAAATGTATATAAATAGCTAGCGCCAGAGAGAAGGATAAACGCCTCAGCTCTGATCATTTACTCTCCTTGCAAGAACACCAGGCCTGATGAGTCTATTATCAGTCCTTTACAAGCACTTGGACTGATATCAATATGCTTGAATTGATAGCCATCCCCTTTTAAAAGATCAAGCACAACATCAGAGATCTTGATTTTCCAATTCTGTTCACTGCATAAAAGCAAAAGACAATCTAAGTAGAAGTTGGTTCAAATCTGACAACCCCCAGTAATCGCACAATCTTGTGGAGTTATTGGGATACAGTCCTATGCGTATAAAATGTGATATGTCCATATGGTGAAGCTAGAAACTGATACAGTATCCAATTAAACAGGTAACAAAGCTAGAGAGCTAAAATTTATCTCAATGCAAATATCTTCTGTTTTTGTGGTTAATCCAAAACTATTAGAAAACGATATGAGCAGACATGACTTCAGAAAAAGGCGTCAGAACAATTCACTAGCAGCAGACAATATATGCATGTGTATACATGTACCCTATATTTATTAATCAGTGAAAAATGTTTTACTATTTTGTTACCAAAGGATGACTCCTGACAAATGCACCCTCAGGGATCTTTCCACGAGTGAAATGGAGGCCTCTATACTGAGGGTCTGAGTCGCTGATAAGGAAAGGGCAAAGTGTGGGACCAGAAGGTTGATCTCCTTAGTTAAAATCAGCCTATTACTGAGCTGGAAACTGAGTCAAGAGGTTCTGCTCCCTCTTTCTAGAAGCTTTGGCTCATACTCAGCCCATGCCAGATTCCTCTGTCTCTTTGAGACATTTCTGCCTACTCAAGACCAAAACAACCGACTGGGCCCAAATTCTAAGCAGAGAAGGAGGACAGGGATATGGAAGCTTGAGGAGGGTCCCAGTTGCACCTTCCTTTTGAATCTTCTCTTCTTCCTCACCCTGCCCTTTTCTGACAAGGCATAGCTAAGGTCACATGGGTGCTGAATTCCCACTGCCCACTTCCAGAGCAGCCCTGCTTCTCCGGAGTTGAAAAGGCACAACCCTTCAGACAGCACTGCCTCTCTTCCAAGTGGCTAGCACTCACTTGGTGGTCTCAGCTAAAGGTGGTGGTGACCTTGACTCAGATGTCTGTGTGCCACTTACTTCTGCATCCCAGGCAAGTGATCAGGGGACTGAGCTTGACGCTGCTAGGAGTGAGTGTGGGGTGAGCAGGCACAATAACAAAGCTCTTTCTCCTGCTTGCTACTTGTGGTTTAGATGCTAAATTCTTTAGGTCCCTTGGGCCGGCTTTAGAGCCACTGGGTGTGGGCCTTACCCAGTGTCAAAATCTGTCAGAATAATAATAATTTTAAAAAGTGTAGGGAGGCTCTAGGACTTCAGACTTCCTCCTGTAAACTCATATCTTCCCTTACCTCTTCCCGCCTTTCCCCAGCCAAAGGGCATCCAAGAGTTGAGGCAAGAAGGAGGGGAGAGGAAGGGAGAGGTCAGGGCCGGGTCTCTCCTCAATTGCGTGGAAACTCAGAGAAGGCCTTGGCACAAACAAAAGAGTGAGGAGGCAGCAAAGCGGAGCCGAGCAGTGCAGCCCTGGCTAAGGTACCTGGTTTCCAGATTTGCAGACATAGGTCCTATTCCTTCGGATGCTCCGTTTGAAAAAACCTGAGCAGCCGTCGCAGGCGTAGACCCCGTAGTGCTTCCCCGAGCTGCGGTCGCCACACACTTTGCAGGGGATATCTAAAATGCGGCCTGAAATCGCAGGAAAGACGGGGAAGGGGGGAAGGGGCGAGAGGGAAAGGAGGGCGGAGAAGAGGGAGAAAAGGGGAGAGGGAGAGAGAGATGCTAAGCAATCTGACCTCTGAAGGGATTAGCACCGAAGCTGCGGTAAAAGCAAATAATGAAGTGATTTTATAGCCAAACTTTTTTTCCTTGAGCAAGTGTCAGTTTCCTACAATGAGAATTATTCATGCACCGCTACATGTATTTGGGTCTCCTCTAATCGCCGAGACCCATTTTGGAATAAAAGATGACAGCAGGCCCAGGCGGCAGTGCGGCCCTCCACTGCCTTTCTGCTCCGCGGAAAGTTTGGCCGCCTCCCTCCTTCGCTTTTGCATTTAACAGAGAAAGTTGTTAGTGAGCGCGCGAGGAGACGAACTTGAAATGTAAAAGGGAAAAGAAGAAAAACAAACACGGCTGGAACCAGGGATGGCAGCTGGAAGGCAATCGAGTTTTCTCTGAGCTCCGCCGGGCGGTGTTATTATTAGGATTATTATTGTAATGCTAATACTTGGATTATTAATGATAATAAGGGTAGTGGTAATTGGCCAACTTTCGCTTTACCTATTTAAAAAATGCTTGGTGAGTCGCTTTAGAGAAATTATTTCTTTTAGGAAAAAATTATTTTCTCCGCAAAGTGGTTCGGGACTAGGCAAGGGAGAGGGGAGCGACGCAAGTTGTCGGTTCCCTGTCGGGTTAGCTTGGGACAGGCATCCTTCTCCCTCCATTTCCTAAGCCCTTTCTCCCTAGAAGACTGGCGTCCACACACTTGGTCCTGTGTGGGTCTCTTCCTCCCGGTTTTTCCAGTGCTCTTTGAGCCTGATTTTTTTTTTTTTTAATTAAGAATCTGACTGATTTCTCTAGGCTGTATCCCCCCACCCCCCATGGACCCCACCTCAAGAGAACTTTCCCTGGAATCCCCTCAAGCCTGGGGTGGCCACCGACCCTGGAGGAGTGTCAGGGAGAGGGTAACAGTTGGCCGTTTAGAAAGGGAGGGATTCTTTTCCTCTAAGGTTCAAGAGTCCAACAAGTGCCCGAAGCGGTTTATAGGGACTTAGAAATGCTTCCTCCCGCAAAACAAAGGGAGTATTAAGCTGTTAACTTAATTAACACTTTAATTTTACAAATAACAATAGTCGATAATAATCGACTTATTAACACTTGCTTTTCTCTTCTTCTACCTATCCGAAGGCCTCCAGTTTGGGCCCCAGCGGCCTCAGGCCTCCCTGAAATTCTACAGCTGCTGCCGAAAGCCCTTGGATTGGGGACTACGATGAGATTGAGGTGGGGAGGGGCGGCAGTGAAACGTCTGGGAGAGGGGAGCAGGGGAGGTGAGGGCGTGGCGCGGGGAGGGCCTCGAGGCACCGGAGGTGTAAACTTGCTCCTGGAACCCGAGGCGTCCGGGCGAGCTTACACCCTGGGTCCCAGCCTCGTCTCAGGTGGAGAGGGTGGGGGAGGGAGAGCGCGGGGGACCGTGCTTGGGGGTGGGGGGTGTTCGGTAACGACCAGGCTAGGCCGGGTAATTACAACCCCGCGGCAGCACCTGCCTATAGAGCCACCAGTGACCCGTCAAAAAGAGTAGCATGGGAATTCAGACGGCGACAAAGGCGGGCAGGGGAGGCGCGCGGCGCGGCGGCCACCGGCTCGGCGCCCCCCTCCCACAGGGCGGGAGGGGAGATTGTGCTGTGGGAGGGAGGGGCTGGAGAGGGCCAGGCGAGGGCACAGCGGGTCTTGTCCTCTACTCCTTTGGGCCTGTCACTGCGCCCAAGGGAGTTCCTGGTCGCTCAGGAACCGGGTATGGAGCTCCACTGCACGGCACTCACTGTGGAAGCAGTAAACTTGGTTTCCATATCTTACAACCATCCTCTGCTTAACACGTGCCCTCTGACCGCTCCAGGGTCCACGTTTGGGGCCCAGCAGTACTGTCACCCCAGCTGTCCTCTTCCCCGTGGCACTGTTGAAGATGCCAAGATGAGTGAGTGGGAGGGGCAGTGGTGGGGTCTCTTTTTCCCCACTTCCCATCTGGACAGGAGGCCCATGACAGCATCTCTGGAGAACCCGATGAGGGTGCACGAAAGACCAGTGCAGGGTGGGGGCCCCTCCTCGGACTCCCCCGCCCGAGCTTCCGGACTGTTGCCCCCTAGGCCACCACCAGTGCGAGTCCTGCCTCTGAGCAGACCTCCAAGCCGCGGCTCCTGGGGCAGATTAGAAACAGGCAACCGGGCTGGGGCGGAGCCCAGGAGGGAGGGACGCGAAAATTCCGGGGCATAGCGGATCTGTGCCTCAGACTCCGCCACCCAGCCACGTTAAGGTGACTTGGGGTCACGAGACAAGCTGGTTGACCCCGTTGCAAAGCTCCTCTCATTTAGCAAGCCGAGCGAGCTCCGACGTGAGGCGAGCCGGAGTTTCCTGAAGCTGGAAAACCGTTCTTAACTTCCCTCGCCAGGGGGTCCCCTCGGGGCTTTTTGTGTGTCATAATTGCCTAAAGATATATGGCAGCTTCGATTACTGTAATTATCATCAGAGGCTGTTGAAAGAAGTTAGTCTGGGCTGCAGGGGTGACTGGCCAGGGTCTCGTTACCACCCAGGCGGGGCTCCGGGTGACATCGCTCTGCTCTCCAGCCGCGAGAAGCCGGGCAAGGCGGGGGCTGCAGCTCTGGCTGCTCGACCCAGTCCTGACCCGGCCCGCTGCGCGCCGACCTCCTCGCTGCCCCGGGACCGAGGGACGCAGGTCTTGGGTTGGCTGCCGCCACCGGTCTGGAAAGGGCCTAGATGCAGCGGCGCCACGGGCGGGGGCCGCTGTCCTGCGGGCCTGAGAAAGCTCAGCAGCCGCGTCCCGACCTGAGCCGGGGCTGGAGGCTTCCAAGGCCTCACTCAGGCTCTTGGGAAGTTAGAACGGCCAAAGTTTCCGCAAGGAGCCCGCTGTGGTTTTTCCCCCAAAGTCCGGAGGGTTGGCCTGCCTCCTAGTCCACAGCGGGGGCGCAGCCGCAGGCGGGCAGAGCTCCCCGCTCACCCCTCCCTCGCCTCTGAGGCCTCACCTTTCAAGGGCCCCAGGGGCTCCACACCCCGAAAAAGACTTAAGAGCCCGGGGCTCCTAACTTCCAGGGTGTAGGCGAGGGCCTGTCCCGGGGCGAGCGAGCTAGGAGGCCTGCCGAGACCCGCGGGCTTCAGTTTTTGCAATGGAGGCGCAGAATGCAACAGAAACGGCCTCCTGAGCCTCCTGGGAAGGACACTCACGCCCGGGAATGCGGGCAACAAAAATCGAGGTCGCTTTGCCTCCTGGAGATTCCAACAGCGAGGGCCAGGGTAGGCCCGAGCCTAAACAGAAACCCAGTCCTGCGCCAGGGTCCGCTCTGCATTCCGGCCGCGGTGAGGGCTCCTTCTCTGCTCCATCTGCCCCAGCTCGAAACATTTCTCCTTTTCTTTTTGTTCATGTTCATTTTGCTCTAATTTTTAAAAGGTCAGCACCCAAAGCAAAACAAAATGAAAACACAACCTCCTTCTTGGAGGGGGGTAGGAGGGCGGGAATTGCATCCCACTTAAGTGAGACTTCATTACCAGTGCTCAGAAGTATCTCCGATTCTCCCAACTTTCAAAGACTCAGGACAATGAGGGCGAGTGAAAGGGGGAGGGGGCGGGAAGGAACGCATAGAGCGCCAAAAATGCTATCTGCGAAAACAACACGGGCAGCAAGGCAACTTCGGGATATGGGGACTGCGGCGGCAACGGTCGTCCCCAGCCTCAGACCCTGGAGCCCGCAGCCGTGGGCCACGGGATGGCGGGAACTGAAATGCCCCCGGGAGATCTGAGCACCGTAGTCGCGCCTGCTCAACGCTGGCTCGGGCCTGCACATTCTTGGGTTCCGCAGGCAGGGTGCGAGTAAATGCCCTCACACACACACTTAGCCCTGCGCTCCTGAGTCTCGGGTTGGTGAGAGGTCAGCTGCGGCCTGGCGTTCGGAGAGCCGGCAGCTAAGGAAGTTCGAGGAAGGAGAGAAGCGCACGGAGGGAGCAGGCCGCGCACTCCTGCCTCTGCTGGTCTCCGGCTCGAAAAGTCCTTGGGATTAGGGATTTGGTCCTCTCTTTGCTAGAGTGGTTCGCCATACTTTAAATTCCCCAGTTATGACCTACGCGGATTTAGGATTAAGGAAAATGTGACTTTTAAATTGTTTCTGCTTCCCAGTTTGCAGGATTATTTGAAATAGCTAGAAACGGGGTGCAAAGCATTCCATTCAAAATCCGCTTTGCACAGAGTTGCTTTTGCGCGCTGGAGCTCGGAGTTTTGAGCGAGTGTGTTATTGTGCTACCGCCTGGAGCTGCGGCCCAGTTCCCGCCCCCATGCCCCCCCCCCATCACCTGGCGGCTAAATAGAGACAACTCATCCGACTGGTGGGCTGCGCGGGTCGTAACCTTCTCACCGCACCAGACAGTGGGGATCAAGCAATCCAGAGGCAACGAAACAGCTCTCCCCTCACCACGAAATGCTCCAACTCACGGTCTACAGGGCTGGGCCGAACGCACACGCCCACTGGAGTCCCTCTCAGGGGCTCAGAGTCGCAGCGCTCCAGGCAGGACCTTCCCAGCCTCCCCGCTCGCCCGCCCCAGGCTGCGCGCCTAGGCCCCACGGCGGCCCGAGAGGTACCCACTTGTTGATCCGGCTGGCTTGCTCATGCTGGCTGTCCCGGGGCGGAGCGGTTGGTGGGCGCTGCCCGAGTCCCGGCTGGCAGCGCCCGCCTCGCCGCCGGGCGCCGCCGCTCTCCAGCCGCCCTCCAGCCTGCAAGGCTCCTGGGCGGGACAGGTGGGTGTCAGTCGCGCGCTGCGCTGCTCCCTGGGCGCTCAGAATTCGTTCCACAGTGGAAATTTAAGCATCCTTAAGTTTCTTCCCGGCTCTTGCAAAACCGCAGCTGCTGGGAATGCTGCTTGATATGGACACACACATGGACAGACAGATGGAGAGATGGACAGGAAGACTGAGGAAGAAGGAAGAACAGCAAGAGAGGGATGCTGAAAGACAGAGATGGAGACACGAAAATGGCCTTCCTACGGAGCGAAATCCCTCTTTTTCCCCATTCCTGTCACTCAGTCTTCAATCTCTCCCTCTACATAGGCATGCAGAGTGTGGGCAATCTCTGCCGACCGCTGGTCTCCCAAGGAAAGAAGGAAAACACAAGTGCAGTCTCAGAGGCAGACGGGCTCCGCGCGGCCGGAACCCGAGCGCAGAGTGGGAAAACTAGATTGCTGGGAAATCTTCCGAGGGAAGAGGCGGCCAGGTCCGGGTTTCCGGGGAGAGCCGCGCACGCAGCAGCGAAGGGTCCCCGAAGTTCATTACCCCGTGACTTTGTGCCTGTCGCTGCTGGCTGGGTCCCCTGTAATATCTCCAGAAGCGCTCTGACAGGCAGCCGCGGGGAGGGGAATAGGGCGTCCCTGGCCCACTTAGCTTTTCCCCCAACTCCTGGCGGGGTCTGACGTCAGCCATGTGCGGGGAGGGGATGGGAAGAGGGAGGGGGTTAAATGCTAATGATATTAATGAACCTCCAAGCGGCTCCCAAAGAAAATGCAGGCGCTGTCGGAGCTTACGAGTTAGAAAGTGTGAATATGGGAGTGTGGCTCTGTGCGTGCGTGATGGTGAGGACGGTGCGGCTCGTAATAAAAATGAATTCGTGTATTTCACGGCAAGAAGGAAGGGGAGGGGTGACGGGGCTTTCTCAAAACGCTTTTCCCCCTCTCTCCAGAGTGCCAGATAGATTCGCGGAAGAAATTGGGTGGCTGTGTGCTGGCGTGTGATTGTGAGCGCCGGACATGGCCATATGAGTTGGTTCATTCTTGGTCCGGTGCCCCTTCTGTTGGGTAAAACTTGGATCTGGCCCGAGGTGAGTAATTTACTCATTTTGCACATATCTACGGCAAGTCAGGGCTGAGGATGGGGTCTTCTGGAGGTTCCGCGTTCCTTCGGCCTTCGCGCGGTGGGTTTGGGCACCAGCCGAGGGGAGGATGCCGCCAGCTTCCCCAAGCAGAGCTGGCCCATCCGACGCTGAGCGAATCTCTTGTCGCCTCCATTATCTGCACCGGGGCGGCTGGAGGGCAGAGCGTTCCCTCCCGCGGCTCGTCCTCGGCGGGCGATGCGGTCTCCCGCCCTCCGGGCGGAGGGATAGTGAAGAGCGGCCCTCATCCCCTACCCCCTCCCCATTCCGCTTGCCTTCCCGCGATTCCTGAGCTCTCTCGCGCCTTGCTCTGTGCGCTGGGAGAGCGCATGCCGAGGGAGCGATGATCCCCGATCTCTAAGAGATTAATTCTATTTAAGCTCTCTCGGCAGCTTGAACTTGTCGAACAAGAGCTTGCCAGTCCCTCCTCAGGGCGTGGGCCCGGCCAGAGGTCAGAGGTTACACCTCCAGCCCTCCGCTCGACGTTCGCGGGGAGGGGAGCTGTGGCCGGCGCTCTGCAATTCCGCCAGCCCACCCCCGGTCCCTCTTTCTCCAGACTCGGTGTCATCCCGGGCTTTCAATCAGAGTTTGCCTGTGCGTGCAAGTGAATGCTGGAGTCCCCCGAGCCCTGGGAGGGCGCAGCAGGTCCTCCGCCCGGGCGTCCCATGGGGAGCGGGCTGTGCGCTCCAGTGGGCTCCGACAGCACGTGATTGCAACTTTCTGCCCAGACTTGGCTCGGCCTCGATCTCGGGGTCGCGCACACCACACACACCAGAGCCTGTGTCCTCCCTAGTGGAGCGCCGCGACCAAGGCTAGGGTCCCGGGGAAAGAGCAAGATGAGGGATCTTTATCTCTCAAGTTATTCCCTCCTCCTCGGTTTTTCGAATTGGGACGAGATTGGGGAATTGTGGGATGAGGCCATAATTGCGCAGGGTTTTATTAGGTGACAGGAGGAGAAATCAGCCTTTTTTGACAGCCAACTTGTACAGCCGCTTGTGGAGCTAGCCCGACCGGCGGCGTAGCACTTTCTCGAACTCGGCGCCCAGAGAGGGGAGGAATTTCGGGCAGGATTTGAGAAACACAGTAAGATGCCAGGCTCCGTTTGGAATCCTCAGGTTCTGGTTCACGCCAGAAATCCACTTGCTTCAGCCACATACCACCACCACCCCCATAAGGCGGACGCGAAAGAGGGTGCTTGGTTCAGGACAAAGAACTTCAGGGTGGAACTAATTTATCTGGGGCGAAGATAAGGACAGTGTGGGGGATAGTGACTAGACTCAGGCCTGTCTCCAGGGGAAGCATTTAGGGGTCTATTTCGAGAAGGAGAACTACGAATTGCTTTGCCTGTGCGGGGGCTGGACGATGGCTTTCCTGGGCTCCAAACCACCTCTTCCCCTACTCTCGAACACTCCTGCCAGGCTGGCTCATTTGTGGGCACCAAAACTTCTGGAAAATACTCCCAAGGCTCATCAAATTGTCTCACAATCAAAATGGGTATCTTCCCTCTTTTTCCTGTCACCAGTCCCTAATCAAGCAGGGTGTCAATAAGATGCCTACGGAATACACACACATCCCATTCAGCCCTGGCAAAAGGCACAACATTGCGCGCACACACCCGCAGCATATGCATCCTGTGTTCTGTGCGCCCGGCTGTAATTATCGGCGCGCTTTGCATAAATCACAATACAGTTCTGAAATCATCGTGATGACTTTCTGGCATGATTGGTTCAGTGGTAATGGCGGCAACAAGCTCCAGGGTAGGCGGGAGGGGCTGAGGCCCCGTCGCCCACCAGGTCCCACATAAGCCTGGAGCCTTAGTGCCGGCTGCCTTCTACTCAGGCAAAGCTGCTGCAGGCCACGGGGGACCTCGGATTTAAGGCGTAGAAACTTGGGGCTACCACGGGTACAGCTCAGAGAAGAAAGCCTCTGAAGGACAAAGACTATGGCTCTTCATCTTTCTATCCACAGGCCCCAGCATGCTGCCTGATTCATAGTAGGTGCTGCATAAATGTTGGGCAAATGAAGGGAAGTCACCTGCAGATGCCCTGAGGGGCCACGGGAGGCACAGCCAGGCTAAACGCTGGAAACCACGAGTTAGGGATTCAGGGCTGTGCCAACAAGCTGTGTGACCTTAGGCAAGTGACTAGACCTCTCTGGGTTCCAGATACTTTTTGTAAAAGGATTCTCACCCTGTTCAGTCAGCTTTCAAAGATTTTTCCTGTGAGTCCATTAAAGGAAATGATTGATAAGGGGCAAATGCCATCTGTCTCAGGATTATCTTTTAACAGAGACAAGACCTTAAGTTACAAGGATAAGTTTATTGCTTTGGAAGGTGGTGGGGACAGCCACACCCTCAGAGGTTCTGAAACCCTTCTAAACAGGTTCAGACATAGCCCCTAGTTTCCTCTGTAGGAGCTTGTGAGTATGGAGCTCTCAACCAAAACTGAAGCCTAAAACGCAGGGAAGGTATCTTTTATCAAAGGATGTTTACATTTTGGTCCCAGAGATAGGAAATAAGACCATGAGAGGACCATGGACCAAGGGGTATTTCTGCCCATCCATCAATCTACCCACTCATCAAATACTGAGCACCCACTATATGCCAGACCCTGGGGATATAGGAGATTAATGACATGACTCCTTTCTCAGTGTAGCAGGGAGCAGACACATAAAAGGTGATAAATGTTTTAGATTGGGATGAAACACAGGACACTGGAGATATATAGAAGGAGCCCTAAACCAGTGTGCGGTGAGATAGGCTGTCCAGAATTGCCCTGGAAAGCTGGCCTTGTGTTAGGAGAATCTACTGATTCTATAGTCCTCTGAGGACTGTATTGTATTATAGCTCATTCCTCTGCTAATGCCCTGTTAAAGAGAATCCTATTAACTAGGTTGTATGAGAGAGGCAGGGGTACAGAGCACCTCTCTAAGTTTCAGACTATCTGAGGTTGACTGCTAGTTCTGCCACTCACTAGCTTCTCTAAAAACGGTGACATTTTTTCCATTAACACTCCCTCCACACATACACATTCTTCTAAATTAAAATATCAAAGGTGAAAGGACAAGCTTTCCCATCAGCTAGCAGAGCTGATGGAATTGGTGTTAAAGAGACCCCTTCCCCAATCCCCTGTGATCAACCCCCTCACAGAGGCCATTCAACCTCTAGAGAGTCACTCCTTTAAAATACCATTCCCCTTACTGACATGCAGAGTTAAGAGATGCTCAGACCCAGGAAATGGCTGGGAAAACCTACCAGCTGAGCTTGGCTGAGTTTTGATGTTTAGTATCCAAAAACACTCTGACACAAGTTTTTGTTTGTTTGTTTATATGAAGGAGGAAGTTGATTTGCATTTGCTTCCACATCATAATTCAACCTATGGCTGTTGTTTGCCCGGTGGATGGTGAGAGAGGAGGTGGGTCATGGAGCAGTGTCTGGCACATAGTAGGTGCTTGCTAAGTGCCAAATGAAAGAAACAGTGTTTGCGGGCTTGCTCTTGATTCTGCTGTGGATCTCTCTACAAGTCGTTTGATTCCTATCCAAATTTACCCCCCAAATAAACAAGAACAATCCAGAAAAGGGACCCTTGTTCTCTAGAATCCAGAGGGTCCTGAGTTGCAGGGTTTTTTCTTGACACTTTTGAGCACTGTGTTGCCAAAAGTAGTCTGTTACTCCCCACGAGTAGGAAGATGAACGCTGCTAACAGCAACAAGAAGACAATGCTCTGTGTGACCACCCCCCTCACCCCACAACCTTAACAAATAACAAGTCATGTCTTTGCATTTATTCACACCCTTGGTTGGGCAAAAATTCAGTTCTAAGGTCAGGCTGAGACTCCGAGGCTTCTAGAGTCCCGCTGCATCTTGACATTCTCTGGCTCCAAGAATAATCAAGTAGAAACATCTTTCTAGTCCCTTGCACCCTGGCATATAGTGGTGCTTTGTAAATGTGGAACGTATGAGTGAACCTGCCTGATGATACTCAATGAAAGCTACTGAAGCTTGAGGTGAAGGGCTCATTTTTGCTCAGCCCCAGCAATGGGGTAGGAAGGGAACAGGGACAGGTCCTCTGGATCTCCAAACCTTGGGAAGCAGTGCAGGTCTTTTTGGCTTTCTGAAAACAAAAGAATGACTAGAGAAACAAGAAAGCAGAACACAGACTACAATCCAGGGAGATACTGGCTGCCAAGCTTTCTTCAGCCTCCTAATTTCCTGTGAATTACACAGTGTAACTTGGCTGCCATTTAGCCTGGAATCACAGAACACATAAGTTACAAGGCACTCCTCTAATGTAGTCATTTTATAGATGAGGAAAGTGAGAACCTTAGAGACAACTTGTCCTTGCTTACTCACTGAGAGACAGAGATCATCCCCAGAACCCCGATTTCCTAATGCTGAGTCCAGTGCTCTTCGAAATACTCATTCCACTGCATTCCACTGCATCCAGCTACCTCTTATTTCCCAGAAGGGCTTCTAGAAGCTCCAATTAAAGCAATTTCACTTACTTACTAGTGAAGTAATCAGAATTAAGAACAGTGTCTTGTGCATCTTGAAACTATAGTTCAGTATTTGTGCAACGTCAGCCTCCTTTACTTCACAGGGTTTTTTTCTGAATTCCCTTTCTGCCAGTACTTAAAATTTGCTGTGTTCCAAGGTATAGAAAACCTGTGAGGTGTCCTCTCTGTTTTATAGAAGGGATGATGTGACCTACAGGAGCAATACTTAGGGACACAAATCATAGATGCTGAGAAAAAGTCAGTGATTAGGTTGAGCAGTTAATCGCTGAATTTGATCTGCCTGGATTGCCAATCAGGCCTTTCAGATTTTAAAAACGTCCCTGTCTTCCCTTCACATCAGCTTTAGGACCTACTTTATCCAGATCACTGTTTCAACACTTGCAGAAACAATTGTTATGTAAAACCAGGTACTCCAGTTTGAATGTGGCCAATATATTTGAGAATAAGCTACAATTCTTTATTATGTGGATGAGTATATCAGGACCACATATTTGATCTCTGCCAATGAAGTAAATAGCATCATACATTCTACTATGCTTTGTTTCCAACAGATCTAGTTCACACAGTACTCTGTTGTCCTATTCTAGTAAGTAATTTCAGAATTCACATCACTTACAAAGATGCCGAGTGGCTATTTAGGGAACTCTGATTCAAAAAAAAAGAAAAAAAAAAAAACCCTTCCAAAACAAAACAAACCTCCCTCTCTCTTCTTCCTCCCCCAAACCCCACGTGCTTTGTGCAAGACGGAGTCAACCAGTGGGATTCACAGGAGGTCCCCAAGTCAAATGCTGCAGCTGCGTTTTAAAAAAGGGTTGGATAAACTACAGCCGTTAATAACATCTGTATCTATGCAAGCTAAGATGATGATAGGGGTAATCAGATCTCATGCTTCAGGGCATAAGATGATTGCCTGCTGGGAGGAGGAGGATTTGGCCTTTCAGGTATAGGAGTTCACAACTGAGGAGGTAGGTTGCAGACATTTCTCCCCAGCCTCTGAAATTTCAGGTGTAACTGTTGGGGTAGATGAAACAGTGATTTGAAATCTAACATTTCTATCAGATCAGGACATTAAATAATGAGATGATATTTGAAACACCAACATGCACTACATACAACATATGTGTATCTATCTAGGATATAAGTATTTCGATGCCTTTTTGGAAGGCTGACATTGTTTGATATATTTTGACCATCTTTTAGTGCCAAGTGGATACTTATTAAGTACTAAATAACAATGAAAATAGTGGAGGTAATTTGACTTTAGTCCATGCATTAATAGTTAGTTACAATGTGTAATTACCCAAGTATTCATAATTGTACATATCTGTATCCCTAAATATATGTATTTCCAGTTGCAGTAGCTAAATAATCATTGGAATTGCATATTTGGGGTGTTCAGAAATGCATTCATTTTAATCTTTGGATCACCAAGTAATTTTTAAAATGTAATATTTATCTGGAAGAGCGAGAAAGCAATTTTGCAAAAGAATCTTACCCTCTCTTTTGATTTCTTTAATATTTTCAAACCCCAAGAAAGGTACAATTTAGTACAGTTGCACAACTTAATCAATTTTGAAAACACTAGTGCAAGTGTGAGCAGGGTTAAATAATTCCATTTATTTAGACATGTAAACCATACTGAAGGTCATACAGTAGCAGACAGCTGTCTACATTTCAGAGAGCAAAATCTTTTAAAGTAGCCCATTTCTAGCAGAGTGGTTAGAGTTCTTTTGGCATGAAAGACATTCTTACTACTTACTGGCTTCATCGCTATTGCTAAACCATTCACTTCAGTTCCACACAGAGGGACTGCTCTGGAGAATATGGCTGTTAAATGCAATTTTTAAAATGATGCACAAACAGTTTTTAAAGGGGGAAAAATTCTGCAGCTGTTTGGCTGCAGACAGACATGGGAAATTAGTCAGAAGCCCAAAGCATCATAGTTAATAACCATTATTCTGTTGTCTGGGATGTTTGTTTAAATACTATTGACACTGTGTATGTATTGTCATCTTTTCTAAATTGTAGCTCTTAACCACTGAAATCTTGCTAAAGACCACCTAGGGTTTCCTCTGTATGATGCTGAAGTGTGTATTCACCTGATGGATAAACAAAAAACAGATTTTTTTTTTTGCTTCAATTTTTCTCTCATGTGCAACTAGCAGGAAATTTTCTGGACTAAAGGGAGAGATTGCTTAAGTACAGTAGAATTAGACGCTGTGGATTCCCAATCTTTGTATTTCTCATCTAGTGATAGAAGATGAACAAACCCATCAACTGATTAATACAATTCAGTTCTGCTTAAAATTCACAGATCTGTTTGGTATGAGACTGCATTTTAAAAGACTCCTACATGCCATTAAGTGTGAAGAAATCAGTAACTATTCTTTTCATCCACAGCGTGTTGAGTCCCCCCTCCCCCATTTAAATTTTGCTTATTAAGTGAGGTCATTTGGGAGAAGAGTGGCTCTGGTGGGTGGGGGAAAAAAAATCTAACAGCTCGACTCCCAAGTTGAGAGCTCCAGATCATGGGCCATTCAGTACAAAGCGTTTTATATCTTGACTTATGAGGGAACAATAGCTGGTCTTACAAAGGCACCACCTGTGATTTAGCACGGTTGACATCTTTGTTAAGGAAGAGCCGGAGGGCAGCGGCGAAACAGCACGTGCACGATCCGGACCGCGTTACCGCGACCGACCTTCAAGACCGTTTCTCGCCGTCGTGGAGGCCTGGCCAGGTTTTCTGGCTTACAGTTTTTGGAAAGGGTGTGGGGAGAGAGAAAGGAAATGAGCGTCGTACACGCTGGTGGAGCCAAAGCTCTTGGACTTACGGCTTGCCAGCGCCCAGCTGCCCCATTTTACAGATGGGTAAAACGCAGGTCAGGTCCGCGGAGTGTCTGGCTCAGCAGGTGCCGTGGTGTGGACTCCCGCGGGGCTTTGGGACCGCAGGGCCGAGGGCCGAGGGCCGGGGGCGCGGGGGGGCGGCGCGGCCGCGGGTGGGACGCAGAGTCCCTGTTTCGGGCCCAACCTTCGGGCCGGTGGCTTTTTGCTTCCTTCCTGAAGGTCGCTTCTGACAAATCTATCTATTTGGGGCAAATTGTCAGTGAGAAACTTCCGCTCGAACTGCCCTGGACAAAACCGGCTGTTTGAAAAGGGTAAATCCCGCGGCCCGGCGAGGCCGAACAATGGGCCGCTGGTGCGGCTGCGGCGGGGGCGGCCGGGCGGGCCGCACAAAGGGCGGATTAATTGGGGCCGCGGCTGAGCGGTTCGCGCTAGCTCCACTCAGCCCGCGCCGCGGGGCGCCCCATTGACTGGGCCCCGAGCCCCACTTTTCACAAACTCCAAACAAAAGTCAATTTCTTTTTTATAAGGCGGGGGAGGGGGCCGCGGCCAAGATTCCCCACTTGTTCCTGCGACTCGCTCTTGCCGCACGGGGGTCTTCGGGGGCTTAAGGAACTGGAGGCAGAAGGGCCCTCGGGGATGCCCGAGAGGGGATCTCTAGATGCGGGTGTGGCTGCCGCGTCCCTGTCCCCGCCTCCGCTGCCCCGCTCCGACGCGTGTCGCACCCTCTGGGCCGCACCTACAGGCAGGGGCTGAGATCCCAGCCCCAGGCCTGGAAGCCGCGAAGAAGCGGGATGAGGTGGTGGCCGGACCGAGGTGAAGGCTGGGGACACCCGGCTGGGGGAAGCGCAGGCAGGTGATTTCGGAGGAAAGAACACGCTCCTTTGAGATTCTAAATCTTGGGAAGGGTGGCCATGCATTAGATAGTCATTGAGAAACTACTGTGTTCCCGATGGCGAATTTGCCTTCAATGGACAGACAAGTGGGTGGGGGGCAGATTTATAAGTCAATCAGTCAGTAGGTGAGGGACCGCGGTCAGTATGGGGGGCTAAAGGAAGTCACCAACTCTCTGTAAAATGATGAGATGGACTTGCCGGTGTCACATATGGAAGATATCTAATTACTTTATAGACACAGACTTTGTACTTGGAGAAGTGGCGGTGATTAAAAAATAAACAAATAAATCCAAATTGTAGGACTAACATTGTCACTGGTCTAAACACCCCGTAGGAAGGAACCAGGAGTTCGTCTCTTCTTATTTCTCTTCTCTCAAAATAGGAGAATGACTGCAGAGGGCTCTTCAGCTGACACTGAGAGGAGCAGAAATTCCTTTAACAATACAAGTCGATACACTCCCTAGCCCACAAGCCTCTGCTGGAAACCGGATTGGCGGTGGTTGTACAAGACACTCCAGGCCTTGTCATTTCAAGGACTGTCTTCCAAAGTGAATGAACAGGAAATAGAGACCATGTGCTGGTGTAAGGGAATTCATGTGGTGCCTGGAGCTGTGTGCTAATGGATGATATCCCAAGGCTTTATCCAAGGTGTTTCTTTGGGGAAGGAAGGAGGCTTGGATCTGCGGGCACTTGTGTGCTCTACAGCTGGCAAAGTGACTTTATGAGACTGTTGAAGTCTTTAATAGCCAGGCTTTATTGTGGAGTCCCTCCAGCAGCATCTGGCTGGTATGCTGGCACCCCTCTGGGCAGGCGCAGTGAGAGGGGAGCTCTGATGCCAGGTAATGAATCTGTGGCAGGCTCAGTAAATGAGGTGAAGCAAATCCTCCAGGACAGGCTGAAACAGGGCTGGAGGCAGAGACCTGGGCATTGACAGTGGGGAGGTAACAGCGGCCAGCGGACCTGCTGGCAGGATCCAACCTGGGCTCCTTTTCAACCACATTTTAAAGCTGTAGATTTAAAACGATCTTCTCTGGGCCAAGCTGTGAACACTTCCAGATTTCTGTTGAATCAGAGGCTGTGAAAATCAAGGGCAAATATTTATCTAAAGATGTCACAACTTTGAATTTCAATAATAACTTATCTGCTAATCTCTGATGGAAATCTAGAACAGCTGTTGCTCTATTGTGTATTTTGAATTCCCGTAAGACGAATTTGGGAATTGACATTTTTTTCTTCCACCAAATCTCAGTATGCTTTCTTTTAATTTACTGATGCCTTTGCAAGGTCAAATCAAATAAATGACAGGAATGGTAGCTCATTATGAAAGTTATTAAAGCCTGCCAAAAAAATATAGTTTTTACCTTTATTAGCAAGTGTGGCAATGCTGAGCATGTCCATGCCAGAAGAAGTTGAGTGAGGGTGTAAAGGCTGGGATACTGAATTATTAGAAAGAAAAAAGAAAATATGAGTCAGACTGATGAAACTTCCAAATTAATGTGTAGATTTAGACAGAGTTAACAACAGGCTCTACTGTCTATTAATAGAAAGTTTATGACCACACCTTCTAAGAACATTCAGCACAGTTGCTTATTATTTCTGTTTTACAGATGAAGGTCTTCAGAGAGGGGGACACTGGGTGATTTTGAAAAGGTCTACCCATGAAAGGCATGAGTGACATACTGGTATCAAGCCTTTCTATCACTCACTCTGGTTGATATTCAAGGCCTTGAATTACTCTTATTTATTTATCTATTTATTTATTTATTTATTTTTGAGACAGAGTCTTCCTCTGTCACCCAGGCTGGAGTGTAGTGAAACGATCTCGGCTAACTGCAACCTCTGCCTCCAGGATTTAAGCCATTCTCGTGCCTCAGCCTCCCAAGTAGCTGGGATTACAGGCACGCACCACCACGTTTGGCTAATTTTTTGTAATTTTAGTAAAGACGGAGTTTCTCCATGTTGCCCAGGCTGGTCTCGAACTCCTGAGCTCAGGCAATCCACCCGCCTCGGCCTCCCAAAGTATGTGAGCCACCACACCCGGCCAGAATTACTCTCTTTTAGAATGAAGAATTATTTTGGAGTCACTTGATGTGGACATCATTACAGGAAAGCAGTTCCTGGAGAAGTGATTATAATTAAACCTCTTTTTTTTTCCTCTTACACTTGCAGGCTGAGCAAACACTGTTGGAAAGGCAGAAGGATGATCTTGGTACCCCTAAGCTTAGGTTGCCAGAAAAGTACAAAAATCTGACTGCTGATAATTGCAGAGCAGGGACAAGTACAGCACTAGATTTGGAATATGGTAGTAATAAGCCAAAGGGAAGGGCTTATCCAGAGGTCGACTAGATTTAAATCAATAAGAGAATGGAATTTTCATTTTTAAAATTTATTATTTATTTATTATTTTTTGAGACGGAGTCTTGCTCTCTTGCCCAGGCTGCAGTGCAGTGGTGCAATCTCTGCTCACTGCAACCTCTGCCTTCCAGGTTCAAGTGATCCTCCTGTCTCAGCCTCCTAAGTAGCTGAGATTACAGGAATGCACCACCATGCCCGACTAATTTTTGTATTTTTAGTAGAGACTGGGTTTCACCATGATGGCCAGGCTGGTCTCGAACTCCTGACTTTAGGTGACCCACCCTCCTCGGCCTCCCAAAGTTCTGGGATTACAGGCATGAGCCACCGCGCCTGGCCAGATGGAATTTTCTAACTCATTCTTGGAGAGGGAAACAGAGGAGACATAGCCCAACCTCAATGTGTTTAGTCAAGATCCCAGAAATAACACACATGGCCACTTGTTTGTTTGTTTGTTTTTTGAGACAGAGTCTTGCTCTGTCTCAGGCTGGAGTGCAGTGGCACAATCTTGGCTCACTGCAACCTCCACCTCCCAGGTTCAAGCAATTCTCCTGTCTCAGCCTTCTGAGTAGCTGGGATTACAGGCACATGCCACCACATCTGGCTAATTTTTGTATTTTTAGTAGAAACGGGGTTTCACCATGATGGCCAGGCTGGTCTCCAACTCCTGACCTCAAGCAATCCACCAGCCTTGGCCTCCCAAAGTGCTGGGATTACAGGTGTGAGCCACCGTGCTCAGCCACATTGACCATTTGATTGTGAAATGTACCATACATATAAAATACAGTAGGAATGTATTTGTGCAATTAAAAGAATGAAATAAAATGAATGTTTATATCCTAGCAGCTACATTAAAAAAATAGAATCTTAGTATCCATAGGAACCTCTTCATGCCCTCTTAGATGGTGTCTCCCCTCCCCACCAACACACACCAGAGATAATCATCACTCCGAGCTGTGTTTTATTCATTTGCTTGCTTTCTTTATAATTTTACAACTTCTACATATACATCCCTAAAATCATGTGAAGTTTTGCTCTTTTTTTTTTTTAATGTTACATAAACAGAAGCATACATTATATAGCTTCAGTGATTTGGGTTTTTCCCCAACACTCTGTTTAATGTTGATATTAAATTAATTGTGTTATATTTGCACAGTGGGGTTTCTTCATTCTCATTGTTGTATAGTATTCCACTGTGTGAATACGCCACTAGTGACTACTCCTTACTACTATGAATGCACATTTGTGTTCTCCCTTTCTCTGTCTCTCTCTTTTTAGTAATTCTGAACAATGCTGCTATGAGAATCTGTAATGCATGCCTCCTGGTGTACATATGCAAGAATTTTTCTAGTATGTAAATCCAGGAGCAGAATTGACTTTCCTACTGAATTTTACTATCAATCTGTTTCTCTACATGGTTGTATTAATTTATACTCCCACCAGAAGGTAGTAAGAGTTATTATTGCTCCCTATCCTTGTCAACACTTATTATTGACTTACTTTTAAATTTTTCTTATTCAGATGGGAAAAAATATCTCTGTGGTTTTAATTTGCATTTCTCTGATTACTAATAAGATCAAACATTTTTCAGGTATCTATGAGCCATTTGTGTTTTCTCTTTTGTAAAATACTTGTTTGTGACTTTTGCCCATTTTTCCATTGTATTGTTTATCTTTTTCTTTTTTCTTTTCATTTTCTTTTTTGTTTTCTGAGAGTCAGGGTTTTGCTCTGTTACCCAGGCTGGAGTGCAGTGGCACAATCATAGCTCACTGCAGCCTCAAATGCCTGAGTTCATGTGAACCTCTGGCCTTAGCTTCACAAATAGCTAGAACACGGGCACCTGACACCACAATTAGCTTATTTATTTACTTAAGAGACGGGGTCTTGGCCAGGTGCAGTGGCTCACGCCTGTAATCCCAACACTTTGGGAGGCCAAGGTGGTTGGATCACTTGAGGCCAGGAGTTCGAGTCCAGCCTGGCCAACATAGCGAAACCCCCTCTCTACTAAAAATACAAAAATTAGCTGGGCAAGATGGCGCATGCTTGTAATCTCAGCTACTCAGAAGGCTGAGGCATGAGAATCACTTGAATCCAGGAGGCAGAGGTTGCAGTGAGCCAAGATCATGTCACTGCACCCTGGCCTGAGTGACAGAGTGAGATTCTGTCTCAAAAAAAAAAAAAAAAAGAGAGAGAGAGAGAGATGGGGTCCTGCTATGTTAGCAGGCTTGTTTTTTCTTTCTCCCTTTGATTCATAGGAGCTTTAAAACATATATTTTGGATATTAATCCTTTGTCTCAATTATATATTTGACAAATTCCATTCCAAACCATTCCCCAACCACCCCCACCCCCCATTCATTTAGTGGTTATCTTTTCCTGTCTTTTAAATGTCTTTTGGTGAAGCAAAGCTTTAATTTTACGCGGTAGAATTTATCAACATTTTCCTTCATGCACTGATATTTTTGTCTCCTGTTTTAGAAAAACTTACCCTTTATTGGATTGTAATGGTATTCTCTTAAACTGTTTTCTAAAAGTTTTATAGCTTTACTTGCCGCATCTAAGTCCTTAATACAACTAAAATTGATTTTTGTGTATGGTTTCAGTAGGGTTCCAATTTAATTTTTTGCAGTTGTTTAATAAATTTTCCTGGCCGGGGGCAGTAGCTCACGCCTGTAATCCCAGCACTTTGGGAGGCTGAGGCAGGTGGATCACATGAGGTCAGGAGTTCGAGACCAGCCTAGCCAACATGGCAAAACCCATGACTACTAAAAATACAAAAATTAGCCGGGCGTGGTGGCATGCCTGTAATCCCAGCTACTCAGGAGGCTGAGGCAGGAAAATCTCTTGAACCCAGGAGGCACAGGTTGCAGTGAGCCAAGATGGTGCCATTGTACTCCAGCCTGGGTGACAGAGTGAGACCCTGTCTCAAAAAATAAAAAATAAATAAAAAATCAAACTTCCTAGTACTATTGATTGACTTTTTTTTTTTTTTTTTTTTTTTTTTTGAGATGGGAGTCTCACTGTATCTCCCAGGCTGGAGTGCAGGAGTGCAGTGGTGCGATCTTGGCTCACTGCAATCTCCACCTCCCGGGTTCAAGCAATTCTCCTGCCTCAGCCTCCCGAGTAACTGGAACTACAGGCGCCTGCCACCATGCCCAGCTAATTTTTTGTATTTTTAGTAGAGACGGGGTTTCACCGTATTAGCCAGGATGGTCTCGATCTCCTGACCTCGTGATCCACCCACCTCGGCCTCCCAAAGTGCTGGGATTACAGGCATGAGTCGCCGCGCCTGGCACATTGATTGACTCTACTCATCTCTGGAGCCCACTCTATGATAAAATCAAGTCTCCATATATGCATTGGTTTGTTTCCAGGTTACCTATCATCTTCCATCGGCCCTTCTGTGGGAAACCTCTGCTAATATCACATTGTTTTATTTACTTAGCTTGTATAGTAAGTATTGATATCTGGGAGGGCAAGTCCCCTTACCTTATTCTTTTTCTTAGGGACACTTAGCTATTTTTGGCCTTTTGCTGTTCCCTTTAAATTTTTGAATTAGCTTTTCAAGTTTGGTGAAAAGTATTGTTGATATTTTCACTGGAATTGGATTTAATCAGTTTGGGAAGAATTAACATCTTCACGCTATTGATAAAGCTTTCTACTAACAACTTGCTATGTTTCCATTTATTTAAGTAATTTAAAAATGTCTTTTCAGCCTAGTACAGTGGCTCACACCTGTATTCCCATCACTTTAGGAGGCCAAGGTGGGAGGATTGCTTGAACCCAGGAGTTGAAACCAGCCTGGGCTACATAGGGAGACCCTATCTCTACAAAAAATAAGACAGATTAGCTGGATGTGGTGGTTTGCATCTGTAGTCCCCTACTTAGGAGGCTAAGATGGGAGGATTACTTGAGCTCAGGAGGTCGAGGCTGCAGTGAGCTATGATTCTGCCACTTCACTCCATCCTAGGTGACAGAGGAAGACTGTCTCAAAAAAAAAAAAGAGTACATGATTTTTGGTGCATATGAATGTAGAATTAATTGGTCTATGTTCTTTGTGAATTAGGTAGCAATCCTTTTCATTTCTAGTAATGCTTTGGCCATAGTCTCTTTTTTATATTAATATGGATAGCCCCATCAGATTTATTCTATTAATATTTGTTTTCTTGTCCTTTGACTTTCAACATTTCTATGACTTTGTTTTAAAAATCTCATGCAAACAGTATATTGCTGATTTTCAAAAACCTAGCTGACAATCTTCATCATTTAAGTGGAGTCTTTATTACATTTATATTATTGTGAGTACTGATACATTCAATTTGTTACTACCATCTTTTTGGTGATTTATATTTCTATGTTTTACCTCTTCCTTTTTGCCTTCTTTTGCATTGACTGAGAATTTTTTTCCCCTCTCTGTCCAGTTTTTCCCATTCTTGTTTGGAAGTTATATTCTTTGTGCATCTATTCCTTCAGTGGTTACCTATTTTAATATTTTCAGTTAACAAAGTTAATATCTTTCTGCCTCTTGAACAATATGAAAACCTTAGAAATCTTAATATATTATCATCTGTTTCTAGTACTGGGATCCAGTTCTAGCTTAATCTTTCCCCCCACAAATTAGATATTATTATTGTTCATATAATCATATAGATTTATATAGGGTTGCCTACATATTTACCTATATCTTTGCTGATTATTTCTTCTTCTCAAACCTTCCATCTGGGAAGGTTTCTATTGCCTTTTTTTTTTATTTAACAAAATTTGGCCGGGCATGGTGGCTCACATCTGTAATCCCAGCCCTTTGGGGGTTTTTTTTAGACAGAGTTTTGCTCTGTCGCCCAGGCTGGAGTGCAGGGCGTGATCTCAGCTCACTACAACCTGTGCCTGCCGGATTCAAGCAATTCTCCTACCTCAGCCTCCTGAGTAGCTGGGATTGCAGGTGCATGCCACCACACCCAGCTAAATTTTGTATTTTTAGTAGAAAAGAGGTTTTGCTATGTTAGCTAGTCTGGTCTCGAACTCCTGTCCTCAGGTGATCTGCCCGCCTTAGCCTCCCAAACTGCTGGTATTACAGGTGTGAGCCACTGTGCCCAGCCCATTGCTTCTTTACGAAGCGTATCCCTTATAATTTTCTTTGGCGAGGGTCTGCCAGTGGGAAAGTCTCTCAATTTTTGGTTAAGTGAAAATATCTATATTTTACCTTCATTCTGGAAAGATATTTCACTGGGAATATTATCTTACTATTTTTTATTTTTAGAGATAAGGTCTCACTCTGTCACCCAGGTTGGAGTGCAGTGGTTTGATCACAGCTCACTGCAGGCTTCAACTCCTGGGCTCAAGTGATCCCCCTGCCTCAGCCTCCTGAGTATCTGGGACTACAGGTGGGATATAATTTTAGATTCATGGTTATTTTCTTTCAGCACATTGATGATGTGATTTCACTATCTTTTGGTTTTATTGTTGCTATTGTTGCTGTTGGAAAGTCAGTATTCAGTCTAAGGCTGCATCTTCAAAAGTAACCTGTCAGACAGAGCATGGTACCTGTAATCCAGCACTTTGGGAGGCTGAGGCAGAAGGATCGCTTGAGCCCAGGAGTTTGAGACCAGCCTGGGCAACACAGTAGGACCCCATCTCTACAAAAAAATTAAAAAAAATCAGCTGGGCTTGGTGGCATGTGCCTGTAGTCTCAGCTACACAGGAGGCTGAGGCAGGAGGACCACTTGAGCCCAGGAGGCTGAGGCTGTAATAAGCCGTGATCACACCACTGCACTACAGCCTGGGCCACAGAGCTCTAGACCCTGTCTCAAGGAAAAAAAAAAGTGACTTTTCCCCCTTTGTCTACCTTTATGGTTTTATCTCCCCTTTGGAGTTCTGCCTTTTTAAGTTTTAATTTTTGTAAGAGACACAGTCTTGCTCTGTTGCCCAGGCTAGAGTGTAGTGATATGATCACAGCTCATTGCAGCCTGGAACTTTGTGGCTCAAGTGATCCTCCTGCCTCAGCTTCCCAAATAGCTGTGACCACAGGCATGCGCCACCATGCCCGGCTTGGAGTGCTGCATTTTTACAATCATAGTTCTACATGTGGATTTCTTTTTATTTATTCTGCTGGAGATGCACTTGGCTTCTTGAATCTGAAGGTTGGTGTTGTTTACAATTTTGGAAAATTCTCAGTTATTATCTCTGGAAATTTTCTCTTCCCTACTCTATTATTTCCTTCACGAATCCTGATTATGAATTATAACTCTCATCTCTTTCATATTTTCCATCTCTTTGATTCTGGATGTATTCTGGAAAATGTCTGTGCCAGTTTTCCAGTTCGCTAATTCTCTCTTCTGCTGGGTCTAACCAGCTGTTTAAGGCCCTCCTCCCTAATTTAAAAAATGGATCATTGGCTGGGCACAGTGGCTCACACCTGTAATCTCAGCACTTTGGGAGGCAGAGGCAGGCATATCACTTGAGGCCAGGAGTTTGATACCAGCTTGGCCAACATAGTGAAACCCTATTTCTACTAAAAATACAAAAATTAGCCGGGCATGGTGGCATACACCTGTGGTCCCAGCTACTCGGAAGGGTGAGGTAGGAAGATTGCTGGAGCGTGGGAAGTTGAGGCTGCAGTGAGCAGAGATTGTACCAATGCACTCCAGCCTGGGTGACAGAGTGAGACTCTGTCTCAAAAAAAGCCAAAACTGAATCATTGCATTTTTCACTTTCTAAAGTATTGTTTGTTTCTGCTTCAGATCTTTTTGGATTTTCTTTATAGTCTCAGTTCCTTGTTAATATTTAAGCTCCTCTGTTATTTAATTTACATGTAATATTTGTATCTGGTAACTAAAAATGCCAATATTTGATGTCCTGGAGGGACTACTTTTGTTGTCTGCTGCTTGCCTCTTCTATTTCACTTCCTGGTGCCGTGTTTTCTCCTAGGTTTTGCCTTGGCACTCTATCTGGGGATTCTCGGAGGTTAAGGTTAAAGATGAACTTGTGTGAAGATTTGCATTTGCTCTTTCTAGTCAAGTCACCTGGTTGTACTACTAATGGAGACTCCTTTTATATTGAAATACTGTATTATTAGGGTTCAGTTTTTTTGGACCACATAAATGGTACATCTAGATAGAAAATCTGTGTGAGACCGCCTTGTATTAATAGTTTCAAATTCTTAGAGGAGATCTTTCTTCGTGTCCTTCCTTTCCTGTCAACAAGATAGACAAATGTCCTGGCTAATGGCACTCTTCTTTGGGGCAGGGTTTATTTATTTATTTATTCATTTATTTATTTAATTTATTTTCTTTTAAATGGAGTTTTGCTCTTGTTGCCCAGGCTGTAGTACAATGGCACAATCTCGGCTTACTGCAACCTCCTCCTCCTGGGTTCAAGCAATTTTCCTGTATCAGCCTCCCGAGTAGCTGGGATTACAGGTGCATGCCACCATGCCCAGCTAATTTTTTGTTGTTGTTGTATTTTTAGTAGAGATGGGGTTTCATCATATTGATCAGGCTGGTCTCAAACTCCTGACCTCAGGTGATCCGGCTGCCTTGGCCTCCCAAAGTGCTGGGATTACAGGCGTGAGCCACCGTGCCTGGCTTATTTATCTTTATACTGAGGATATAACCCTTTGTGGTTTCAGCTTTATGCAAGGATTCTCCTGACAGGTTCCCCACCTTGGGCAATACCTAAACATCATCTCAGAGTTGAGATTCAAGGTCTCCAGAATCTGACAGAAACTTTCAGGGTGAAAGCTGGACGTGCTTTTTGGAAAATGCATTTGAAAAATGCTTATCTACCATGGTTCCTGCTTTCATTTATTTTTTGGGATACGAAAATCCCTCCTTTTTGTGCCAGCTCAGTGATGCATTTTAAAAGATATCTTAAAAATGTTTTACCTAGCATTTTAGTTATGTCCATTGAGATTGTCATTCAGTATGTCTGTATTAGTTAGGGTTCTCCAAAGAAACAGAACCTATAGAATATATAGGATAAAGAGGATAGATACATATGTAAGATATATGTATATCTTCTATTTATCACATATATGTATGTGTGTTTGTGTATGTACGTGTGTGTGTGTAGACATTTATTTTAAGAGACAGAGACATTTATTTTAAGGAATTGACCCATGAAATTATGGAGGCTGGCAAGTCCAAAATTTATAGAGCAGGCTGGAAGGATGGAAATTTCACAGGAAGCTAATATTGCAGTTTGAGTCTGGAGGCAGAATTCCTTCCTCTTCTAGGGACCTCAGTCTTTTAAGGCCTTCAACTGTGTGGATGAGGCCCACCCACATTGTGGAGAGCAATCTGCTCTATTCAAAGTCTACTTTAAGTGTTAACCATATGCAGCCAAGCACAGTGGCTCATGCATGTAATCCCAACAACTCGGGAGGCTGAGGTGAGAAGATCACTTGAACCCCGGTGTTTGAGATCAGTCTGGGCAATATATTGAGACCCTGTCTGTAAAATACATAAATAAATAAATAAATAAATAAATAAATAAATAAATAAAATAAGCCAGGATGGTGGTGTGAGCTTGTGGTCCCAGCTACTTGGGAGGCTAAGGTGGGAGGATCACTTGAGCCCAGGAGTTTAGGCTGCAGTGAGTCATGATTGCACCACTGCACTCCAGCCTGGGTGACAGACTGAGATCATGACTCTAAAAATAAAAATAAATGTTAACCACTTCTAAAAAATACCTTCACAACAATATCTAGACTGGTGTTTGGCCAAACAACTGGCACCATAAACTAGCCAAATTGACACATAAAATTAACCATCATAGTACCTAATCCACCAGAACACTGGAAACAGAAGGCAGAGCTATAATTACCTCATGATAAAGGGTTAGTATGATCAAGAAGCCCAGTACTGCCATGCTTAGAGACTTCAGTAAAAAGAGGCCCAAGGAGATACTGAGCATCCTCTTAGGAGGCTGACAGACTGTTCTGTTTGCGTAGCCTAGTGCTCCCTATAGGTACTATAGGTTATGTGTTCTTCCTCTGCAGAATTACAGGAAAAGGAGGATACATGTAATTGTCTCACGTTCTAGGCCATAGTGATGCAAGCTACTCTGGAAACTGGGTTATTTACTCAAACTTGCAAAAATCCTGAAAGTATGAAGAAGGCTTAATGCAGAGGGATAACTGGATGGCCAGGAGGTCAGAATAATGGTCATCTTCGTGTTAGAATATAAGATATGTTTTCAGGGGATTGAAAAAAATCCTTTGGGGAAAAAAGATATTCATGATTTCTTAGAAGCCTAAAAACACGTCGTGATAGAAATGCAAACATCCAGAAATTACCTAGCTATCATATACATTGAAATTTTCCTCACAAGGAATCATAGTAGACTGGCTTGTGATGCTTTTTGGATCTGGAACAGCTTTTTTGTTCTATTTGAAGGTTTGGGGAATGCCTCCAGGGGAAGAAGGTGTAGGGGGGCAGTGTCAGCAGTCAAGGGGAAAGGAGGCGAGAGGATCTGGCTGCCTGCCTCTTCTTCTTTCTTTCTTTTACCATTCCTCCGAGACATTTGAATCTTCCTCGCTCTTGATCTCTCTCACTCTCTGTCTCCTCCTTTATTATGAAAATTGAGCCATGCCTCAGCATGAAACATTATTGATTGCTTTAAAACAGGGCAGTGAAAATCTTTAAAAGGAATTTCAAAATATATGCATAGCCAAAGGACTGGGAGAAAATACGAGCAGTAGTTATCTGGATGGTAGAATTATCCATGATGTTCTTCTTCTTTTGTTTTTTGTTTTTTGTTTATTTTGAGACGGAGTCTTGCCCTGCTGCCCAGGCTGGAGTGTAGTGGTGCGATCTCGACTCACTGCAACCTCTGCCTCCCAGGTTCAAGCAATTCTCTGCCTCAGCCTTCCAAGTAGATGGGATTACAGGCACCTGCCACCACGTCTGCCACCATGCCTGGCTAATTTTTGTATTTTTAGTAGAGACAGCGTTTTACCATCTTGGCCAGGCTGGTCTTGAACTCCTGACCTTGTGACTTACCCGTCCAGGCCTCCCAAAGTGCTGGGATTACAGTTGTGAGCCACTGTGCCCAGCCCCATTTGTGTTTAAAAATTCCAGGCCAGGTGCAGTGGCTCATGCTGTAATTCCAACACTTTGGGAGGCCGAGGCGGGAGGATCACCTGAGGTCACGAGTTTGAGACCAGCTTGGGTGGCATGGCAAAACCCCGTCTCTACTAAAAATACAAAAATTAGTTGGGCGTGGTGGCACATGCCTATAATCCCAGCTACTTGGGACGCTGAGGCAGAAGAATTGCTTGAATCCGGGAGATGGAGGTTGTAGTGAGCTGAGATCATGCCACTGCACTCCAGCTGGGGAAACAGAGGAAGACTCCATCTCAAAAAAACAAACAAACAAAAAAAGGGTTTTTCTCATGCACAGTATAATTTTTTTTTATTTGTTTTTGTTTTTCATTTTTAGAGACACGGTGTCTTGCTCTGTCGCCAAGGCTGAGTGCAGTGGCACAAGGCCTGGCTAATTTAATTTAAAATATTTTTTGTAGAGACAGGGGTCTCACTATGTTGCTCAGGCTGGTCTTGAACTCCTGGCCTCACTCGATCCTCCCACTTTGGCCTCCCAAAGTGTTGGGACTACAAGAGTGAGCCACCACACCTGGCCAGATGCACAGTATATAAAACTAAGCTTTTATATGCTGTAAAATCATATCCAAATAAGATATTTGAGTTTCAAAAAACTTATTTTCGTGCCAGCAAAATTAAAACTTACCAAATAGTAACAAATTAACATAATTTGATAAACTTATAGAAAGTTTTAATATTTTAGCTCTTCTCCAGAATTTATTAATTTTACATTTACATTTTTGCTAAAACAAAAATATTTTTTCCAGATGGGCATGGTGGTTCATGCCTGTAATCCCAGCATTTTGGGAGGCTGGGGTAGGAGGACTACTTGAGCCCAGGAGTTTGAGACCAGCCTGGGCGACAGAGAAAGACCCAGTCTCTACCAAAAAAAAAAAAAATTAGCTGGATATGGTGCACACCTGTGATCCCAGCTACTTGGGAGGCTGAGGTGGGAGGGTCGCTTGAGCCTGGGAGGTCAATGCTACAGTGAGCCAAGATCATACCACTGCACTCCAGCCTGGGCAACAGAGTGAGAGGCCTTTCTCTCTCTCTCTCTCTCTCTCTCTCTCACCTCTCCACACACACACACACACACACACACACACACACAGCTTTCAATTCAAGCTGGTATTTTGCTTGTTGACGATGTAGCTTAAAAGGCTGCAGTCTTCTTTCAAACTCCTATCGTCTATACACAGTTTAGCTCTAGTTAGAGCTCTTAGAAGTCCACATCAGGAGGCAAATTCATCTGTAAAAGCTATGATTCTTTGGACTACATAATTATGGGAAGGCCAGAAAGATCAGTTTAGGGGCACAGAAGCTCAAGGTAGTTCCTTCTGGAGAGTAATTACGTAGACAGGAAATGTGTAAATCTGTGAACAGATACACTTGTAAGTTTCTCTGCGGAGGGTGACTATCGACTGAGCTGGGGAGAAATTAGTATTAGTGATAAGACCTCCTAGGACTTGACTGGCTTTTCTTGAAAAGAAAAAAGAATACTAAATGATTAGTTAAAAAAAAAAAAGGGTTCTGCACTGGCATGCCATTGTTTTCTGGAGGGTTATCGGGATGGTGCTCAGTGACCTCTCTAATGTCACAAAGGGTAGAGGCATCTGGATTAGCAGAGAAATTAACATGCAGAAGAGACTTCAAAGGTTTCTACCACATCCAGAAAATTCTTTAATATGTATATACACGTAAATTACATGTATTCTGAATTAAGCTCCACAAAATATCTCTAGATAGACATAGGGCTTCCTTGTTTGGTGGCTGATATGAGAGGGAATGCTGGACCACTTGCAGTTCTTAATGTTAAACCCATCTTTTATCCAGCAGAGCAGTTAGGGTTTCAGAAGCAGGACTTTCTCACTTTGGTGAGAAACATTAAATATATGACTAAAGATTGATGTGATGAAAGAGAAGGGAAGAATGGATAAGAGAAATAAAAATAGAGGTGCAAAATAGGAGGAAGGAGGGGAGAAAAGAAGAGAGAAACCAGAAAGGGTAAAGGAGGAAGAAAAAATGTGAATTGAATGAAAGGATTAAATTGGGGGGAATGGGGAATAATACTTCTCCACAGGGTCCTTCTTCCCATGAACTTTTAAAATAGAGACTCCAACCCATAAACAAGATGTAACCTTTCAGCAGAGAAAACATCCAACTTTCTCAGTTGTTAGAAAGTTTTTTCACACTGGGAGGAAATCTTGCCCCTTGTGGGTGGGTCTTACTGATATTGAGAACAAAGAAAAAGGAACAGATACCAGGGATGCTGTGCAATGGTGGGGTTGCCATCCATTATTTCCAGCCCAGTTTGGTGATATCTTGCCCCGTTCATGCCTGGGATTAGAAGACTCTTTTTTTTTCTTTTTTTTTTTTTGCAGTAGAGATGGGATTTCGCCATATTAGCCATGGTGGTCTCTAACTCCTGACCTCAGGTGAGAAGACTCTTCTTTCTATCCTGCCCTCTGCTGTCTCTATTTTTGCCAGGTGGGTGGCCATGGTGTGAATACATGGAATTGATTCTAGCAGAGATTATCTAATATCTCCAGCAAAACACTTCCCCGCTCATCATTCCCCTGCTTTTCCCTAGTCATTGTATTTTCCTCACAAAAGCAAACAAGAAGGCTAATTGAAGCATATTGATCTAATGAAAACTTGTGACCAGATAAATGATCAAAACCTGCATTGAAACTTGGAAGAGTTTCCTTGAAAATCTTGCACTTTTCCCCATTGTGCTTGTCCCTTCTCCTAATACTTGCCATCGTGGCTGCTGGGAGATGGTTTGCGGGGGGTGCTTGTTGTCCCTTGTTTGTCTGTGTGTTATATGATAGAGGAGATTTATGTGTTGTAGTAACAGGAAAAAAAAGTGGCTTGTCCTGAGTTTTCCTTTCAAAGTCTCTTTACCAAGTTATATGATTTTGGGTAAATCACTTACCTACGCTTGCTTTTCTCTGTGTGAGATGAAAGGACCAAAGTCTGGCCTCTAGCACACCCCTACCTACCCCAAACAGTTGTCAACTCAATTTCTGTCCTATCAGTATGTGTTAAACTTCATGCAAAGTGAAAAGCATTGCACTCAAATAAGGCACATCTTATAGCCTGACGAATGAGGGATACAAGGGTTGGGGAGAAGGAAGGACATCCCTCAAACACTTGTAAGCAGCACAGGCCGAAAGCTCACTATTTAACAAAAAGGCCTTTGGTATTTAAACTTCATGGAGTAACTGAAAAAAACAGTAGAAATTTAGAAAGCTGTTTCAGACTAAATCATTTATAGGAATTCAAATCTATATTTTAATTTTTTTCACATACTCATAGACTTGTAAAATCTTACGATTGTTGAATTCCAATTTCCAATTTTTTGTTTCAAAATCTGAAAATTGCTAATTCCTTTTTCTTCCATTTTGTAATAATAATGACTATATATTCTAAAAATAATCACTCAAGATTTGTTCATGCCAGCTGGTAGGAAATTTCTTATCTCTTGTGATGAGTTGACACAAAGTCCCAAAATACAATCATCATAATAACTGCATAATAAAATGGCAATAACTACCTCTTACTGACTCTTACTATACGCCAGGAACTATGTAAAGCTTTAGCTCCATTATCTTATTTAATTCTCACATCCATCCTGTAAGGTAGTTACTGCTTTAACCCCATTTTACAGATAAATAAACAGAGGCCTAAATTTTAGAGGCTAAGCCCACAAGTGCTCATTAAGAAGATACACCAAGATCCATTCACTTGTATGTGTAATCCATTTGGACATGCTGGCACAAAGACACATAGGTGGATCCTGTCTTCATGAAGCTTATAGTCTGCTGGGAGATAGAATCTTCACTCATTTTGCTTAAAGGACTACAAAAATCCAAATCTAATTAGAGAAAAAGTAGTCTTTCTATTAAACTGGTTATATTTAATTTTGAAAGTTGGCTCTTAGTTGTAATTTTGGGATCTTTATTTATTTTTATTTATTTTATTATTTATTTATTTATTTATTTATTTATTTATTTATTTATTTTGAGACAGAGTCTCCATCTGTCACCCAGGCTGGAGTGCAGTGGTGCGATCTCGGCTCCCTGCAAGCTCCGCCTCCCAGGTTCACGCCATTCTCCTGCCTCAGCCTCCCGAGTAGCTGGGACTACAGGCGCCCGCCACCACGCCCGGCTAATTTCTTTTGTATTTTTAGTAGAGACGGGGTTTCACAGTGTTAGCCAGGATGGTCTCGATCTCCTGACCTCATGATCTGCTCGCCTCGGCCTCCCAAAGTGCTGGGATTACAGGCGTGAGCCACCGCACCCGGCCGGGATCTTTTAAATAATTATAAGAGGCATTTATTTTCTTAATTTTTTATAACAGTTTGTTGTTGTTGTTGTTGTTGTTGTTTGAAACGGAGTCTTGCTCTGTCACTAGAGTGCAGTGGAGTGATCTTGGCTCACTGCAGCCTCTGCCTCCCGGGTTCAAGCAATTCTCCTGCCTCAGCCTCCTGGGTAGTTGGGATTACAGGAATGTGCCACTATGCCTGGCTATTTTTTGTATTTTTAGTAGAGATGGGGTTTCGCCATGTTGGCCAGGCTGGTCTCAAACTCCTGACCTCGTGATCTGCCCACCTCAGCCTCCCAAAGTGCTGGGATTACAGACGTGAGCCACCGCGCCCGGCTTATAACAGCTTTATTGAGATATAATTCACATACTATAAAGTTCATCCTATAAAGTGTACAATTCTGTGGTTTTTCATACATTCAGGGTTGTATATCCATCACTACTCTCAAATTCCAGAATTTTCTTCACTCAAAACAGAAACTCCATACTCATTAGCAGTCACTTCCCATTTCCCCATACCAGCCCCTGGCAACTACTACTAATTTACTTCCTTTTTTATTTTATTTTATTTATTTATTTTGTGACAAAGGGTCTCACTCTGTCTCCCAGGCTGGAGTGCAGTGGCGCCATCTTGGTTCACTGCAACCTCCACCTCCCAGGCTTCAGCAATCCTCCCACCTCAGCCTCCTGAGTAGCTGGGACTACAGGTGCACACCACCATGCCTGGCTAATTTTTAAAAAGATTTTTTGTAGAGACAGGCCTTTTCCCATGTTGCCCAGGCTGGTCTCAAACTCCAGGGCTCAAGCAATCCACTCACCTTGGCCTCTCAAAGTGCTGGGATTACAGGTATGAGCCACTGCACCCAGCCTAATTTACTTCCTATCTCTGTGGATTCACCTATTTTGGACATTTCATATAAATAAAACTATACACTATATAGCCTTTTGCCTCTGACTTGTTTCACTTAGGATAATGTTTCAAAGTTTATCTTGTAGCATGTGTCCGAACTTCATTTCTTTTTTTTTTTTTTGGTCAAATAATATTCTGTTGTGTGAATATGCCACATTTTGTTGATCTCTTCATAAGTTGATAGATATTTGAGTTGTTTCTACTCTTTGGCTATTATGGGTAATGCTAATATGACATTTGTGTGTAAGTTTTCATATGGATGTATGTCTTCAGTTCTCTAGGGTACATATCTAGGAGCAGAACCACTGGATCATACAGTAACTCTATGTTTAACTTCTTGAGGAACTGCCAAACTATTTTCCAATGTGGCTGCACCATTTTACATTCCCACCAACAACATATGAAGGTTCTGATTTCTCTACATTATTGACAACATTTGCTATCGTCCATCCTTTTTATTATAGTTATCCTAGTGGTTGTAAAGTGGTATCTCATTGTGGTTTTCATTTGCATTTTCCTAATGGCTAATGATGTTGAGGAGGCATTTATTTTTACGATTTAAAATAATTTTGGCTGGAGGTGTTGACTCACATCTGTAATCCCAGCAATTTGGGAGGCTAAGGCAGGAGGATCACTTGAGCTCAGGAGTTTGAGACTAGCCTGGACAACATAGAGAAGCCCTGTCTCTACAAAAAAATTAAAAAGTTAGCTGGGCGTGGTGGTGCACCCCTGTGGTCCCAGCTCTTCAGGAGGCTGAGGTGGGAGGATGGCTTGAGCCAGGGAGATTGAGCCTGCAGTGAGCCATGATGACGCCACTACACTCTAGCCTGGGTGACAGAGCAAGACTCTGTCTCAAAATAAAATAAAATAATACAATAATCTCAACCAGAGGAGCACAATAGAATCACTTGAAGAGCTTTTACAAAATACTACCTGAGCCTTACACTACTTTATGTGGTGAAGATGTGTAATGGAACACCCACTCAAAATGGCTTAAATTATAAGGAAAATTATTATTTCACACAGCAAAAGTGCAAGTTTGGGGGATTACATAGTTGTTTAATATAATGGCCCAGTACTATCATTGCGACCCAACTTCCTTCCTTTCTTCTGTGTCTCCTTAGCATGCTCGTTTTGTCTGTATGCTTACTGCCTTTGCAGTGGTAAGGTGGCCGCTGGAATTCTAGACCTGAAAATATCCAGTGGAAGAAAAACCTTTCCCAGAAACCTCTGGCTGTCTTTTACGACACCCCAAGGGCCTAGAACTTTATCACATGCCCAAATCTAAACCCATCACAGGCAAAAGAAGTCGGAATTCCATTTCTGTGATTTAGCTGAAGTGAGATTTACTACCTTCCTAAATGGGAACTAAATGGGAGTACTAACAGGGAAAAATGGATGTTGGACAGGCAACTAACAGTGTCTCTGCTACAGGCTACAACATCATGATGATGTGAAATATTAGGTTGAATCTTAAAATTGCTGCTGTTGGGGCTGGGCCTAGTGGCTCACACCTGTAATCCCAGCTGTTTGGGAGCTGAAGGGAGAGGATTGCTTGAGGCCAGGAATTCAAGACCAGCCTGGGCAACATAGCAATACTCCATCTTTTAAAAAAAGTAGACCAGGCCCAGTGCCTCACGCCTGTAATCTCAGCACTTTGGGAGGCCAAGGCAGGCGGATCACGAGGTCAGTAGATCGAGACCATCCTGGCCAACATAGTGAAACCCTGTCTCTACTAAAAATACAAAAATTAGCTGGGTGTGGTGGCATGCGCCTGTAATCCCAGCTACTCGGGAGGCTGAGGCATGAGAATCACTTGAACCCAGGAGGCGGAGGTTGCAGTGAGCCGAGATTGCGCCACTGCACTCCAGCCTGGCAACAGAGCGAGACTCCATCTCAAAAAAAAAAAAGAAAAAAGAAAAGAAAAGTAAAACAATTAGCCAGGCATGGGGGCATGTGCCTGTAGTCCTAGCTACTAGGGAGGCTAAGAGGGGAAGATCTTTTGAGCCTGGGAGTTTGAGGTTACAGGGACCTATAATCACACCACTGCATTCCAGCCTGACGAAGCAAGACCCTCTCTCTAAGAAAAAAAAGTGCTGGTATTGAACCACTGACACAGCACTAATTTCATATCTTCAACCTAGTAATTTCCAATCCTATTTAAACAGACAGCCTGGGTTGAGGGGTGGGGAGAGAATAATATTGGCCCTAGGTTTTAGTTCAATCACTTAATATAGCTCATGAAGTGTGAATCACTTACATTGATTGATACAAGTAAATCAGACTCCTGTGAGCAAGAAGAATTTGCATAATACAAGATCTTATTTGATTTCTTTATCTCTTTCTTGGCACATCTCAAATGTTAGGAAATATTTTCACAATTCCAAGGCCCAAAGCATTTGTCCCGATGCACGTGCTGATGAAGCCTGTGAATGTTTTATTTATACAGAATTAACAGTTTGTTGAATTTTAATTTTGAACAATTAAATCACAGAATGCATTATTCTGTTTTTGTTATAAAACATTTAAAAATTTCAAAGAGAGAGTGACTGTGTACCTTCCATTTTAGGGGTCTTTTAACCCAGGTAGACTTCGGGAAGTCTAAAATGAGCTATTTAGTATACAGAAATGAACAAAGACACTTTTAAGACTGGGCCACCCTTGAATTGTACGGAGCTATGCAGAGAGCACATTGGAAAATGGCAACCCATTCTCTTTTAAAAATGCAGGTGTATGTTTTAACTTATTTTTTTGTTTGTTTTGTTTTCTAGAGATGGGGTCTCGCTATGTTGCCCAGGCTGGTGTCAAACTCCTGGGCTCAAGAGTTAACTTATTTTTTGAATAGGTAATAACACATTAAATATTTCTGATCTGAAAATCCAAAATCTGAAATGCTCCAAAATCCAAAACTTTCTGAGCACTGACATGATCCTCAAAAAATAAATGCTCATTGGAACATTTCAGATTTAAGGTTTTTGGATTAGGGATGATTAACCAGTATTGACACAGTACGAAATTCAAAAGATATGAAAGTTATAGTGAAGTGTCCCTCCCACAGCTATTCCTCAGCCACTCCATTCTCTTCTTGAAAACAACTACTACTAGAAAATTTCTATGTCAAATCCCACCTTTCCCCACCGGTAGTGACATACTTTACACAATGTTCTGCTCCTTGTTGCTGTTGTTTGTTTGCTCGTTTTGTTACCTAACAGGCTATTTTGGAGACTATTCCAAATTGGTACAAAATGAGCACCCTCATCTATTTTTTATGGCAGCATAATAGTCCTGTCTAGGAGGTAGTATATTTCTTTAACCAGTTCCCTACTGTTGAACAGTTAGATTGTTTTCAGTCTTTCACTATTATAACAGTGCTGCAAAGAATAACCTTCTACATATAATATTTTCTACATGTGCAAGTATATGCTTCTAGGGAAAATTCCCAGAGAGGAATTGCCACATCAAAGCAAGATTACAAAATTTACAAAAATTACCAAGATAGATAATGCCAAATTGCCCAGAGAGATTGTAGCAATTTAAATGCCTGCAGCAGTGCATTAGAGCACTTATTTCCCCACAACTGACAGAGAGCTTTCTAGAAATAGATATCAAGTTGCCCCCACCTTTAATCTGGGTATGTGGACCCAAAAGGGATCTTGTTCCCATTTTTACAAAAAAAGGGAACAGAAGATGCTAATGATGGACAAGCATGGTGGCCCACACCTGTAATCCCAGGGCTTTGGAAGGCTGAGGCAGGAGGATTGCAGCTGAAGGATTGCTTGAGGCCAGGAGTTTGAGACCAGACTGGTCAACATAACCAGGTAGATCCTATCTCTAAATTGAAAAACAATTTTTTTTAATGTTAAAAAGAGAAAAAGAAAAACAGGCTGGGTGCGGTGGCTCATGGCTGTAATCCCAGCACTTTGGGAGGCTGAGGCGGGTGGATCATTTAAGGACAGGAGTTTGAGATCAGCCTGGCCAACATGGTAAAACACCATCTCTACTAAAAATACAAAAAATTAGCTGAGTGTGGTGGCTTGCACCTGTAACCCCAGCTACTCAGGAGGCTGAGGCAGGAGAATCGCTAGAACTTGAGGGGCGGAGGTTGCAGTGAGCCAAGATCGTGCCACTACACTCCAGCCTGGGTGACAGAGTAAGACTCCTTCTCAAAAAAAAAAAAAAGAAAGAAAGAAAGAAAGAAAGAAAAATGCTAATGATATGGTATTAAGGTATTAAAGTAACAAAAAGTAGAATATAATCTGAACTATGTAAAAATTTGAGGGGACATAGAAAAATGAATAGACACAATTAAAATATTGCATTAAAATATTAAATATTAATAGCAATTAAATTTATAAAATTATGATTTAATTTATAAAATTACAATATTGACAGTATTTAAAGGTTTGTGCTTTTTGGTAATTAGCTCTGATTTTGTTTATAACCAGAAAACAATGATCAAATAGATGCTGTTGTCCTTGGGCTAGGAATCTCATTCCCTTGCAAGTTATCTCAGAGGAGTGCTCCTTTAACAAAATTATTTAAAGGATTCTCCATTTGGTTCCACTTTAGGCTGGGCACCTGCTGTTTGTTCCCTCAGTATCTCCTTTACATTGCCCTCAAAGATGCCAAGGAACTAGAGCAGTGTCCACAACTCATCTGCATAGTTTGGCAAATCTACCAAAAATAAAACTCAACTCTTTTAACTTTTTAAAATAAATTGCTCTGCTCTATCAATATTAGGATCACAGTGGAGCTTTATCTCGTTTTCTGGCTTTTCCACTGCAGTTTGTTTTTCACTGACACCATTAAAATATTTCTGAACCCCAAAAGATCACTCTATCCAGAAAAAGTCCTTTTCATTTGTGAAGAGTCTTTAGGTCCCTCAGGCAGTTTATAGCTCAGCTTCTGCAAGGGCAGGGTATTTTGGAGCATTTCCTCAGGGAGGTGACTCCGAGGTATACGAGTTCCTGGCCCTGACTCGGAGGGATCCGAGTTCCTTGCTCTCTCAGCATAAAGGCTGATAGCTGTTGCAGTTGCAATTTTCTCTCTAAACCCAACTCCTTTTGTTGACTTGCAGAGGCTTACATTCCAAAAAAGGTAATTTGAAAGTGCTGCTGAATTTAGATGCATTTTGCTAATTTGTTTTTATTATGCATAGAAATATTGGTATAAAAGGTGTTTCAATTATTTTCTAAGGGAGGGACCTATGTATTCTCTGCAGCCACAAAGCTTTTAAATGGAGTTATTTTTCTCGGCCTATAGCCGCTCTCCCTTTTAAGTACCCCAGCAGAAAAAGTAAGTTTACTGCTCCTCGCACAATGGGCCTCTTCACTTTTCAGGTTTAGGAGACCTGGGTGACCTACGAAAGTTAATTAGAAGGTTAACAAAGACGAAGACAGAGTCGAATCCATCGCCTCTCCTTCAGCCAAATATGTCATCCATTAATTAGGGAAATCGTTAAGGTGGCCTTTATAGAATACATAGAAAATCTGTCGTTGGCGGTCGACAGTTTTGATCAGATTTTCCTCTCCCCAATAATGCTATCCTTAATGGTACGAAAAGCAGAGGGCCGGGGCAGGGAGAGGGGCGCGGGGAGGGGGTGGGAAGGATGTGTTTCAGCAACAGTACAGTTAACCAGCCGCCGGTGCTGACGGCTTTGATTCTCAGGCTGCCCCGCATACTTGCTCCATGATGTAATCCTTATTGAACCTGGAGGCCGAGGGAGCGGGAGGGAGCGGGAGGAGCCGTGCCACCGCCTCGCCGCCGCAGGAGGCCCCGGGAGTTAATAGCGCCGGCCTCTAGGGGAAGCTGCTCCTGGGTCCGCAGCCGAGGCTGCCACTCAGCTGCCGGGAGGCGACTCGGCCCCGCAGGTCCTGGGCTGGGGCAGCTCCGTGTGGGGGCGGCCCTCCAGCCGTGCGGTGGGGCCTGGCTCTGTCTCCGTTGCTTTGAGGCTTTCTCCCTGTCTCTCTAGGGCTTCCCTGGTTTCTCTCTCCTTTTCCTTTGATTGTCTGGCACCGAAACACCAGCTGAACGAAGGAAGAGCTCCAGTCTGACAAGCTGTTTGCGAATGGAAAGTCTGGTGGTGGTGGTAGCACAGACACGCCCTGCCTATCATGCCCTCGCTGGCCTTCTCTCCTGCACATACAAGACTGTATCTTTCAGTGTGAATATCATGTATTTAAAGGGTTTCGGTTTGAATATCACGTATCTAAAGATGGTGTTAACTCTGAGTATGGGATGCCTTTAGTTTTCAATGTGGATTTTTTTCCTTCTTATTATGTTAACCATTTGAAAGTGTACAGTTCAGTGGCACTAAGTACGTTCGTATTGTTGTGCAACCATCACCATAGTCCTCTCCAGAATTTTTTCATCTTCCCAAATGGCAACTCTGTATGCACGGTGGAACTTATTTTTGAAACTACATGGCAGAGTTGGTTCCATCTTTTTCAAGTTATCATCAATGGGTTCTCTTTAAGGAATTAGCATCTTTTAATGGATTGGAGTTTTTGCGTAGTTCTCTATGGCAAAAGCTGGAACAATGTCACATGGCCCTTGTTTACCATGCAAAAAATGTCAGTGTACTTTTGGCCTCTCACCAGATTGATATTGAATGAATATTGTACGAAACCTCGCCTCGACGGTAAATTGTCATTTTGGTTTGCTTTACTTCCCTCATGGCAGAGTGGATAAGAGGTGCTGCCCCTCAGCAAAGAGGGAAGTGTCACTGTCTGCTCCTAGCAGCACAGAGGAAAGAACCACAGACAAAATCATATCTGGTGACACCACCTACACCCAGGCCCAGTGGCTTCCTCAGCTAGGATGGAGAGGAGCTTCTCTCCCTGTCGTCTTCCCAGCCCCATCCGCTCCCCACTCTGCAGGAGGCCAAACTTAGACCCAGCAGCCCTTTAGTGGGACCATCCTTCTTTTCCTGGCCGTGAGCTGGGAAAAGTAGGGAAAATGAGGGAGGGTGGTATGCTCCCAACTTCCCAGAAGAAAAAGTAGTAATTGTCAAAAATCAGCCAAATGGGCTGGGCCTCGGTGCAGTGGCTCACGCCTGTAATCCTAGCACTTTGGGAGGCCGAGGGGAGTGGATCACCTGAGGTCAGGACTTCGAAAACAGCCTGGCCAACATGGTGAAACCCCGTCTCTACTAGAAACACAAAAATTAGCCTGTAATCCCAGCTACTTGGGAGGCTGAGCAGGAGAATCACTTGAATCTGGGAAGCGGAGGTTTCAGTAAGCCGAGATAGAGCCATTGCACTCCAGCTTGGGCAACAAGAGTGAAACTCCATCTCAAAAACAGAAAACAAACAAACAAACAAAATCAGCTAAATGATGATAAGTGCATGGAAACAACTCATACATTATGAAACATAAGCCAGAGCTCTATTTGTCACCAACACCATAGTTTAAACAGAACCCCACCATTCCCATATCCAAAGAATCTCTATTTCCCCCAAAAGCTCTGCGCCTTTGATTTCAGTTTTATTGCATGTGTACTTAGCACACCTATGTTGTTAAATTGCTTGATATTCCTTTGCAGGTACAGCTAGAAGAGTATAAAGGCCCTCAACCAGTTGAACTAAGAGACTGTTAGCAGTCAATTGGTGTAGCTCTGGGGCTGAGCTACATAAAGTGGCCCCATCTAGCTCCTCTGTCCCCCTAACTTTGCTTGATGATGTACAATGTCTGCCCCTAAACAGCATATTAGAATTACCTGAATTACCTGATGGGCTTTAAAAAACTCCCAAGACCTGAGATGCACCTCAGACCAATTACATAAGAATTTCTGGTGGGGGAAACTAGAGTATGGTATGTTTATTAAAGCTTCCTCGGGGGATTCCAATGTGCACTTATAAATCTAAATCTAAGGTGATTTATGTAGTTGAGATTTATGAAGTTGAGAACTATACTAGTTAATTTCTTTTTATTTTTTAGAGAGGGTCTCACTCCATCACCCAGGCTGGAGGATCTCGTCTCACTGCAACCTCTGCCTCCCAGGTTCAAGCCATCCTCCCATCTCAGCCTCCTGAGTAGCTGGGATTACAGGCACACACCATCGTGCCTGGCTAATTTTTGTATTTTTAGTAGAGACGGGGTTTCACCATGTTGGCTAGGCTTGCCTCCAACTCCTGCCCTCAACTGATCCACCACCTTAGCCTCCCAAGGTGCTGGGATTACTGGCATGAGCCACTGTGCCCCACCAAGTCTAAAGAAGTTTTGAGGTTCATGCTGGAAAATGTCTAGATTGCTAAGGAGGGGTTGTTGATGGAAACGTGGACTTTATTTATTTATTTTTTTGAGACAGAGTCTTGCTCTGTTGCCTAGGCTGGAGTGCAATGGCACGATCTCGGCTCACTGCAACCTCCGCCTCCCAGGTTCAAGCAATTCTCTTGCCTCAGCCTCCCGAGTAGCTGGGACTATAGGTGCGCACCACCCGCCCAGCTATATTTTGTATTTTTGGTAGAGATGGGGTTTCGCCATGTTGCCCAGGCTGGTTTCAAACTCCTGGTCTCAAGTGATCAGCCTGCCTTGGCCTTCCAAAGTGCTGGGATTACAGGCGTGAGCCACTATGGCTGGCCGAAATATGGACTTTAAAGACAGTTCTGGTGAGGACTCAGAAAGAGAAGAGAGTTGGAGAGAAAGCCTTCATTTTCTTAGAGAATACACATAAATAACAATGAACAGAATGTTGGTAGAAACGTAGACCTCACCATTCTGGTAAGGTCTCAGACAGAAATGATGAACAGTTATTGGAAACTAGAGGAAAGGTGCTCTTTGTTGTCAAGGGAAAACGAACTTCGCTGGGCTGTGTTCTAGTGTTTTGTGGAAGGTAGAATTTGTGAGCAATAAAATTGGATATTTAGCAGAGAAGATTTCCAAGCAAGGTATTGAAAGTGAGGCGTGGGTCTGCCTTACTGCTTATAGTAAAATGCAAGAGGGCAGCGATAAATTGAAGAAGGAATTGTTAAACAAAAAGGCATCAGAACTTGAAGATGTGGAAAATTCTTAGCCTATTCATATTGCAAAAAAATGAAGAATCATGTTCTGAAGAGAACACTAAGGGTGTGGCTGAGTGACTATTTAATAATGAGGTTAATGTGGATGTGAACCATGATCTAATCAGCCATCTCAGCAGAAGCCAGAAATAGAGGTAGGATTATACCAGCAAAACATCACCAGCTGGGAGAAAACTGGCCAGAATGAAGGAAGGCTGTGAACATGTGCTATCCTTTAAGAAAGAGAAGAGTGACCTGAAGCCAGTTCAGAGATCACCAAGGCTGTCACTCCCACCACAAGCCCAGAGGCAAGACTATTTTCTCCTCAGTTTCAGAAGGCGGGGCCCTTGAAGACAGCCATATGTGCAGGGCCTTCCTCAAGAGCTGGAGAGGTGGGGCACCCTCTGAGCTGAAGAATTATTCTCAAGCCTTACCATCTAATGGAAGTTGCCTTTCCAGGTTTTAGACTTGCTTGAGACCTATCACCCTTTCCTTCTTTGCTCTTTCTCCCTTTTAGAATGGGAATGTCAACCCTATGCCTGTCCCACCATTGTAATTTGGAAGCATATGATTTTTCTGGTTTCATAGGTTGCTAGCTGAAGAGGAATTTTGCTTCAGGATGAATCATACCTTGAGTCTCACCCATATCTGATTTAGGTGATATTTAGATGAGATTTTGGACCTGAAACTTTGAGTTGATGCTGGAATTAGTTAAAACTTTGGGGGCTACTGGGGTAGAATGCACGTATTTGCATGTGAGAAGGATATGAATTTGGGGGGACCAGGGGGCAGAATGCTATGGACTGGATATCTGTGTTCCCTCAAAACTCACTTGTTAAAGCCCTAAACCCCCATGTGCCTGTATTTGGAGACAGGGTCAGTAAGGTGATAAAGGTTAAATTAGCTCATAAGGGTGGGGCCCACATTCAATAGGACTGGTGCCCTTAAAAGAAAAGGGAAGAGACACTTGAGCTCTGTCTCTGCCATGTGAAGACACAGAGAAGGCAGCCACTTGCAAGCCAGGAAGAGGGCCCTCACCAGAAACTGAATCAAGCAGCACTTTTATTTTGTAATTCTCAGACTCCAGAACTGTGAGAAAATGAATTTCTGTTGTTTAACTCGCCTAGTCTATGGTATTTTATTATGGCAGCCTGAGCAGACTAATATAAGAATCATACAATGGTGATACCAATCACTGCCCCAACCCATGTCCCCTTTTAAAATAACCCATCCTGGCCCAGTGGTCCGGCTGCCCTGTGGGCCACATGCTCCTGGTGCCCTCAGTTTATTGACCAGAGGTAAGCACCTGACCCAGGTAACTCACCCCCACCCTGGCCATGGGCCCCTGTAACATTTCCCCCATGAAATCCACAAATTAGAGCTTCCTTTAGGTTAAGAAGACCTTCTTTTGAATTGTGTCTTCTCTGGTGATAATTCATGTTAGAGTGAGTTAACTTGGTCAGATAATCTTAATACTCAACTAAAAAGCTGGTTGTGACAGTAATTTTGAAGCCTGAGGCAGTTTCAGAAAGGACAGGCCCAGGAAGTGTGTAGCGGTTACAAACTTTCAGGAGCGAAGGACAGCATGGGCAGGGGATACCCACGGGAGAAGTGGCTAGGAAGCAGGTTAGGGAGGGCAACGGGAGATTGAAGGATGCAAGTCAAACCTGGTCTGCATTGCCATTTCCCCCAGGATTTCTGATCAAACGAACCCTCCATCTTTCCCATCCAAGTCATCCTGCGGGTGACCTTTATCATAACTGTCCTCATCAGAGCAAATTGTATTGTAAGGGAGTATTAGTCTGTTTTCCTGCTGCTGATAAAGACATACCCAAGACTGGGCTATTTACAAAAGAAAAAGGGTTAATGGACTTACAGTTCCATGTGGCTGGGGAAGCCTCACTCTCATGGCGGAAGGTGAAAGCCATGTCTCATGTGACGACATACAAGAGAAGAAAGAGCTTTTGCAGAGAAACTCCCATTTTTAAACCATCAGATCTCTTGAGACCCACTCACTATCATGAGAACAGCACAGGAAAGACCTGCCCCCATGATTCAATCACCTCCCACTAGGTTCCTCCCATAGCACATGGGAATTGTGGGAGTTACAATTCAAGATGAGATTTGGGTGGAGACACTGCCAAACCGTATCAAAGGGTAAGAGACCTCTTCCAACCTCCTTATGTATTGGGATAAGGGATGGTGGTTATTGAGTGGAAACGGGAAATATAGCAGAGCGTTCTGGGAAATTGTAGGTATTTCTCTCTCTCTCCCTCTCTCTCTTTCCTCTATGTGGCCCTGTAGCTTCTTGTGTTAGCTTACCACCTGGGCAGATGTGCCCACTCCCTCTACACAATAGCTCTCTCAGCCACAACAGTCAGGGATGGACCTGGCAAGGGGTTTAAGTTACCAAGCATCTACTGAGGAAATTTATGCTGAAAATTCCTATTCAGATTGTTAGAAACAGCCAAATATACCTTTTTTTTTTTCTATTTTAAATCCTAAATAACTAGATTCAAATTTGGATTAATGGGTACACTGGGGAATGAAGTAATCTGATTCATTTTATTTTCTGATGAAAGCTTCAAGTTAACCAGAAAATGCTTTTTTCTTAAAAAAAGAAAAGAAAAACAACTGTACCCAAAAGTGTTTCTGAAATATTTACTTTCCTCTGTTTGCAAACATAGTGACAATATTTGTGTTCTCCTGGTGATGTGTGAGTCATGAATTTAAACAGCAGTTCCCACGGAAGGGATCACAGGAAGAAATTAAAACAGAACTGGGTTTATGGGTCAGAGCACGCCTCAGCCCAGCGGTGACATCAGAGGAGCCTCAGGCATGTCACTGAACCTTTTTGAGTCCTGCTTTTCTACTATGGGGAGGGAAAATGAAAGTGGTCATGCTTGTCCTTTTCATCAGAGATAATTATTTTAAGTTTATATGTGAAAGTAATTAGTAAATTGAAAGTTATGTTGTTATTTTAGTCTTTGGCATATACCATGTGTCCCCAACCCCCAGGCCATGGACAAGTACTGGTCCATGGCCTGTTAGGAACTGGGCCGCACAGCAGGAGGTGAGCAGAAGGTGAGTGAGCGTTACCACCTGAGCTCCGCCTCCTGTCACATCAGCGGCAGCATTCGATTCTCATAAAAGTGCGAAGCCTATTGTGAACTGCATATGCCAGGGATCTAGGTTACCCACTCCTTATGAGAATCTAACGTCTGGTGACGTGAGGTGGAACAATTTCATACCAAAACCATCCCTCCACACCTGTCTGTGGAAAAATTGTCTTCTACGAAATCGGTCCATGGTGCCAAAAAGGTTGGGGACCACTGGCACATAGGACTAGCTCTATAAATGTTTGTTGAATGATTTCTGCAGTGCTAATGAGCTCCATGCACAAGGCTTAGGAAATTGGGCTGAATCTGTACAAATCCCAGATCATACTTTGAAAAACTGTGATTAGTTTTCTTGATGCTAAATTCCTCATATGAGCTTGTCCTGTTAGCACTTTCTTTCACAAAGTGAGATGTAGAAAAAAAAACAGTAAATTGAGGGTTCAGTTCATTGAGTTCAGGTTTAACTGAGTTGCTACTATACAATAAAGTCATTAATAATGTATTCTACTTTTTTAACTTATTCAACAAATATTTACCAAGGAGTATGTTGTTGAACAGGAACAAACATGGTCCCTGCCCTCATGGAGCTGACAATCTGGTAATTGAAGCACCCTCATACGTTAAAAAGGCACTGGGGCGATGCTTCACCTCCCCCTCATGGGTTTTCTCAGTCCCTTCCAACGTCAGTTCTGACCAGAACTAGAAAGAAGTGGGGAAAGCAGGACAAACATGAGGGTCCGGCAGTCCAAAAAAGGGCTGGAGACTGAACACAAACCCCACATCGAGATTTTCAGATCACTGTTCTTGGCTGGGAGTTGGAAAGCTTGTTTTTTCTTCTTTTGTCACTGAGGCTAGAATATTCTCAGTGATCCTGCTTTTTTTTTTTTTTTTTTTCTAACAGTATCCAAATGCCATGTCTTGGTTTGACTTCAATCTGACAGTAACAAATATTTTTGAGAGCCTATGAAGGGTCAGGCACTGTGTTGGGCACTTTCCATATTTTGTCGTTAATCCTCATAACAACTTTGCAAGGTAGATACTATTACTATTCTCAATCTGCATTTGAAGAAATTGCAGCTTGTAGAGGATGCGGCCAAGATCACAATAGGTGGTTACAACAGAAATAAACCCAGTTCTGTCCTACTTGAGTGCCTTTCCTCTTCCTGCCTAGCCATGCAGGGCCTATAGTCAAAAAGAACAGTGGGAACTTTGTTTTCCTATTTCCTCCCACAATAGGAGGGAAATGCACATCTTTCCCAACACATCAAAGAATAATGATAACAATAGCTAATATTAATTGAGCAATTACTATGTGCCAGGCACTATTCTAAGATCTTTACATGTATCAACTCATTTAATCCTCATAAACCTATGAGTGGTTCCTCTTATTATTTAATGTTATCTATCTATTATTTTATAGATAAGAAATGGAGAGGTTAAGCAATATGGCAGAGGCAGTTTGAACTCAAGTTGCCTGAGTCTAGAACTTTAAAAATTGTTATTTCAGTCCAAGTGCGGTAGCTCATGTCTGTAATCCCAGCACTTTGGGAGGCCAAGGCAGGTGGGTCACTTGAGGTTAGGAGTTTGAGACCAGCCTGGCCAACATAGCAAAACCCCGCCTCTACCAAAAATACAAAAAATTAGACAGGCATGGTGGCAGGCACCTGCAATCCCAGCTACTTGGGAGGCTGAGTTGAACCCAGGAGGCAGAGGTTGTAGTGAGCCAAGATGGTACCATTGCAGTCCAACCTGGGCAAAGAGAATGAAACTCCATCTCAAAAAAAAAAAAAAGTTGTTATTTCATCCCAAGTGGGTACACTACTTTCAACATCTATCACAGTTTTCTAAAGTTGCTGAAATAAAGGATGAGAGTGACCCCTCTGTCCTCACCTCCTACCCCCATGAGCAGAAGACACAATTCTGTCCACCCATAGTCTGTGTGAATGTTTCCCTCCGGCACAGAGCAGTGTGGAACCTGTACAACTGTAAGCTGCAGCCATGAATTCCATCCACCATGAAATGGCACATGACCAAAAAATGCATGTACTGTATTCTAATTCTGAGCTATCTGCCTAATTTAGTTTCTGTCCCCAGGTGTAAAACATTCCAAATGTATAACATATCCCATAGATATGTGAGTTCCCTCAAAGGGTTAACAGCACTCCTTAAGAAGAGGAATTGAAGAAACCTGAGAATCATTTTCTTCACCAGCTCAGGCAGGTGACAGAAAGGTAAAAAATTAATTTAAAAAATATGAGCTGTTTGGGTCTTTACTCCCACTGGCTGGCTATTTGGGCAAATTGGGCAGTGGCATCACTGATTGGGCTCCAACTGGGGGCACAGCAGAGGCAGAAGGCAGCAGGAAATTATCAGGGCATCAGGCTGATGAATTCTAACCTCAGTCCACTAATGTCTCGCCTAAGAACACGCTCCTTCTTTCTGCATCTCGGAGACACACATGAAGGATCTGTGAAGCAGGCTGATATCCTCTAACATAAACCTAGTTTATGGCTGGAACCATTAAGGGTGCTTGATAACTGCTCATTAAATAAATTAAGTGCCTAAAATATAATTACCGATGTTCTACTTTTCCCCTGTCTTTGCTGCACCACAGGAAAAAGTTTCCATGGCCATTGATTTATATAAGCAAAAACCAAAATTAAATTAAGAGGTCACACACCAGTAGCAAAGACAAAATGAGGAAAACATTTTCTTTATTATTATTATTATTATTATTATACTTTAGGTTTTAGGGTACATGTGCACAATGTGCAGGTTTGTTACATATGTATCCATGTGCCATGTTGTTTTGCTGCACCCATTAACTCATCATTTAGCATTAGGTATATCTCCTAATGCTGTCCCTCCCCCCTCCCCCCACCCCACAACAGTTTATTGAGGAAAACATTTTCTAATGTTTTACTGCAAAGGAATCGGGGCTTTTACGTAATAGCAAAATTAGGGTTTAGATGGTGGTATTCTTTCAACCAACTTTTCACAAATATTTCCTGGAACTGGCCCAAGGAATGAATCCTAATTTAGCCTATTCTTTTTCAGATGTAATTGAATTCACTTGTTTAGGTTTCTGCCTCCTCCACCTTTCATCCGGTGGCAACACGAGTGTGGCTTAGCTCTCACAGGGCCCACGGTTTAGTCTGCAGGCCATGTTGGGATCCACTTCTCCAGGGATTGGCCAGAGATCTCTGAGGCTCTCAGTCCTTTCTTCTACAGCTACTGTTTTCCCCCGACCCCTGAGAAATTCCTCCAGACTTTGTTTGTACTCCCCCATCTACTTATCAACTCCCCACTCCACCTCTCTGCACCCCAATCACCAAAGTTTACTCTACTATGAAAATGAGTGACCCCATTTGCTGAGAAAGAGACAGTCTCTGGGAGCAACTGAGTGAGAGAAAATATGAACAAAAAGTCTAGAACCCTTGACTGAAATCACTTAGGATTGCACTAGCTGCCACTGAGCTGAAGCAACATGCATTCCTAGTAGCTAAGGGATCCGTGAAGCATGAGCGCGAATCCCTAGCTTTTGTTGTGTGGGGCTCAGGAAAGGATTTAGCAGTACCCACATCAGGTTGGAGTGAAAGGTTTCTAAGGACGCACTCATTCCCATGATAGCCTCTGAGACCTCAGGCCTCTGGCTGGGCATCTGCTCAGCCCGGGGACAGGAAACCAGCTCCACAGGGAGGACAGGCTTGCCAGACAATCCCCACCCCAGGCAGGCGCCCCCCTTGTGCTCCGGAGCTCTCCCTGGCAGGGTGGTGGCTCGCTGACAGTTCATCAGGTTTTACAAACATTAGCTTCCACATCTGCTCCTTGAGCTTAAAAATCTCTTCAGATGAAGGTGCTACAAGGGTAAGAAGCCTGTGTCTCTCTCCTTTCTGTCCTTGAGTGGAAATGTAGAGATAGTTTTCAAAGAAGAATTTGATTCGGATGTAGAAACTTAAACAAAAAGACTTGTTTATTTCCTCTTTGGGGATTCTTTTCTCCCACTATGTCTATCAGAGGCTAATTGCTGTGGACACGCACGTGCACACACACACACACACACACATACACGCACACACCAGCACCGGCAGTCTCTGCTCTTGTACTCACATTTCATCCTGAGGATGCGGGGACCTCTAGAACAAGAGCCCACAGTCAATGAGGAGTAGAGTTTGGTGAGGAGCCAGCAGGCCGGTGGGCCCCCGTCTTGCCATGAGTGGTTCTTTAGCCTGGTTCTCGGCGGGAATCAGAGTCTGCGTGATTTCTGCCATGGCTTCCCAGAACCTAGTTGTCCCGTCTCCAACTGCAGACTTCTACGTGCAACAAGAGAATGTGGCTTCTTTGAAACAGGCTTCTTAGAGCAGGAGCATAGGCAGCCAAGTGTGAAGGGTGTCAGCTGGGGTGGCACGCCCTGGGGGAAGATGTGGGACCAGCTGGGTCCTGGGCCAACTGCAAAAGAGGGGAAGCCTGCTATGAGAGACAGAGCAGTTCTCCAAGGATCCCACTTGCTCCGGGACTGTCTTTTGTCATTTTAAAGTGGCGCTGTCATCACTGGTCTTACCTTGGCTCCAGGACATGCACTAATTTTCATTCATTAATGTATTCCTTCAAAATCAAGTCATTCACATACGAATGCTATTTAATTCTCACAATCCATGAATTAAGGGGCATTGTCCCCATTTTATTAATGAAGAAACCAAGGCTTCAGAGTAGTTAGGCAATGTGTTCCCAAGGTGAGGCCATTAGTTACTGGCAAGGACAAGAAGTGTCCTCAGAATCTGGCCTCCTGACTTTGAATTCTTCCCCTTGGACGCCTTTAGGCAATGGACAGGAGAGGACGGTCAGTCCTCCGTATTTGTGAGTTCTGCATCTGTATATTCTACCAATTGCAGATCCAAAATATTTGGAAACTTTTTCCACAAGGTTTTAAAAAAGGAAACACGCTTGAATCTGTGGCTACATAATACTACATTGAATTCCTTGGAACTGATGTGCAGGCATTGCATTAGGTATTAAATCTAGAGGTGATTTAAAGTATACAGGAAGACGTATATAGGTTATATGCAAATACTATGCCATTTTATATCAGGGACTTGAGCATCTTCAACTTATTATTTTTTTTCAGATGAAGTCTCACCCTGTCTCCCAGACTGGAGTGCAGTGGTGCAATCACGGTTCACTGCAACCTCTGCCTCCTGGGTTCAAGCGATTCTCCTGTCTCGACCTCCCGAGCAGCTGGGACTATAGGCGCACACCACCATGCCTGGCTAATTTTTGTATTTTTAGCAGAGATGGGGTTTCACCATGTCAGCCAGGCTGGTCTCAAACTCCTGACCTCAAGTGATCTGCCTGCCTCGGCCTCCCAAAGTGCTGGGATTATAGTCATGAGCCACTGCACCTGGCCCATCCTCAAATTTTGGTATGAGGTGGTGTCCTGAAATCAATCCCCCATGGATACCAAAGAATGACTGTACTGTATTCCTAGCATGAATTCAGTATCAATCAGGTACTGTTGAGAATTCAGAGACACCATAACTTGGTTTCTGCCATCTTGGTTACTTACAACCTGGTTAGCCACCATGAAGAGCTAAGGAAGGGTTGGGTAGTATGTGCTTAATGAGTTATGGGTTCATTAGTTCAGCAAAAGTTTTTTGAGCATCGCGTGCCAGACGTTGGTAGGAGTAGAGGAACACAAAGATGAAAAGCATGTAGTTTCTATTCTCCAGAAGTTCAGTCAAGACAAGGGGGTGCTTCACTGCTCCGACCTGTTCAATAGCTTCCCATTGCTTCCAGGGTGAAATCCAAAATCCCTGTATGGCCCACAAGGCTGTTTGAGACCTGACCTTTGCCCCTCTCCCCAGCCTCATTCTGCTCCAGCCACACGGGCCTTCGTTCAGTTCCTCCATCAGGCTCACTTTCCTCCCTCGGGGTCTTTCCACCCTGACATGGCTTTACAGAAGTGTTATGTGAGCAGGGGCTTGAATAATGCATAGGTTTCCAAACAGAAAGTGATGGACAAGGGAGGTAGAGGAGTCTGAGTGGGGAGGGGCATACTGAGGAAGAGTAGCTGGGGAAGTTTCATAGAAAAGGCAAAACACCCGCTGTACGTAACTGATAGTCAATAACTATTTGTTGAACGGAGCTAGGCTGAGAAGGCTGGAGATGGGCAGAGGCTGGAAGGACAGGAGCTGGGGGAGTTGGGGGAGGAACACCTGCGTGAAGCCTCAGAAGCTGGAATCGCCGGAGGACAAAGATGATGGGGGCTGAAAGGTCAGCCGTCCTTGAGTTGGGGCGGGGGCAGTGGGGGAAGGTCCTTGGGCAAGTTCAGGGGTCAGACAGTGAGGTGTGGGAAGGTGGTGATATGTGGGATGGGATGGCCTGGCAGGTGAGAGAGCTGAATTCCAGTTGCAGCTCAGTGCCTGGCTTGGTGATCTTGGTCCAGTCACTTCTCTGGGCCCCAGAATTTGTGAGGATGATGGAGCAGATTATCTCTAACCCTTTCCTTTCAAGGTGAATTGTGCTCCTTAACACTCAGGTGATGACAGAGTTGCAGGAACCAGGATGGATGCCAGGTGCTGGAAAAGAGGAGGAAATCCCAGGAGGCTAGAGACAGCCCAGGCCTCTGCAGCACTGGGGGCTGCAGAAAGAACTGGGGGCTGGAGGGAGAGACAGAGGGTGAAGTTCCTTCCAGGGGAGGAATGGGTGGGGGTGTCCACAGCCCATGACTCATCAGTGTCCCACCAGGACCAGGTCAAACCCCAGCAGAATTCTCCGGGACAACCCGACTTTCTCTCATTCCGGTCCTGATCTCAAGTCCTCATGCAGGCGGTCAGGCCTGCCATCAGAGGAGAAGGCTGCTGTGGCCAGTAAAACTGAGGGCCAGGCTGGACGTTTTCAAAGAGTAAGGGGTGGGGGGGCAAAGAGCTGAAGGGGCTCTCAGGACTGTCCAAGTAACAGACCAAGCCCCTCACATAGGTTTTTTTTCTCTAGTGACCCCATTCTGCCCCATGGATGTCACTTGTTTTTGTTTTTTTCTTTTTCTTCTTCTTTTTTTTTTTTTTTTTTTTAGCTTTTGGGAAGGAGGAGCAAGGCGAGGGAGGTGGGAAGAGATCTTTTTTTTTTTTTTTCACATGAGCCCTCAGAATTACAGTTCACAAACTATTCAGTAAACTGACCGGCCTCAACCTCCCCTTCAACGGCCTAATCTAAGGGGTGGATCTATGTGTTTTGTTGCTTGTCAGAAACAATCGCTGCGCGGCCCATTACATTTACAGCACGTCGCCCTTTAATTGGTGTAACACGCTGAGGCCTGAAAGGAGGAGAGGCCCACAAAGGCGCCCGTGAATGAGCCTTGACTCACACAAAAACACTCTGCAGAAGTTCAGAGCTGGCCACTAACAAGGAGGTAGGGAGTTAGTTTGAAAAGAGGGTGAAGTTCAGAAATGTGTCACCTTGAGGAGCCTCCCATCAAAGCAATGGTCGCATTGACAAGCTGCAAAGAAAAAAAGTTAAACCTTCAGGGCTGCGGACTTGGCTGCTGGATTTATTCTTAAACTTGAAGAGGAGGGAAGGAGAGGGAGAGTCTTTCTTTTTCTTCTCCTCTTCTCCACCCTTGTCTCTCTGCGCCCCCCCAACCCCCTATTTACTTCAGAGAGCCTTAAAGAAGTCGGAGCAAAGAAACATACCTCCCACCCCCTGCTAAGATACACTATTTTAAAAATAAATGTATAAAAAGTCAGGCTGAATGCGGCTGCCTGAGGCTGCTGCTGCTGGTTTCGGCCTCTGTGGGAACAGCGATTTGTCCCTGCCCTCTATGTGTCCCCTACCCATCTTCTGAGGCAACTCCTCTGGGCGGGGGGCGTTGCGGCCTAGGCCGGGGCGCCGTGCGGGCCTGGAGACCGTGTCCCCAGAGGCCGCCAGGGCCAGGGCGTGCGCGCAGGGTCCGTGTGGCAGAGGGGACCAGGTCGCGCCATTCGGAAGCATTTGGGAGAAGGGATCCGCCCCCGCGCCAGTCCAGCTCAGTGGGGTCTTGCGTTTGAGGGTCCTGCCCCATCCCAGGAAGGACTCGGTTTTCCCTCCTCCTGCCTGTAACACCAGGAAGACCCGACACCGGCCCACGCTTCGGTTCCAATTGCAAAATGAGGCGTCTTTAAAAGAAGACACCAGCGTGCCCGGGGTAGAGGTGGGAGACCGAGTCGCACCTCCCATTCCCCAGACTTCCACGATGATGGACTCAACCCCTATAGCACACCTTCCTCGCTCCAGATGCCCAGAATCTCCCCAGTGCTGGTGGTGCTGGGGTAGACCTCCCTCAGTCCCCTTCCTGCACCCTGCCCCTCGCCTTCCTCGGTGGGGGGCGCCCTGCCACGCCTGCGCTGGGGTGGGCACCTCCGCGTCTCCTGCCCGATGCGCGCCCGGGCGCCCCGAGCCGCCCTCCTCCGCTCGCCCCCTCCCCGCCTTTGTCCCGCGATCGGACCCCCGCCCCTCGCGCTGCTCCTGTGAACCGGCTGCCCGGTGCGAAGGCGGGGGCACTTTTCAATGCAGCGCCGCAGCTCCCTCCAGATTTGTAATCCGCCAAAAAGCCGCTGATTGCCGCAATCGTTACTTTTCATTAAAAAAACTTAGAAGCAATTTGGGAGAACCCTTCTCAATGAATACATTTACCCCCGAACGGTCTTTATTCTCCGCCTCCACTTGATGAGTTTCTCTGGCACGAATCGGTTCTTACAGGCACAGAATGGGCAATCCCTTGATCCCCGTCAATTGTCATCCCGAGTCGGGGCCACTTTGACCGCCAATAGTGGGGAAGTCAGAGCTAATCCTCAGAAGGAATCACGGGAAAAGAAAAGCAACAATAACCAAGTCAAGCGTAAAAAATGAAAGAGAAATCTCTATTATCACTCACTACATTTCCCAGCTATGTACTGAAAAAATCAGCTCGCTTGTCATTCGAGTCAGACACCCGCACAAGAATATGAGGTCGTGGTGGGTTGGTAGACTCACACGACGTAAGGGGCGATATTTGAGAGCGAAAGGCCTCTCTTCTGCCTCTGCCAAATCCCCCTCACATCCGCCATAACCATTAAATACAGACTGACTTTATTCTGTATGGGGAGGCCAGGGGTGGGTGGTGAGGGAGCCCCCAGCTGTGCCTGGATTAAAAAAAAAAAAGAAATCCCTGGAGAGAGGGGTGGGGGCGGGGTGTGGATGCGAAAGAAACGCGCCCCTAGCCGGTACCTCCCGCTCCGGGCCCCGCAGGCGGCTGGGCCTCGCCCGCCTGGGTTCAGCCGCCGCGCCCGCCGCCCCCTTCGCCCCCTGCCCACGGCCCCCGCAGCCCCGCGGGCGCACGGCCTCGGCGGCTGGGTCCTCGCGCGGGAGCAGGTGTGCGGGGCACGCGCGGACGGGCTCCGTGGGCCGCGGGCGAGGCAGGCGCAGCGGCTTGCCGGGCCGCGGAAGCCCGCGCGGTGAGACCCATGAGTGTGCACGCGTGGCTCCTTTCCACGCCGACACCTGCGATTATGGACGGGGGCCTCGATTTTTTCTGCTACAGCCAAGTGAGGGCCAAAGTTAGCTCTAAGAAGGCCGGGCAGAGAAGGTCGCGGGGCGGATTCCGGGCGCGGCCGCGGCATCTCCGGGAGGGGTTGCCCCAGAAGCCGCGCGCCCCTCTCTCCCTCCCTCCCTGTCTCATTCTCTCCCTCTCTCTCTCCCTCTCTCCCGGAGAGGAACTTCGAGGGCGGGAACTGCTCCGGCGCTCATGGACTCGGGGGCGGCAGCCCGAGCCTCTCCTTGCACCGTGTCTGGGAGGGCCGCGGAGGGCCTGAAGCCCAAACTCCTCGGGCTGAGAAGGGTCCGGGGCCGCAAGGTGCACGCGCCGTCCCTGCTGTCAGCGGCCTTTCCGCGCTGTCGCGCTCCGCAGGCCAACTTGTGCTTCTGGGGTACTTTCATTTTCCAGGGGATGGGTCGAGAGAGCCTCCAACGGCCGGCCGCGGGGCGGTGGGGCAGGGCCGCGGGAGGCGCGGAGGCGGTTCTTTCTTCCCCTTGTCCGACCTCACCCGGCCCAGGAGACGCCGCTGCCCTCCGCGGCCCGGCTTCCGCCTCGCGCCTCAGCCTCTCGAGGCACTGGGCTGGGTGGGGGCAGTGCCCAGCTCCCCCCTCACCCCCAGGCACCCTCATCCCGGAAGCCCTCCGTGCCTCTCCCTTTGGGGAAACCTGTCTGGCCTGTCACCTCCCCCCTTCGCACCATACGCACATCACACACCGCACACACATCACATGTGTACTATTACACACACTACATACCATTTAGACCAACGTTCACACGTTTGTGCCTATACCAAGAAAAAACACATTTACGCAGCAACAAGCTTATGTAGAGTCACATTTACACGACAGCTGGACTCACCTGCACACGCATACACACACACCACACACACACTCCTACGCACCCAGGCGCACCCCTGCGCGTGCTTTTTGTACCAGCTTGCGCCCTTGGGTGCCCGCGGACTGGCTCCGTCCCGAATGGCAGGTCAGGCGTGGGGAGGACTAGAGGGAGACAGCCTGGTGGGGGTCGAGGACTTTGGCCATGGGACCTGGGCCTCCTTGGGGATTCTTGTCTGTGCAGATGTCCCCGAGTTTCCCTTGGGTCCCCGAGTTTCCCTTGGGGCCTGACTGCACTTGCGCCCTTCACCCCGCGGACGCTGCACCGGAGTTGGGACCTCCCCCAGGGATCCTCACCCACTAGACCAGAGCCTGCAGCGAGGACTGGGCGGCGGGTTCCACTCACCCGGCCACCAGACACTCGCCCACGTGCCCCCTAAGGGGGTGGGTGGGACGCCTTCGCGTGGCCGCGGGAGTGGAGGTAGGATAGACAGGGAAGAAAAGGGGATCCGACCCGAGTAACCCCCGTCCCCGCCCCAGTTGGGCTGCCCGGGCCGGGGAGGACGTCGTAAAGGGCGGGAGTGATTGTCGCCTTCTACAAAGCCAGTGAGAGCTTTTAGTCCTCCCCAGATTTACATTAATGCGAATCTCCGCTTGGTCCGCAGTCTGGAAAGGGTGCTTGCCGAGAGGCCGACACTCTGCAATCCTAATTAGTGATTTTTGTCCCCTTGTTACTGGGCTCAGCATCTCATGCAAATGAACTCTTCATTTCAGCCACATTACCCCAGCTCCAGAATTAACTGACTCTTATCTTTAATGATATGCTGCTGAGGTTCTCCCAGCCCGGCTAGCTTTTTATCTTGATTACTCTAATCAATAAGAAATGATAGAGTAGAATTATAAACTCTATTGGCTTTTAAATGTTGCCGACAAGCCCTCTAGATGCCATTCCTGTTCATTGTTATTTATTAAAATGATCCTCAGCCTAACAGCGGATGCAAATAGGCGAACAAGGAGAATTAGCCTTGGGACTCGTCCCAGCCAGCCCCTGACTCCATTGCCCCCCAATCCCAAGGGAAGACTCCTTACTGTTGGGGCTTGAAAAGGTGAAAAATAAAGATATTTTAAAGTATTTAAAAGAAATTTGCTTTTGTAAAGGGGCCAGAGAAATAGAAAGACAATTTTTAAAACACCAGGCCCCCACCCCATCCAGGTAGTCTTAAAGGTGGAAGCCTCGAAAAAGGCACTTTGAGACACAGAGCCTCATGTTCTGGGAATAACTCTCTCTCTCTTTCTCTCTCTCTCTCTCTCTCTCTCTCACACACACACACACCCCTTCCGCCCCACCCCTTTCTGCATACCAGTATCTACGGGCTTTCCTGTGTGTATGTGTAATTTCAGACCGACCTCGGGAAATGCAATTTCCCTCACATAGTTCTCTTGGGAGAAAAATGGTGCTTGAGTCCCTTCGCGTGTGCAGAAGCAGCCCTCGTTGATCAAAGGGTCAGGGCGCCTCCAGTGGACAGTTTTGGGTTCCTCGACGTCCAGCACCAGGTGAACTGAGACCTAGAACCTATCTTCTGGCCTCGGGCAGTCCCGTCACCCACACCCGGCCAAGGTCCCGGGACCCCACAACCCTCCCGGGTCACACCTTTCTCGCAGGCCCAATTTGAGAGGCATTGTGTTTCCCAAGAAGTCAAAATAGAGGGTGTGGGAGATTTCTTCTTTCATTTGCTTATAGAGAGTGAAAGGTGTTTTGTCGTGAGGTATGTCGGAAAAGGATATGAAACATCCCTCCTCACCCTCGATCAGTGCATTACCCGGCCTTCGCCCCCACCTCGGCTCTGAGTTTCGCCTCGGGTAGAGTGGGAACTTTCAGGTCGCCCCGTGAGGGCCAGGGGCTGCTGAGAACACCTGGCCGTCATCTCTCATTAGAATCATGTACGAATCTCACTAGCTTTCGTTTAGATCCAATGCAAACCTATTAAGAGCCTACTCTGCATTAGGCACTTTGTCGGGGGCGCAGCCCAGGCTCTGAGGCTTAGGGGACCTTTTCCCTGGCTTGCTTGAGCCTCCGCCCCCTCGGGGCTTTGAATGGGTACTCAAAATCCCTGGCATCCAAAGCCCCAAAAGCGCGCAACCCGGAGGCGAGCACACACAAACACACACGCGCCACAACTCGGCCTGCCCCTGTCCTGCAATCCTGCGGGCGCGCGACTGTCTGTCTAGATCCTTTTACGCACAGCCCTACTCGCCCACCGCTAGGCGACCCGTCCTCAAGCAGCCGCGCCGTCCCTCTAGCCCTCGTAGCTGCGAACTCCGTTCTTTTCTCCCCTCATCCCTCAGCACAGCCCAGTGAGCAACTTGGCGCTCTGGCCTCGCCAGGCGGGGAAGCTACGCGCTAGGGTTCCCCAAGGATCCTAGCTGCTGAGCGGGTACCAGCAACCGGCAACCCGCCGACGCAAAGGCGAGAGGCTGCGTGCGCGCTGGGAGCGGAAGGGGCTGGAACGCAGACTCAAGTCCTTGCCAAGGCCGCGGTCGATCCGTGGAAAGAGAAGTTGGAAATCGCAGGCAGGCTAAGCCTTTTTTTTTTTTTTTTAAATGACATGTGGGGGGAAGGGCTGAATGTATCAAAATCATGTAAAATTTCTGTTCTTAGCGACATCCTTGTTATTAGGAATGATGACTAAACCGCCAGGATTATTCTGGACTGTAAGTTATCAAGAGCCCACTAATTTCACATTAAAGCCCATTGACTGCAACGGCGTGATTGAAGGGTTTTTAACAATTAACATAATCAGAAAATGAGCTGAGATAATTTTTATTCAACTCATTACTTTTTAATCATGTATTTCTTTTAATTAATATCTTCTCCGTGAACATAACACAAAGCGGAGCCCCAGTGCTGGCCCAAGCCAGCCTGCGGGACTGAATTTGACACAGCCAAACATTTCACCAGCAGCATTCATTGCATCTCTATTGTGGTGTGGGCGAAATAGGAAAATCTTGTCCAAAAGTCACCATGTTGTTTTGAAACACAATTTTAAAAAGAAGGGAGGGCGTTGGGAGCGCACAAGCCATACGCTTTCAATTCGACTTGACTTTTATATTTGGGCGCCTCTCTTGGTTTGCAGCCAGAGGGATACAAATGGGAAGAAACAGAAGAAGAGGAAGAAAAGGCTTTTGGAGATGAATGTCCCATCCTGGGTTCGCAGGAGAGTGGGCTTTAGTTGTTTGCGCCTAGTACACTGGCTGGCTGGTGGGACGGCTGGAGGCACAGATCTCGGCCTTTGAGTCTTGGCCCCAGCGCACAAACCTGGCCTAGACCGTCAGGGCTGAGACCCTCAGGCCCTTCCACCACCACCACGCCAAGCAGGCGAAGTCCCTCGGCTCCCCGAGCCCGCCTGGAAGCCGGTGGTGATTGCGGGACCCTCTCTGGGAGGATTCTGGATCACCGCCGCCGTGCGCACTACCTAGGCATTTGCATTGCAGCCTGGAGGCCGTGACCTCGCCCGTCCCCCAGCACTTCCTGGTATTCCCAACCCGGGAGACTTGCTCCTATTCAAATGCCTCACATGTGGTGGAGAACGAGCATTTATTTGTGGCACAGGGGGTTCCAGCCTTCCCCGTGGAGTGTCCAGTCTCCACTCGGGCGACTCCGACTCCGATGCCCATCTCGCCCTTGGCCTGACCACGGCATCTCCCACACCTCCCAAAAAAGGCTGTTTCTGGACTAAGATCTCTGGCAGTAGGGGAGCCGCATCAGTCTCGGAAAAAAGAAACAAAGCCGACCCCTGGTGGAAGAAAACGAAAGTTTAAGAATATAAGGTTTGGGGGAATCACATGCTTCAAACGTCTGTACAAGAAAGAGAGAGTGGGGAAGAAAGAGGGAGTAGAGGGGAAGGAAAGGATAAATAATGAAAAGGAAAATTGGAAGAGACAGAGAACAGGAGAGGCTATATAGCAGATGGAATTCAGGTGGAGAAAGCTGGGAGGAATGAGGCTCAGAGAGACTGACCTTTTATGCCTTGATCAAGCTTGTTTCCTTAATCCTTGTGGCCTGGCCAGTGTCAGGGGTCAGGCAAGGACACCTAATTTTCAATTTCTCTCCAGTGTAAGTCTGGAAGTTCTGTGATTACAGAGGGCAGATCGAGGTTTCTGTTGGACATTGCAGCTACTGTCTGCCTGCCCTAGAGAGCATCCAGAATCTTCCTTCTCTTTTTTCCAAACAAACCTCTGCCTCCCATCTTGACCTCTCAGTCTTCTACAGGTGATGGCAACTAAGACAAAACTCCAATCTATAATGGCTAGAATAAAAGCCCCATTCCTCTCTAGTATTTATTTGTTATTCAATTTTAGTAGGGAACATCTGGGGCACAGGTTGGAGCCCAAGGGATAGAGGAATTTCAGACAGTGAAGCAAAACAGTGAAGGAAGGGCTGGGTGCAGTGGCTCACACCTGTAATCCCAACACTTTGGGAAGCCAAGGCGGGTGGGTCACCTGAGGTCAAGAGTTTGAGATCAGACTGGCCAACATGGTGAAACCCTGTCTCTGCTAAAAATACACACACACACAAAATTAGCTAAATTAGCTGGGCGTGGTTGCAAGCACCTGTCGTCTCAGCTACTTGGGAGGCTGAGGCGGGAGAATCTCTTGAACCCAGGAAGTGGAGGCTGCGGTGAGCTGAGGTGCGCCACGGCATTCCAACCTGCATGACAGAGTGACACTCCATCTCAAAAAAACAAAAACAAAACAAAACAAAACAAAACAAAAACATCCTATTTCTCCTGCATCCATGTCAAGCCACAAGCATTTTCTTTTCTTGGAAACCACCCTAATCTATTCATTTATTGGAGGCTTACCCATCTTTAAGGTAAAGCTCAAATGCCACTCTTCCAAAAACGACTTACTTGCCATTTCTTCCACCTTTAAACTCTCCTCATATCATAACTAACTTTTCCTTCAATTTTCTTCTTATATCATAACTACCTCATAAGGCAGTTAATTGTATACATCTTTTATTTTTTCTACTAGTTTGTAAGTACTTGCAGCTAGTATAGCCCATGGCACTGAATCTAGGACTTTGCCCTTGCCCTGCATCAGTTCTCAGCAAATGTTTGTTGAATTACTGACCATTTTCTTTTTATTTATTTATTTTTGAGACAGAGTCTCACTCTGTTGCCCAGGCTGGGGTGCAGTGGCGCGATCTCGGCTCACTGCAACCTCTGCCTCCCAGGTTCAAACGATTCCCCTGCCTCAGCCTCCAGAGTAACTGGGACTACAGGTATGCACCACTACACCCTGCTAATTTTAGTATTTTTAAGTAGAGACGGGGTTTCACCATGTTGACCAGGCTGGTCTCGAACTCCTGGCCTCAAGTGTTCCACCTGCGTCAGCCTCCCAAAGTGCTGGGATCACAGGTGTAATCCTGGCCACCATGCCCAGCCTTGTTGACTATTTTCTAAGATTCAGAGTTTGAGTTTATAACCCAGGCTAGAAGCAGGGAGGTTTTGGGCTGGTTTTTCTGTAATCTCTGGTGTGAACCACAGCCACTCCTTGGCAACTGAGAACAGCCCTTGCTGATGGGTGTGATTCAAGGATGCTGTTGGAGGTTGTGTCTGAGTATTATAGGAAGGACAACTGTATGCTGTGCTTGTGTCTCTCTCATGTAAGTGCCAAACATGAGTGGGGCTGGAAAGAGGGCAAGACAGGCAGAGTACATGACTTAGGCTTGAGATGAGAAATACCAGGTCAACAAAGAGAACCCTGGCAAATGAATCAGAGCCAGAGGCAGAGCTATGGCGACCCGACTTTGGCCCAGGGCACTCTCCCCAGCCCACTCTATCTCATCTTTAAGGCTTTCCTGAACCCTCATTAGCTGGCATCCTTTTCAATCTTTCCTGTTCATCAGAGCATCATGACACATCAGCTCATCCTAGTATTTTAACCACTGTCCTGAAAACACCCATGGTGGCTCCGGCTAATTTAAAAGGTGATTTCCTGATTTCTTTTTTTCCATTTTGGACTGAGTCTAAACAGTACAAAGCAGAGAGAAGAGTGTACAATTATCAAAGCATTTTTCTTTTTCTTTTTCTTTTTTTTTTTTTGGATACAGTCTCAGTCTGTCACCCGGGCTGGAGTGCAGTGGCTCAATCTCTGCTCGGCTCACTGCAACCCCTGCCTCTCAGGCTCAAGAGATCCTCCCACCTCAGCCTCCCAAGTAGCTGGGACTTCAGGTGTGTGTCACCAAGCCAACTAATTTTTGTAGACACAGGGTTTCATTATGTTGCCCAGGCTGGTCTTGAACTCCTGGGCTCAAGCAATCCTCTTGCCTCAGCCTCCCAAAATGCTGGGATTACAGGCATGAGCCACCACACCCAGCCCCAAAGCACTTTTTGTTTTGAGACAGCCAAAGTGCATGATTCAGCTCTGAATATACACTTAATCACCTGAATTGTGTACCCCACACTCTCTGTCACCCAATGATGGTCTCATTTTTCTTTGCTTTATTCACTACAGATACAAGCTTGCTCTTTAGGATAAACTTTTTGGGTATTCTCAGAGTACGTGAGGAAAAGCTTAGTACTTTGAATGGTTTGTTGGGACTCCATCATCCCTTTGGTAACAAACTCTGAAAATCCACTCATGTTATATTGAGATAAAAAGAAAAATGAACACAAATTAGTATTCAATGCAAAGTATCAAAACTTAATATGCTGCATTATATAGCACATGAAATCTTTCTTTTTCATAACTTTTATAAAGAAAAATTTCCACTATACACAAAAATAGAGTATAATAACTGCCTGTAAATCCATCTCCTAGCTTTAATAACCATCATATTTTGCCTTTTTTTTTTTCAAGATGGAGTTTTGCTCTTCTTGCCCAGGCTGGAGTACAACGGCATGATCTCGACTCACTGCAACCTCCACCTCCCTGGTTCAAGCAAGTCTCCTGTCTCAGCCTCCTGAGTAGCTGGGGTTACAGGCATGCGCTGCCACGCCCAGCTAATTTTGTATTTTTAGTAGAGACGAGGTTTTACCATGTTGGTCAGGCTGGTCTCGAACTCCTGCACTCAACTGATCCACCCACCTCGGCCTCCCAAATTGTTGGGATTACAGGCGTGAGCCACCGCACCCTGCCATATTTTGCTTTCTTGTTTCATACCTCCCTTCTGGTTTGGCTAGGGCATTTTAAGGTGAATTCCACACATCAATATCATTTAAAGGTGAATTTTATTTTTCTCACACAAGAAGGCCAGAAATTAGTAGTTGCTGGCTTTGCTTTAGCAGCTTGGTGATGACAGGGCACATGTTATTTCTTAGCTTTGTCCACTTTGTCTCAAGATGGCCACTGCCTCTCCAACCACCATGTCTGCTTTCAAGTCAGGAAAGGGCTGTGCCAGCCCCCTCTGTCCCTTTTAATAGGAAAACATGTGCTTTATCAGAAGTCCCCCTAGCAGAATTCTCTTGGGTTAGAACCGGCTCATGTGGCATCCCGAGCTGCTGGAGAGGCTGGGAAAACAGTATTTGGCTTTTAAACCTCTATATTGGAGCCAAAAAGGGGGTTGGACTTAAGTGAAATGTGTATCCCCCTACACCAATGTTATCTGTCTTTGCCCTCTGACATATCCTGTCTCCTACACTTTCATAAATTTCTAGCCATACATTCTGTAGGACAAATGGACAGGAATAAGGGTGTCCATAAACCACTTTGAATGACCAAACAGATGGCAATCAGACAAAGATTGGCTCCAACCTCTAGGAGCAAATGAGTACCTTGCATGCTAAGTACTGTGTTCTGTGTTCCTCAAAATTCATATGTTGAAGCTTAATTGCCAATGTGATAGCATTAAGAGGTGGGGGCCTTTAGGAGCTTACTATGTCATGAGGACAGAGCCCTCATGGATGGGATGAGGGCCCTTATAAAGGGGCTTGAGGAAATGGGTTTGCTCTCTACTGCTCTTCCACCATGTGAGTACACAGCATTTGTCCCCTCTTTGCTCTTCTGTTCCTTCTGCCATGTAAGGATACCTAGATGGCATCATCTATGAGGAATATGCCTTCACCAGCCTCCAAACCTGCCAGTGCCTTGATCTTGGACTTCCCAGCCTCTAGAACTATGTGAAAATAAATTTCTATTGTTTATAAATTACCCCATCTCAGGTATTTTCTTATAGAAGCACAAACAAACTGAGACACTAAGGTAGATAAAGGTGTGTGTGTGTGTGTGTGTGTGTGTGTGTGTGTGTGTGTTTTTAGACAGGGTCTCCCTCTGTCACCCATGCTGGACTGCAGTGGCACAATCTCAGCTCACTGCAGCCTTGACCTACCAGTTCAAGCAGTCCTCCCACCTCAGCCTCTCAAGTAGCTAGGACTACAGGCATGTGCCACCACACCTGGCTAACTTTTAAAATTTTTATTTTTTAGTAGCGATGGGGGTCTCCCTATGTTGCTCAAGCTAGTATTGAATTCCTGGGCTCAAGTGATCCTCCCACCTTGGCCTCCCAAAGTGTTGGGATTATAGGCATGAGTCACTGCACCTGGCCTAAAGTTGGGTTTTGACTCATCTGGCAATTCTATGTTGGTTTAAGGATATTAGAGGACATTAATGATATGAGAATGGAGTTGCGGTGAGAGTGAGAGGCCAGGGCAGATTTGCAGAAAACAAAATAGAAGCCAGGGTATCATGAGTCAGAAAGTAGCCTTGACATCAAGAGATTTTCACTTTAGCAGGATTTCTAGCTACCTCTGTTCAGTATCTCCCACATATGATTTTTGAATGTCTGAAACTCCCCCTTACAGTGGAAAAAATCTGCATCATAGTTAGCAATAATGTTAAAATTTAAATAGTTCTGGAAAATTAACCTTAACTTACTTTTTTTTTTTTTTCAAAATATAAAGGGCTGATAGGAAAAATAATGTCATTCTTATTTAATTTAAATAAAGTTCAGGCCAGATGCGGTGGCTCACGCCTGTAGTCCCAGCACTTTGGGAGGCCGAAGTGTGACGATCGCTTGATCCTAGGAGTTCAAGATCTGCCTGGGCAACACAGGGAGACCTTGTCCCTACAAAAAAAATTTTTTTATATTAAAAAATAAAGTTCAGATTCTTCACTTCCAGGGGCCAAGAGTAAGAAATCAGTCCTTTTGTGTCCTGTAGCACAGCAGAGTTCTAGTTAGAATATTAAACAAATGGGGCTGAGCACCATGGCTCACACCTGTAATCCTAGCACTTTGGGAGGCTGAGGTCGGTGGGTCACTTGAGGCCAGGAGTTCAAGACTAGCCTGGACAACATGGTGAAATCCCACCTCTACTAAAAATACAAAAATTAGCCAGGTGTGGTGGTGGCTGCCTGTAATCCCAGCTACTTGGGAGGCTGAGTCAGGAGAATCTGTTGAACCCAGGTGGCAGAGGTTGCAGTGAGCTGCAATCACGCCACTGCACTCCAGCCTGGGCGACAGAGTGAGACTCCATCTCCAAAAACAAACAAACAAACAACAAAAAACCAAAGACTTTGCTGGAGGCTAAATAGCAAAAGGCATAATAAAAGTGAAATAAATAGCTCATAGATAATCCAGTTTCTGGTTTTTTTCTTTAAAAAAATTTTTTCTTTCTTGATTTAATGATCCAGTTTTTCAGACACAGCTTATCCTCCATGATTAAAGACCCATGTCATTATTCAGGGAACCCAGGGAAAGAGATCTTTTGAAGGAATGCCCCTTTAGATTCTGGCTAGAGTCCAGTTCCCTGTCCGATCTCCCACAACTTACTCACATGACTGACTCCCCAAATGACTTCCCTCTTCAGCTGAGAGGTGTATTCACAAGATTGGGGCCTGACTATGACCTTTGCAGGATATTCATATCAGACTAAAAGACACCATCCCCACAGCCTCAACATTCATACACAACAGGGAAAGAGAATCGCAGCTGGGGGCTGGCAAGAGGTCCAGTGCAATAGGAAAGTAATGTCCATACAAGAACCAATATTAGCTCCTCTGAGTGGGGAAGGATTGTCTGAAGAAAAGAAGTAAGGCAGAACTACAAAATGTGGAAATGAGCAGAAGGCTAAGTCTAGGGTCAGAAAAACATAACTCATCTTTTCGAAACAGGTAGTAAGAAGTTCATCACAGTAACAGTCACAGTTAGCATTACTTTATGAGAGCTCCAGGCCCTATGCTGCTGAGAGCCCCAGGGAGAGTTGCACGTTGTTCCTAGAACTAGTCCTGTGGCAGTCCTGAGGTGTTGACCCTTTTCTCTTGCTTGTAAACAAAGAGGATGGACCAGTATTTGAAGAGCTGATAACCCGTAGGCCTAAAGATTATTTGGCTGTATTTTCATACATTATCGGAATAGCTCAGGGATGTTGCAGAAAGAAATTGTTCTATCATAGTCACAAACATTATTTCTATCTAAGGTAGGATTTTTTCCCTACAAGAATACACTTGTTTCACTATCTCCTTATTCTTTTCTTGTATGATGCTACTTAGGTGGGTTAAAATGATGGTGTCACTGTGGTTGCCCCTTAAAAGAAACTGAACCAGAAGATTTTCGGACTTTCCCAGAGTGACATAGGGAAGGAGATGCATGCCTCTAGGTTTTTAGTTCTTGACCAGCGTGATGGCCAGCTTTAAGTATTAACATGGCTGAGATATAGCAGTACCCAGGTATTTAATCAAACAGTACTCTAGATATTGCCAGGAAGGTATTTTGTAGATGTGGTTCACATGTACAATCAGGTGACTTTACATAAGAGAGATGACTCTCAATAGGTAGGGGGGCCTCATCTAATCAGTGAAGGACTTAAGAGCAAAAACAGGTTTCTTGAGAAGAAATTCTGCCTCAAGACTGTAACATCAACTCCTGCCTGAGTTTCCGGCCTGCTGGCCTGCCCCACAAATTTCAGACTAGCCAGCTGCCACAATTGTGTGAGGCAATGCCTTTATTTATTCCATAAAAAGATCATCTAATATATACAGTATGTATCCGATTGGTTCTGTTTCTCCAGAGAACCGTAACTGATACAATCTGCTTTATAGACCAGAATAATTTTGAGCATATGTATGGTATATATTGCAAATTAGTTTGGCTTCCTCTCAGAATTTTATTAGTGTGGAATTTTAACTCTTTAGATACATGCTGTTTTGAAATCTAACTGTTTAATATCTAAGAAGAAAAACATTGAGCAAAAACATACATCACAGGTGGCAATGGTTTATTCAAAAGGAGAATAATGAATGCATAGCACTGGAGAAGCACCTGAAACTCCCTGGAATCACCTCCTAAATAAACTGCCTGAGCACAAGCTTTTAGTTCAAGCTCTGTTTTTTGGAAGCATCTAGGTTGAGACAATGACAGAAATTTACTATCAAGGAATGGCTTCAGGCTGTGTGCAATGTCTCACGCCACTAATCTCAGCACTTTGGGAGGCCAAGGTGGGAGGATCACTTAGGCTATGAGTTTGAGATCAGTCTGGGCAACATAGCAAACCCTATCTCTACAAAGAAACAAAATTAGAAAAAAAAATTAGCCTGGCATGGTGACACGTGCCTGTAGTCCTAGTTTCTCAGCTACTCAGGAAGCTGAGGTAGGAGGATCACTTGAAGCCAGGAGTTCAAGGCTGCAATGAGCTAGATAGTGCTACTGCACTCCAGCCTGGGCAACAAAGTAAGACCCTGTCTCTTTAAACAAAAAAGGCGGGGTGGGGCGGGGGGGCGGTGTGGGGAATGCCCTGGCCTCAAGAAGCAATTGGACCTGTTGATTAGAAAGAATTCAAAATTAGTTACATCAAAATCATTTTTGAACAACAATGTTTTTCAAACATTAGTTTGGAGCTCTTTATATAAAGAAATCTTATTCAGAAATCCAATGTACAAACAAAGAGAACTGGGCTTCCACTTGTATCCTTCTTCCAGAAAGTGCCTAAAATGTATTTGTGTTAGCCTGCTAGGGTGCCATAACAAAGTAGCACAGACTGCAGGGGGCTTACACAGCAAATGTGTTGTCTTACAGTTCTGGGGGTAGAAGCCTGAGATCAAGGTGTCAGCAGGGCTGGTTCCTTCTGCAGGCTGTGAGGGAAGTGTCTGTTCCAGGCTTGTCTCCTTGGCTTGTGCATGGCCACCTTCTCCCCTGTGTCTCCTTACCTTGTCTTTCCTCTATGTATCCCCGAATCCAACTATCACCATTTTATAAAGACATCAGTCATGTTGGATTAGAGCCCACTCTAACTGAGATCGTTTTAACTTGATTACATTTTTAAAGGCTATCTCCAAATAAGGTCACATTCTGAGGTACTGGGGGTTAGGACTTCAATATATGAATTTGGGAGGGGACACAGTTCAACTCATAATAGTATTTGAAGACTTTCAGATCACAGTTCGAAAACCACAATTCTCAGTTGAATAATTTTAAACAACTCCACTCATCAGATTAACATTTCGATTAAAGAGAGGAACTTTATTAAGATCCTTAGGGTAACTGTAGTACTCAAACTTAAGCATTCTACATGAACCATATGAACTTTTTTGAATAGTGGAAGCAGTTTATATAGAAACTCCTGACCTCATAATTCAATGGTTGTCTTGTGGTGTAGATGTGTTTGGGAAAAGTTTTGGCTAAGCCTGCAAAGCCTTCCTCTTTCATATGGTTTCTCCTATGCCTGGTTGCTAGAACAGCTGGGTCTCCTATTAATCGGTAATACAGAATGCCTGATTGCGCCCCTCCCTAAAGTTACTGTGTAGGTTTATTATATGCCCCAAATAACTCCCAATTTTACCAGATTGGGACCTGACAAAACAAAATTTTAACAGAAGAAAAACTCAGAGAAAATATTAAAGGTTATTTTCTTTTCTTTTTTTTTTTTTTTTTTTTTTTGAGACGGAGTCTCGCTCTGTCGCCCAGGCTGGAGTGCAGTGGCGCGATCTCGGCTCACTGCAAGCTCCGCCTCCCGGGTTCACGCCATTCTCCTGCCTCAGCCTCTCCGAGTAGCTGGGACTACAGGCGCCCGCCACCACGCCCGGCTAATTTTTTTGTATTTTTAGTAGAGACGGGGTTTCACCGTGGTCTCGATCTCCTGACCTCGTGATCCGCCCGCCTCGGCCTCCCAAAGTGCTGGGATGACAAGCGTGAGCCACCGCGCCTGGCCAAAAGGTTATTTTCAAATAAAAGAGTGAAAGAGGGAAATATTCTGAGCAGTTATTTTTTTTTTAAGATTTTACAAAACCAAGAAGATAGTGCAGAGTTCCCATATACCCCATACCATTTCCCCGTTATTAACATCTTACATTAGTATAATAAATTTATTACTATTAATATACCACTGTTTATATATTCTTATTAATTAAAGCCCACTGTTTACTCAGGTTTCCTTTGTTCTATGAAATTTTTTTTTCTGTTACAGGATCCCGTCCAAGATGCCACATTACATCTGGTTTTCTTGTCTCCTTAGGTTCCTCTTAACTGTGAGTTTCTCAGATTTTTCCTATTTTTGATGACCTTGACAGTTTTGATGAATATGACTCAAATATTCTGTGGGCTGTTCCTCTCTTGGGATTTATTTGATGTTTTGTGCATCATTAGACTGGAGTTACGGGTTTTTACGAGGGATATCACAAAGGTAAAGTGCTATTTTCATCACAATATTTCAAGGGTACCTACTATTAACATGCTCTACCATTGTTGACGTTGGCCTTGATCACCTGGCTGAGGTGGTATTTGTCAGATTTCTCCACCATAAAGCTACTCTTCTTTTCCCCCTCCTTTCCATACTGTACTCTTTCGAAGGAGGCCACTATAAATATTCCACGCTTAAGGAATGGGGAGCTGTATTCCACCTTCTTGAGGACAGAGCATCTACAGAAATTATTTGGAATTCTTCTGCAAGGGAGATTTGTCTCCTCCCCCATTTATATATTCAATCATTTATATCAGTATGAACTCCTGAATGTTTATAATTTATGGGATAATTCAGTGTGGGTTGAGTATTCTGCCTGGGACAAGAAGTATTTCAGATTTTGGATTTTGGAATATTTGCATATACATAATGAGATATCTTGGAGATGGGGCTCAAGTCTAACACAAAATTCATTGGTGTTTCATATACACCTTATACACATAGCCGGAAGGCAATTTTATACAATATTTAAAAATAATTTTGTGCAAGAAAAAAAGTTGTGTTAAGTACTTAGGTGTGGAAGTTTCTACTTGTGGCATCATGTCAGCACTCATAAAGTTTCAGACTTGGAGCATTTCAAATTAGGGATATTCAACTTGAACTATTTTATTAATTGCTCAAATTGTTCCACCTCTCACCATTGGGAGCTCTTTCAGTTGGCTCCTGTGTCCTTTTGACATATTCCCACCAATGTAGGGTTTGTTTACTTAATTGTTCAATTGCAGCATACATGTACAATAGTATCAGAATTGCTAACCTGTACCCCTGTGAGAAACGACATCAACCAGACTATACCGCTCATGTAGAGTCCCTTTTGTCTTTAGTCTTTTTTCTTTGCAATTTATTTATTTTTATTTATTTTTAATTTTTATATATTCAAGGGGTACATGTGCAAGTTTGTTACATGGATATATTATGTAATGATGAGGTTTGGGCTTCTAGTGTACCCATCACCTAAACAGTGAGCATTGTACCCAATAGGTAATTGTTCGACCCTCCCCCTCTCCTATCCTCCCCCGTTTTGCTGTCCCCGGTGTCTATTATTTTTCTCTGCAGGTCCATGTATACCCATTGTTTAGCTCCCACTTAAAAGTGAAAACATGTGGTATCTGATTTTCTGTTTCTGAGTTATTTCACTTAGGATAATGGCCGCTGGCTTCATCCACATTGCTGCAAAAGACATAATTTCATTCTTTTTTATGGGTGCATAGTATTCCATGGTGTGTATACACCCCTTTTTTTTTTTTTTTTTTTTTTTTAGACAGAGCCTTGCACTGTTGCCCCAGCTGGAGTCTGCAGTGCACCTGCATGATCTCGGCTCACTGCAACCTCCGCCTCCACCTCCTGGGTTCAAGCCATTCTCCATCCTCAGCCTCCTGAGTAGCTGGGATTACAGGCACCTGCCACCACACCCAGCTAATTTTTGTATTTTTAGTAGAGATGGGGTTTCACTGTATTGGCCAGGCTGGTCTCAAACTCCCAACCTCGTGATTCGCCTGCCTCAGCCTCCCAAAGTGCTAGGATTACAGGCATGAGCCACTGCTCCCAGCCTATACTACATATTTTTAATCCAATCATCTGTTGATGGATATTTAGGTTGATTCCATGACTTTGCTATTGTGAATAGTGCTGTGATAAACATATGAATGCAGGTGTCTTTTTTTTTGTATAAAATCCAGATCCTGTACAATTTTTTTTTTTGCAGGTATCTTTTTGATATAACATTTTTTTTTTCTTTGGATAAGTACTCAGTAGTGAGATTGCTGGGTTGAATGTTAGTTTTATTCTTCGTTCTCTGAGAAATTGTCATACAGTTTCCCATGGAGGATGTACTAATTTATATTCCTACCAACAGTGTATAAGCTTTCCCTTTTCTCCACATGCTCACCAACATCTGTTATTTTTTGACATCTTAACAATAGCCATTCTGATTGGTGTTGAGATCATAGTCATTGTGGTTTTAGTTTGCATTTCTCTGATGATTAGTAATGTTGAGCATTTTTTTTGTGTTTATTGGCTGCTTGTATATCTTCTTTAGAAAAATATCTGTTTGTGTCTTTTGCCCACTTTTTAATTTTTTTTTCTTGTTGAGCTGTTTGAGTTTCTTATAGATTCTGGATATCCATCCTTTGTTGGACACATAGTTTGCAAATATTTTCTCTCATTCTGTAGGTTGTTTGTTTACTCTGTTGACTATTTCTTTTGCAGGGCAGAAGGTTTTTAATTTAATTAAGTCCCATTTGTCTCTTTTCGATTTTGTTGCATTTGCTTTTGAGGTCATAGTCATAAATTATTTGCCTAGGCCATTGTCTAGAAGAGTTTTCCCTAGGTTTTCTTCTATGATTTTTACCATTTCAGGTCATACATTTAAGTCTTTAATCCATCTTGAGTTAAAAATTTTGTTTATGGTGAGAGATAGGGGTCCAGCTACATTCTTCTGCATATGGTGCTCCAATTTTCCCAGCACCATTTATTGAATAGGGTGTCTATTCCCTATTGTATATTTTTGTTGATTTTGTCAAAGATCAGTTGGTTGTAGTATGTGGCTTTATTTCTGGATTCTTTCTGTTCCATTGATCTATGTGTCTATTTTTGTACCAGTACCATGCTGTTTTGGTTACTATATCCCTGTAGAATAATTTGAAGTCAAGTAATGTCATGCCTCCAGCTTTGTTATTTGTTAATTTTTCCTTTTCTTTTTTTTTCTTTCTTTCTTTCTTTCTTTCTTTCTTTCTTTCTTTCTCTTTCTTTCTTTCCTTCCTTCCTTCCTTCCTTCTTTCTTCTTTTTTTTTTTTTTTTTTTAGATACGGTCTTGCTCTGCCATCCAGGCTGGAGTGCAGTGGCATGATCTTGGCTCACTGCAGCCTCAACCTCACAGGCTCAAGTGATCCTCCCATCTCAGACTCCCAAGTAGCTTGTACTACAGGTGAGTGCCACCAAGCCCAGCTGTTTTTTTATGATTTTTGTAGATATGGGTTCTCACCATGTTGTCCAGACTGGTCTCAAACTCCTGAGCTCAAGTGATCATCCTGCCTCAGCCTCCCAAACTGCTGAGATTACAGGTGTGGCCCACCACACCTGGACTAGCTTTGTTTTTTTTTTTTGCTTAGGATTGCTTTGGCTATTCAGGCTTTTGTGTGGTTCCATATGAATTTTAGGACTGGTTTTTCTAATTCTGTGAAAAGTTATATTGGTAATTTGATAGGAAATGCATTGAATCTGTAGATTGCTTTGGGCAGTATGGTCATTTTAGTGATACTAATTCTTCCAATCCATGAGCATGTTTATCCATTTGTTTGTGTCATGTGATTTCTTTCATTAGTGTTTTATGGTTCTTGAAGAGACATTTCATCTTCTTGGTTAAGTGTATTCCTAGTTATTTTATTTTATTATTTTTGAGACGGAGTCTTGCTGTGTCACCCAGGCTGGAGTGCAGTGGCGGGATCTCGGCTCACTGTAATCTCCGCCTCCTGGGTTCACGCCATTCTCCTGCCTCAGCCTCTCAGAGTAGCTTTGACTACAGGTGCCCGCCACCACGCCCGGCTAATTTTTTGTATTTTTAGTAGAGACGGGGGTTTCACCGTGGTCTCGATCTCCTGACCTCGTGATCCGCCCGCCTCGGTCTCCCAAAGTGCTGGGATTACAGGCGTGAGCCACCGCGCCCGGCCCCTAGGTATTTTATTTTTATGTGCGGCTATTGTAAGTTGGAATGACTTCTTTATTTTGTTCTCAAGTTGATCATTATTGGTGTATAGAAATGCTACTCACTTTTGTACGTTAATTGTGTATCCTGAAACTTTACTGAAATCATTTATCAAGTCTAGGAGTATTTTGGAGAAGTCTTGAGGTTTTCATGTCATCAATAAACAGAGATCATTTGACTTTCTCTTTTCCAATTTGGATGCCTTTTATTTCTTTCTTTTCCCTAATTGCTCTGGCTAGGACTTCCAGTAGTATGTTGACTAGGATGTATTTAGTCTTACAGATTCTACTCATTTCCAAAGTTACTTAGATCAGAACCCCCACTACTGCCCACCCTCCTCAGTGAGGTTGTTTTGTACATTTATAATAGAGTTTCATTTTCTTGTCACTGTATGCATTCTGTCCTGTTATCCTCCAACATCCCAAATGACTATTTTTTTACATTTGCCTAATATTAAAGTTCACCCTTTCTGCTAGAAACTTCTACAGTTTTCACAAATGCATAGTAATCATGTAGCCACCATTAGATTATCAGACAGAATAGTTTCATCACTCCTCGGAATCCCCTGTACTTCACTTGTTCAGCCCTCCTCGCTCCTCACAAACCCCTAACAACCACGAATCTTTTTATTGTCTCTGTAGTTTTACCTTTTCAGAAATGCCATATAATTAGAATCATATAGCATGTAGTCTTTTTTTCTTTTTTTTCTTTTTTTTTTTTTTGAGGCGGAATCTCGCTCTGTCTCCCAGGCTGGAGTGCAGTGGTGCAATCTCGGCTCACTGCAGGCTCTGCCTCGCGGGTTAACGCCATTCTCCTGCCTCAGCCTCCCAAGTGGCTGGGACTACAGGCTCCCACCTCCATGGCCCGCTAATTTTTTTTTTAAATTTATTTTTTACTAGAGACGGGGTTTCACTGTGTTAGCCAGAATGGTCTCAATCTCCTGACCCCATGATCCGCCCGCCTCGGCCTCCCAAAGTGCCCACAGTGCTCGGATTTACAGGCTTGAGCCCCCCGCCCGGCCAGCATGTAGTATTTTTAAACTGGCTTCTTTCACTTAGCAATATGCATTTAAAGTTTATCCATATCTTTTATGGCTTGATTTTTTTTAATTGCCAAAAAATACGCCATCATGTGGATATACCACAGTTTATGTGCCTATTGAAGGACATCTTGGTTGCTTCAGTTTGAGAGTTGTGAATAACACTAATGACGTTGATTAAAACAGTGATAGAGTGGCACAAGAGCCTACACAAAATTGGAATAGGTCAGATATAGAAAATTATATAAAATAAAGGTCACATGTGCTGGTTCATACCACTTTGGGAGGCTGAGATAGGAGGATTGCTTGGAGACTAGCCTGGGCAACATAGAGAGACCTCATCTTAACTAAAAATCACAAATATTAGCGAGGCATGTTGGTACATGCCTGTAGTCCCAGCTACTCACGAGGCTGAAGCAGGAAGATCACGAGCCCAGGAGATCGAGGTTGCAGTGAGCTGTGATCATATACTGAACTCCAGCCTGGGCAACAGAGTGAGACCCTGTCTCAAAAAAAAAAAATGATTGGCCAGGCGCCGTGGCTCACACCTGTAATCCCAGCACTTTGGGAGGCCAAGGCGGGTGGATCACCTGAGGTCAGGAGTTTGAGACCAGCCTGACCAACACAGAGAAACCCCGTCTCTACTAAAAATACAAAATTAGCCGGGCGTGGTGGCGCATGCCTGTAATCCCAGCTACTCGGGAGGCTGAGGCAGGAGAATCGCTTGAACCGGGGAGGTGGAGGTTGCAGTGAGCTGAGATCGTACCACTGCACTCCAGCCTGAGCAACAAGAGTGAAACTCTGTCTCAAAAAAAAAAAAAAAAATTTCACAAGGATATATTTTAAAATTAGTATATGGTAAAGTAGCAACTTAAATTATTGAATATGTCATTTTCATTACATGTTGCCTGCCACTTACTCAGTGTCTTCATGCATTCAAATGATTTATAACTAATCACCTATATTTAAATCACTTGGGTCTATCGAAAAAGGTACTACTTGTGATAATTTTTTAATTATGCAAATCCAAATGTTAGGCTTTAATTTTATGGCTCGTTTCCACATAGTTTTATTCCTTTTCCATGGATGATTTAGTTTTTTATGAGGGCCATCTTGATTTCCCCTTAGGAAAAACCCAGTATAACAGCATTTCTTTCATTTCACAATGAATGGTACAATTAAGATTTAATTAGAAGCACACTAGTAAGGGAACTGAAAGCTACTCTGAACCTGTAAATGAAATGTTACACTTTAAAATTGTTCACATGTTGCAACCCACAGCCTTAAAAGGCTACCATATGTAAACTTAATTTGAGATGGAGCTTTTTAAAATAACATGATTACTTGTTACATTGAACCTCTTCTTTGCCATGTGTCCACCAAAAAAACTCATTTTATCTAAAAAAGAAAGGCTCACAGATGCTTCAAGGAAGAAAAGGGGAATTTTCAGCACATGTGCTTTACAAAGAACATCTGGTACAAGCATTCAAGGGTGAGGAGAAGACTTTACTCTCCTTAATACATGTCCTACCTACTTCTCCCACTTTTTTTTTTTTTTTTTTTTTTGAGATGGAGTCTCTCTCTGTCTCCCAGGCTGGAATGCAGTGGCGCTATCTTGGCTCACTGCAACCTCTGCCTCCCAGATTCAAGCAATTCTTCTGTCTCAGCCTCCTGAGTAGGTGGAATTACAGGCACATGCCACCATGCCTGACTGATTTTTGTATTTTTAGTAGAGACGGGGTTTCACCATGTTGGTCAGGCTGGTCTTGAACTCCTGACCTCGTGATCCGCCTGCCTTGGCCTCCCAAAGTGCTGGGATTACAGGCATAAGTCACCACGCCTGGTCCTCTCCCACTTTTTTATAGCCTCACAAAGATGCACATTTAGGAAGTGATTTGTCCATCACATATGAATTGATTTTTAATAAATATTTAACTTTAAACAATGCTTTAAAAAACTAATACTTATTAGAATTTGGGTCTTCTAACATTTTTTCAAATTTAGAAATACCATTAACTTTTTTTCAAAGTTAGAAATACCATTTCAAAGACTGAAACAGAGGGTATATTTAAAGGTGATTTGCATCTACAGCCATACCACTCTAAACATGCTTCTCATTTGAATTGAGATTAATTGCTATTCTGAATGGTGAGTTGGAATATCAATTTAACGGAGACCTGTGAGCCTTGGTGAGGCTGCCGAAAATGGCCTATTGATATCAATTGACTATAAGAAAGAGGAGTGACTTTGCTCCAAAGTGGATTTCTGGAAATTATAAGTGCCTAAGGCCTGAAAGGTTTCTGATAACCTGGACTATAAGTAGATTAGTATCATAGAAACCTTTTCTATCCATCTTGTTCTTTACATCCAAGTCCAGAGGGCCCAATCATGGGATGAAGCAGAGAAATAACCAAGTGCTTGCAAACATTATGGAGACCAGAAATTACAGGAAATCCAGAACATTCAAAGTCTTGACATTCAGAGGGTGGCCCAGAATTTATGCTCTAAATGCAGAGCATCTCTGGAGACAATTTATTATCCACAGGTCTCCATCATTAAGACAATGTACTATCCTAATCACTACAACTTCTAATAATGGGGTAGATGATATTTTAATATATTTTGAGAGGAAGTAGAAGGATCTTCTAGAGGTAATTATTTTAGAGAGGTGGCTAATTATCTCATGTTTAAAGATCTCCAGGAAAGATGACTTTATTAACCTTGAGCCTTAAATTTCTTTTTCTACAATTTTTAGAATATAACCTGAATAGTAGTGGCCACATATAATGCTTCCCAGGATGACATTAAATCACATTTCTCCCATGATGGCATTCATTTGCTCAGAATGTATAACCAAGGATACACATACACACACACACACGCACACACTAAAACAGAACTTAAGACCAGCATGGAATAACAGACTTGCTGTCCTGAGTTGATATCATTTCATTCTAAAGAAGAGAAATTTGATGGTTTTGATGTTTTAGTTAGTCCATCATAGCTTTGTGCCAGGTAAGTGTATTATTTGCTTTAGAATTTATGAAATACTGGAAATACCTTATGAGTCTTCAGTTTTTTCCTTGTAGATACTTAGATGTCCTGGGATTTGAGACTGAAACCCATTGGTTTATAGAATGGAAACAACGGAGTCACTGCTGGTACATTATGGTCATTTCAGGCACTATGGTAACTGAGTTGAATCTCTGCAAAGATTATCCAGATAATCAATATATATTTGCATTTGAAGATGGATCATAATCCAAGAATAACTTTGCCACAATCAATTAAATCTTTCGTATAAAAATGTCCCAAATATGCGGCTGGACGTGGTGGCTCATCCCTGTAATCTTAGCACTTTGGGAGGCCAAGGCAGGTGGATCGCTTGAGCCCAGGAATTTGAGCCAAGCTGGGCAAAATGGTGAAACCCTGTCTCTACCAAAAATACAAAAATTAGCCAGTCTCATAACCTGGTCTCAAAATAGGTAAATGATAAAAATTTAAAAAAAAAACACAAAATATAAGTTTAAAAAAGAATGGCCCGTGGCCGGGCACGGTGGCTCACGCTTGTAATCCCAGCACTTTGGGAGGCCGAGGCAGGCGGATCACGAGGTCAGGAGATCGAGACCACAGTGAAACCCCGTCTCTACTAAAACATACAAAAATTTAGCCAGGCGTGGTGGCGGGCGCCTGTAGTCCCAGCTACTCGGAGAGGCTGAGGCAGGAGAATGGCGTGAACCCGGGAGGCGGAGCTTGCAGTGAGTCGAGATTGCGCCACTGCACTCCAGCCTGGGCGACAGAGCAAGACTCCGTCTCAAAAAAAAAAAAAAGAATGGCCCAAATAATGAGCTTTATATTTTTTTAATGAACCATACATATGGTATGAATCAAAGGGGCCCAGAAAGGTCCAGTTGCCTCAAAATTCCTCCCTTTACCAAACCTACTTAATGCCATCTACCTCCTTTTCCCCAGTGTGGTCTCCAGAAGGGCACTGTTTAAGATCCATTTTCCATTAAGAGGGAAGAGAGGGCCTTGCACTGGACACCTATTAGGTTTGGCACCCAGTTCCCCTCTTCTACAAACTTCTCTCTTCTCTGCTCATCCACATGGTCACAGGTTGGCTTCCAAGCAGCCATGGTTATATATTGTGGAGTTCTAATTAGGGAAAAGGAGTCAGACTGGCAGGATGAAGGGAAAGCAAAGAGATAAAGCAAATAAGCTATAGGTCTGCCTTTCTTCATGGTCCAGGACATATAAATAAAAAGAGGAAGCAGATAAGCTATAAGTCTGTCTTTCTTTATGGCCCAGGACATATAGTCCCCCTGAGCAAATAACATACACAACTCACAAACTTTCTGCTTATCACCAAATGCTTCAATTCATCATCAAACACGTTGGCTGACAGAAGAATATAAGTTGGCTTTCTACTACCTTTGCATTGTCAATCAGCCCAAGAACCATCCAGTAAAACCTCCAGCAAGCCTTTGTTTCCTTGTAGTCAGCTCCTCTTTTTCTGGTTCTGTCCACTGCTCCCTGACAACATATTCTCATATTTTCTTTAATAAATCTGCCTTTCTTTACCTACAACTGTCTTGGTAAATTCTTATCCCCCGCAAATCCCACTCCTCACCACCAGCCCAGATAGTTGCTGCTCACCTGAGACATATATTATGGCCCGTAACCATCGTGTTGGCTACAATCTGGGCTGAATAGAGATTCCTTGGAAAATTTGGGATTGGGAATAAGAGGTCTGGTCTTTGTCTGGGTTGAAATCTTTAATGCAAGACATATAAAAACTGGAGTTTGGGCTGGGCAAGGTGGCTCGCACCTGTAATCCCAGCACTTTGGGAGGCTGAGGTGGGTGGATCACCTGAGGTCAGGAGTTCAAGACCAGCCTGGCCAACATGGTGAAACCCTGTCTCTACTAAAAACACAAAACTTTGCTGGGTGTGGTGGTGTGCGCCTGTAATCCCAGCTACTCGGAAGGCTGAGGCAGGAGAATTGCTTGAACCTGGGAGGCAGTGGTTGCAGTGAGCTGAGATCACACCATTGCACTCCAGCCTGGGTGACAAGAGTGCAATTCTGCCTCAAAAAATATATATATAATAATAATGGAGTTTGTGTAGCTATATTTTGCACCACAAAGCCTGGGGAAAATTAGAGACATGTAGAGTAGAACAAGGACAGACAGAGTGTTTGGTGCATAGTTCCAGAGTGTTTGGTCCATAGTTTCAGAGTGTTTGGTGCATAGTTCCAGAGTGTTTGGTGCATAGTTCCAGTCCCATCCTGAGACATTGGTCTTGGTTTCATCTTTGAATTTCTCACTTTTTGCTGAAGTTAACTTGCGTTGGTTTCTGTTTCTTAAAACCAATAAAGATCCAACAGATAGGCTGTCTTGATGGAAGTCTATTGGTCAGTCCCGGAGTCACATTATTGCCTCTACCAGATCAGCCAGTAGTTACCCTCAGATGCACAGAGAATCTAGTCTCTGAAGACCTAGGGATACTAACAAGGTACCCCAGGAGAATCAAAATGAGATTTTGGCTTACATCTGACTAATCCAAGATTTATACGTATACATAAATGCATACATATTTCTTTGTTGTAAAACCAAATAATTAGTTTAAATAGTTGTCATAGTCTTTAAAATGTTAATAGACCAATAAAAGGGAACTGATATGCAACCATCTTCCCTGTGGTATTCTGAGCAGCAGAATGGTTTTTTTTTTTTTTGGGTGGGTAATTTCTTTTTTTTTTTTTTGGAAGAAAAAAATGACGCTCTCAATAGTTTTATCATTCAAATACAGAAAGCATAGTTCTCCATTCTTCAAAGGAGCTGGGGTGGACACAGCTGGAAAGGACTGAATAATTAAAATATCAATCAGAAGAGCAGAGATTAAATGACTTTATTTGAATAGAGCAATTGGGCAAAATTAGAATTGAAAGGAAAATAAAATAGCTTATAAAAGAAGCAAACATTTTAACACTGGCCCTGTCTTCAAGTAAGCATGGCATAAGGATGGTAACAAGTGGTACTTGTTCCAAATGTTGCCATAGGTAAATTCAGGAACATCCACTTCTGTGAGACATGAACATTCGTACACTTCATCTTGACTGTAACATTTGCTTCCTATGCTTCTGTTGTTATGTACACAGTGAATATGAAATATAACTTAGTTACAAAGAATATTTAAATGTTGATATATTTTTAAAGACATGCTGCACAGAAATAACATCTTGTTAATTTCTCTAGTAATCTATATATCTTAGGAAATTAAATGGATAATAAGCAACAAGTAATAAAACATACTTTAAAACTGTCAAGAGACACATAAAATCCATATGTGGTTATTAATAAGCATTGGACAACAATTTTTTTTTTTGAGACAGACTCTTGCTTTGTTGCCCAGGCTGAAGTGCAGTGGCGTGATCCTGGCTCACTGCAATCTCTGCCTACTTGGGGTTCAAGTGATTCTCCTGCCTCAGCCTCCCAAGCAGCTGGGACTACAGGCATGCATCACCACGCCCAGCCAATTTGTGTATTTTTTGGTATTTTTAGTAGAGGTGGGGTTTCACCATGTTGGCCAGGCTGGTCTTGAACTCCTGAGCTCAGGTGATACACCTGCCTTGGCCTCCCAAAGTGCTGAGATTACAGGCGTTGAGCCACTGTGCCCAGCCTGAACAACAAGATTTTTTAATAGTGCAATCACTTTTCTACATATAATTAATGTATCTTTATGAGTCACAGCGGAACCAATAGGAAACATATGTATCTAGATATGGGTAGACAATGAGATTAATTACAACAAATGGCCCGCATGACTATGGACGCTGAGAAGTCCCAATATCTGCATTCTGCAAGCTGGAGACCCAGGAGAGTTAATGTGTAGTTCCAGTCTGAAAGCCAGCAGGCTGGAGATTCAAAAAGAGTCAATGTTTCAGTTTGAGTCCTAAGGCAGAAAAAATTAATGTACCAGCTCAACAGTCAGGAAGGAGGAGTTCCCTCTTATTCAGCATTTTTATTCTCTTCAGGTCTTCAATGGACTGAATGAATGAAGCCCACCCACACTAGGAAAAGCAATCTGCTTTACTCAGTCTACCAATTCAAATGTTAATTTCATCCACAAATGCTCTCACAGATGCACCCAGAATGACATTTGATCAAATAAATTAACCATCATAAATCCATTCCTTGTTAACCTGGCATCTATATGTATCTCCAAATAAAGACAATAACAAGATCATAATTATACCTAGTATGATACAACTATCTTCATACAACTGAACACGCACTAACCCCCTATTCCAGAAGAGGAGATAAAGTCCTTGAGTGATGTTTAACTCTTCTCATTGATATTTTATAACTTAAATATTATGACATAAAATTAACAATACTTACATATTATATTATAGTATGATAATATGAAGTCAATATATCTTTTTTTTTTTTTTTTGAGATGGAGTTTCGCTCTTGTTGCCCAGGCTGGAGTGCAATAGCGCGATCTCGGCTCACTCACTGCAACCTCTGCCTCCTGGGTTCAAGCGATTCTCATGCCTCAGCCTCTGGAGTAGCTGGGATTACAGGCACACACCACCACGCCTGGCTAATTTTTTTGTATTTTTAGTAGAGATGGGGTTTCGCCATGTTGGTCAGGCTGGTCTTGACCTTCTGACCTCAGGTGATCCACCCACCTAAGCCTCACAAAGTGCTGGGATTACAGGCATGAGCCACTGCATCCAGCCTAAAGTCAATATATCTTATAAGAGAATAAAAGAGAAGAAAGTAAAGATATTTGGGGTGTGTGTGTGTGTGTGTGTATATATATGTGTGTGTGTGTGTGTGTATGTGTATATATATGTGTATGTATATATATATACACACACACACATATTCATAACAAAATATGGAGAAATATTCATAATAATTATATTCCTAATTTCTACAACTGGTCACATGGTCATAGCTCATATTTATAACTACCTTCTACCGCTCATTCTGTATTATCTTTGATCTCAGCAAGCACCTCAGCTGGTGATGATCCTTTACCTGTAGGGTAATCCAAACCTCCATTCCTGAAAGGCCTGGGCCATTCACAATCCTGCCTAGATTAACTTGTTGTAGTTTTCCATCAATCTTAATAATAGGGCATAATAATACTAAGAAATACCCTAAGAGATCTCCTGTATTTCAGACATACTCTTCCTTACTTCCATTGTGGAGTAGTAGTCCAATTTCCCCTTGGTAGTTAGGATCAATCAACCTAGCCAGCACAGTAACTCTCTTCTTTAACCATTGATTTAGAGGGAGCCCAAAGTGGCCAGGTGGCAATCTTAAATTCCAATTCACTCACTCTCATATCTCCTAGTGGATGCACTCCTTGTGGGACTAAGACCTCTAGCCCAGCAGGGCATAAAGTCATTAGAAAAAGAAGCAAAAATTTTGCTAGTGGGTCACTAGGAGTAATAGTGAGTGGCGCGATTCTCATTTCTACTTATGAATGCTGGCTCTCCAAGAAATAGTACCACATATTAGGTATCTAATTAACAAGAGAGTTTCTGTTATATTAGGAAATGGGTTCAGTGATCAGAATTTGGTCACTGATAATATATATCTACTGAAGCACACATATTTTTTATGTATATTTTCATTTGTAAATTGAACAAATATTTATTAAAATTATGTTGATACAAACTCAAAGTTCTAATACCATTCATCTATTAGAAATATACATTTACAACCAGAGAGTCTGTCAAGTAAATGTGATTTCAAAAATATCGCCTAATGCCGAAGCTATAAGATAATCTATCTTCAGGTGAAAAAAAAAATCTATCTTCAGGTGAGAGATCTGGAAATGAGATTGGCCACTGGAGGGAGTAGATTAGACTATTTGCAAAGTATCATGAATGAACAACATGATTTACATGTCCCATGTGTTCAGGTCATTCCACTCAGGCATGCAAAGCTTATGGGCATTTACTTACAGCATTGTTTTGCCCACTAAAGAATTACAAAAATAAAAATATGTTTCCATTGATGCATCAATCTGAAAAGCACTTAAAGCAGATGTGCATTTGTATTACATAAATTCAATGTAACAAATGCATTGAGTGCCTTCTCTGTACAAGACATCAGGCTAGGTGCTTCTAAGTATACAAATATAAATAGGACACAGTCCACATTCTCCATAAGATCATCTCATGGCTGGAGGTGACATAAGATACACATGCTGACTTTAATAAAGAGTGAGGTAAAACACAGAAAAGATTGCCATTTAAGACAGGAAGTTGAACACATGATTAGATCTGTTCCTTCCTGAAATCCCACAACATTTGCAAAAGGACTTTTAAAAAGACACATAAGAACACAGAGAACAGGAGAAAAGAAAAAGTAAAAATATTGGTGCTTGGGATGGTGGTGCATGCCTGTAATCCCAGCTACTTGGGAGGCTGAGGCAGGAGGATAACTTGAGCAGTTTTTTTTTTTTTTTTTTTTTGAGACGGAGTCTTGCTTTGTCGCCCAGGCTGGAGTGCAGTGGCGCAATCTCGGCTCACTGCAAGCTCCGCCTCCTGGGTTCACGCCATTCTTCTGCCTCAACCTCCCAATTAACTGGGACTACAGGCACTCGCCACCATGCCTGGCAAATTTTTTGTATTTTTTAATAGAGATGGGGTTTCATCATGTTAGCCAGGATGGTCTCGATCTCCTGACTTTGTGATCCGCCTGCCTCGGCCTCCCAAAGTGCTGGGATTACAGGCATGAGCCATCGCGCCCGGCCGAGCACAGGAGTTTAAGTTCAGCCTGGACATCATAGCAAGACCACATCTCTTAAAAAATATATTGGAAGCTGGAAAGCAGGTGGACTAATAAAAACTGACTTAACAGAACCTAAGCAGAAAAGCTAATTTGTATGCCCGTAGTAGGAAAAAAAGGCAACTGAATTATATTATAGAACCCTCAAAGAGCCCAAGAAGTGGAAAGACATCAGGTACCTCTGGAAATGTAGATAAAAGAAGAACCAAAACAAGATGATTGAAAGGCTGTTTACAATACTCTCCCTACTATTCTATGTCCCATCCCAACTCCAACAGAATACCACTAAAATCCTGATATCTGGAGAAAGCGAAGCAAAGGGAGTCTGGACCAAGAGACATAAGCATATTTGAGGGCAGGGACATTTTGCTAAAGCAGGGAGATTAAGGAAATGTTCATTCACTGAAGTTGAGTTGCCAGCCTTTTTCCACTGCCAGGATCAGAGATTACTGGCAGCAAGGTAGCATGCTGGCAGAGTCTTCTCTGAAGAGGATAATCTGCCCAAGAGAAACGATTTAAAATACTGATGTTTTCAATGCTTTGTTTTGGGTGACCAGCCTGTGCATTTTAAGATGTTTTGCAGTGTTCTTGGTCTCTATTCATTAGATGCTAGTAGCATACCCTTCTCCCAGTTTTGACAACCAAAAATGTTTCCACACATTGCTAAATATACCACAAGGGTGGGGAGCAAAACTGTCCCCACTGAGAACCATCGGCCTATACTGAAACTCACAGTCAAAAAGAACTATCCATGAACACAGAGTTTCCATTCAGTTTTGTAGTGCCTCTCTCTTAAATGTAAGCAGAAAGCCAAGGTTCACTAGACATTTAAAAGTATAGATAAAAACAAACAGGAATAAAAGTAACTTGGCCGGGTGTGGTGGCTCATGTCTGTAATCCCAGCACTTTGGGAGGCCGAGGTGGGCAGATCACCTGAGGTCAGGAGTTCCAGACCAGACTGACCAATATGATGAAACCCTGTCTCTACTAAAAATACAAAAATTAGCTGGGTGTGGCGGCGGGCGCCTGTAGTCTCAGCTATTTGGGAGGCTGAGACAGGAGAATTGCTTGAACCCGGGAGGCGGAGGTTGCAGTGAGCCAAGATCGTGCCTCTGCATGCCAGCCTGGGTGACAGATCAAGACTCCATTTCAAAAAATAAAATAAAATAAATAAATAAAAGTAACTTGGAGGAAACAGGCTAGGAGGAAGAAAAAAACTTTAAAATGATGTAACATCTACATAATCCCAGCATTTTGGGAGGCCGAGGAGGGCGGATCACCTGAGGTCAGGAGTTTGAGGCCAGCCTGACCAACATGGCAAAACCCTGTCTCTATTAAAAATACAAAAATTAGCTGGGCGTGGTGGTGTGCACCTGTAATCCCAGCTATTCAGGAAGCTGAGGCAGGAGAATCACTTGAACCTGGGAAGCAGAGTTTACAGTGAGCCAAGATCGTGTCACTGCACTCTAGCCTGGGCGACAGAGTGAGACACTGTCCCCCAAAAAAAAAAAAAAAGATATAGCATCTACAAAACAAGAAATTTTGGGAATTACAAATATAGCAGAAATGAAGAAACTCAGTAGAAGCATTGAAGAACAAAGTTAACGAAATTTCTAGGAAGTACAATAAAAATATACAAAGAGATGAAAAAATAGGACATAGAAGTTGAGAAAACTTAAGTAACCATCTAGGAGGACTGCATTAGGATCAGCTTAAGTTGCTGTAATAGAGACACCAAAATAGAGTGGTATTAATAGCACAGAAGTTCTTTTCTCTGTGGCCTAGAGTAGGTAGATGACTCTGCTTTATGACCAGCTGGCTCCGTCATGCTAAACATGTCGCATCCATATCCATCTCTGTATCCAGGCCTGATGTTTCAGTTATTAACATTTCCTGTCCAGGCACAGTGGCTCACACCTGTAATCCCAGGACTTTGGGAGGCTGAGGCGGGTGGATCACCTGAGGTCAGCAGCTTGAGACCAGTTTGGCAAACATGGCAAAACCCTGTCTCTACTAAAAATACAAAAATTAGCCAGGCACAGTGGCACGCGCCTGTAATCCCAGCTACTCGGGAGGCTGAGGCAGGAGAATTGCTTGAACCCAGGGGTCAGAGGTTGTAGTGAGCTGAGATTGCACCACTACACTCCAGCCTGGGTGACAGAGCAAGACTGTATCTCAAAAAACAAAACAAAACAAAACAAAACAAAACAAAACAAAACAAAAACATTTCCTAACTAACAGGAAGAGGGCGGATACAATTCATGACTTAAAGATATGACTAGTAAGATATATGCACTTCAGTTCACACTTAGCTGCAAGGGAGGTTGGAGCATGTAGTCTTGCCATGTTCAGCTAAATCTCAGGAGTTCTATCATTAAAAGGAAGAAGAGAATGGATGTTGGAGGAAGTTGAGCAATCTCCACTATAAGGTTTAACATCTGGCTGGGCCTGGTGGCTCACACCTATAATTCCAGCACTTTGGAAGGCAGAGGTAGGAGGATTGCTTGAGGCCAGGAATTCGAGACTGGCCTGGGCAACATAGTCAGACCCCATCTCTACAAAAAATAAACACAAAAATTTTAGCTGGGCATGGTGGCATGTGTCTGTAGTTCCAGCTACTTAGAAGGCCGAGGATCCCTTGAGCTCAGGAGTTCATGGCTACTGTGAGCTATGATTTTGCCACTGCACTCCAGCCTGGGCAACAGAATGAGACCCTATCTCCAAAAAAAAAGAAAAAAGATTTAACATCCAAATAAAAAAAAGGTCCAAAAGAGTGAACCAGAGAAAATAGCAGAGAGGAAATCAACAAAGAACTATATATTTGGGTGACTAGGTTTTGCTGTGGTGATAATAAACCACTTCCAAGGGAGACAACCCAAAAGTCTGACCATGTCATAGTATAAAACTCAGTCTAGAATCTCAAAGTCTGGAATCAGGATAACCTCAGAAACCAGCAAAGATGTATTTGGGTGACTAGGTTTTACTGCGGTAATAACCCTCTTCCAAGGGAGACAACCCAAAACTCTGATCATGTCACAGTATAAAGTTCAAAGTCTAGAATTTTTGGGTAGTGTGTGGGATAGTTTCTACAACAGGTTCAAATGTGGCTCCTTCAGATCCAGAGACCTATGAGCTGAAAGGCTAAGCTCTCTCTCCTCGTATACCAATGCACAGTGATGGAACACGGTCAGGATAACCTAGGAAATGGGGACTGGAGACACACAGCACACATTAGCCCACTGTAAAATGTAACAAAACAGTGGTTTCCAAACTATTTTTTCCCCTAGGGGAAACCTGAAAATAATCTTCTGTGGAATTCTAATCATGAAAGGAGGGCAAGGTGGGCTGCTCTGCTTGAGGACTGGAATGCTCACTGAGCTCCTCTTACCCTCAAACTAGGGGCTGCTCCTGAGGAAGCTCCATGAAATCTATAGAGGCCATGAAGCATAGCAAAAGTGAGGTCATCAACAGATAGTCAGCTTTTGTTCCATCAAAGAGGGTAAAGGGACTGTTTAGAGAAGACATTGAAGAACATAGAGATTACAGATGATAGATCATGGTTCCAAAGGACCCAGTGGAATGGTTTGGGAAGGTGGGAAGGCGTTGGAAACTGGGTCAGGTGGGATGTGTAAGGTGATATGGTGCACTCTCCTTTCATCATACTGGCCTAGGCAATGTCCCAACAATTATAAGCCCAACCATTATGCTGCTCTACACTGTCACCTGAACAACTAAACATTGCTGACGAGAACATTCAATTAGGTCTATTGATTAGACCTTAAAATTGTGCCCACGGATCTCAAATAGGCATTCAATATTGCCTGGCAATGGTATTACATATACCTAATACATTTATTTTTTCGTAAGTTTATTTTTTCCAGAATAATTATTTCATACCTTCTTTTCGAGCCTCAAACTGCTTATATTCTACCCCTCTCTAAAGGAAATCATATTTCAATAAATATTTATTGAGCATCGATTTCATGCCACTGTTCTAAGCACTGAGAGAGCAGTGGAAAACACAGTCTTTGCTCTCAAGGAACTTAAATTCCAGTGCAGGGAGACAGAAATAAACAAGTGTATAGGATTCCGTATGGTGCTAAGTGCTATGGAAAAAAAATAAAGCAGGTTGGGGAAAAGAGAATGCTGATAAAAGCAGCAGATCACAGATTCTTCTAGAGCATAACAAGAGCTTTGCTTTAACTTTGGGTGATATCTGTAGCCACTGGTGGGGTCAAAATAAAAAGAGTGACATGATCCAACTTAGGTTTTGAAAGGATCACTTTGTCTGCTGTAGTAAGAATAAACCATCCATGAGAGAGAAAGAGTATCAATAGGGAGACTGTTTTATTGGCCTTGGTTCCTGGGCCTTTTCTCGTCATCTTCGACTACCTTCTTGGCCTGAATTCTTGCTTCCCCACTATTCCATGTTTTTTTTTTTTGTTTTTGTTTTTTTTTTTGTGTGTGTGTGTGTGTGTTACTGCTTTGTTCCTTATTACTTTTCTTTTTATTATTATTATTATTAATACTTTAAGTTTTAGGGTACATGTGCACAATGTGCATGTTTGTTATATATGTATCCATGTGCCATATTGGTGTGCTGCACCCATTAACTCGTCATTTAGCATTAGGTATATCTCCTAATGCTGTCCCTCCTCCCTCCCCCCACCCCACAACAGTCCCCAGAGTGTGATGTTCCCCTTCCTGTGTCCATGTGTTCTCATTGTTCAATTCCCACCTATGAGTGAGAACATGCGGTGTTTGGTTTTTTGTCCTTGCGATAGTTTACTGAGAATGATGGTTTCCAGTTTCATCCATGTCCCTACAAAGGACATGAACTCATCATTTTTTATGGCTGCATAGTATTCCATGGTGTTTTAATGGGAAAAATTGTCAAAGTATAATTTTCAAAAAGTTAAAAATATGACTCATACAAATATAGAATGAAAATGTGTCGAATGCTTATTAACTCATTAATATTAACTCAATGTCTCTCAGACTGGGTACAGGCACTGAAAAAGTAATGTTAGAATTAGGTTGCTGGACAGCATGGAGGATCATGGTGGATGGGAGGCAGGACTAGATCGCAGCTACCACACAGACAGACAGAGCAGTAGGTGGAGACTTGCACTGTAACCTTTTGTTCCAGAACTACTGCAGGAATAAACCAGGAAAGCTGAGAAAACCCACAGACTCTCTGAAGAAAGCGGATGACTCCTGCAGGACACTGGAGACACCCCAAGTACTGTGAGTGCCCAAGCTGCGGAAGTGGGAAAAGAGAATTCTCCACCCCTGAACACATACCCTCACTGGGGAACCTGAAGGTCTGGATCACAGGCGAATATTCTGACCTTACCTGGAGCTGAGTCAGTTAAGAGAGCCGAGCAAAATACAGGGGTAAAGGAATCAGCAGGAAAAGCCCTGTGGGCTCTCCTGGTCCCCTGGGTAGCCATTTCTGCCTTGTCTCACGGGGGTCCTTGAGGAGGGCTGCCAGGGAAAAGACCACAGGGAGAAGGAAACCTGTAGCTGAACTTTGTAACAATTCCAAATGCATGTGAAGTCTCCTGGCCAGAACTCGGCGGAGGTCATGAATCTGGTGTGCAGACTTCACAGGCTGAAAGGAACAAAAACCCAGCTGGCTTTCACAGTGGGAGGCTGGTAGCCTGGGGCAAGCTCTCAGCCCTGCTCTCCCACTGCCTGGAAATTCACTTGGTGTTGTTGGGGGTTGCACAGTGGGAATGAGACCAGCCTTTTGGGTTGCTTGGGAGGTGGGTAAGGCCTGTGACTGCCAGCTTTCTTCCACTTCCTTGACAAACTGCATGACACAGCAGAGGCAGCCATAATCCTACTGGGAACATAACTCCATTGACCTGGGAACCACATCCCCATTCCCCACAGAAGCCACAGCAAGACCCACCCAAGGAGAGTCTGAGCTCAGACAGGCCTAACCCTGCCCCAACCTGATGGTCTCCTTCCCTACCCACCCTGGTAGCTGAAGACAAAGGGCATATACTCTCCTGAGTTCTAGGGCTCTGCCCACCACCTGATCCTCCCTATACTACCACAGCTGATGCTCTCTTCAAAGTGCCACCTCCTGGCAGGAGGCCAATCAGCACAAAAATAGTGCATTAAACAACCAAAACTAAGGACCCTCACAGAGTCCATTTCACCCCCCGCCACCTCCTCCAGAGCAGGTGCTGATATCCATGGCTGAGACACCTGCAGACTGTTCACATCACAGAACCCAGTGCAGACAATCCCCAGTACCAGCCTGGAGCTTGGTAGACCTGCTAGGTGGCTAGATCCAGAAGAGAAATAACAATCACAACAGCTCAGCTCTCAGGAAGCCACATCCCTAGGAAAAGGGGGAGAGTGCTTCATCAAGGGAACATCCCATGGGACAAAAGAATTTGAACAGCAGCCTTGAGCCCTAGACCTTCCCTCTGACACAGCCTACCCAACTGAGAAGGAACCAGAAAAACAATTCTGGTAATATGATAAAACAAGGTTCTTTAACACCCACAAAAAAAATCACACTAGCTCACCAGCAATGGATCCAAACCAAGAAGAAATCCCTGATTTACCTGAAAAAGAAATCAGAAGGTCAGTTATTAAGCTAAAATCAAGGAGGCACCAGAGAAAAGCAAAGTCCAATTTAAGGAAATAAAAAATGATACAAGAAACGAGGGGAGAAATCCTCAGTGAAATAGATAGCATAAATACAAAACAATCAAAACTTCAGGAAACAATGGATGCAAAAATTATAGAAATGCAAAATGTTCTGGAAAATCTCAGCAATAGAATTGACAAGCAGAAGAAAGAACTTCAGAGCTCAAAGACAAAGTTTTTTAATTAATCCATATGAAAAAGACAAAGAAAGAATAAGAAAATATGCCCCAGTATGCTGATTGTTTTTTACTTTATTTCCAAATTTGAGGTAATTTTTCTAAACAATTTCTCATGAAAACAATTTTTTTGAAAGTCTCACAGAGTCGTGATTAACATTTTGAATTTACAAGAGGAATGTGAGGTGGCATCGTAGGTCAATTTCTCATCCTCTTTTCTGGTTTTCCAGATGTTTCCCTTTGATTGCTAGTTTTTGCGGTTACAATATCATAGACAAGAGATGCAGAGGACCTGAATTTAGGCAATAGCATTACTTTTTTTTTTTTTTTTTATCAGGTTTACATTTAAGACAAGACCTTTCCTTATTCTTACACTATGGGGCTATTGTATCATGATGAATATAATCTTCTCTCATAATCATTAATCTCATCAGCAATGTACATAACTACCATCTAATTCTCAGACCCTATTCGAATTTTGCTAGTTGTCCCAGTAATATCCTGTCAGGTGCAGTTCCTCAATCTTTCCTTGACTTTTGTAGCTGTAACACTTTTGAAGATTATAGTTGAGATATTTTATATAATGAACTTTATATAATATTTTATATAATGAACTTCCCTCATGATTAGAATCAGATTATGCATCTTTGGCAGGAATATAACACAACTGACACTGTATTCCTCTAATTGCAGCCTATCAGGTGCACACAATTTCTATATGTTCCATTATGATGATGTTAATGTTGATCATTTGATTAACATAGGACTGGACAAGGTTTTCCACTGTAAATTTACTCCTTTTTCCCCATTTGTAATTAATAAGTATTTGGTGGGGAGAATCTATGAAAATATGTAAATGTATTAGTCCTTATCAATCTATTATTTAAATTGATCACTATGAGCTTGTGGTTTTATGTAAAGGGTTATAGTTTGTTAACCATCATTATTTCGATGCTGAGAGTGACAGATTTGACCAGCAGGAGTCCATTCGAGCTGTTTCTGTATGCCCTTGACATGTTTCCAACATTATTCTTTGAGCACTTCCTTACTTTCTGGCACAAGATGATCCAGTCTCAATTTGTGCTTTTTCTCAATCGGTCATTTCTACAAGGATCCTTGGTTCCTTTTAGTGGAGAATGATACTTAGAATCCAAGATCTGGGCATTATGCATGCTCATTATCACTGGAGTACCTTTGCTACTAAGTGTTCTAAGTGGACAAAGCCAGAGGAAGTACACCCACACAAATACATATATATGTATACATATACCATATATTCATATATGTACATACACATATAAAATATATACACATAAATTTACATCTGTATTTATTTCTATACTATATATAGTTGGCCCTCTGTATGCATGGGTTCTGCATCCTTGGATTCGACCAACTGCAGGTCTAAAATATTTGAGGGCTGGGTACGATGGCTCGTACTGCTAATCCCAGGACTTTGGGAGGCTGAAGTGGGAGGATCACTGGAGCCCAGGAGTCTGAGACCAGTCTGGGCAACACAGGAAGATACCATCTCTACAAAAAAAGAGAAAAATAAAACCACAATAAAAAGTAACATGCCACTGAAAGTACATTAAAAATGGTAACTTTTATGTTATGTATATTATACCATAATTTTTTAAAAGTAGTATCTCCTAGTAGAAAAAAAGTAACAATAAAAATAATATAAATTAAAAACCCAACATATAACCACTATTTACATAGCGTGCATATTGTATTAGGTACTATAAGTAATCTAGATATGATTTAAAAGTATAAAGAAGATGCTTTAACAGAATGTAAGAAAAAAGAAAAAGAGTATATGGAAGGAAATGTGTAGGTTATATGCAAATACTATAGCGTTTTATGTAAGGGACTTGAGGATCTGAAGATTTTGGCATCTGTGGGGGGTCCTAAAACCATTCCTCTGCTGGTATCAAAGATGACTATGTATTTTAAGCTATGAATTTGCACTGGTATTTCTAATTTTAATCCAACATTAGAGTTCATTTCTCTCTTTTCATATTTGTAACTTTCTTCTCTGACAATCTGAAACTGGACTCCAATTATTCTTAATACATTTACTGATTCCATCAATCCTTCTGAATGTAAGCAACCTCCCAGTCACTGCTGCCCAGTCCTCTGCATGGAGACCCTTCTTACCCACTCAGAACCCAATACTCTGCATCAGGCTGATGCTGCCATCCTCCCTCACACCACTGTCCTCTTCAGCTTACCTGTGCTCTGACACCTCTCTCTGGGCCTCTGACACCCCATCCCTACCAAGCATAGATACCTATCTGGCTCTACTTGACCTTTAAGATTGAATTGTTCCAGGAATGGAAAGGAAAGGAAGAGGGAAAGTGTCTATAATTTCCTTAACTTTTTTTTTTTTTTGAGATGGAGTCTCGCTCTGTCACCCAGTCTGGAGCACAGTGGCATGATCTTGGCTTACTGCAACCTCCACCTCCCAGATTCAAGAGATCCTCCTGCCTCAGTCTCCTGAGTAGCTGGGATTATAGGCATGCGCCACCATGCCCGGCTAATTTTTGTATTTTTAGTAGAGACGGGGTTTCACCGTGTTGGCCAGGCTGGTCTCGAACTCCTGACCTCAGGTGATCTGCCCGCCTCGGCCTCCCAAAGTGCTGGGATTACAGGCATGAGTCACCGTGCCTGGCCCCTTAACATGCTTTTTGAAGCCATCCTTTTACCATTACAAACAATATTGCAATGAATAACTGTCTATGACAAGGTTGGGAACTTGCTGCATCAAAGAGCACGTGCATGGCCGGGCGTGGTGGCTCACGCTTGTAATCCCAGCACTTTGGGAGGCCGAGGCAGGCGGATCACGAGGTCAGGAGATCGAGACCACGGTGAAACCCCGTCTCTACTAAAAATACAAAAAATTAGCCAGGCGTGGTGGCGGGCGCCTGTAGTCCCAGCTACTCAGAGAGGCTGAGGCAGGAGAATGGCGTGAACCCGGGAGGCGGAGCTTGCAGTGAGCCGAGATTGCGCCACTGCACTCCAGCCTGGGCGACAGAGCGAGACTCCGTCTCAAAAAAAAAAAAAAGAGCACGTGCATTTGCAATGTTGTTGGTTCTGCACATTGATTTCCATAGAAGTTAACAATTTACACATCCACCTGCAACACAGGATGGTGCTTGAAAGAATTTAAAAGAAAAGATAATTCTAATACGTAGAAAGACCTAAGAGTTACATGATGACTTTTGCAAAACTTAAGACAACTTATTTTCTCTTTTGGAAATACATTTATTGTTACACAAATCAAATTTCCTACTATTCAGTTTCTTAGTAACAAAAATGAAACAAAATTTAGCTATCCCAAGCAACTTTAGGAACATAAAACAATAACCAAACAGACGGGGTAAAAAGTAACTATAAGAACCCCCAGGCTGTGCACAGCAGCCTGTGCCTGTAGTCCAGTTGTTTGGCAGGCCGAGGCAGGAGGATCCCTTGAGCCTAGGAGTTCGAGGCCATCCTGGGCAGTCTAGCGAGACTATGTCTCAAAACCAAGCCAAACAAAATACACAACAACAACAACAACAAAGTTTTTGAAGAACCCTCAGAAACATAAATTAGAACACTAAGCTAAGTAGACTTTAGTGCAGCAGCTCTGCAATTCACGAGGCAAAAATTACAACCCTGAAAAGCAGGATGACGCAAAGCCCGGAAATAATTTTCTACCAATCTGGTTGGTTGGTCAGATACTTGTCAGAAAACTGTTTTCCAGGTTATGAGCTTAAATTCTTTTTACAGACTGGCAACGGTATCACGATGCTTTTTAGAGTGTCCCCTGCTATTGCCTCGGGCATGTCAGAAACTGGATAGGAGTTTGAAGTTGAGCAGTTTGTCCAGGATTTCCTGGGCTTTAGCAATGAACGCGCCGCGTCCCTGGTACCCCTTCAGTTCCAAGCAAACCTGCTTGTTGGCCACTGTAGGACCAGACTTGCGTCAAGTACAGTCGCCACTACACAGATGTGGCTACTTACATTTAAGTTAAATATTTATTTTTGAAATGGGGTCTCACTTTGTCGTGCAGGCCGGAGTACAGTGGCGCAATCTCGGCTCACTGCAGCCTCGACCTCCTGGCTCAAGCCATCCTCCCCGCTCAACCTAGGACTACGGGCTTGCGCCACCACGCCCAGCGGCTGATTTTTGTATTTTTAGTAGAGGCGGGGTTTCGCCATGTTGGCCAGGCTGGTCTCCAACTCCTGGCTTCAAGCGATCTGCTTGCCTCGGCCTCCCAAAGTGCTAGGATTACAGGCGTAAGCCACCGCGCCCGGCCCTAAATTAAATTTAAAATTCAGTTCCTCAGCCGGCTCAACACCACACGTGTGGCCAGTGGCTGCCTTAATAACGCAGATGTAGAATATTTCCCTCATCTCAGAGAGTTCTGACAACGCTGAGGCAGACAGTTGAGTTTTGTTTTTAAAAAACAAAAACAAAAAGCTTGGAAACCGCTGGTCTCCACCACCTATAATAACCAACGGGCATTATTACTGTCTCCAAATGGGACGAGGAAAAAACTACGCTAAGGAACACCATGCAGAAAATCTGCCGAGGCACCGGCCAGCTGGCTCTCTGCGAACGCAGCCAACGGCCATTTCCACAGCGGAGGCCGTCGTCGGTCCAGAGAGGTAAGAAACTTGTAGGACGCCCGGAACTCCCAGAGGGGTGGGCGTTCTAGGGTCAGGACCCCCGAGATGCAATTGTCCAAAGCGGTGGGTACGCATAGTCACCGGCTGGAGAGCCTCGGCTCGGGATCCCCCAGTGCACCACTCTGCCCCGCCCCGCGCCTAACGCCGGCTGGAGAGCGCGCGGCCGCAGGGTGGGCGCGCTCCCGCACGCGCGAAGGCCCGCGGCCCGGAGGCAGCCGGCAGCCAATGGGGCGGGGCGCCGCGCGCCGGGCGCGGGGCCGTGACGCGCCCTCCTCGTGACCCGGCTCTCGGCCTGCGCCCGCGGAAACCGGAAGCGGCGGCTGTCCGCGGTGCCGGCGGGGGTCGGAGAGGCGGCGGTGGGCGCCCTGGGGTGTGTGAGCCCCGTGATGGAGCCGGGCCCGACAGCCTCCCAGCGGAGGTGTTCGTTGCCGCCGTGGCTGCCGCTGGGGCTGCTGCTGTGGTCGGGGCTGGCCCTGGGCGCCCTCCCCTTCGGCAGCAGTCCGCACAGGGTCTTCCACGACCTCCTGTCGGAGCAGCAGTTGCTGGAGGTGGAAGACTTGTCCCTGTCCCTCCTGCAGGGTGGAGGGCTGGGGCCTCTGTCGCTGCCCCCGGACCTGCCGGATCTGGATCCCGAGTGCCGGGAGCTCCTGCTGGACTTCGCCAACAGCAGCGCAGAGCTGACAGGGTGTCTGGTGCGCAGCGCCCGGCCCGTGCGCGTCTGTCAGACCTGCTACCCCCTCTTCCAACAGGTCGTCAGCAAGATGGACAACATCAGCCGAGCCGCGGGGGTGGGTACAGGACCACGTCCCGGACTGTGGCGCGGGAGAGTTGGGAAAGGAGGAGGATGTAATGATGGTCAACGCTGGGGGCCTCATAGTTTCCCCAACAGTAAGAAAAAGGGGTTGGACTGGGTCTGTGGAGTTGGGGCATCAGAAAAAGGGGGTGCCGTTATGGGGCTTGGGATTTGGGTTTTTGCTTCCAAGAATGCTGTTGGACATCTTTGGTTCATATAGGTGTGATTGGTTTTCTTGGGGGTCCTGATTCCCCAACCCTCTTCCTCCTCCTCCACCCACTCCACCACAGCTTCTTCTCATCTTCACCTGGAGTTCCCAGGAAGGATCCTTTTCTGAAACAAGTGGGGTGGAGACACTGGTAGTGGTTAGGAATTTGAGCTTTGTAGCCAGAAATGTTCATGTCCACCAACTTCTATGTAACCTTGGATTATCTTCTCAGAACCTTAGTTTCCTCCTCTATAAAGTGGAAAGAACAGCTGCCTAATGCGGCTGTTGGAAGAATTAAAAGAGATATTGCCTGTGACTTCATCTTAGTGATGTGAACAGTCTGGAGCTAGCGGCCAGGACTCCAGTTCCACTCTGCTTATTAGCGGTATACTCTGGGCAAGTTACTTACATTCTCTGTGCCTGTTTACTAATCTGTAAAATGGGGATAAAAGGAGGTTTTAGAAAACAACATAGTAATACCTCTAAGTAAATGGGAGTTAAAATTTTAAGAAATTGTAAGACTGCTCTTCATTCTTGGTACCTTGAGTGTTTTCTAGTTGTGTAGTAGCTGCTGTGAGGGACTTAATTTTAAAAAGAATAACAGACACAATTCCTGCCCCTAAGTACTTTATAAAGTTTAGACTAGGAAAAGATTAGTGTCAGGGTTGGTGGGAGTCACGAGGTGTGGGCCGGATATGCTTGGTAAAGGAAAAACATGAGGAATAACATTGGGATTGGAGAATGAGAAAGTTCCTCTTGTATTACGGGGAGAGCAAGTAATCTCATGAAAATGTGGTTGGAATTATTCCGTAAATTTAAACTTGTCTAAACTTGTTTATAGTTGCACTAAATATAAATTTGTACCTAGTTGTATCCTGCTTTAAGTCAGCCTGTTATTACTTAAAATAAATCTGTCATGGCTGTGTGCGGTGGCTCATGCCTGTAATCCCAGCACTTTGGGAGGCTGAGGCAGGGGGATTACCTGAGGTCAGGAGTTCGAGACTAGTGTGGCCAACATGGTAAAACCCTCATCTCTACTAAAAATACAAAAATTATCAGGGCGTGGTTGCATGTGCCTGTAGTCCCAGCTGCTCTGGAAGCCGAGGCAGAAGAATCGCAATACATGTCTGTAGTTCCAGCTGCTTGGGAAGCTGAGGCAGAAGAATCGCTTGAGCCTGGAAGGCCAAGGTTGCAGTGAGCCAAGATTGCACCACTGCACTCCAGCCTGGGCAACAGAGTGAGACTCCATCTCAAAATAAATAAATAAATAAAAATAAAATAAAAATCTGTCATTTTACATAAATGGGGAATTTATTTGATTTAAATAAATTCTGTGGTCAATCTCTCTGTAAAGAGCATGTTTTTTTTTTCTTTTTTCTTTTTTTTTTTTGAGACAAGGTCTTGCTCTGTTGCCCAGGCTGGAGTTCAGTGGTGTCATCTCGGCTCACTGCAATCTCCGCCTCCTGGGTTCAAGTGATTCTCCTGCCTCAGCTTCCTGAGTAGCTGGAACTACAGATGTGCACCGCCACACCTGGCTAATTATTGTATTTTTAGTAGAGACAGGTTTCACCATGTTGGCCAGGCTGGTCTCGAACTCCTGGCCTCAAGTAATCCACCCACCTCAGCCTCCCAAAGATTTGGGATTACAGGTGTGAGCCACCACACCTGGCCAAGGACATATTTTCAAGGTAAATAAATTCAGGCTTACATGCAGTATTTTCCAGGCACACTTCCATTGCGTATAGCAAGGAACATATATCTTACTATCACTTTAAAATAAAATACCCAAGACATGTCCCTGTCAACTACAGCAGGATACGATATAGCATCATATTCAGTGTTGAGCGGTTAAGATGAGTTGTTTTAGGGTTCCATTTACTCTAAAAAACAAGTGCTATTGTGGGCAGAATGGCCAGGGATCATGATGCAAAGTTTGGGTCTTTGAAGGCAGCAAATGCTTTTCTCATGTGTGTAGGTACTGTGGAATTAAAAAGAGGCTAAAAGTAGCACCTCAAACTCTAGGGTGCAGTATTATGGGCATCACCCAATCTGCATATGAATTTCCATATGAATTCCCCACTACCCAGAGGAGGCTTCCCAGCGGGGGAGTTGTAGAAACCCCCTTCCTCTCCCTCAGATTCTACCAGCAACCTGGGTACCCAGCTCAACTCACCCTGATGTGAAAGGAAGTGGATAAACAGGTGAAAAGAGGCAGGGAAACTTTTTTTGTATTTTCTCTCTAACTCATCCTAGGCCTCGGTCTCGGATCCCCTTATTTCCCCAGTAGATCTGGATATGATTCATTAGCTCAAAAGTGTGACTTTTACAGTTCTGAGGTACTTTATAGATTTAAAACGCTACATGGACTGGTTTGGGAGTTGAACCATCATGTATAATAACTTATGAGGCCAGGCATGGTGGCTCATGCCTGTAATCCCAGCACTTTGGGAGGCCGAGGCAGGCAGATCACCTGAGGCCAGGAGTTTGAGACCAGCCTCGCCAACATGGTAAAACTCTGCCTCTACTAAAAATACAAAAAAAAAAAAAAAAAAAAAAATTAGCCGGGGGTGGTGGTGCGCAGCTACTCAGGAGGCTGAGGCAGGAGAATTGTTTGAACTCGGGAGGTGGAGGTTGCAGTGAGCCAAGATAGTGCCACCACTCTCCAGCCTGGGGGACAGAGTGAGACTCCGTCGCAAAAAAAAAAACAAAAACAAAAACCTGTGGAAAAATGTGTCATGAGTGAACTTGAAGGAATTAGTTGTCTCTTGGGGAGGTTTATTTATCCAGTGTAATGTATTTTCTTTTTCTTTTTTTTTTTTTTTTTTGAGACGTAATCTTGCTCTGTTGACCAGGCTGGAGTGCAGTGGCGCAATCTCAGCTCACTGCAAGCTCCACCTCCCAGGTTCATGCCATTCTCCTGCCTCAGCCTCCCGAGTAGCTGTGACTACAGGCGCCTGCCACCACGCCTGGCTGATTTTTTATATTTTTAGTAAAGACGGGGTTTCACCGTGTTAGCCAGGATGGTCTCAATCTCCTGACCTCATGATCTGCCCACCTCGGCCTCCCCAAGTGCTGGGATTACAGGCGTGAGCCACCATACCCAGCCCTTCTTTTTTTTTTTTTTTGAGACAGAGTTTCCTCTTATTACCCAGGCTAGAGTGCAATGGCGGGATCTCAGCTCACTGCAACCTTCGCCTCCCGGGTTCAAGCGATTCTCCTGCCTCAGCCTCCCAAGTAGCTGGGATTGCAGGTGCCCGCCACCACGCCTGGCTAATTTTTGTATTTTTAGTACAGACAGGGTTTCACTATGTTGGCCAGGCTGGTCTCGAACTCCTGACCTCAGGCAATCCACCCGGCTCGGCCTCCCAGAGTGTTGGGATTACAGGCGTGAGCCACCACGGCCAGCCTATCCAGTGTAATGTATTTTGTTTGACTCAGACTCAGTCTTTTATTTAAAGTAGTTTTTAGGAAGCACCTACTATTCTTGAATATTGGGCTGGTAAAAGGATAAGAAGGAAAAGAAGGGTAAGATTCAGGCCTCAAACTATCAGTATAGTTAGGGGAAATAAAGTACCTTATATGGGGAAGTAGGAAAATATCAGTGAGTGTTATAAATTGCACCATAGCAATTTAGAGCAAAAGAGTGAAAGGAATGCCAAGTTAAAGGAGGGAACAGAGCCAGATGCAGTGGCTTATGCCTGTAATCCCAGCATTTTGGGAAGCCGAGGCAGGTGGATTGCTTGAGGCCAGGAGTTTGAGACCAGCCTAGCCAACGTGGCAAAACCCCGTCTCTACTAAAAATACAAAAAATTAGCCAGGAGTAGTGGTGTGTGCCTGTAATCCCAGCTACACAGGAGGCTGAAGTGGGAGAATCACTTGAGTCTGGGAGGCTGAGGTTTCAGTGAGCCAAGTTTGCACCACTGCACTCCAGCCTGGGTGACAGAGCGAGACTCCATCTCAAAAAAAACAAAAAAAAATGAGGGAACAGAGCAAGGCTGGTTCATCAGGGGAAACCTACAAGCTGAATCTCAAGGCATCCTTTCTACCCTTCTTTAGTGTGAATGGACACGGATTGATTGAGAGAGGAGAGGAGTATAACAAGGAGAAAAAAAGAATCAAAGCCAGAAACTAGTAAGCTATTTATGTGGTACAGCAATATAATTAGTTTAACTATAATAGAATTCCCTGATAAGAATCCTAGGTTCTTGTCACTTCCTTTTAGAATTTCTGGGACAGGAATCGCATGTAGTTTTACTATCTCAAGGTAAAAAATACAGTGATTTCTGAAACCCGAATGATAGAACTGAGGGATTCCCTCTTCCTTAGAGTCATACTTTCTCCTTTTAGTTTAAACTGATAGGGACATAGTTTCATTGTGATTCAGCATTATCAGAATGGTCCTGAGGATGCTTTTGCCCCCTCAGATTCTGAATTGGTAGGCTCTGTCCTATTCTACTTGGTTTGTTTAAAATTTAGATAGTGTTTAAAATTTAGATCTATAGATCCATCCATCTACCTATCTATCTATCTATATCTATGTATCTATATATCTTTGTGAAGTGCTAGTCATTTGGGTTATGTATTTGGTGAGTATTCAATCTACTTTTACCATAGATTATTAAATAACAAATTCTGAGGACTATAGGGAGAAAATCAGAACATAGTGTAATAATCTATGTCTTTCATTAGAGATCAGAAAATGTAATATTTCTTTTGCATTCATTCAAAAAAATTTTTGAGTACCTGTTATGTACAGGTTGTGGTAGCTACTAGGGATATAGCGTGAATGAGCAGAGCTTGTAGTCTGAAGACAGACATTAAGCATCTCATTATACAAGTAATTATTTAATTAATGTGTGATAAGTGTTGCTGATTAAAAAACCCAGATGCTACCAATGCATATGACAAGAGTACTGATCTTGAGTATGACTGGGGGTAGGTAGAATGGTCAGTGATTAAAGCAGACACCTACAATTTGAGAGAACACAGGGCAGGGGAGGGAAGGTATACATGTAAAGAAATAGCAGGCATGAAGACTGAGATGGGAAGGAGTTTGTGGTGTATTTGAGGTCTAGAACACAGCACAGTGAGCAAGAAGGAAACCCATGGTCTGAGCTTAAAGAAGTAGACAGGTGCCAGGTCATGTGGGCCTTGTAGGGTATGTTAAGGATTTTAGACTTTGATTTTAAAGCAGTATGATGTTATTGAAGGGTTTCATTCTGTGGAATGACATAATCAGATTTGTACTTTAAAAGGCTATGCTGGCTATGTGACAGAAAATGGAGAGGGTGGGGGCTGGGGAGGGTAGGGGAAGAAGATATGTGGGGAGATGGATTAGGAGACTGTTGCAGTGGTGTGAGACACAGTGGTGTCTAGGCTGTGTGGGGGCCATCATGATGTGGAGAAATGGGTAGATTTCAGAGATACTTAGGAGGCAGAAATAACAGGCTTGGAGGTTAGTTGAATGTGGGGAGTAAGGAAAAGGTAGTGATGATTTCCAGGGCTTTAATAAGAGCAGCTTAGTGAATAGGGTTGTCATTTACTGAGCTGGAGGGAGGAGTCTGTTTAGTGGATGAAGATCATTAACTCAGTTTTGAACTTGTTGATTTTGAGGTGTTTATGAGCTTTCTAAGTGGATATATTGATTGCCTATGTCGTTGAATATACACATCTAGAGGACTGGACTGTAGATAACACCTTTGGGAGTGTTGGCGTAAAGATGGCATTTGAAATTATGACATGGGTGAACATACCTGAAGAATGAGTAGGAACACTAAGAGTTTAAGATTAAGTAGAGGGTAAACTCTCAAAGGTGACTGAGAAGGAAGAATTGGAGAGATAAAGAAGAATGAGGAGAGCATGATGTCCTGTAAATCAAGGAAAAGGGAAGGGGTGGTTATTTGTGTCAAATCCTGCTGAGAGAATTGGAGGTACATCTGTCAACACTGGCAGTATTGGTGACACTAACAAGAGTGAATTTAATGGAGTTCTTGGGTATGAAAGTGAGATCAGAGTGGGTTGAATAGGGATTGGAAGATGAGGACGTGGGAAGAGTGAACCTAGACAACTGCTGAAGAGTTTGGCCTTGATGGGGAGATAAGAAAGAGAGGTCGCTAAAGAGCAGTGTGGGACTCAGAGGCTTTCTTTCATTTCTCTCTCTCTCTCTTTTTTTTTTTTTTTAGACAGAGGCTCGCTCTGTCAGCCAAGCTGGAGTGCATGGCACAATCTTGGCTCACTGCAACCTCCACCATCCCAGGTTCAAGTGATTCTCCAGCCTCAGCCTCCCGAGTAGCTGGGACTATGGGTGTGCACCACCACACCCAGCTAATTTTTATATTTTTAGTAGAGATGGGGTTTCACCAGGTTGGCCAGACTGGTCTCAAATTCCTGACCTCAGGTGATCTGCCTGCCTCAGCCTCCCAAAGTACTGGGATTACAGGCGTGAGCCACGGTGCCAGGCCGACTTTCTATCATTTCTTTCCATTCCCCTGTCCCTCCATTCCTCTGTCCTGCCTTCCCTTCTTCCTTGCCCAAGATGGGAGAGAGCTGGACATGTTTAAATGTTGATAGTAAGGGTCCTTTGGAGAAGGTGAAGATTCTGTAGGAGGGAGTGGGAAGCAGACAAGGTCAGTTTCCAGAAAACGCAGGGTAGATGAGATCTAGGGCATCCTCAGAGAGATGGGCCTTGAAAGGGGCAGGTGCCTTCCCCACCATAATAGGAGGGTAGAAGGAGAGGTTGCATGTGGAGGTAGGCAGGTTAGAGTTTCAGCTCGAAGGCTTCTATTATCCAGGAGGCTAGATCTTCTTTTGAGAGTAGAGAGTGGGAGAGAGATCACAGTTTCTGGGAGAGTGGAGAGGATTTGAAATAGCGGTTGTAAAAAGGAGAGAATGAGCAGACAGAAAAGTGAGGGGTATGGTTTGGGATTATGGATTTACTGTGGAATTAATCTGTGTTGTTAATTTTTTGCCAGCAGCTCCTGACTTCCTGGGTGCAGGCATGATCAAAGGAAATGGCTGGCTTCATGATGATTAGGGTTCTGCTAAGTGGTTAGGATAGATTTGAGTATTAAGAGTTCTAAGTATAAGCAAGGACCATTGATTTTTTGGTCACTTGGCGAGGTGTTGGGAATACAAAGATGTGACAGTTTCCATTTTAAAGGGACATCTGTCCAGAAGAGAAACCTAAACATATATAGGTGGATATCATGCTTTAAGAAACCATGCATCAGGGTAATGACGCATGGGTCCCACATTGCTCTTTAGTGACCTCTCTTTCTTATCTCACCATCAAGGCCAAACTCTTCAGCAGTTGTCTAGGTTCACTCTTCCCACGTCCTCATCTTCCAATCCCTATTCAACCCACTCTGATCTCACTTTCACACCCAAGGACTCCATCAAATTCATTCTTGTTAGTGTCACCAATACTGCCAGTGTTGACAGATGTACCTCCAATTCTCTCAGCAGGATTTGACACAAATAACCACCCCTTCCCTTTTCCTTGATTTACAGGACATCATGCTGTCCTTATTTTTCTTTATCTCTCCAATTCTTCTTTCTCAGTCACCTCTGATAGTTTACCCTCTACCCAGCTAACACTACCTATTTCATAGAGTTGTTATGAGGATTAAATAAGGAAATGCAGTTGGAACATTTAGAACTGGTAAGTACTAAATAAGTACCTCATCATCAGTTGGATTATTAATAATTTCCTTTCTGTCCTCACTGTTGCCATCATCCTTTCATTATACCTGAGCTATGGAAGTAATGTAATGAGCCTCCCTGCCTCCTCACCCTACATATCACGGCCTAAAGATATATTCCTGAAACTGCTTTTCATGACACCCTCCTCATAAATCTTAAAAGAATTTCTCACTGGCTAACTCTCATGACCCTCAAGGCCTCTCATAATCTTGTTCTAACTTAGCCCTTTAATAGCCTACTTTCATAGACTACTGAATACTCTCCGAATACCACATAATCATTATCACTTTCACCCCATGATCATTTAATTCTTCTATTTTTGAATCCTTCTATTTTTTGAATCCTCTTCTCTTCCTCAATATAGAGCTTAGTTCATATCCTGCTTCCTTCATGAACTCTTTCCTAATTTCTCAAAACTACATTGATAATCTTCCTCAACTGAACTATCCCACATATTGAACACTCATACAGGCTCTACTGTATTGATTTTTAAAATAGCCAGTCACCTACTTATGAAGATTCAACTTAACCAACTAATTACATTTATCCAACTAAACCTACTTAGAGCACTTCAGGTTGGCAGCGTGGTAGCTAGGTGAGATAGCATATATCCGTACTGTGTACCAGACAGTGCACTGAGTGATTAATGTATGCTATTTCACTTAATACAGTAACTGTAGGGCCCCTGGTTTTGAAACTGAACCTTAGCGAGGTTGGGTCAGCTGCCCAAGGTCACTAGCTAGTGACCCAGGCTTGTATTAATACAGTATTATTACTTCTACTTAAGAAGTGATAATAGGCCAGGCATGGTGGCTCATGCCTGTAATCCCAGCACTTTTGGAGGCTGAGACAGGTGGATCGCCTGAGGTCAGGAGTTCGAGACCAGTCAGGCCAACATGGTGAAACCCCGTCTGTACTAAAAATAAAAATTAGCCAGGCATGGTGGCACGTGCCTGTAGTCCTGGCTGCTCGGGTGGCTAAGGCAGGAGGATCGCTTGAACCCAGGAGGCAGATGTTGCAGTGAGCTGAGATTGTGCCACTGCACTCCAGCCTGGGCGATACAGTGAGACTCAATCTCAAAAAAAAAAAAAAAAAAAAAAAAAAAAAGTGATAATAGAAAATTTTCTTCTATGACTGGTATTGCTCAGAAGGTAATTCTAAAAAAGAGTCTTTTAAAATGTTTTGTTCATGGCCAGGTGCAGTGGCTCATGCCTGTAATCCCAGCACTTTGGGAGGCCGAGGCGGGTGGATCATTTGAGGTCAGGGGTTCAAGATCAGCCTGGCCAACATAGTGAAACCCCGTCTCTGCTAAAAACACAAAAATTAGCTGGGTGTGGTGGCATGCGCCTGTAGTCCCAGCCACCCAGGAGGCTGAGGCATGAGAATCGCTTGGACCTGGGAGGCAAAAGCTGCAGTGAGCTGAGATCTTGCCACTACACTCCAGCCTGGGTGACAGAGTGAGACTCTGTCTCAAATAATAATAATAATAATAATAAATCAAATGTTTTGTTCAATTCACTATTTTAAAAGCAAGCACTCATTCAAATGTACCTTTTAATGGGATGACAAAACTAAGCTACAAAGAAGATGACCTTCCCAAAATGAACATCAGCAAATATTTTGAAGCAGAAATTCTTCCTTTTCTCCCTCTTTTCTCCTTTTTTCCATTTCTTCTCCCACACGACTGATCATTTGTTTCCCAGGAGTTACCACTCTCTTTTATTATTCATCACTGTATAACTCCTTGTCTGTGTATCTGCAAGAGGTTCTCAGAGCCCCAGAATTGATGGCATTCTTTTATACTTTTTATATCCTCAGAACTTCAGGATTTTTATAGTGCCTAGTAAATAGTAGGAGTTAAATAACTTTGAAAGAATCAAGGGTCAGCAGGACTTAGTTCCTTGCTTGGGGCACAAGGGAAAGGAAATAGATAAGGATCAAATGATTTGGGAACTTGGATTTATTATTTGCATAGCATGAGTTTCTTTCATTATTAAAATGATCTACAAAAGCATATTTTTCCATCTGGGTACAAACTATTTAGATAACAAAGATTTTCTTCCTTTACAAGTGAACCTAGTACCAATAAATGTTAGCTGCTAATTACTTTATTTTCATTGTTATTATTGTTAACATTATCTGATCATATCAAACAAAATGTTAAAAAGCTTATAATGTTATTTTTGTAAGGTTTTTGCCTCAAGTTGTTTGCAAAGTCTAAAAATACTCAGATTGTATTTTTCTGTCTTCTTTTTGTTACAGAATACTTCAGAGAGTCAGAGTTGTGCCAGAAGTCTCTTAATGGCAGATAGAATGCAAATAGTTGTGATTCTCTCAGAGTTTTTTAATACCACATGGCAGGAGGCAAATTGTGCAAGTAAGTAATTCTTTCATTTTCATGTTGCAGTTATGGTTCAGTAGTACAGATGTCAGATTTTATTTTAGTGAATTTTGAGATCTTTGAAGCTGGACAATACTTTTTATTGCTAAGTTTAAATAAACTGTCATGGACACCGTGGTTTATTAATGGCAACTGAGCAAATAGCGAAAGGCAGAAAAGTGTAGCAGTTACTGTGAGCTTTGGATTTAGACAGATTTGGGTTTGATTCTAAGTTCTGCCATTTACTAGCCCTAACCTACTAGCTGTCAGATATGGGAGAAAAACTTTGCCTCTTGGAAGTTCAGTTTCTTCATCTGTAAATTGGTGGTAATGATAGAACCTATCTTACATAGTCGCCTTGAGAATGAAATGAAATAAATTGTGTAAAGCACTTAGCCCAATGCCTGACACATATTTAACGTTCAAGAAATGTTAACTGTTTAGTATAATAATAATTATGATGTTTACAGTAATCTGTCAAGTGGTGTGTGGCAGGGGGTGGGGTGGGATGATGATATCTGTTCTACCTTCTTTGCAGGTTTGTGTGTAATTGTGTAATAAAATAAGATCTGTTTTTAGATATTCTTTGGAAAAATTAAAATCACTATTCCAATTCAGATGATGTTTTGAATACCAACTATGTGCTAGGCAGTTCTTATTTTTCAAGTCTTATAATTTAGTGAGTGAGAAAGATATATTTACAAATACAACCTAGGAGAGACACATAAATGCTTTAATAAAGTTACAGAGTCCTCGGAGGAAGAAGAAAATAAATCTTACGGGGGAGAATTTGAAATGACTTCCTGGAGGAGCTACCTTTTGAACCTAGGCCTGTACTATTGGACATGATTTCAATAAGTAGAGATGACACCAGTGAGGTGGCTCACGCCTGTAATCCCAGCACTTTGGGAAGCCAAGGCAGAATTGCTTGAGCCCAGGAGTTTGAGACCAGCCTGGGGAACATAGTGAGACCCCCGTCTCTACAAAATATATATCTATTTTTAATTAGGTGGTCATGGTGGTGTGTGACTGTAGTCCTAGCTACTTGGGAGGCTAGGGCAGGAGGATCCCTTGAGCCCAGGAATTCAAGGATGCAGTGAGATATGATTGTGCCACTGCATTCCAGCCTGGGTGACAGAGCAAGACCCTGTCTTAAAAAAAAAAAAAAAAGTAGAAATGAGAGAAGGACATTGCAGGTAGTGGTATGGGCAGAGGCAACAGATGTTCCAGGAAGCATAGTGGGAGGTAAAGTTGGCAACGGAAAGTAGGACCTTGACTGATAGAGTAGTTTACTATTTGGGCCAACATTTTTTATACTGCTTAGAATATCACCATATTATTAAGAAGGGATTATAGACCAGGCATGGTGGCTCACACCTGTAATCCCAGCACTTTGGGAGGCCAAGGTGGGAGAACTGTTTGAGCCTAGGAGTTCAAGACCAGCTTGGGCAACATGGCAAAACCTTGTCTCAACAAAAAATAAAAAATTAGCTGGACTTGGCATGTGCCTGTAGTCCCAGCAACTTGGGAGGCTGAGATGGGAGGATTACTTGAGCCTGGGAGGTCAAGGCTGCAATGAATCATGATTGTGCCACTGCACCCCACTCTGGGCAACAGAACGAGACCCTGTCTACAACAACAACAAAAGAAAAAAAAAGAAAAGAAAGGCTTATACAGTATTCTCCTATTATGATTATATAGGATTAGCCATGGTTTCACTTGCTGTAGTTTCAGTTACTGCAGTCAACTGCAGTCCAAAAATATTAAATGGAAAATTTCAGAAGTAAACAATTTATAATCTTAAATTGTGTATGATTCTGAGTAGCATAGTGAAATCCCATGCCATCCTGCTTCATCTACTTGGGCTATGAATCATCCCTTTGTCCAGCGTATCTATGCTGTAGACGCTGCCCCTCCTGTGAGGCACTCAGGAGCATCTTGGTTATAAGGTCATCTGTAATGGTATGGCACTAATTGTGTTCAGGTAACCCTTAGTTTACTTACTAATTCTTTAATAATAGTAACATAATTATTAGTTTTTGTTTTTAATCTCTTACTGTGCCTAATTTATAAATTAAACTTTATCATGGGTATGATACAGAAAACAGAAAAAAACCATAGTATATAGAAGGTTTGGTACTATACTTGAAAAAAAACATAGAAATAAAAAAAACCATAGTGTATAGAAGGTTTGGTGCAATACTTGGTTTCAAGCATCCATTGGGGGTCTTGGAATATATCCCTTGAAGATAAGAGTTGATGGCCGGGCGCGGTGGCTCACGCTTGTAATCCCAGCACTTTCGGAGGCCGAGGCGGGCGGATCACGAGGTCAGGAGATGGAGACCACAGTGAAACCCCGTCTCTACTAAAAATACAAAAAATTAGCCGGGCGTCCCAGCTACTTGGAGAGGCTGAGGCAGGAGAATGGCATGAACCCGGGAGGCGGAGCTTGCAGTGAGCCGAGATTGTGGCACTGCACTGCAGCCTGGGCGATAGAGCGAGACTCCATCTCCAAAAAAAAAAGTTGACTACTGTATGTTGTAATATCTTTGGGATTTACAATGCACCTGGAATATTAAATGCATTGAGATTTTTTTAAAAGGATTTTTTTTGGCTCAATGGAGAGGCTCACACCTGTAATCCCAGCACTTCAGGAGGACAAGGTGGTAGTATTGCTTGAGCCCAGGAGTTCAAGACCAGCCTGGGCAACATTTTTTGTAGAGACAAAGTCTCTACAAAAAAAAGAAAAGAAAAGAAATAAATTAGCTGGGCATGGTGGCAGACGCCTATAGTCCCAGCTGCCTGGGAGGCTGAGGTGAGAGGAGTGCTTGAGCCCAGGAGTTGGAGGCCGCATTGAGCTATGACTGCGCCACTGCACTCCAGCCTAGGCAACAGAGCAAGACCCTGTCTTAAAGAAAAAGGTTTTTTAAACATCATTTAACCTAGCACTTTCTAAGCCTTAAAAAAAAAAAAAAAAAAAAAAAGAAAAAACCTACAAAGATCCTTTTTTCATGGAACCTCATTGGAAGAAAGAGAGACCAGTAAGAAGTTTACTGCTATAGTTTAGGCAAGAAGGAAAGAAAATATGAAATAGGGAGGGGCCTTGGAAATAGAAGGATAGATTAAAAATTTGTGTACCTATAAGTCCTTAAGTAGCTTAGCTTTTATAAAGACTTGTCTTTTTGTTTAGTTCATATGAAGAAAAACTAAAATGGGATAAGAAGCCCCGGCCAGTTTTTTTCCCTTGTCAGTATACCATGGTATATTGAATATTGACTTTTAAAATTTTGTTTCCGAAGCTTGATTAACACAACTTTTTTTTTTTGGCGTATTCTTTACTTTTCAGAGTAAAATTTTCTAGTATAAATATAATTGAAGAGCATTTGCTTAACATATGTAGACCTGTTTTTAAGTATTCTTAAGCTTTTTAGAAAAATCCATTAACATAGAAAAATATGTTAATTATAAATAATTTAAAATCAGTTAATTGGAATAAGTGGATATATACTGGGATTCACTTCTTTATTTTTTAATTTTATTTTAAGACTAGTCAAGTGTAGCAGTGAGAAGAGGGGAAAGAGTAGAACAAGGAGTTTGATCTATAACCGACTGTGAACAATTAATTGAGATAACTCACTACCTTCAGACGAGCCAGGGGTTCACTTCTTTTGATGGATGTGACTAAATGTATATACTTAGAAGAGGCAGGGCATTTTTTTTCTTTAAAAGATGTTTTTGTTTGTTTGATTTTTGAGACAGAGTCTTGCTCTGTTGCCCAGGCTGGAATAGAGTGGCACAATCTCAGCTCACTGTAGCCTCTACCTCTTGAGGGCTCAAGTGATCCTCCAGCCTCAGCCTCCCAAGTATCTGGGGCTACAGGCAGCACCAGGATGCCTGGCCAATTTTTGTGTTTTTAATAGGGATGGTGTTTTGTCATGTTGCCCAGGCTGGTGTCAGATTCCTAGACTCAAGCAATCCTCCTTCCTTGGCCTCCCAAAGTGCTGAGATTGAAAGTGTGAGCCACTGTGCCTGGCTTAAAAGGTGTTTTGTAATAAAGATTTCACTAATTCGAAGTACAGACCTTTTTTCACCAGTTAGTTGAAAAGAAAACGTTTTACTGCATATTTACTCAGTATGGCAGGTATAAAATGCTTTAGAATAAATTCTTAGGGTATTTTGTTCTTCTGTGAGGCATCCTATCTTGAAAATATTCCTTACATTGAATTTCTGAGGACCAAATAAAATGCTAAGCAATTAGATATGACTTACTTAAAAGACTCTTCCCAATTAAAATTAATTTGGCCCAGACATATGGTCTCAGGTAAAAGAAGCGAGGTACAGAGAAGTATGATATTTTGTGTTCTAAAAATACATATGTATTTTGAGGGAAGGCAGTTGGATAGCTGCGTGGGCAGGAAAGGAAGGAAGATTTAGTTTTCACTGTATTTGCATTTGTACCCTTTGGATTTTATGCCATATACATTGAATACCTATTCAAAAATATATAGAAATTTTAAAAATTTAACAGAATGTTCAAATCTGTGATGAGTATTTGTATGTCAGATGTGGTTAGAGAGATTAGCTATTTCATTTTCCAGAATTATGCATTAAAAATTATCGTCATTCGTCATCCCATTTACGTGGCAGAAGAGTGGAAGAGTAAATCCCATTTGTGAAGAAGGAACCCTCATGACCTAGTCACTTCCTAAAGGCCCCACTTCTTGATATTATTGTATTGGCCATCAAGTTTCAACGTCTCAATTTTGGGTGACACATTCAGACCATCACAGGGGCTATTAGAATTTTTGTAAAATAATATTATTAAATAACAAAAAAAATGTAAAAACATAAAAGGCAAAATATTACTAGAAAGAATATTATTAAAATGAGTATACTGCCCAAAACTATCCTTCTGTTCTGCTTAATTTAGCTTGAAATAGGGGTGGCTTCTAGTCTCTGCAGTTATTATTCATGAAAGGGAGGCTAGGAATCCAAGAGAGGAGAGAATGCCATCCATGTACTACTCCCATCCCTTTTCTCCTCAGAATTCCTGTGTCTTCAAATGGTATTAGTCTTGGTAGGAAACTGGTTATTGAAAATCGATGGAAGGTCAAAAGAAGTGTTAAGAGTGCAACTCTTTCTACTCATACTACAAATAACATGGAAACTAGCTGTTTCTGATGGAGAATGACTGCTAAAAAGTAGAGAGTATATTAAAGGTTTCTCAGAATTTTAAAGCTGTATATTGTTGACATAGGGATAGCCTTGTTAATGAGACCTTTCTTGCTTATCTTGTGCATACAACAGTTAAATAATCAGCAGAATGACCAGATTTGATGAGTTCATGACTGCTTTAGTGTTTTGGTTCTTTGGTAAGCAGTATCCAGTATGAAGCATTATAGTAATAAGATAGGCCTCAAAATTATCAGTTCAGGTATTTGTTCTTACACACTGAAAACTCTTTCTTTATGAGCAACCTATATCTTCAGTGATAAAGGTGATCTCAGTGATAATTAATGAGCATAATGATGCTGTTGAACCACTGTGTAATCCCGATGTATATTCTGATTCATCAAAGGAAAACTAACTTTCAATTAATACAAAAATGTATGTCTTGATGCTTTAAAAAGCAACAACAATAGTACTTAATGGTTAACCAGAAGGTCAATTAACCAAAACCTTTCTTTTTTTTTTTTTTTTTTTTTTTTTTGAGACGAGTCTTGCTCTGTCGCCCAGGCTGGAGTGCAGTGGCGAGATCCTGGCTCACTACAAGCTCCGCCTCCCGGGTTCACGCCATTCTCCTGCCTCAGCCTCCCAAGTAGCTGGGACTACAGGTGCCCGCCACCACGCCTGGCTAGTTTTTTTTGTATTTTTAGTAGAGACGGGGTTTCACCCTGGTCTCAATCTCCTGACCTCGTGATCCACCCACCTTGGCCTCCCAAAGTGCTGGGATTACAGGCGTGAACCACCGAACCTGGCCCAAAACCTTTCTTTCCTGTATTTTATCCAGAGGGAAATGTACTAAGCGTTATAATCATATTATTTGTATCTTATAAAGTATCTTAGTTTTCGTATTTGTTAAACTTAATTAGGTCATTTAGGTACAAAGTTTCTGTAGTTTATTTTTATTTTCTGAAGCTTACCTTAAATTGGTGATTATCTCTGCCATTTTCTATAAAACTAGTTTTGAAAAACAGCAAAGATCTTTGTAAAATTCCTAAGAGATGCCAAATGCTTTATTTAAAGATGCATAATTCCTGTTATGATAATTTAGTAGGTTTCTCTGTAAGGTCTTAACTTGAATCCTTAATACCTTTAAGAATGCCTCTTGAGGCTGGGCACAGTGGAGGCTGCAATGAGCTGAGATTATGCCACTGCACTCCAGCCTGGGTGACAGAGTGAGATTCTTCTGTCTCAGAAAAAAAAAAAAAGAAAGAATGACTCTCAAGCTGATGCCTGAGCCTTCTCTGAGAAAGCCACTCTGCTAATCTGTCCTTGATGAGGCTCCATTGATTATCTAAGATGAAGAAAATTCATAGTGACCACTTCACTTTGTGCTTAAACAAAGCTTTATTATTATTAATATTCTTTAACTCACCAATTTCTAAAACATATAGCTTCTCACTGTTTATAATCTTAAGCTCCCAATTCCTGCAAAAAGATAAAAAAGGAATTTACTAGAGATCTGTTATTTCAATTCAGAAAGTCACGGCTTTTTAATAATGAAGACTTTTTAACCCCATTATATAAATGAACTGCTTTATGCTTTATGTTACCACCGTCTAATGATCATTGAAAAAGTTTTGACGGTACTGCATTAATGTAGTACTTAACAAGATGACCAGTCTATATTGGATTTTAGTTTAATTTTCAAATTATTTTACATAAAAAGTAAATGACTGTCAATAAGATAGAAGAAATTAAGTTCTTTTGTTCTTCAGAGAAGCTTTCTTTATAAATTACTTTTTTAAAAAATTATTTGTTTTAATTATGTATCTTGTATAGAAGAAATTTGCTATTGCTCTCTCATGATAATGCACTTTATACTACTTTTGCAGGCAGTATGTGGACCCCTTTTATCCCTATATTATGTATGTCAGTTGTCATGACATAGCTCATTATAACACAGATGTACAACTGTTGTGAATAAAATTGTGTTCCCTCAACTTCCCTGCAACACATCAACTACAAAAACTATATAATTGTTTTTGTAAACATGTACAAAAACTATGTAATTGTTTGTTTTTATTTATATCAACTCTGCCTCATCCCTAAAAGGATTGCGGGCTACTTCATGATGATATTAAACTAGCATTAAGAGGGGCTATGAGACAAGGTCTTACTCTTTCATGCAGCTTGGAATGCAGTGGTGCAATCACAGCTTATTGCAGCCTTGACCTCCCCAAGCTGAAGCAATTCTCCCCTCTCAGCCTCCCAAGCCACTGGGACCACAGATGCATGCCACCATGCCTGGCTAATTTTGTATTATTTGTAGAGACAGGTTTTCACCATGTTGCCCAGGCTGGTCTCGAACTCCTGGACTCAGGCAATCCGCCTGCCTCCCGAAGTGCTGGGATCACAGGTGTGAACCACTGTGCTGGCCTATTTTTATTTCAATGGCTTATTAACTTGTAGTATGATCATCAGCATATCACCTATTTCTGTGGCTTAGTTTCCTAATTTGTAGTGATCCCTCAGATTTTTTAAATAAGGGTGAGAAGTTAGAATGAGATTCATGTTCTGGAGAAGACAAAGCTTCAGAGAATGTAGATTATGTGAGTTCAGAAAGGGGACAACTCCAGAAATAGGTTTACCAAGAGGGTCCTGTGTACAATGGGTGCAGAAGGAGCCCTGCACAAGAGGGCTGTGTTGAATTCCAGCTTAGCTTCTGGAGGCAGGAATGACCTTTTGTAATTTATCCACCCAGAGGGAATATCTTTTTCTGATTTGCACAAAGGAGCTTTACTGTGCTGTCTGCCCCCTGTCTACCAGGTTTAGATTTCATCTCAGTTGCTAACTCTGATCACTTGGTGGGGACTGCCTGAATCCCTGTATGGTGTAAGATATCTATGGGTAGTGGAGGGAGTAGGCAGTGGCATGTATTTATAGATTCTGAGTCTTGAACTTTTGATGGTTTAGAATGTAGATATAAATATGTTTATTTTGCAGTGTTTGAGAGTGCAGCCTCAAGAATCAGACTGAGTACAGAGTCTAGCTTTTTACTTAACCAGTTTTATGTCCTTGGGCAACTTCCTTAATTTATCTAAACCTATCTCTGTTCCTTATTTATAAAATGGAGATAATGGTAATTTTTGCCTCATGGAATCACTGCAAGAATTCAATGGGCAAATGTGTTTAAAGTGCAGTGTAAGCATAGTTCTTAGAACATAGCAAGTATTTAGTAAGTGTTAACTTTCGTTGTAGTGATTGTTGTCTATCAGAGTCATGGATGTCCCTTAGTGTGTCATATCCTAGTGTCTACCTAGTCAGTCTCTCTTTTCTCCACGAATTCTACTTGCCCTGCTGCCTTTCTCCTGGGTAATTGCAGTAGCTTTGCATGTTGTCTTTCCACTTCCAGTTGAGAGAGATCCTATCTGATGGCCCTGAATTTCTAAATAAGGTGGGCATAATACAAAGCCATCTATTGAAATTAAGGGGAACAAGAGTAGGGCTGGGACTAGAGATTAGAAAATATGTGGAACATCCCTTGTAGAGTAATTAGTAGGGCATCTACAAGGATCATTTTGTTGCCCTGAGATCAGAACACATGAATTTGAATTGAGTCCCTTCATTATCATTTTAGAATTTCTGTAGTAGTATTCTATAACCAGACTGACAGTACAGAAAGTAGATGGGGACTGTCCAGGGATGAAAATGTCTATGAGTATGTGGAAGATAAAAAGGGCAAGGATTCTAGGACAGTCAGATGGAAATGGCTGACCACAAGTTCCAAGATCTGGAACCAGGCAGTTGAACCTCGATTGGAGATAGCAGGCTGAGAACACAAGGAGAGGTAAAGACAAAGGTTTACCTGAGGATAAAGACTAGGTTCCCTGGCTGAGCGCAATGGCTCATGCCTTTAAGTAATCCCAGCACTTTGGAAGGTTGAGGTGGGAACATCACTTGCACCCAGGAGTTCAAGTCTGCAATGAGCTGCAATTGTGCCACTGCACTCCAGCCTGGGCAAGTGAGCAAGACCCCGTTTCTTAAAAAAAAAAAAAATGAATAGATTATTCTCTGAAGAAGGGAAAATGGATACATAAATTGTGATATACATATATATAGAAAATAAAAGGGATGAGTGAACTTGAGCTAACTCTAAGCAAGAATAGCCAGTTGCAGAGAAATACCATTTATGTAGGATTTTTAAAAATGTAAAACAGTTTTGTTTCTAGACTTTACTTGAAGCCCCCACGTCAGTATTTTAGGCAAAATTCTCACCAGTTTGTTTCTCTGGGCTCCCAACTCGTGATGGATTAGAAAGAGCAAATTTTAAAAGTTACCCCGTTAGGTACAATAAATGACTCATTAGTGAAGTTGGAAGATGCAGAGAACTATGAAATTTGACACAAAAAATGATAAGGCATATGAGTTTCAGTAAAATTAATGCAGGGTAAACAGTCTTATGCCTAAATAGCACCGTTAAGGCAGAATTTGATAGCTGATATTCCGTGATTATGACCTTGTGCCATGAAAAGTCCATTTGAATTTTATTTGGTATATTTTTATGAAAAGAAGAGAGTATGTGATTATTTTAAGATGTTCATGAAAATGGTTATGACTTTTTTTAACTTTTGGAAAATAAAAGGAGTAAGCTTCATATATTTGAAAAATTCATGCTTGTTTGAATAAAGAAATTACTGTAGTATGAAACGAAGCTGATAGCTTAGAGATGAATGACAACATATAATCGTTCCTTGAGTTATATTAATATACTTTTTGAATTTTTTTGACAGATTGTTTAACAAACAACAGTGAAGAATTATCAAACAGCACAGTATATTTCCTTAATCTATTTAATCACACCCTGACCTGCTTTGAGCATAACCTTCAGGTATTTTATATATAATATTTAAAATTAAAATGCTGCCTTGTACAAAGGAATAATGTGCAGTTCCAAGTTTTTATAGCACTAATTATTGATATGTATCTAAATTCATGATGTAGAGTGCCATTGCACTCCAGCCTGGGCGTCGCAGCGAGACTCTGTCTCAAAAAAATAACATAAAAAAAATTAGGTGAACATTTCTCAGAATTTGTTCTGCAGCATGTTAATAGATGTCCTATCAGAAAGGGTTTAGTATTCCATTAAGGTTGGGAAATGCTTTACTACAGGACTTCAGAGCCTTTAGTGGACTGATGTGTGTTATAACACTCAAATAGCAATTTTTCTATAAAGTCATCCCTCTTATATATGGCTTTACTTTCCACAGTTTCAGTTGCCTGTGGCCAACTGCAGTCCAAAAATACTAAATGGAAAATTTTGGAAATAAACAATAAGTTTTAAATTGTACACCATAAACAGTCTTCTTTTCATTTAACTTAGAGTACTTGTGTGAGTTTGGTAGATTTCTAGAAGTGGAATTACTATATTGTCAACCTAAGAAAAAGACACTAGAGAAAATTATCTCCAAATATGACGAGTTTATTAGGGAATAAGAAAGGAGTATCATAATTTGGAATGCACTGGCAAACTACCAGTACATCCAGTGAGGGAAGGGTAAAGGGAAGCTTTTATTAGCAAAAAGGGAGAGGTTCACACAAGCTGCTTAGAAACTGAGTTTATTGGTTCCAGAGGCTCAAAGCCATGTTGTCAGTTCATTGGTGGAGATGCCATTACTGGGCAAGTGTTCTTTTGAGTGCATCTTATCTGAATTACTGCAGTCCTAAAGAATGGCAGTGATAAACCATGTGAAAGCAGGAGTTGCATGAAGGGCGTGAAAGGGTTTCTTGTGGGGTTTTTAGAAAGTCCTTGGAATCAAGGACTCTTTTTGTCTCTATTTTGTCTGGGTCTGACAAAGGTGATTTCATCCTAATGTCTGCAACTTTCACATTATCAAAAGATATGTGCATTTTAAATTTTAATAAAAATTGTGGCCAGGTATGGTGGCTCCTGCTTGTAATCCCAGCACTTTGGAAGGTTGAGGTGGGAGGATCATTTGAGCCCAGGAGTTAGAAATTAGCCTGGGCAAAATAGCAAGACCGTGTCTCCAGAAAAAAAAAAAAAAAAAAAAGGTTAAATTACTCCCTATCAAGATTATGTGCACAATTTTAGCTAAATGGATTATGTGCTCAATTTTTTTTTTTGAGACAGAGTCTCGCTCTGTCACCCAGGCTAGAGTGCAGTGGTGCAATCTTGGCTCACTGCAAGCTCTGCCTCCCAGGTTCACGCCATTCTCCTGCCTCAGCCTCCCAAGTAGCTGGGACTACAGGCGCCTGCCACCACGCCCGGCTAATTTTTTGTATTTTTAGTAGAGACGGGGTTTCACCGTGTTAGCCAGGATGGTCTTGATCTCCTGACCTTGTGATCCGCCCACCTCGGCCTCCCAAAGTGCTGAGATTACAGGCGTGAACCATCGCACCCGGCCCTGTGCTCAATTTTTAGCTAAGTGCACAATTGTTCTGTGAAAAACAAGCAATGGGCTATTTCTTGTAGCAGACTAAGGAGAGACTTAGGTTTTCTGTCAAGTAGATGGTGAGGGTAACATTGTTAGGCCAACATCAGTGTAATTACTTTGATTTTTCTCTTTTCTCTTTCATCCCAATGTTCAGTTAATATCCTTTCTTCATACTACAAGGTAAAGAATAAAGGGCATAGAAAGCAAAGGTGTGAATTGACTGTTTAGCAAACTTATTCTTGAAAAGACAAGTGTCAGTCTAGAAGTACAAAATACTGAGATTTACTAGCATAATATTTTATGTACCTCCACTATCCTCATTTTAGGTTATACAATTCTTTGGTATTGGCTCTTTTTGTTGACTAGAAAGGCCTGGATTATGAGCCCTGTGATAAGAGAGTTGAGTGGGGATGCAGTTTTGGTGCCTTTTCCCTTTCCATTTAAAAAGTCCTGTCTCAGTAAGATAAACTATGGTGTTGAAGTCAGCATAGGCGGGAACCTATTTTATTTATTCAGTGAGAGTAGGATAGATAAGTGCAGGTTTGTGATCATGAGATAATTTAGGAAATTTTGTATTTAGTTACTAGTCATTTGGCATATGAATTATTGTTATCCTCAGTTAATATTAGCTAATGCAGCAGTTTTCAAAATTTAGAGGCACCTAGAAAGTTCCAAACAGTTTGCCATCTGCTTCACATACCAGGTCTCTAATCCTTTGGACTTATAATACAGGTAGAGGTCGTTTTATTTTATAGATGATAAAACTGAGACTCAGAGTGATTTAGTAACCTACTCAACATCACAGCTTAGCACTTTAACACACCATATTGTTTCCTGTCTTCTAGAAGGGTAAATAGCTTACATTAAAGAGATATTGTGTATAATTATTGTATATATTACATGTGCCTTTGTCATTTTAGGGGAATGCACATAGTCTTTTACAGACAAAAAATTATTCAGAAGTATGCAAAAACTGCCGTGAAGCATACAAAACTCTGAGTAGTCTGTACAGTGAAATGCAAAAAATGAATGAACTTGAGAATAAGGCTGAACCTGGAACACATTTATGCATTGATGTGGAAGATGCAGTAAGTACTTTGCTTCTGATGTGATACGTATTTTAGAGTGTTATTGAATGTACCTTCAGTATGATTATTCTTTTTGGAGATAGGGTGGAATCTGCATATTCTGTCTTCAACCAAAAATAACTAGTTATAAAGTAGTAAAGTTTTAGAATATCCTGGTCTGTTAAACCAAAATGGATGTTTCCTTATTAGTCTCGTGGTTAGTATAAAAATAAAACAGAAATTAATTAGACACTTCATAAGTGAGTTGATGATTTGGTACATTTTAATCTTTTTAAATTTGAAAATATGTGCCATTTGCAGAGGTGTAGGTATTGTTATATGTTTATATTTCAGTTTCTTGTGCACTTGTTGCTAATTTAAGTTTCTGGGCTGGGCACAGTGACTACACCTGTAATCCCAGTACTTTGGGAGGCTGAGGTGGGCAGATCACGAAGTCAGGAGTTCAAGACCAGCCTGACCAACATGGTGAAACCCCATCTCTACTAAAAATAGAAAAATTAGCCGGGTATAGTGGCACACGTCTGTTATCCCAGCTACTCAGGAGGCTGAGGCAGGAGAATCGCTTGAAACCGGGAAGCAGAGGTTGCAGTGAGCTGAGATGGCGCCACTGCACTCCAGCCTGGGCGACAGAGCGAGACTCCGTCTCAAAAAAAAAAAAAAAAAAAAAAAAAAAAGACGTTTCTGGATTTCACTACATGTTTCAGAAGCCATTCCTCAATCACTTCCTATTCCATTGTTTTATTTTCTTATATCTATTACTGTCTGAAAATATGTATTTATTTATTTTTAGTCTGTCTTCCTCACTAAAATATAAGCCACATGAGGACAAGGAATTAGGCTTTTTTTGTTCACCATTCAGTATTTAGGACAGTATTTAGGACAGTCTAGCATATAATGGGCTTAATAAACATGTATTAATTGAATGGTCAAAAAAAATTTTTTCTCCATTTTATAGCCCACCTTTACATAGGGTGCCACTAGATGGCAATCATGCCTTTTTAGGCACTATGATGCCGGAGTTTTGGGGCATTAGAGGAAACTGAGAAATTATTGGCTCAAAGTAGAGAACTTGAGGTCAGAATTAATGAGCTTAAGAATTGAGAATGAGTGTGAATTATCACAGCAGCTCAGAGGGAACTATAAGAACCAGTAATATTCGAGATGGTAAAAAGTACTTAAAATGAAATGTACAGTGTGGATTTTTGTTTGTTTTTACTGCTCCATTCCTATTGCCTAAAACAGTACCTGGTTTCTAGTAGGCTCTCAATAAATAACAAATATTTTGTAAATGAATAAAACAGGACCTAACTATATTCCTCTTCATACAAGTTCTTTGTTTGAATGTACAAATGGTTGACATTCTAGAATACTTTGGTCAGTATTATGGACTTAGAATATGAAATTTCTGTATGGATATAAATTATACAATGACTGTATTGTGAATCAGGTTTTTTTCCTGGCAGAAGAAGTTGTCTTCAACTATCAGTAGATTTTTAGAGGTATGTATTTAGTCTGAATTCGAGATTCTTGTTTAGTTATTAGCAAAATAATTATAAGAAATTGAAGACAAGTAAAATATAAAATAGAACGATATTGTTTGTTCTTGTTCTAGATGAACATCACTCGAAAACTATGGAGTCGAACTTTCAACTGTTCAGTCCCTTGCAGTGACACAGTACCTGTAATTGCTGTTTCTGTGTTCATTCTCTTTCTACCTGTTGTCTTCTACCTTAGTAGCTTTCTTCACTCAGAGCAAAAGAAACGCAAACTCATTCTGCGTAAGTTTTTTACAGTTATTTATTTTATAGATAAAAGCTTGTATTTTAAAAATTTAGGCCTGTTTTAGAAATGATAGCTACTCTGAGAACTCAAAGTAGATTAGCCTAAAAGGACTCTCTGCTTTAAGTTTTACAATCATGCTTACTAGTGAAAGAGATCTGTGAAAATTTTATAAGTGTAGACAATAAAAAATTAAAACAGGGCTAGGTGCAGTGGCTCATGCCTGTAATCCCAGCACTTTGGGAGGATGAGGCGGGCGGATCACAAGGTCAGGAGATCGAGACCATCCTGGCTAACATGGTGAAAACCCATCTCTACTAAAAGTGCAAAAAATTAGCCGGGCATGGTGGCGCATGCCTGTAGTTCCAGCTACTCGGGAGGCTGAGGCAGGAGAATCATTTGAACTTGGGAGGCGGAGGTTGCAGTGAACCGAGATCACACCACTGCATTCCAGCCTGAGAGACAGAGTGAGACTGTCTCAAAAAAAAAAAAAAAAAAAAAAAAAATATTAAAACACGATGTCTTTCAGATGGTTAAATTGAGAAAGCTAGATTACCCCTGGAATAAGGTTGGCAACAACAGAAGAATAACAACAGAGGCTTTGCACTCCTAACATGGCAATAGCAGGGAGATACAGACAGCTCTTAGACCCATTGGAGTCATGGTAGAACCACCTAAAAGTGTGGCAGGCAGGAAGAAACTATAGCTGACATACAGACAGTTTGTTTGTGAACAAATTGGAATCGTAGTTCCAAGGAGATTACTTGACATAATAGTGTATGCTCAATAAATATTCATTCCCTTTCTTTCTCCCTATGAAATAGGCCAGAGCAAAAGAAGCACTAAGTAGAGATCCCATCCAGCTAAGGAAGAGTGGCTTTTAAGTCACGTGGCTTTCTTGTTTATTATCAGAATGAAAGTATGGGCTTACACCTTAATAATTTTAGTTTTTAAAAAAGAGAACTGTTTAGGGGAAAAGGTTAATTTTCTTTTCTCTCAAATACTATTCGTAGTCTAGGAATGTCTGATATAAAAATTCTTTTCCCTATAAATTTTGATCACTACTTCATCTAACTTCACTTCTAATATATCTAATTTTTTTTAAAAAAAGGTTACCTGTAGATCAGTTTGAACTGAATTTGTAATGTTTTGTCACCTTAAAATGCTAGCTATTAGAGGGGAGAGTCTTTGTCATGAGTGTATTTATTAAAGCTTTTTTGAAGGCTGCCAGCATTCTGTAAATATGTAGTAGCTCAGGTCCTTAAAGCACCTACTTAGAATAATAGCAAAATATTGTGGGCACCTCACCATTGAGAAACTATTTTTCAGAGCTTGATATACTTTTAAAGTTTAGCATCTTATTTGCCTTGCAAATCTATTTAACTTTATGGAAAGTATTTACTGCTTCTGATCAGGATTTTTTGTTTGCTGTCAAAGTAAAAGTCACTACCAGTGTCACTATTTGCTATGGAAGCCACAAACCTTGTAGTCATTTCTTAATTATTTTCTTTCTTTTATTTTTCCATTCCCACATTCCCCTTTCATCCCCTTTTATTAGCAAGTATGCTGCCAGTCCTACTTAGTCAGTCGTCTCTCTCTCCCTCCACTGGTAAACCCTAGCCCAAACCATCTTCATCTCTTATCTGTACTAATGCAAGAGCCCCTTAACTGGTATCCCTCCTTCCATTTCTTGATCTACTAAAATCCATACACCACATAGTGGCTAGAATAATTTTTTAAACAGAAATTCACCATGTTTCTCTACTAACTTGGAACCCTTAATGTGTTCCCATTGTACCTAGAATAAATCCAAACTTACTTTCCAGGGTCTGCTCTCCAAGCTGTACATGACCTGGCCCATAGCCACCTTTCTAAACTCATCACATCCATTCTCCTCATTGCTCATGGTGCTGTGGGCTGTCTGGTTCCTTTCTGTTCTTCTCCGCTACCAAGCTCATTCACACTGCCCCTTTTCCAAGGCCCTTCCCTCTTTCCTTACCTGACTTCTTGCAAGCCAGGTCTTAGCTCTAAAGTTACTTGCTCAAAGAGACCTTTTATGACTCCCCAGTCTAAGAATACACCTCTCCATTTGTTCTTCTGTGCCGTCTTTCTTTAATGACACTTAATCACTTAAACTAATTTAAATTAAATAATTGGTTATTTAAATCATCTTTTTCATTTATTCTCTACTTTATTTGTTTGTCTTTCCTGCCTGGAGGGAGGAGCTAACTGCATTAGAGGTGTTGAAATTCACCGTTAGATGATCCCTGGGCTAGAATTTTAAAGGATGTGGGGATTTATCAGGTAGGGAATATAAAGGCAAGGAAGATGTAGGTATATGTACTCATTCATATTTAACTTGGCCAGTTTATTAAGTCATTTGAAATTTAGTCAGAAGCTAGATCACTTCTAGTAGTTTTTAACAAAGTAATTCTCAAAAACCCAAACTATTGATTTGGTTTGCCTTCCAAATCTACTGAAGGCTTAAGAAGTAGATTTTAGTTTAGGCCAATGTTTTTAGTTTAAGTTTTCCCTTTATTTTAAGCTGAAGCAGTACACTCGTCCAGGAAGTCATGTTGTGATTTTCCACTTACAGTTGACAGAAACCAGAGACAGGCCGGGCGTGGTGGCTCATGCCTGTAATTCCAGCACTTTGGGAGGCTGAGGCGGGTGGATCATGAGGTCAGGAGATCGAGACCATCCTGGCTAACACAGTGAAACCCCGTCTCTACTAAAAATACAAAAAATTAGCTGGGCGTGGTGGCAGGTGCCTGTAGTCCCAGCTACTTGGGAGGCTGAGGCAGGAGAATCGCTTGAACCCGGGAGGCAGAGGTTGCAGTGAGCCGAGATCGCGCCACTGCACTCCAGCCTGGGCGACAGAACAAGACTCCGTCTCAAAAAAAAAAAAAAAAAAAAAAAGAAACCAGAGACACTGGTAGGCCGGGCGCGGTGGCTCACACCTTTAATCCCAGCACTTTGGGAGGCCAAGGCAGGCGGATCACGAGGTCAGGAGGTCAAGACCATCCTGGCTAACATGATGAAATCCTGTCTCTACTAAAAATACAAAAAAAAAAAAAAATTAGCTGGGCATAGTGGTGGGTGCCTGTAGTCCCAGCTACTTGGGAGGCTAAGGCAGGAGAATGGTGTGAACCCAGGAGGCAGAGCTTGCAGTGAGCCAAGATCGAGCCATTGCACTCCAGCCTGGGCGACAAAGCTGAGAGTCCCTCTCAAAAAAAAAAAAATAAAATAAAATAAAATAAAATAAAAAAACAGAAACACTGGTTCTCATCCTTGGCTACACATCAGAATTATCTGCAGAGCTTTAAAAAAAAGTACAGGTACTAGGGTCCCATCGCAGAGCTTCTAAATCATAACCCCTACCCAAGTTTTGTGAAGCTCTGAAGTAGGGAGACTCTTAGTTACTCAGTATAAAATACTCTCACTATGGGCATGATCGTTTTTCATTTCTAGAACATGAGAAACATTCATGTTTAACTATAAGTACAAAACATACTACCAAGCCAAATAGCCATGACTTGTTTTATTAACCCTAATGACTCAGTCCCATTAGCATCAAATCAGAATTGATGGTAACGTATTTTGTTAGCAGCCATATGTGTTTGTGTGTGTATACAACATAAAACTCACTTTTCTTTGAGGGTCATTAAAAATTTTTTTTTTACAATACAGAGTTCTATAATAATATACAACTCACTTTTCTTTGAGGGTCATTAAAATGTTGGTTTTTTTTTTTTCCCATTACAGAGTTCTTTCACTGAATTTTTTTTCATCTGAAAATAGAAGCAGTTTTCTTTCTTGCTTTCCAATATGTATACCTTTCCTTTTCTTTCTCTTACCTTGTTGCACTGGTGATAAACTAGTGGCATGATGTCAAGCAAGACCAGGTATTTTCGTCTTATTCCAGATCTTAGGGGGAAAAATCATTCAGTCTTTCACAGTTAAGCATAATGATTGCTATAGAATCTTTATACATGCTCTTTATCAGGTTGGAGAAGTTTTCACTGAATTCTTTTAAGAGAAATTCAGATTTGGATTTTTAACTTAGACTTTTAGATGTATAATTTTATTATTCTACCATATAGCACTTTCATTGTCTAAGTACATTTATTTCACCTACATTACATATTTAAGATTGTGATGTTCAAGAAGATATAAATTATGTTGTTTTATTTGTACTGCTTCTAACAAAGTCATGTGCAATTTCTAACAAAGTTATGTTTTTTTGAGGTTGGTAGAAAAAAGTTTTAATTAGGTTTTAATTCTTATAAGGCTGAAACTGTTAGGATTCAAACATAGAATTAATAGACAAATACTATAGCTTACATAAAAATAGTAAATAATCATGTTTGATAATTAAATTAAAATTAAAATATAATTCTTTTGATTTATCTAGCCAAACGTCTCAAGTCCAGTACCAGTTTTGCAAACATTCAGGAAAATTCAAACTGAGACCTACGAAATGGAGAATTGACATATCACGTGAATGAATGGTGGAAGACACAACTTGGTTTCAGAAACAAGATAAACTGTGATTTGACAAGTCAAGTTCTTAAGAAATACAAGGACTTCAGATCCATTTTTAAATAAGAATTTTCCATTTTTCTTTCCTTTTCCACTTCTTTCTAACAGATTTGGATATTTTTAATTTCCAGGCATAGCAATGTTATCTATTTTAATGTGTATTTGTCACAATAACAGAAGATGCAAGAACAATCATTATTTTATTTTATAGGCATTTTATTACTATTCTAGACTTCTGGTATCTTATTAACATAAGTATCTCAAGTAGAAAAGTTTTTGAAAACTAACATTTAAAAATTAATCAGTTACAGCAAAGACTTTGAAAAAGAAATGTACTTGTCAGGAAGTAGCAGGCCCAAAGATTAATTACCCCCCCATTGCAGTATTATTGTTATATATATAGTTAATATGTTGTACATCACAATAATATATAATTCAGTCTCTAGTTTCCCTAGAGTCATTTTTGAAACCACTGATTCCAAACCTCCCTAACAGTTTTTAAAAGTAGTAAGCCACATTACATTTATCTTTGTAAAAAGATTTATGGTAACTGGTTTCTTACTTGACTTTTATAAATAGTATTTTACATCTTATTTTTGCCTTTATTTCATAAGTAATTTAAAAATCACTGGATTGCTTTATTATATTCAGGGCAATATGGATTATTTTTATACCAAGGATTTGCATCGTGAATTACATTAAGTTATTTGGCAATTTATAATTTATTACTACTTTAAATCAAATGTAGCATTATCACACTGTATTTAAATTGTCATTTTTTAAAGGAATATTTTCCTCTTAAGATATATAGAGGATTTTGGAGAAGAGAGAAAGGAGGGGTAAAACCAGCTTAAGGTTCAGCGAGCAGAAAGGGACCTGAGAGGATGCTCACTGTAAGACTGTTGGACAGTGGTGTGTATTGAGGGGATGAATCAGAACGATAGTCTCATGCAGAAAGTAGTGAGATTAAGATCATCCTTATTTTTTCTAAATTATTTCAATCAGATGAAAGTGATACAATTGAAATGAAATCACATATTTCATGTTCATAAATTCTATTTTGGTATGTTTGTATTAGCCTTTAAAAAAAAACACTTCGTTTCAGAATTGTTCACAATTTTATTTCTTAGGTTTTTAGAGTTCAGGATTTCATTTATTAATTTCTTCTTGCTTTTTTGGTGGAAATAGGCTTTGTTGTAAACATTAAGAATATAAAATCTCTATATAGAAACAAGAGTTTTGTTAAATAATAAGAGAATTTGAATCCCTTCCTATACTATAAAATGCTCTATAGGGAGACAAAGTGTTTCTTTTTTCTTTTATGTTTACTGTATATGTGGAGTGAAATATAAGGCTCTTGGATGTATAATATACTCAAAAGCTGTTACACTTTCTCTGATCTGCTGTGATCCACTGAAAATGTGCTGGGGTTTGTTCTGCTGTCACTGTTCATGCTGCTGGAACTTAGCACTGTCTTGATTTGAAGCATATGATTGAGAGCCATTTGAAGCAATCTTCATTAATGCAGATAAAACAAGTTTACGTGTGCAGAGTTAGAAAATGACATGTTCAATTCTGTAACTGGTGACTTTTTGAGCACCTTTCAGTATTATGTATTTGTAAAAACCATTGGTTTTGGATATAAACCTAATAAGCACTTTAAAAAGGAAAAGGCAGCCTTTACTATTTTTTCTGGTTGAGTCATTGCTCTTTAGACCTAGCATCAGCAATAGATTTCAAAGATAAGTATTAAGCGCTACCCTAAAGTGTAAATTTTTCATTTTGTCATATTGAAAAATTATTGGCATAGTACTGAATGCTGAGACACAGCTTATATGTATTCGCAAGAATATCTTTAAGTGTTTTTTTGACACGTTAAAATAAAGGAAATAAGGAAATTGTAAGCTTTATTTCGATTTTTAAATACATTTTTAAAATTTCAGATGTAATTTAATATCACATTTGTTTTTCAGGTATCGAGTTCAGATGCCTACTTTTATGAGTACCATCAGCTAGACACAGGGTCTCATACCTGTATTTGCAGCACTTTGGGAGGCTGAAGCAGATCGCTTGAGCTTATGAGTTCGAGACCAGCCTGGGCAACATGGTGAAACCCTGTCTCTGCAAAAAATACAAAAATTAGCTGGGTATGGTGGTGAGTGCCTGTAGTCCCAGCTACTTGGGAGGCTGAGATGGGAGGATGTCTTGAGCCCGGGAGGCGGAGGTTGCAATGAGCCGAGATTGTACCATTGTGCTCCAACCTGGGTGACAGAGCCAGACCTTGTCTCAAAAAAAAAAAAAGTACCATCTATCTTAAATTTTGCTGCAAATAAAAATGTACTTTGGATTATTTATTTATTGTTAAACTTAAGAGATAGAAATAACATCAGATACATTTTTTCTTCTTTTTTGATAATTAATTTTTTTTTTTTTTTGTAGAGACAGTGTCTCACTATGTTGCCCAAGCTGGTCTTGAACTCCTGAGTTCAAGTGATCTTCCTGCCTCAGCCTCCCAAAGTGCTGGGATTACAAACATAAGCACCACACCTGGCTGAACGTCAGATATTTTAAAGTGTAGCCCAGAGTCTAGTTGGTAAATGTTACTTATATTGGGACTAGTATTTTTTAATGTTTCTGGGATATGCTCCCTATAAAATGAAATGTTTTCCTGGAACAATGCTAATTAGGATTGCATTCCTGGCCAAAGACATGACATCAAATAAGTAATAGACATCACCAGCAATGAATTTTGAAAAGCAAAAAATACTGTTAACCTATATAACCATTTAAAATTTTAAAAATTATGTTCCAAATACCTCTATTTTCTGAGCTAGAAGGAACCTTAGAGGCCATCTGATCATAGAGTCCCAGAGCTGGATGGATCCCTAGAGACTACCTAATCTGACTTTCTGTCCATTGCATGGATTCCTCTAAAAAGTGTGTCACTTATTTCCCTACTTTATTAACTAAATAAGCAGAACATCATAGAGCTCTTTATTTATAACAGTCGTTCTTTGATAGTCAACTCTTTTTTTTTTTTTTTTATTTGAGATGGAGTCTCGCTCTGTCGCCCAGGCTGGAGTGCAGTGGCGCAATCTTGGCTCGCTGCAAGCTCCGCCTCCCGGGTTCCCGCCATTCTCCTGCCTCAGCCTCTCCAAGTAGCTGGGACTACAGGCGCCCGCCACCACGCCCGGCTAATTTTTTGTATTTTTAGTAGAGACGGGGTTTCACCGTGGTCTCGATCTCCTGACCTCGTGATCCGCCCGCCTCGGCCTCCCAAAGTGCTGGGATTACAAGCGTGAGCCACCGCGCCCGGCCAATAGTCAACTCTTAAATGGAGACTTGAGGTGCTTAAATATTGTACTACTGTGCTTATCTTGTAAAGATTTCATAAAATGATAGTATTGGTTATTTTAAAAAGGCTTTGGCTTATGCGGAATTACATGTAGCACCAAAATGTTACAACTCTACTAAATTTCCTTGTTCTAAACTATTATATTAGGTATAATAAATATTAGTCATACATGTAACATGTTTAATGACCAATAACTTTCTTTGTCTCCTTGGAATTAAAGAGGGCTTTTAAAAGATAATTTGACTGATCCATGCTTCTTGTAGTGTGGAGCTTTGCAATAATGATTTTTTAAATATGTTTTTCTTGTGATAAACAGGTATTTTTTAAAGTCTGCTTGGTGTGGTGACTCAGACCTGTAATCCCAGCACTTTGGAAGGCTGAGGTGGGAGGATCACTTGAGCCCATGAGTTTGACACCAGCCTGGGCAATATAGTGAGACCTTGTCTATACAAGAAATTAAAAAACTAGCTGAGCATCATGGTGTGTACCTGTAGTCCCAGCTACTCAAGAGGCTGAGGTGGGAGGATCGCTTGAGTTTAGGAGGCAGAGGTTGCAGTGAGCCAAGATTGTGCCACTGTACTCCAGCCTGAGTGACAAAACAAGACCCTGTCTCAAAAAAAAAAAAAAAAAATCCATCTCAGTACCCCAATGCAATCAAAAGATTTCAGAGTTTTAAAATGAATGATGCTGGGTGCAGTGACTCCTGCCTGTAATCCCAACACTTTGGGAGGCTGAGGCAGGGTGATTGCTTGAGGCCAGGAGTTCAAGATCAGCATGGGCAACAAAATGAGACCCCCATCTCATATTTTTAATATTAAAAAGTAAAAGGAATGATAGGTTCATTTTAGCTAGAAATTGTGGTAATTCCTCCATTGTCTTAAATGCTCAGGATTATGTCAAAGATTTGCCCAATAGCATTGGAAGTGGCAAATAATTCAATTGTAATTTCTCAGATAATTGTATACAACTAGAGTATAGATAGGCAGAATTGAAAATTATTTGTTGCTTGTCCTGTTTTGACTTCTGAAACAGAAGAGTGATCACACAAAGGTAGGAGAAGGGCTGGGTGCAGTAGGTCACGCCTGTAATCCCAACACTTTGGGAGGCTGAGGCTGGTGGATACATTTGAGACCAGCTTGGCCAACATGGTGAAACCCCATCTCTACTAAAAATTAGCCGGGCATGGTGGTGCATGCCTGTAATCCCAGCTACTCGGGAGGCTGAGGCAGGAGAATCACAGGAGGCAGAGTTTGCAATGAGCCGAGATCGCACCACTGCATTCCAGCAAAAAATAAAAAGAAGGTAGGAGAAGGCTACTGTCACTGTATTGGGTATCTTTAGAGGTAGGGGCCCACAGCAGAAAGCCTTGCAGCCATCCCTCTTTCCAGAGGCGATCAGCTATTTCTTCCTTTTCCTCTCTCTCCTACTAGTACCTCATTTTCTACATTGATTTGTAGTGCTATTGCCAGTAACATAATAGAAGCTGAGATACCAAGGGCTTGCTTGGCCTTGGCTTTTTGAAAGCCTCTTTATATCTTGGCTGTCCTCCATTAAATAAGGCACAATGTTTATTTGTATAACCCAGGAACTCTGAGCAGTCAAAATCCAACACCCACCCACCTCCCTCCCCACCCCATGCTCATGTTCCCTCTTGCTGCTTTTTTCTTACTGTGGTGCAGGCAAACAACTAGCATAAGGATAGCATAAAGAAGGTAAGTAAGCAAGTAGAATCTCTAGATGGAATTTCCACTACCCCCAATCGTGGCTCCGTCTTGTGATTCCTGAATGTATATGAGGGAACTAGAGGTAGCAGTCTATATGGAAAAGGGAAGTTGGGGGTCACTTGTCTTCAAGAGTGTATGCATAGAAATTGTAAAATTAGGCCGAGCGTGGTGGCTCACACCTGTAATCCCAGCACTTTGGGAGGCCGAGGCAGGTGGATCACAAGGTTGGGAGATCGAGACCATCCTGGCTAACACGGTGAAACCCTGTCTCTACTAAAAAATACAAAAAAATTAGCCGGGTGTGGTGATGGGCACCTGTAGTCTCAGCTACTTGGAAGGCTGAGGCAGGAGAATGGTGTGAACCCAGGAGGCGGAGCTTGCCGTGAGCTGAGATCGCGCCACTGCACTCCAGCCTGGGCAACAGAGCAAGACTCTGTCTCAAAAAAAAAAGTAAAATTAGATTGTATATTTTTAAGCTTTTGGGAAATGATGGAGGTTATGGAAAGGATTGAAGTTCTGCTTGACCTTGCACTACTCGGCACATTTGGCCCACCATCCATTCAGGACTTACCCCTTGCTTCAACCCAATATCTCAAATAGGAGCACATGGGTGTTTAGCTGCTTCAGTTCCTCCTGGGTCTGTGACCTCTGCATCAGCAGATTATCTGTTCACCTTCTTCCTGTCTCCTGATATCACAATAGATGAAATCATAGGAACTATCCTTTGTAGTTTGGCTCTTGTCACAATCTGTACCATTCATTCTGTGACTTTGAGACACTGGGGAATAGGTGCTTAGGTGGACACTGCAGTTATGCAATTTTGCTTGTAACCAACTCCACTGTGCTGAAAGTGATTTGGAGAATGTAGTCTTGGCCGGGCGCAGTGGCTTACGCTTGTAATCCCAGCACTTTGGGAGGCCGACGCGTGCAGATCACGAGGTCAGGAGATCAAGACCACGGTGAAACCCCGTCTCTACTAAAAATACAAAAAAATTAGCCGGGCGTGGTGGCGGGCGGCTGTAGTCCCAGCTACTCGGAGAGGCTGAGGCAGGAGAATGGCGTGAACCCGGGAGGCGGAGCTTGCAGTGAGCCGAGATTGCGCCACTGCACTCCAGCCTGGGCGACAGAGCGAGACTCCGTCTCAAAAAAAAAAAAAAGAAAGAAAGAAACAACTTGCCATAAAGGAAAAGGCAAGGACTTTGAAATCAGACCTGGGGCTTTCCCCCTACTTGGATAAGTAATTTGGTTCTCTGAGCCTCGGTTTCTACACCTGTGAAATAGGAGTTCATAATACTTGCCTCAAAAGAAAAAAATGTACGCAAATTCAGTACACAAAAAGCCTACAGCACAATACCCAACCTGGAGTATTTCATGCTGCTCAGTAAGTACTTGTCCATCTGTTTCCTTATGGGCTACACTGCACAAATTGGCTATGCAATTTGGCACTTGTTTATGCACCCGCTCATGCTTTTACCAACTTCTTTATTGTTCTTTATTGTGTGTGATTGTTATTCCTCCTCTCCAGACTACATTGTAATCTCTTCCAATTCAAGGACTCTATCTCCTTTGTCCTTTGTATCCCTAGTTCAATGAATGGTTTTTGAAGTTAGAGTAGCACTTGTTTGAAAAAAGATAAAATACATTCCTGAACTACACTGTATGATGTTAGAAGGTGTCTTTGTAGCAGGTCTACAGAAAAGAATGTTTGAGACCTTGAAGAAAAGTCCTTCAGCTGCCCGTGAAAAGTATAAATGGTAGAAACATAACTATTTAGTGGAAAGTGAGAAGCACTGCTTTGCCACTCATGAACCCCTCCTGTTAAAGCACAGAAGATTCCAGGCTGGAGCCAGTGCTGAGTATCATTAATTACTGCCCTTAAAACTAGCATCTCAAGTCATATATAATACCTTTTCTGGGCAAGAGTCCCATCTCCTTAATCTCTGCTAAATGAGTGTTTATTAGGTCTGGCTGTTGAAAAATACCAAGTTAAATCAGACAGTTAAAAAAAATCAACATGATGCCCATAACTGGTTTAATTTATCTTCCCTCTTCAGTAATCCCACACATTACCTACTTATTTGCTGTAATGAACATGCCATTCAGCTAAAATAAGATTAACTGCTTAAACCATGGTATTACAGGCAGAGAACTTTAATGCCGCTTTGTGTTTCATTGTAAGGGTTCAGCAGTTAAACGATATGGTGTTGTCGTTTCTTCCTTTGTAATCAAGATGGTTTCACTTAGGATTAGTGCTCCCCAGCTGATTCTCCTGATGGAACATTTGAAGCAGCAAATTTATATGTCTAAGTTACAGCCTAGCAGCAATAACAACCTTCTGAATCAAACCTGTTGGCCTCATCAGCACTCAAATTGCACTGCTCTTTGTGAAGCCCCGTCTGCTCTAATGGTGATGGAAATCTCGCCTGCCATGCAGACCAGGGATGGAAAATTGAAAGGGGACTTGGGCATGCATCTGGAAAATAGCACTGTGATGCCCCAGGTGGGATCAGCATTCAGAAAATTAACCCACATTCCCCCATGTGAATGAGCATTTGCTTGTTCTCTGCATCAAAGTCAAATCCCACTTCTTCAATGGTGCTTTCTGGACTGTTCCAGCCCCACTCATCTCTTTTCTTTGAACTCATTATAATTATACATCTCCCTACATTACTTAAGCCCAATTATCTATTGATTTATGCAAATCATATCATTATTTCCTCCGAGCTAACACTGTCTCTTCACTTAGACTGCAAGCTCTTATAAGTCAGGGACTAATAAATAACTGCGTGGTCCTGGGCCTATAGGAAGGGCCCATAGGAAGCTCCTTGACTGAGGGAAATACCCTCTATGCACTGTGACCAATATTAAGATTCTGCCTGGATAGTCCAGAGTGGGGAAGCAGCTTCAACTGAGTGTGCTTGAGCCCCTCTCCTCATCCTCCCTTCTCTTTCATGGAGCATGTTTTATTTTGTGGCTCATCACATCTGGTACCACAGAGTCAATATGAAGACCAACAGATGTGTCCATCAATTTGTTCAATTATCGACTCAGTAAATATTTATCGCTGGGCCTTATGCCTACAATCCTAGCACTTTGGGAGGTGGAAGGATCACTTGAGCCCAGAAATTAGAGACCAGCCTGGGCAACAGAGCAAGACCCTACCTCTACCAAAAAACAAAAAAAATAGCCAGGTGTGGTGGTGCACATCTGGAGTCCCAGCTACTCTGGAGGCTGAGATGGGAGGATCACTTGAGCCCAGGAATTTGAGGTTGCAATGAGTTATGATCACATCACTGCACTCCAGCTTGGGTGACAGAGTGAGGTGCTTAATACTTAGTAATTTATTTTAATTTAACTTAATTTTAATTTTATTTATTTTTTTGAGACAGAGTCCCACTCTGTCACCCTCTGTCACGCCCTGTCACAGGCTGCAGTGCAGTGGCGCGATCTTGGCTTACTGCAAGCTCCACCTCCCAGGTTCACTCGGTTCTCCTGCCTCAGCCTCCCATGTAGCTGGGACTACAGGCGCCTGCCACCACGCCCGGCTAATTTTTTTTGTATTTTTATTAGAGATGGGGTTTCACTGTGTTGGTAAGGATGGTCTTGATCTCCTGACCTTGTGATCTGCCTGCCTTGGCCTCCCAAAGTGCTGGGATTACAGGCGTGAGCCACCACGCCTGGCCTTTAACTTAACTTTAATGTTTAAATTAATAATTTAAAATTAAATTATTATTTACCAAGCACCTACTGTGTGGCAGGTCTTGTTTCTCAGGAATCTGAGAACTGAGAAACTCTTTGATGGTATTTTGGCAGAAATGGCAGAAAGTTTGAAAGAGCTAGAAGAAAACTCATTTCTTCTTATACACTACACTTCAAACCCAACTTTGAAGCAGGAGCAAACTTCTGCAGCACTTCCTTTTCCTGTGTGTTTATTCACCACTCCTCCCCATACTCTTCTCTCCTTCTGCTTAAATTGCCATGAGGATGAAACTGCTCCTTCCCTGCCTTCCTGGTTGTGATAATAGCAGGCTATTGAATTTTCCGGTGTGAAATTGGTTTGCTCAGGTCGCCACTAGGCAGGCTGCACTTGCTAGGTTGGATGGGTTCCAGGTATGCTGCTGTGGGTGGGGTTTAGGTTGAGTCAGGATTCCTTCATTGGGTGGGAAAAGGGTGAGGAGGGAAGGAGGATATTAGGTTGGTTTTACCCTCTCTGCCTAGGGGATTACATTAACTATTTAGCAAAACATGGAGACCTTCCTTGGTTTCCCCGCTCATTGACCACGTCTTAACCCTTGCAGGATAGAGCCAGAGCCTCAAATGCCTGTGGTTTGATCTCAGCCTGGGTCTGGGGGCAATGGAGCAGCTGCCCTCCAAGCCAGACCTCCTGGGAACCCCTCTGGGAAACTGTCTTCACAGCTATGAATCCAATAGTGATGCTCCCTAATCGCTTGCTTCCTTCATATTCCTGCTAAAAATAGGGACACACTGGAAGAATAGACTGTTGAAAGGGAATATTAATCATCGTTTATTCCAGGTCTCCTTATTTCTCAAGTGTAGAAATTACAACTTAGTCACACTAGCTTATGCAAGCAGATGGCACATTTGTGGCAGAGCCAGGACTATACGCAGGTCCTGACTCCCAGGCTGGAGCTCTCTCATATGCCATGGCGTTTCTCATGATTCCCTTCTCCATCACTCTGTTCCCAGGCTTCCTCTACTGCTTCTCAGTCTATTCCTTTTCCCTTGGCTGACTACACTTACTGTTTCTTTTCCTCTTAGAATTTCAAAAGCAGAAACTACTAGCATAAGAAGGAAAATAAAGAATGAAAATGAGCAAAACTAGTTTCCCCAACATTCTCCTAAACACCTTTGATTTATCCATAGTTTGCTAATAAAACTTCCTTAGATCATATCTGCTTAAGCATTCATTCTATTGAATTTACTGTGGACTCATGGAAGTTTCTTAAGACTATTCCTAATAGGAAGAGCATGTTACTTTTTTTTTTTTTTTTGATGGAGTTTTGCTCTGTCACCCAGGCTGGACTGCAGTGGCACGATCTTGGCTCACTGCAACCTCTGCCTCCCAGGCTCCAGCAATTCTTCCGGCTCAACCTCCTGAGTAGCTGGGATTACAGGCATACGCCACCACACCCGGCTAATTTTTGTATTTTTAGTAGAGACGGGGTTTCTCCATGTTGGCCACGCTGGTCTCAAACTCCTGACCTCAGGTAATCTGCCTGCCTCAGCCTCCCAAAGTGCTGGGATTACAGGTGTGAGCCACTGTGCCCAGCCCCCGCTTTTTTTTTTTTTTAAAGTTCAGACTTGTTTTGATTACAAGTGACAGAAACCCAACTCAAAACTCAAACTAGCTTAAGCATAAAAGAAGATTTACTGGATCACATAACTGGGAAGTCCAGAAATTGATCTCGCTTCTAGTTTGACCAGACTCAAGAGCTCGAAGGAAGTCACCATCTTCACTCTCCACCCACTTGTCTATGTTGTCTTTGTTCTTCTTGTTGTGGGGGGAAAAAAGAGGCTGCGGCATCCCCATTCACATATTTCTGAAAGTAAGGCCCCTTCTCCTTCAGCTCCAAATGGAAAAGTCACCAAAAAAGGCATTGATTGGCTTAGATTGAGGCACATGGCCACCAATAGATCAATCACACTGCCCAAGAGAATGAGGCACTATGATGGGCTGGGTTTGAGGTACTATTCTTGGTTGCACCTACCACTGTCACAGACACACCCCGCTGTGGTCAGAGGGACAGAGTCCTGCAATTGGCAGCCTCATCAATATCATGTAGAGTAGCAGAGGAGCAGTTCCTCACAAAAGGAAATTCAGAAAAGACAACATTGGCCGATTCCTACTTGAAACATCCTTCCACTGTGTCCCCCGAAGACAATCGGTTTTTGGTTCCTTTGGAGTAGATGTCTATCTGGAGCTTTCCCATTGACCTTGTGTATCTCACCTGTCATCACCACTGACAGGGACCATGGCAGTATCTGCTCACTGGTGTCATCTGCATTCTCTCCCTTTCCCATATATTTAATACTCTACCAGGTTAATATTCTTAGACTACATATCTGATCTTATGTGCTCATCTACTCGAAAATCTTTAATTAAATCTTTAAGATTTTAAATATCACATAAATCCAGTCGTGTGATTTATGGAGGTTGCCACAAGGCAACAGAATGGTCTTGTCAGTCAACTGCCATGGCTACTAGCTAAATCCATGCCCTGTGGCATGAGGCACCCAAAGTCTGGCTCCAGGAAGCCACTATTTCCCTTAGGACTAAAGGAGCAAGGGGAGAGAAAAGTGGTGACATGGGCCATCTGATGGGAGTGATAGGTGCGGAGCATGACAGCTACCAACAGACACAGCTCCTAAGCAAAGGCATAGAGAATAAAGCCTGACCCCTCTCTCCTCTTGCCCTCTGATCTGAAGGGGTTGGTTCAGTCTCCTTGGGCACAGAGCAGGGCGAGGAAGGATGAAAAATGAAGCCAGGAGGCAAGCAGAGAAATTATAACCTGTGCAGTTGTCTCAGAGCTACACAACAGCTCTGTAATCCAGCCACTGCTCCAACTTGTACAGCAAATGGAACCATGCAGTGGCTCATGCCTATAATCCCAGCACTTTGGGAGGCCGAGGCAGGTGGATCACTTGAGGTCAGGCGTTCAAGGCCAACCTGGCCATGGTGAAACCCTGTCTCTACTAAAAATACAAAAATTAGCCAGGCATGATGCTGCACGCCTGTAATCCCAGCTACTCAGGAGGCTGAGGCAGGAGAATCACTTGAACCCAGGAGGCAGAGGTTGCAGTGAGCCAAGTTCATGCCACTGCACTCCAACTGGAGTGACAGAGCCAGACTCTGTCTAAACAAACAAACAAAACTAGCCAGCCATGGTGACATATGCCAGCTACTCAGGAGGCTGAGGTGAGAGGATCAGTTGAGCCCAGGAGTTCGACTCTGCAGTGAGCTATGATTGCACCACTACACTGCAGCCTTGGCCATAGAGTGCGACTTTGTCTCTAAAAAAAAGAAAAAGAAAATGAATTATCTGAAGAATCTCTCTTGAGGAAAAACCCCTACTGGAGTGGGGGCAGCTCTATGAGCTCAGGATCACCCACTTTCTTACCTTGCTTTGAGAGGGCAGCCCAGAATCTTCAGCACTGCATGGGCGGCTCATCCTGGAGTCTCGCTGTGCGCCTTTCCTCAGTGCCGCCTCTCTAGCTATCCTCCAGGACAGCCTCAGCCCTTATTGCTGTATTCCTTCATGCTGCAGTGAGAAGCACCTGTCAGAGTATAAAAGCGAGCAGACGATAGTCAAATAAGAGTTGCTGGCTGGGCGTGGTGGCTCACGCTTGTAATCCCAGTACTTTGGGAGGCCGAGGCGGGCGGATCACGAGGTCAGGAGATTGAGACCATGGTGAAACCCCATCTCTACTAAAAATATAAAAAATTAGCCGGGCGTGGTGGCGGGCGCCTGTAATACCAGCTAATCGGAGAGGCTGAGGCAGGAGAATGGCGTGAACCCGGGAGACAGAGCTTGCCGTGAGCTGAGATCGCGCCACTGCACTCCAGCACTCCAGCCTGGGTGACAGAGCGAGACTCCGTTTCAAAAAAAAAAAAAAAAAAAAAGAGTTGCTTCATGCTACAGGGAGGAGAAGCACCTGTCAGAGTATAAAAGTGAGTAGACGATAGTCAAATAAGAGTTGCTTCAATTACTAAGATGTATTTCATTTTTTGTTTGTTTTGTTTTTTGTTTGTTTTTTGAGACGGAATCTTGCTCTGTCACCCAGGCTGGAGTGCAGTGGCACAATCTCGGCTCACTGCAACCTCTGCCTCCCAGGTTCAAGCAATTCTCCTGCCTCAGCTTCCTGAGTAGCTGGGATTACAGGCGCCTGCCTCCACGCCTGGCTAATTTTTGTATTTTTGGGAGAGACGGGGTTTCGCCATGTTGGCTAGGGTGGTCTCGAGCTCCTGACCTCAGGAAATCCACCCACCTCGGCCTCCCAAAGTGCTGGGATTACAGGCATGAGCCATGGCGCCTGGCCAAGATGTATTTCTTACTTGGGCCTACTTGAGCCTAGTGTGGTGGTTTTTGTTTTTATTTTTTAAATTATTTTCCTTTTCTTTCTTATATGTGATAACTTACTAACTTGCATTCCTTTGACTACAAGTGAAGTTGAAAATGTCTTACGTTTATTAAACATTTTTCTTTTCTTTTTTTATTTTTATTTTTTATTTTAAGTTCCAGGGTACATGTGCGGGCTGTGCAGGTTTTGTTACGTAGGGAAATGTATGGCCATGGTGGCTTGCTGCACCGGTCAACCCATCACCCAGGTATTAAGCCCAGCATCCTTTAGCTATTTTTCCTTATACTCCCCCTCTCCACGTCCCACCCCCCGACAGGCCTCACTGTGTGATGTTCCCCTCCCTGTGTCCATGTGTTATTGTTCAGCTACCACTTTTAAGTGAGTATATGTGGTGTTTGGTTTTCTGTTCCTGTGTTAGTTTGCTGAGGATGATGGCAGGTGGTTTATTTTTTGAAAATCCATAAATAAGGCTGGGCACAGTGGCTCACGCCTGTAATCCCAGCACTTTGGGAGGCTGAGGTGGGAGGATCTTGAGCCCAGGAGGTCAAGGCTGCACTGAGCCAAGATCACGCCACTGCACTCCAGCCTGGATGACAGAAACCCTGACTCAAAAAAAATCTATAAATATTATACCAATAGGAATAAAAAATTTCGTTTCAAACTCTTGTAGACACCTCTTTTTGTTTTTTTCTTTTCTTGAGATGGATTCTCCCTTTGGCGCCCAGGCAGGAGTGTCGTGGCACAATCTTGGCTCACTGCAACCTCTGCCTCCCAGGTTCATGAGATTCTCCTGCCTCAGCCTCCCAAGTAGCTGGGATTACCGGCGTCACCACCACACCCAGCTAATTTTTGTAAATTATTTTTTTAGGACACCTCTTAAAAGACAAACGATGACGGGCCAAGGCCCATGCCACTACTATCAGTTCTGTGTGTGTCACATTTTTCACCAATCTCCATAGAAAGGAAGGAAGAGAGAAAGCCTGCAGGGAATTTGTAAGAAAATATTTTGAGTGAAACAAAGGGTAAATAAACTGACAATCTACTGTCTTTTCCTAAGGAAGAAGAAATTTCAACATTTGTGGATTCCTCTCAGGGAATATTTTACACTCATTAAGTATGAAAAAAATGTCTTATTGCAAGGAAAAGGAAAAAGTAAATTCTGATCATATAAGTGTCTAGGAAGCATGGGTGATGCTGCTGACCTGCAGTGCAATCTCGTTTTAATGAAAAAAAGTCTGAAAAAAACTCTGGCAGCTTACACAGCCCAAATCAAGGCTTTCATAAGCAGATGTTGCCACCTTTGGGGCCAGTAGAAAATCAAATCAAATCCTTGGGCAAATTATAAAACAATACTCAGGAAATATTAAAATAATGAGTCATTCTACTTTTCAAATATATGGTAGTAAAATCACATTATATCTCTGTTTTGTGGTAGTTTTATTCAAGTGTATTTTTTAAAGTTATATTTTGGTAAAATTGTTTTTCTAACTTCATGGTCTTTTGGAAAGCAGTTTTGTTATATTTTTCTGTTTGTGATGGTCACTGAGGGACTATTTTATACATAAAAAAAGGAATAATAGAAGTCCTGGCTTCAATAGGCAAAAAGACAAAACCTACTTTGTAAGAAAAACTTCCTTCCTTCTTATTTAAAAATACACATTTGGCCAGCCATGGTGGCTTATGCCTGTAATCCCAGAACTTTGAGAGGCTGAGGCAGGTGGATTGCTTGAGCTCAGGAGTTCAAGACCAGCCTGGGCAACATAGCGAAACCCCATCTCTACAAAAAGTACAAAAATCAGCCAGGCATGGTGGTATGCGCCTGTAGTCCCAGCTACTTGGGAGGCGAAGGTGGGAGGATGGCTTGAGCCCAGGAGGTTGAGGCTGCAGTGAGCCATGATCACACCACTGCACTCCAGCCTAGGTGACAGAGCAAGACCGTGTCTCCAAAATAAATAAATAAATAAATAAAATTTAAAAAAATCTATCTATCTGTATATGTATATATATCTAGATATATTGGGTCTTTAAACTTTCATTTTGGCTTTTGCCATGCCACACACAAAGAAAATGAAGACCTCTGAAGAGAAAGGTGTTGACACTTATGGGTGTTGACACAAAAGAAAGGTGTTGACACTTTTTTTATGGGTGTTGACACTGAAGAGAAAGGTGTTGACACTTTCCACAGCAAAAAAGTATATAAGAGGAAGGTAGAATTACTCAATAAGTCAGTATTTCCCAGAAAAAGATTCTGCAGAATTCTAGTCTTAAGAGATCACACACACACACACACACACACACACACACACACACACACATTATCTTGGCGATTCATAATGCATATATGTATATTAACATTAGGCCGGGCACAGTGGCTTACACCTGTAATCCCAGCACTTTGGGAGGCTGAGGCAGGCGGATCACGAGGTCAAGAGATTGAGACCATCCTGGCCAACATGGCAAAACCCCATCTCTACTAAAAATAAAAAAATTAGGCCGGGCGTGGTGGCTCACGCTTGTATTCCCAGCACTTTGGGAGGCCGAGGCGGGCGCATCACGTGGTCAGGAGATCAAGACCACGCTGAAACCCCGTCTCTACTAAAAATACAAAAAAATCAGCTGGGCGTGGTGGCGGGCGCCTGTAGTCCCAGCTACTCGGAGAGGCTGAGGCAGGAGAATGGCGTGAACCTGGGAGGCGGAGCTTGCAGTGAGCCAAGATCGTGCCACTGCACTCCAGCCTGGGTGACAGAGCGAGACTCCGTCTCAAAAAAAAAAAAAAAAAAAAAAAAAAATTAACTGGGTGTGGTGGCACACCTGTAGTCCCAGCTTCTCAGGAGGCTGAGGCAGGAGAATCCCTTGAACCCGGGAGGTGGAGGTTGCAGTGAGCTGAGATGGCGCCATTGCACTCCAGCCTGGCGACAGAGCAAGGCTCCATCTAAGGCTCTGAGAATTACAATAAAGAAATCAGGTTAACATTGGTTTTACCCACCCTTTTTTTCTTCCACAAAACCCTATTAAGGTATTAAGAAAAAATTTAAAACATGCTTTGAGGAATGTGGCCTTGAACTGAAGTTTCCTTAACTTCATTATAACTCATTGTAAAGATGTATGTTGTCAACTTGTTTTGAAATGTTTAAGCCATCCTGGAAGGAGTCTGATTTCTAGAAAGGTTTCATGGAGATCAAATCTCATCTGGAAGCCGATGACCTGGCAAATGTCACAAAGCCAGCACCAGCAAGAGCAACACCCAGGTCCCACACTTTGTTTCAAGCCTAGGAAAGCTTTCACTTTCCTCTTGATACCCCAAGTTCCTGACCTTTTCTGCCCAAACTTTCCCCTTATCTCTTACATTGTCCTCACAAAAGTCTCTCACAGGAGAAAACAGAATCACGACATATTTGATACTCCTCTGGTGTTAGCTCTTCTGTTTTGATTCATATTTATCCCTTAAATTCTATCTCCTTTCAGCCTCTCCAGAAATAATCCAACCAGATTCAGTTTGTCCTGACGTCCTGGTGCTGGATTGTGTCCACTCATTCATTCTTGAAGAAATATCGCTGGTCCCCTAAGACAAGGCAGGCCGTGTGCCAGGCACTGGGGCTGCAGCAGAGACTCTGACGGAAGCAGACCTGACCTTGTAGAGGCTGAGATCTAATGCCATACCAATATACCAATGGTGGGGTCTTGGGCCCAGAAGAGGACCCAGGCAGATCCTGGGTGAGAAACCAGGGATTACTCATTAACAGTCAGTGAGAATGGAACTTAATTTTACATAGGCAATTACATTTTGTATAAAACTTTAAAATGCATATCCTTTTTTTTTTTGAGATGAAGTCTCACTCTTCTGCCCAGGCCAGAGTGCAGTGGTGCGATCTCCACTCACTGCAACCTTCACCTTCCGGGTTCAAGCGATTCTCGTGCTTCAGCCTCCTGAGTAGCTGGGATTACAGGTGCCTGCCACCATGCCCAGCTAATTTTTGTATTTTCTTGTAGAGACGGGGTTTCGCCATGCCACTCAGGCTGGTCTTGAACTCCCAGACTCAAGCGATCCGCCTGCCTTGACTTCCCAAAGTGCTGGGATTGCAGGCATGAGCCACTATGCCCAGACTTGCATATCCTTTTTAATGGAGTGGTTATTGTTTCTTTTGCCATTTTAATAAATAATTATAATTTTACATGAAAAGCAAAGTTGCTTTTATAAAAGCATGAGGATTTCCTCTAGATTAACTGATTTTGTAGATAATATAAACCAAGTTTTCCTGATGGCTTCATAGTCTAACTTCAGTATAATAAGTGGAGATCAATAAGAAGCTTTTTCAAGCTGGTGTAACTTGAAACATTTCTCTTTTTTTTTGAGACGGAGTCTCGCTCTTTCACCCAGGCTGGAGTGCAGTGGCACGATCTTGGCTCACTGCAGGCTCCGCCCCCCGGGGTTCACGCCATTCTCCTGCGTCAGCCTCCCGTGTAGCTGGGACTACAGGCGCCCGCCACCTCGCCCGGCTAATTTTTTGTATTTTTAGTGGAGACGGGGTTTCACCGTGTTAGCCAGGATGGTCTCGATCTCCTGACCTCGTGATCCACCCGCCTCGGCCTCCCAAAGTGCTGGGATTACAGGCGTGAGCCACCGCGCCCTGCCTACTTGAAACATTTCAAATGCCAAGCAAGTGGTAGGTATTAGATGGAAAGAGACAAGAATTTGTTATGAGGAACATTTTTGGGTATAAATTCTTTTGATCTAAGGACTTGTTTTTTCAAGGGGCTCCTCTGAATGGGTTTGGGAGAAACAGCTGGGCTTGGATAACTTTGGAGAAGAGCAAGGCTTCTGAGAATCAGAGCTCAGGAAACCGGGCTCCTGCCTCTCTGTCTCTTTCTTGCTCTGTGCGAATATTTAATTCCAGCAATTCCAGCTTCTTCTTCTTCCTGTCACTGATTTTCAGATGAATTGGGCTCCTTTCCCAGGGACAGAGTCTGACAGCTTTTTGGAAGCATCGCTATTTCCTCCCTCAAGGGCGGCGAGCTTGGGACCTAGGGGTGAGGGCTGCTCTGGGAGGGACTGCAGGATGAGGCAGATCTCACCCAGGCTTGTGGATCAAAGTATGGTCAGGAGCAACTGAGCGGAAATTTTCCACTAAACCTCAGGTTCATAGCACCGGAATAAATCTTAGGGAAAAAGGCAGGGGAGGGATGGATGTAGACTGGAGGAGGTAGAGGAAGAAATGTCCCAGGCTTTCTTCCAGAGTCTGTGCCCATCTCTATAACAATGTGGTCATTATGCCCTGGTAGCCTTCTCCATAGGCAGTTCTCCAAGCCCATTTTTGAATCCCTGATTTAAAAATGACAACCCAACTGCCTGCCAATCCACCACTCTACTTTCACCTTTTTTGATCCTTGAGAGCTTCCTTCTTTAAAATGCACATATTCCCCAGGAGGAGTTATAGTTTAGTTTAGGAGTTATAGCTCATAACATCACGTGTCTAAAACCAAATTCCTGATTTTCCATCTCACTAAACAGGTAACAGTATCCACCCAGTTGCTCAAACTGAAACATGCCCTTTCTCCTACATGCCTTATGCTGTCTATCACCCTTTCTTGTTAGTTTTTCCTTCAATATACATCTCTTTTTTTTTTTTTTTTGAGACAAGGTCTTCCCCTGTTGCCCAGGCTGGCATGATTATGGCTCACTGCAGCCTCAAGTGATCCTCCTTCCTCAGCCTCCCAAGTAGCTGGGACCACAGGTGCACACCACCACACCCAACCAGTTTTTAAATTTTTTGTGGCGAATGGGGTCACACTATGTTACCCAGGCTGGTCTCAGACTCCTAAGCTCAAGTGGTCCACCGGCATCAGCCTCCCAAAGTGCTGGAATTACAGGCGTGAGCCACTGCTCCCAGCCTCTGTATAAATATATTTCTAAGAATAAGCTGGCCTGAAATGAATCCAAATCGGTTTAGACAGTAAAAGATTAGACTTCGTTTAGGACCAAGAAACTTTTCTAAACTTCACCTATCAAAGTACATTCAGGGCAACCATCTGTTGTTGAAATCCCAGCTCATGCACACTGCAAAAGGTTTAAGAGAAGATTCTGGATAAATTAAACAATGGGGATCCTTTTGGATTAAGGTTATTGGGAGCAGCCCAGGCAGACACACACACACAAAATCCTTCTTAGCCTTTTTGAACTTTAGGGCCAAATTGTCACCTTCATATCTAGAAGACTTTGGGGCTGGCATTACAGTGTCTAAATGATCCATCCTTCCATTTCTCGTCCTTGTTCCTCCAGCTCCTTGCCTTTCTCCAGTTTAGTGCTTATTTGAACTTCACCAGCCAGGACACAGAAGAAAAGATAAAAAGCTCAAAAAGTTGATTCCACTTTTCCAAGGAAGTTAACAGGGAGCAGGTTGACTTTACAGTACAATGTTGAAGATCCTTATTCTTCAAAGCTTTCTTTGTTTTTCTTAGATTCTGTCTCTTCTTGCCTCCTTCATCTTTCATTATATTTCTTTTTTTTATTGAAAAAATGGGCCAGGCGTGGTGGCTCACGCTTGTAATCCCAGCACTTTGGGAGGCCGAGGTGGGCGGATCACGGGGTCAGGAGATCGAGACCACGGTGAAACCCCATCTCTACTAAAAATACAAAAAATTAGCCGGGCGTGGTGGCGGGCGCCTGTAGTCCCAGCTACTCGGAGAGGCTGAGGCAGGAGAATGGCATGAACCCAGGAGGCGGAGCTTGCAGTGAGCCGAGATCGTGCCACTGCACTCCAGCCCGGGCGACAGAGCGAGACTCCGTCTCAAAAAAAAAAAAAAATGTTAAAACAGCAATGAGACGGGGTCTCACTATGTTGTGCCAGGTAGTCTCCAACTCCTGAGCTCGAGGGATCCACCCACCTCAGCCTCCCAAAGTGCTGGGATTACAGGTTTGAGCCACCGCAACTGGCCTGTGTTTCCTTTATCCTCCCTCAGAAGCGGCTCCTTGATTTCTAGAATCACAGACTGTTAAAGCTAGAAGGGACCCTAGGAACTCTTCTGCATATGGCTTAATAGCTCCTGGGGGAAACCAAGCCTCAAAGAGATGAAATGATTTCCCATGACAGCTAGAAACCAAGTCTTTTGACTCATGGCCCTCAGTTCTTTCTACTGTGTCACACTGACTTGCTTCTCTAAAATAACAGTAAAATGAAAGAAAACTCCAGGCATTGAAGAAAAAATTTTCTTTTTCTTTTCTTTTTTTTTTTTTTGAGATAAGGTCTCACTCTGTCGCCCAGGCTGGAATGCAGTGGCATGATCTCAGCTCACTACAACCTCCACCTCCCAGGCTAAAGACATCCTCCCACCTCAGCCTCCCAAGTAGCTGGGGCCGCAGGCATATGCCACCACAGCTGGCTAATTTTATTTTGTATTTTTTGTAGATATGGAGTTTTGCTATGTTGCCCAGGCTGGTCTCGAACTCCTGAGCTCAAGCCATCTACCCGCCTTGGGCTCCCAAAGTGCTGGGATTACAGGCATGAGCCACTGTGCCTGGCTGAATTTTTTTTTCGTTGGAAAAAAATAATAGCAGTATCACACATGCATTTTTGCTTTCAGAATATGTTTCTTGAGTTAAAGAGCAAAACTCATGTAAGATAGAATAAAAAAGAAATCCCAATTAAAGTAGGAAATAAAAATGCTTCAAATATCAGTTTAATCATTAGATTTCTAATTTGTTCCTCCAGTTAGCTAGTCAGTGGCCCAGTATTTCTCAGGTACAAAGGTCTGATAACATCCTAATCAACTCCATGGAGCAATAGGGACCCTCAGCTCTGGATGAATTCAGGAGGCTTAGAACTTTTCTGCATGCCTTGCTCATTTCTTTACTTTCTTTTTATGGATTTGGTTAACTACTTTCCTTCTGCATTCTCAGATGTTTGAAAGGTATCCATCCAAGTGTCTCTTTACTCTGGTGTACCATAAAAAAGTTGAGACAAAAATATTGATACAATTTGGCTGTGTCCCCACCAAATCTCAACTTGAATTGTATTTCCCGGAATTCCCACATATTGTGGGAGGGACCCAGGGGGAGGTAATTGAATCATGGGGGCTGGTCTTTCATGTGCTATTCTTGTGATAGTGAATAAGTCTCATCAGATCTGATGGGTTTATCAGGTGTTTCTGCTTTTGCTTCTTCCTCATTTTTCTCTGCCGCCACCATGTAAGAAGTGCCTTTCACTTCCTGCCATGATTCTGAGGCCTCCTCAGCCACATGGAACTGTAAGTCTAATGAAGCTTCTTTTTCTTCCCAGTCATGGGTATGTCTTTATTAACAGCATGAGAACGGACTAATATAATAAATTGGTACCAGGAATGGGGCATTGATGAAAAGATATCCGAAAATGTGGAAGCAACTTTGGAACTGGGTAAATCCAAATTTAGGATTTAACAGGCAGAAATTGGAACAGTTTGAAGGGCTCAGAAGAAGACAGGAAAATGTGGGAATGTTTGGAACTTCCTAGAGACTTGTTGCCCAAAATGCTGATAGTGATACAGACAGTAAAATCCAGGCTAAAGTGGTCTCAGATGGAGATGAGGAACTTGTTGGGAACTGGAGCAAAGGTGACTCTTGATGTGTTTTAACAGAGACTGGAGGCAAAATGCGCCTAGAGATTTGTGGAACTTTGAACTTGAGAGAGATGACTTAGGGTATCTGGTGGAAGAAATTTCTAAGCAGCAAAGCATTCAAGAAGTGACTTGGGTACTGTTAAAGGCATTCAATTTTAAAAGGGAAATAGAGCATAAAGTTTCAGAAGATGTGCAGCCTGACTATGCGATAGAAAAGAAAAACCCATTTTCTGGGGAGAAATTCAAACTGGCTGCAGAAATTTGTATTAGTAGCAAGGAGCCTAATATTAATCCCCAAGACCATAGGGAAAACGTCTCCAGCCCATGTTAGAGACCTTCATGGCAGCCCCTCTCATCACAGGCCCAGAGGCACAGGAGGAAAAAGTGGTTTTGTGGGCCGGGACCAGGGTCCCCATGCTGTGTGGAGCCTAGGGAGTTGGTGCCCTGTGTCCCAGCCCCTCCAGCTGTGGCTGAAAGGGGCCAACATATAGCTCAGGCTTGGCTTCAGAGGGTAGAAGCCCCAAACCTTGGCAGCTTCCACGTGGTGTTCAGCCTGCTGTGCACAGAAGTAAAGAATTGAGGTTTGGAGACCTCTGCCTAGATTTCAGAAGATGTATGGATTTCAGAAGAAGATAGAAGCAAAAGTTTGCTGCAGGGGGCCCTCATGGAAAACCTCTGCTAGGGCAGTGTGAAAAGGAAATGTGAGGTCGGAGTCTCCACACAGAGTCCCTAGTGGGGTGCTGCCTAGTGGAGCTGTGAGAAGAGGGCCACTGTCCTCCAGACCCCAGAATGGTAGATCCACCGACAGCTTGCACCATGCACCTGGAAAAGGTGCAGACACTCAACACCACCCCATGAAAGCAGCCAGGAGGGGGCCTGTACCCTGCAAAACCACTGGGGCGGAGCTGTCCAAGACCATGAGAACCCACCTTTTGCATCAGCGTAACCCGGGTGTGAGACCTGGCGTCAAAGGAGATCATTTTGGAGCTTTAAAGTTTGACTGCCCCACTGTATTTTGGACTTGCACAGGCCCTGTAACCTCCTTGTTTTGGCCAATTTCTCCCATTTGGAATGGGTATATTTACCCAATACCTGCACCTCCAAAGTAACTAACTTGCTTTTGATTTTACAGACTCATAGACAGAAGGGACTTGCCTTGTCTCAGATAAGACTTTGGACTGTGGACTTTTGGATTAATGCTGAAATTAGTTAAGACTTTGGGGACTATTGGGAAGGCATGGTTGGTTTTGAAATGTGAGGACATGAAATTTGGAGGGGCCAGGGGTGGAATGATAAGGTTTGGCTGTGTCCCTACCAAATCTCAACTTGAATTGTATTTCCCAGAATTCCCATGTGTTGTGGGAGGGACCCAGGGGGAGGTAATTGAATAATGGGGGCTGGCCTTTCCCATGTTATTCTTGTGATAGTGAATAAGTCTCACGAGATCTGATGGGTTTATCAGGGGTTTCTGCTTTTGCTTCTTCCTCATTTTTCTCTTGCTGCCGCCGCGTAAGAAGTGCCTTTCACCTCCTGCCATGATTCTGAGGCCTCCCTGGCCATGTGGAATTGTAGGTCCATAAACCTCTTTTTCTTCCCAGTTTGGGTATGTCTTTATCAGCAGCATGAAAACAGACTAATACAAATATCAAAGAGATTACTCTTGATGAACTGTTCCCAGGGAGGCCTGCTTCCCATTCAGTCCTTAAGAATGGGTTGAAAACACAGGGCCTTGTTCATTAGGATAGACAAAGACTGACTTAAAAGTAATAGCTTATAGTATAATTTGAGAGCAAAGAATTTTTTTTTTTTACTTGTGCAGTTGATTAGTAATTTTTCATCAGTTGGATGCTGAAGAACAGGTTTACATTTCTCATGGTCTAGGTTGCCCTTTTGGTACCCTGCAGAAGAAACAGAGTGTGCACACACAGAAAGTAGCCACCAAACATTTTGTGAGAGAACCCTGAGAATCTTGTGGTCAGCCTGAACCTTTCACTTTGTTTAGCCTGCTTGGCCCTTGTGAACTGACACTGCTTGCTTCTCCCAGGCTCGTGTCTTAATGCTCTACCCTTGCTCCATGATCCAGCCAGCTGTCTTCCACTCTGTTCCTTGCATTCCACCCACCGTTCACTGCTTCAAGGCCTGGGCCCTTCCCTTCTACCTCTGACTGCCTCCTTCTCCAATGGAAGCTTTCTGAGGCACTTTATCTGCAGGAGGCTCCACCTTGTCCACTCAGTCTCCAGCTCATCAACCTATTTGTCTCTCTCATAGCACCTACCATGACCTAAAATCATTGAGTTTTTTTTAATTGATGCATAATATTTGTACATATGTATGAAGTGCATGTGATATTTTGTTACATACATAGAATGTGTAATGATCAAGTCAGAGTATCCATTGCCTAAAGCATTTATCATTTCTATGTGTCAGGAATATTTCAAGTCTCTCTTATAGCTATCTTGAAATATACAATACATTGTTGCTATCTATAGTCACCCTATTCTGCTATTGAACATTTAAGAAAGTATTCATACTTATACCGGTATGTTTGTACCCATTAATCAACCAACCTGTCTTCATCCCCCTGACCCACCCACACATCCTTCCAGTCTCTAGTAACCACCATACATTCTCTGCCACCATGAGATCAACTTTTTTAGCTTCCAAATATGAGTGAGAACATGTGGTATATGTCTTTATGTGACTGGCTATTTCACTTAACATAATGAACTCCAGGGAACATCATTCTTTGTTATGGCTGAAGAGTACTCCATTGTGTATATATACCACATTTTATTTATCCATTCATCCATTGATGGACATTTAGGTTGATTCTATATCTTGGCTATTGTGAATAGTGCTGTAATTAACGTGAGTGTGCAAGCATCCCTTGGATATACTAATTTCCTTTTCTTTGGGTAGATACCCAGCAGTGGGATTGTTGGATCATATTGTAGTTCTAGTTTTAGTTTTTTAGGAAATCTTCATATTGTTTTCCATAATGGCTGCACTAATTATCTTTTTTTATAGTTTTTTTTTAATTTTATTTTTGTTGGTACATAGTAGGTGCATATATTTATGGAGTACATGACATGTTTTGATACAGGCATGCAATGGGAAATAAGCACATCATGGAGAATAGGGTATCCATCCCCTCAAGCATTTATCCTTTGAGTTATAAACAATCCAATGACACTGTTTAAGTTTTTTGAAATGTACTTTTAAGTTATTATTAAACCAGGCGCGGTGGCTCACACCTGTAATCCCAGCACTTTGGGAGGCCAAGGTGGGTGGATCACCTGAGCCCACAATTCCAAGACCATCCTGTGCAACATGGTGAAACCCCGTCTCTACTAAAAAAAAAAAAATACAAAAAATTAGCGAGGTGTAGTGGCGCACACCTGTAGTCCCAGCTACTCAGGAGGCTGAGGTGAGAGGATCACCTGAGTCCTGGAGGCAGAGGTTGCAGTGAGCCAAGATCACGCTACTCCACTTCAGCCTGGGCAAGAGAGTGAGACCCTGTCTCAAAAAAAAAAAAGTTATTATTGACTATAGTCACCCTGTTGTACTATCAAACAGTAGGTCTTATTCATTCTTTCTAATTTTTTTTGTACCCAATAACCATCCCCACCTTCCCCTTGGCCCCTTGGCTATACTAATTTTTGTTCCCACCAACAGTGTATGGGAGTTTCCTTTTCTCTGCATCCTTGCCAGAATCTGTTTTTTTTGTTTGTTTTTTATCTTTCTAACAATAGCCAGTCTAGGCCTGGCACATTGGCTTATGCCTGTAATCCCAGCACTTTGGGAGGCCAATGCAGGTGGATTGCTTGAGCTCAGACCAGCCTGGGCAACACAGTGAAACCCTGTCTCTAACAAAAATACAAAAATTAGCCAGTCTCGTAACCTAGCCTAAAAAATAAATAAACAACAGCCAGTCTAGCTGGGTAGGATGATATCTCACTGTGGTTTTGGTATGCATTTCCCTGATGCTTAGTGATGTTGAAGCTCCATAAGCATTTGCTTGTCTGGTTCACCATACATATTCCCAGCATCTCAGATAGCACCTGACATGTTGGAGATGCTTGATAAATACTTGTTGAATATATGAATGAACAAAGACTGGATGTGGTGGCTCACACCTGTAATCTCAGCACTTTAAGAGACCAAGGCAGGAGGATCACTTAAGGTCAGGAGTTCAAGACCAACCTGGGCAACATAATGACACTGTCTCTACACAAAAATAAGAATAAAAATAAAATAAAACAAACTGGAGGTTTGTGGATGTTGTTCAAATAGCAATGGGTTGTGCAATTATGATGTTGACTGGATTCGGAATTGTCTGCCAGGAATGAAGCTCCCAAGAACATCAGTGTGGGCAGTAAGACACATAGACTTAATCATCCCAAGGCAATTGGTTCTAATAGCAATTCTTCCGAAACTGGGGCTGCACTCTGACAGTTCCTCATAGTGTTTCTCATCATCTTGAAAGGTGGCACATCGGCTGGGTGCAGTGGCTCATGTCTGTAATTCCAGCACTTTAGGAGGCTGAGGCAGGAGGATTGCTTGAGCCCAGGAGTTCAAGACTAGCCTGGGCAACATAGAGGGACTCCTGTCTCTACAAAAAAAAAAAAAAAAAAAAAAAAAATTAGTCAGGCATGGTGGTGCACACCTGTAGTGCCAGCTACTTGGGATTCTGAGGTGGGAGGATCTCTTGAGCCTCTGCACTCCAGCCTGGGCAACATGGTCTCAAAATAATAATAATAATAAAATAAAAATTAAATTAAAAACTAACGAAACAAAGGTGGCATATCATTAGAGTTTTTTCATACATTAGTCTAAATTCTTCAATGAGAATGCCCATACAGTATTGGGAACTCTGATGTGCCTATTGATGCTAAGTCCTGAAGTTGATGAGATGAATAAGCCACCGTTCTTTTCTTTAAGAATCTCATGGCCAGGTGCGGTGGTTCACGCTTGTAATCCCAGCACTTTGGGAGGCCAAGGTGGGTGGATCATCTGAGGTCAGGAGTTCGAGACCAGCCTGACCAACATGGAGAAACTCTGTCTCTACTAAAAATACAAAAAATTAGCTGGGCGTGGTGGCACATGCCTGTAATCCCAGCTACTTGGGAGGCTGAGGTAGGAGAATCCCTTGAACCCAGGAGGTGGAGGTTGTGGTGAGCCAAGATTGTGCCATTGCACTCCAGCCTGGGCAACAAGAGCAAAACTCCGCCTCAAAAAAAAAAAAAGTCTCATAATCTAGGGCTGGGCGCGGTGGCTCACATCCGTAATCCCAGCACTTTGGGAGGCTGAGGCAGGCAGATCACCTGAGGTCAGGAGTTGGAAACCAGCCTGGCCAACATAGTGAAAACCTGTCTCTACTAAAAATACAAAAATTAGCCAGGTGTGGTGGTGGGTGCCTGTAATCCCAGCTACTCAGGAGGCTGAGGCAGGAGAATTGCTTGAACCTAGGAGGCAAAAGTTTCAGTGAGCTGAGATTGCACCACTACACTCTAGCCTGGGCAGAGCAAGACTCTGTCTCAAAAAAAAAAAAAGAAAGTAAAGTGGTGAAAGAACAGCTACTCCACAGACAGAGTAGGGCATTCCCATAAATAGGAGGAATGCATCCACCCAACATACAATGCTTGTGTGTGTGTGTGTGTGTGTGTGTGTGTATAAAATTTCAAAAGATCATGCACTAGGTGGTGGCTCACACCTGTAACCCCAGCACTTTGGGAGGCCAAGGCAGGTGGATCACTCGAGGTCAGGAATTCAAGACCAGCCTGGCCAACATGGCGAAACCCCGTCTCTACTAAAAATACAAAAATTAGCCAGGCGTGGTGGCATGAGCCTGTAGTCCCAGCTACTTGGGTGTCTGAGGCACAAGAATTCCCTGATTCTTATGCAGAGGTTGCAGTGAGCTGAGATCACACTACAGCACTCCACCCTGAGCAACAGAGCAAGACCCTGTCTCAAAACAACCACCACCACCACCACCAAGAAAAAAGATCATGGGGAGATGTGCTCTGCTACAAGAGTGTGATAAAGGATTAATTTTCTTAATTACTATATTTTGCAAGAATATTATCTTTTTCATGCCTGTAATCCTAGCACTTTGGGAGGCCGAGGCAGGCGGCTCACAAGGAGATCGAGATGATCCTGGCTAACACAGTGAAACTCAATCTCTACTAAAAAAGTATACAAAAAAATTAGCTAGACATGGTGGCGGGCGCCTGTAGTACCAGCTACTCGGGAGGCGGAGGCAGGAGAAAGGCGTGAACCCGGGAGGTGGAGCTTGCAGTGAGCCGAGATCGCAGCACTGCACTCCAGCCTGGGCGACAGAGCAAGACTCCGTCTCAAAAAAAAAAAAAAAAAGAATATTATCTTTAAAACAAAATTAGGAATGTCTTTGTTCTCCAGATATCGGGATATTAGAACATTCCCAAGTCTGGGTGTGTTTAGTAAACATTATCAATCTGTTTCATCAACTGTAAACATCTAGAGGCTAGGAATACCTTTCTGGGAATGCAGCCCAGCAGGTCCCAGCTTCATTTTCCTAGCCCTCACTCAAAATGGAGTCGCTCTGGTTCGAACACCTCTGACAACAGCAGTGTGAGAATGGACTAATGCATACGGGAAAAAATAACACGAAACCATTAAATACAGATGTGACTGACACAGACCCTTGATGAACTCAGCAGCTGCTTCCTCGTTTATAACTACAGAGCCCTTTTGGGTGACACCATTTCTCCTCCAGGTCTGTCCAGGTTTCTGTCATCTCTTGCCTTACCTTAGATATTTTCAGTCCTTAATGGTCACCTACAAAAATATTCATTGATGTAGCCAGGCACAGTGGTTCACGCTTGTAATCCCAGCACTTTGGGAGGCCAAGGCAGGCGGATCACGAGGTCAGGAGATCGAGACCATCCTGGCGGTGGCAGGTGCCTGTAGTCCCAGCTACTCAGGAGGCTGAGGCAGGAGAATGGCGTGAACCCGGGAGGCATAGCTTGCAGTGAGCCGAGATCGTGCCACTGCACTCCAGCCTGGGCGACAGAGCGAGACTCCATCTCAAAATAACTAAATAAAATAAAATAAATATGTTTTAAAAGAAGGCATATGCTCATAGTGGGAAGGAGAGGGATGAGAAACCAGGGAAACGGTCGAAGAGAAAAAGAGGCGGAGAGGGGAAGGACAGGAGGTAAGGAGAGTCAGAAACAAAAGACATACAGGGTTTAAGTGTCCCGCTTCCGTTTCCTTTTCACTAGCACAAAAGCCCGTGGATTTCAAATTCATCTGAGCTCTTCTTGGGAGCTGATTGTGGCCCGAGGCAAGGGCTGACTCACAGAGGACAGCTTGGCAGTGACAGAGGCAGAAGTCAGACAGAAAGGCTCTGACTGACATGTGAGCGGCAGGGTGATGTCAACAACAGCTGACCTGTCATGAGACCTTAGGAAGAAAACCAATGGGAATCTTGTTTTGGAGCGTCTAGTGCCCAGCTAGCTCCCCGCTAGGTGCTTGGAAACAGATTGACTAGCATAATAGAGTGATTCTGTAATCTGTCATAATACCATAAGCCACAGATCCACAGACTTTGACCCCTCACAGGTATAATAAGCGCCTTTATTCAGCTGCACATGATCTCCCTATGGGGAAGGAGGGAGGGGGCCCTTCTTCTAATTACACAACCTAAGCATATGTTTTGCTGGAGAACAAAGCATTATATTCATTAGCAACAGTCTTGTAAGCCAGGTTCCTTTTACTAGCCAGTTAACTAATTGACAGTCAAGAATTTGTGTTAATAATAGACTGCAGCCAGGCATGGCTTAATCTGACAGTTTTATTAAAAACGTAGGCAAGTTCCTCAAGCCAGCATGACTGTCAGCTTTTATGTAGGAATCCTGCTTACCAAGGATCTTAACTTGCTAGTATCACCCTGGCAGAAAATTGTTCTCCCAGGTCAAAGTCCAGGAGTCAGCAGAATTATTCACTTGGAGGATTTTTGTTGTTCTTCCCTTTGTGACACATCTGAACAAGGAAGTGATTTTGTTGTGTTTTCTTAAAATCTTATTGACATGGTTCACTTGTTCTGGACCAAATTATTCTGGTGGTGAATGATCCTAATTCTTCCTTGCTGCTTTTCTGTGTACCTTGTCCTCTTTTTAAAATTTTATTTTGTTTTATGGGGTATGGAAATAATTATTTCTCAAATCACCAGCAACTCCATTGAAAGTTCGGCGAGAGATGGTAGAGAGGTTGAAATTCAAAATCTGTTCTGCCACTGTTCTTTCCAGTCTTTGCCTTTGAAATTCTTCCAGGACCTAACTTAGATACACCCTAACCTATGGCATCTTCTTGAATTTCCCCCATGTTGGAAATCGAGCGTTTTCTGCCCCCATTCTCCCAGCACATGCACCAAACTTCTCTCCAGCTCCCTACTCACCTGACCTAACACCCCCCTTGGGGCATGGTCTGTCCTTTTATCCCTTTTTCCCATGATCCCTTGCCCTTAGCAAATATGCACCAAATATGTGCTGGGTTAAATTGAAAGTACTCTTTATTACTAACTCTAATCTCAGTAGTCAGTCTGTAAAACACCTTTGATCTCTGTTGGTTTGTAAATGTCTCTGGAATCTAGCCTTTCTCTGTGGCAGGGCCTTTGTCACCTCTTGTCCCCTGCTTCAGCTCAGCCTCCTTGAGAGGGATCTTTCTGAGACATAAATATGGTGACGAGGCCGGGTGCAGTGGCTCATGCCTGTTATCCCAGCACTTTGGGAGGCCGAGGCGGGCGGATCACCTGAAGTCAGGAGTTCAAATCCAGCCTGGCCAACATGGTGAAACCCTGTCTCTACTCAAAATACAAAAATTAGCCAGGCTTGGTAGTGTGCACCTGTAGTCCCAGCTGCTGAGGCACAAGAATCGCTTGAACCCAGGAGGTGGAGATTGCAATGAGTTAAGATCACACCACTGCACTCCAGCCTGGAAGACTGAGCAAGACCCTGTCTCAAAAAAAAAAAAAAAAAAAAAAAATCACCCTGGCTACTGGGTTGGGTTGAGTTGAGTAGACTGCTGGGGAGGGGCAGGTAATGACAGAAGTGAGGTGAGCTGTTCAGAGGCTATTGTAGCAACTCAGTGGAGAGGTGACCATCACCTGGATTAAGGCGGGTCTTGCAGGATATTGTTTGAAGGTACAGCAAACAGAACTTGCTATTGGAATGGATGTAAGGGGAAGGATTAATCGAGAGTGATGAGAGTGACTGCAAGTTTTAAAATATTATCTATTGATTTTGAGCAACAAGAAGGACAGCTTAATATGAGAGTCCCATGGGCTTTTCATCCTAGGACTCAATTTGGGTCACCTTTCCAGTGTGGTCACCTGCCCCTCCCTTTCTACACCCAGGCTCCATTCATACCTAGCTCCTCCATGGTCCACACTCAGATTCTTTCATTCATTTATTTATTTTTAAATTTTTTTGAGACGGAGTCTCGCTCTGTCTCCCAGGCTGGAGTGCAGTGGCGCAATCTCGGCTCACTGCAAGCTCCGCCTCCCGGAGCCATTCTCCTGCCTCAGCCTCCCGACTAGCTGGGACTACAGGTGCCGCCACCACGCCCGGCTCATTTTTTGTATTTTTAATAGAGACAGGGTTTCACCGTGTTAGCCAGGATGGTCTCGATCTCCTGACCTCGTGATCCGCCCACCTCGGCCTCCCAAAGTGCTGGGATTACAGGCATGAGCCACCACGCCCAGCCTCTTTTATTTATTTATTTAAGAGACAGGGTCTTGCTCTGTCACCCAGCCTGGAGTGCTGTGTCAAGATCATGGCTCACTGCAGCTTTGAACTCCTAGACTCAAGCCATCTTCCTGCCTCAGCCTCCTGAATAGCTGAGACTACAGGCACGTGCCATTGCTCCCAGCTCACACTCATATTCTTCCATGTGCCTGGGTCTTTGCTTATAATCATTCCTCCTTCTGAATGACCAAAGTGTGGTTTTTTGTCCACCAGGAAAACTTCTATTCCTACTTCAAGACTTTTTTTTGTATTTTTGAGATGGAGTTTCACTCTTGTTGCCCAGGCTGGAATGCAATGGCGTGATCTCAGCTCACTGCAACCTCCACCTCCCAGGCTTAAGTGATTCTCGTGCCTCAGCCTCCTGAGTAGCTGAGATTACAGGCATGCACCACCATGCCGGGCTAATTTTGTATTCTTACAGGAGATGGGGTTTCACCATGTTGGTCAGGCTGGTTTTGAACTCCTGACCTCAGGGGATCCACCTGTCTCAGCCTCCCAAAGTGCTGGGATTACAGGCATGAGCCATCATGCCCGGCCTCCTCCTTCAAGACTTCTAAAATGACACATCCTCTGTGAGGTCTGCTTTTTGTTACACACACACACACACACAAACACACACGCACGCACACCAGAGCACATGCATCCACATACACCTCTCTTTCCCATGGCCCTTTATAATGCCTCTCCTGCACTTCGTTCTCCTGTTTGTGTAAGGGCCACGCATCTGGGACCTCCTTGAGAAAGCATGCCTCCTGAGGGTGGGATTTGACCTTATTTAACACTCTAACCTGACAATTAGGAAAAAGGTGGGGTTTGTTAAGTGTTTACTAAATCAATGAATGGATAGGAATCAAGGAGGGAGGTGCCTCTTCCTCTAAATCCTATCCCACCCCGGACAAAATTTTGGTTTATCCCCTGCTCACATCATAAGAACTCATGCTGCCTGGCATGGGGTGTGACAAACGGGCTTGAATGAATACTAACACTTACTTGGTTTGGAAAGTCAGGAATATAACTTTATTTGCACCTCATATGCATTTGAAAACATCAAATGGGCTGGATGAAGTAGGTCATGCCTGTAATCCCAGCACTTTGGGAGCCTGAAGTGGGAGGATCATTTGAGCCTGGGAGGTCAAGGCTGTAGTGAGCTGAGGTCAGGCCACTGCATTCTATCCTGGGCAACAGGGCAAGACACTGCCTAAAACTAACAAAAAACAAACAAACAAACCAAAAACAATAAAAAATATCAAATAGATTGAAGGCTGCTTTGGCTATCCCCCAAATCAGGCTGTATTGTGGGGAAAGGCAGCCTCCAATTTCACTATCAGGAAAGCGTTCTCAGAGGTCAGGGAACAGAAGGGTTCACAGACGAAATGTATATTGCTCAAAGTGGAGATTATTGAACCTACTTAAAACACACAACAGAAAGCAAGGAGGATGTAGATGGAATAGGTTAACACTCTTAGGAGAGGGAGCAAGCAGGGCTGAGGGAAGATGACCTTTCTCTGCCAATGGTGTGGTTGGAAGGAGCAGAGTTGAAATTGGAGAGGGGTCAGCAGAAAGTGCCTGGATGCCCTCCCTCCCCTATGCTTACTCTGTTAGAAAGATCCAGAGCAAGTAAGCCTGCCAGAGCTATAGCTTGCCAGTTAGCCTGCTGAATACTTACAGGTTTTATATGCATTTCTGGGGCAAAGCATATGTAGGGCCCTAGGGGACGATACTGAGATTACTGAAAGGTGGCTGATTTAGGGATGATGTAAGTATCAGCCTAGAGGCAGCAAAACCCATAGACTTTCCATCCCCTTTTTTTTTTTTTCCAGAGTCTCTCTCTGTCACCCAGGCTGGAGGGCAGTGGTGCGATCTCGGCTCACTGCAACCTCTGCCTTATAGGTTCAAGCAATTCTCGTGTCTCAGGCTCCCGAGTAACTGGAATTACGGGTGCCTGCCACCATGCCTGGCCAATTTTTGTATTTTTTTGTAGAGACAAGGTTTCACCATGTTGGCCAGGCTGGTCTTGAACTCCTTACCTCAGGTGATCCATCCGCCTCGGCCTCCCAAAGTGCTGGGATTACAGGCGTGAGCCACCGCACCTGGCCCCTTTTTGTCTTTAAAACTTTTGTTCTGACCTTTTAAACATCTTACTACCTGTATTTAACATATTTTATGAATTCTGTTTCATAAGCTATTTGCTTGATCACCACCTATACTTAACTATCTTATGAATTTTATTTCTCACAAGCTACTTAAGTTTGTTTTTATCTATGCTTAACATTTCTTATGAGTATTATGAGCTGAATGTTGGTGTCTCCCCCAAATGAATGTTGGTGTCCTTCATATGTTGAAGCTCTAACCCCCAATGTGATGGTATTTAGAGGCAGGGTGTTTGCGAGGTAATCAGGTTTAGATGAGATCGTGAGGGTGAGGCCCCTGTGATAGACTTAGTGTCCTTATAAAAAGAAGAGAGAGACAAGAGCTCTTTTTCTCTACCGTGTGAGGGCACAGCAAGAAGGCAGCCATCTGCAAGCCAGAAAGAGGGCCCTCACCAGAAACTGAACCTGCCAGCAGCTTGATCCTGGATTTCCCAGAATCCAGAGGTGTGAGAAACGCCTGCTGTTGAAGCCACTCAGTCTGTGGTGTTTTGTTATAGCAGCCCAAGCTGCCTACGACAATGCGTTTCACCCATCCTAGGTGTTTTTCCTTCTTCTGTAGCAGAATTGCATATTCTTAAATAACACAGCAAACGGTACAATGTAGAGTGAAAAAGAGAAGTTCTACAATGCCAGTTTAGGCAGGATGTGGTGGCTCACACCTGTAATCCCAGCACTTTGGGAGGCCAAGGCAGGCAGATCACTTTAGGTCAGGAGTTCAAGAGCAGCCTGGCCAACATGTTGAAACCCCATCTCTACTAAAAATACAAAAATTAGCTGGGTGTGGTGGCACACGCCTGTAATCCCAGCTACTTGGGAGGCTGTGTCAGGAGAATCACTTGAACCTAGGAGGTGGAGGTTGCAGCGAGCTGAGATCATGCCACTGCATTCCAGCCTGAGTGACAGACTGAGACTCTGTCTCAAAACAAAACAAAACAAAAAAAACAGCTACAATGCCAGTTTAAGTGTATGTGTGTCCTAATCCAATGTCTAGGGAAATAATTGCACCCGGCCATTCATGCCTCCCACCAGCTACAGAACATTCTCATGATTGGCTTATCGAAGAATATGTTTAAAGGCAAAAGAAAAATGAAAGTCATAAAAACCTCTGACATTATTGATTATGTAAACCCATGCTGGCTGGTTAATAATCATACAGTTAATTGGAAATTTTTGTTTCCAGTCTCTTTAGTAACTCTGAATCTTTCTTTTCCAGTTTACTCACTGAAAGTTCTAAACTATTTCTAAAATGGTATTGCTCAGCCTAAGGAAAGGAAGTCCAGGGCAGTTATTTTTTATTTTTCAAATTCACTCTGTTATTTTACATTGTATAATTTGCTCACAAGAGAACACACTCATTTTAAGTGTACAGTGCAGAGGATTTTAACATGTTTGCATCTGTAAAAACACCACGACAATCAAGACACAGAGTAGGCCAAGTGCAGTGGCTCACAATTGCAATCCCAGCACATTGGGAGGCTGAGGTGGGGGGGATCACTTAAGCATAGGAGCTTGAGACCAGCCTGAACAATACAGGGATACACTGTCTCCACAAAAATATTTAAAAATTAGCTGGGCATGGTGGCACACGCCTGTAGTCCCAGCTACTTGGGACACTTAGGTGGGAGGATTGCTTGAGCCTGGGAGGTTGAGAGCAGATTGGGCAGCATAGTGAGACCCTGTCTCCACTTAAAAAAAATAAATAAATAAAGCTGAGCATGGTGGCTCATGCCTATAATGCCTATAATCCCAGCACTTTGGGAGGCCGAGGTGGGAGAATTGCTTGAGCCCAGGAGTTTGAGACCAGCACTGGGCCACATATGAGACCTTGTCTCTACAAAAAAAAAATTTTTTTTTTAAATAGCTGGGTGTGGTGGCATGTGCCTGTGCTCCCAGCTACCTGGTAGGCTGAGGTGGGAGGATTGCTTGGGCCCAGGAAGCCGAGGCTGCTGTAAGCCTTGATCAAACCACTGCACTTTAGCCTGGGTGACAGACCAAGACCCTGTCTAAAAACAAAAACAAACAAAAAAAACCTACAGCATTTCCATCATGTCCCAAAATTTCTTCATTTCCCAACAGCAATTTGATACAAGAGGAATAGACTCTAAAGTGTCCATTTTAAAAGGATTTGCTTTCCTTAAATCCAACTCATGCCTCTGTGGGCAAATTAAAATGACTTTATAGTACATCACTTAATAGTTTCTTTCCAATAGGTCATGTGTAATGTCTACTCAACATGTAAGTTTAGTTATTGCTGTCAATTAGGAGCCTCAGCCTTGCCTTCTGCCCTCATCTTGAGAGATGGCCCAACCACCTTTCCAAAGTCACTTCTTCCCACTTCTGAACCCTCAGCCACAACTGTCCTTCAAATGCACCATATTCAATCGTCAACACAATGCAACATCTGTGCATTTGCTCACGTGAAGTCCTAGCCTGGAAAGCTCTTCCTCTAGGGGCCAGTTCAAGCCCTGCCTCTCTGAGAAGGCTTTTCAACCAACTCAAACTTTTAGAGATCCCCCTGTCACCAGAACGTATGTGTTATACACTGCCTGGCCCACATTGTTAGCATCGTCAGATTAGTGTCTCATGTGTGTCTCTCTCCTCCACAACTGGACTGTAAACTCCTCAGGGGCAGGAACCTCCCATCACCCCAGCAGTGTCCAGGGTCCATTGAATAGTCACTGAATGGCTGAACCCATGAGACTTTCCCTGGAAGAATATGAATAGGTCCCAAGTCACTTCATGACTCACAACAGGTAACTGGATGTAGATCTCAATTCTGCTTACAAAATTAAGATCTGCAGAACAAAGGCTAAGTTTCTTTCTTTCTCTTTCTTTTCTTTTTTTTTCTTTTAAGACAGGGTCTTACTTTGTCACTCAGGCTGGAGGGCGGTGGCTCCATCTCAGCACACTGCAGCCTCAACCTCCTGGGTTCAAGCAATCTAGCTGGGACTACAGGTGTGTGCCATCACGCCCGGCTAATTTTTGTATTTTTTGTAGAGACAGGGTTCGAACCGTGTTGCCTAGCCTGGTCTCAAACTCCTGAGCTCAAGCCATCTGCCCACCTTGGCCTCCCAGAGTGCTGGGATTACAGGCATGAGCCACTGAGCCTGGTCAAAGGCAAGTTCTTTGGTCCCCTCTACACCTCCTCTCTTCCCCTTCCTCAGGAGATAACCTCTGTTATTAGATTGATATCGATATATGTATTTTCAAGATCTTTATGTATACGTATGAGATATATGTGTACATATATATAATATACACATACACAGCAAAATGTGATATTGAAGTAAGATCTCACTGTACACGTCGTTTCACACTTCCTTTTTTTATTCAACCATATTTTCCAGAAACAATAGACCCTGCCTGAAAGCTTGATTCCCAATCCACTCCATCCTATAAATGGAAACTAGGATTCTACAGTATTTCCAAAACACAAACCTTTTTTTTCTTTTCTTTTTTTTTTAGACAGGGTCTCACTCCTGTCGCCCAGGCTGAAGTGCAGTGGGATTATCTTGGCTCACTGCAGCCTCCACCTTTCTGGGCTCAAGCAATCCTCCCACCTCAGCCTCCCGAGTAGCTGGGACCACAGGTGGCACCATGAAGCCTGGCAAATTTTTGTATTTTCAGTAGAGATGAGGATCTCCCTATGTTACCCAGTGCTGGTCTTGAACTCCTGAGCTCAAGGAATTCTCCCACAGAAAGAAACCTCGGCCTCCCAAAGTGCTGTGATTATAGATATGAGGCACTGTGCACAGCCATTACTCGTCTTCTTGTACCCACGCCTAGTAGTCTCTGTAATCCTTAAACATTCAGTTGTGAAATGAATGGACTCAGACAGTGCATTTGAAATATTTAACTCTGACTTCAGCTGACCCCCCTCACCATTCTATTCCTGTGTTGTCTCAGTGTGTGTCCTATGCGTTCTACTTCAATGCAGATATCAGAGTCCCTTTGAGCTCCCCAAAGAATATATTCACACCAAAGTATTAGTAAGCAATGCAGATTTTTACCACCGGAGTGAAAAACAAAAAGTAGTGGCGGGGAGGGAAGGGAGGGTTGCAATTTGACAGTATAATTCACTGTTATTTTGTTGCCCAATAAAAGGGTCATACTCTTTCATCCAATGAAAACACTGTTTTTTTTTTGAGACGGTGTCCTACTCTGTCACCCAGGCTGGAGTGCAGTGGCATGATCCCGGCTCACTGCAATCTCCACCTCTGGGGTTCAAGAAATTCTCCTGCCTCAGCCTCCCAAGTAGCTGGAATTACAGGTGCACCACCATGCCCGGCTAATTTTGTATTTTGGTTTTTTTTTTTTTTTTTTTTTTTTTTGAGATAAGGTCTCGCTCTGTCACTAGGCTGGAGTACAGTGGTGCATTCTCGGCTCACTGCAACCTCCGCCTCTCGGGTTCAAGTGATTCTCCTGCCTCAGCCTCCTGAGTAGCTGGGACTACAAGTGTGCATCACCACGCCCGGCCTAATTTTGTATTTTTAGTAGAGGCAGGCTTTCACCATGTTGGCCAGGCTGATCTCAAACTGCTGACCTCAAGTAATCTGCCTGCCTCAACCTCCCAAAGTGCTGGATTATAGGCTTGAGCCACTGCGACCAGTGAAAACACTTTTTCTACAAGTGAATTCTAGGAGAAATTTACTACAAGAAACCTTATGTAGGGACACTGGTTAAGATTACAGTGTTCTCAATCTCAGTTCTGAAAATATAGAGAAACATTATTTAGATGGATATTCCTGATATCACCCCTACATAAAAGCCTAGGTAATGATATTCCATTTTAAATTCAGTGAAGACTTTCCAGGGGGAGTAAAGATAATATAGTTTGGATACGTTCTTTTCTGATAATATAGTTTGGATACCTTTTTTTCTGATTATCTAATGACCCAATGTTGATAAATACATTGCATATATGCTGAACCTCTGAGCTGTCACACCTATGGCAGACATGACTAGTCAATCATGACAGAATTTCCCACTGAGCCCAGATATCATAGATCTCAACATAGCATCCACCACCAATGATTGAAATTGGCGTATATGATGAAAAGATAAAACCCTGCCATAGGCCGGGCGAGGTGGCTCACGACTGTAATCCTAGTACTTTGGGAGGCTGAGGCGGGCGGATCACGAGGTCAGGAGATCGAGATCATCCTGGCTAACACAGCGAAACTCCGTCTCTACTAAAAATACAAAAAATGAGCCGGGCATGATGGCGGGTGCCTATAGTCCCAGCTACTCGGGAGGCTGAGGCAGGAGAATGGCGTGAACGCGGGAGGTGGAGCTTGCAGTGAGCAGAGATAGCACCACTGCACTCCAGCCTGGGCGACAGAGTGAGACTCCGTCTCAACAAACAAACAAACAAAAAAACAAAAAAAACCCCTGCCATCCTGGAATATATTGATAGCTTATTTAACGTCTGAGAGGCTTTTGTGTATGGAGAATAATGCTCACTACTCTTTGGGCTTTGTTCCATGCCAAATTTATTAATTTTATGAATTTGTTAAATTAACGTTTCCTTAAACAATTAACACTCATAAATATTCAAACTACTTATAAGAGGAACCAACCCAAACTCAATAGGTTTAAATAAGTTAAATTTCCCTAAACATTTAAACATTTACCAAAATTTATTTAACTAAACTCTTCTAAGCATTTAATGAAAATCCCAAGTTCAATCGGAGTCTCTCAAATGCTCTTTAAACACTTTAAAGAGCAGACAACACACACAAAATTTCACAATAATTACAAAACTGCATATTTATACTAAAACTGATTAGAAAAGGCTAGCGGTGAGGATTTAAAGGTTTTCTTTATGCTTTTTTTTTTTGTATTTGTTTTTAGAGATGAGGTTTCACTATGTTGCCCAGGTGGAGTACAGTGGCTATTCACAGGCTTGATCATAACACACTGCAGACTCAACCTCCTGGCCTCAGGGAGTCCCCCAGCCTCAGCCTCTTGAGTAGCTGGGACTACAGGCACTCGGCTCTTTATGCTTATCTAATCTAATTTTTATATCTCCTGAGACTTACATTTTTGCGTGTATATAGTGAATGCTATGGTGTGCCATCTAGATCCTTCTGCAGGACTAAGGCACTCATTCCCTCAGGGGCCAAACAGCTCATAACTGAGCCCCTCCTAGAGCAGGGTCTCTCTGCCAATGAGAGCTCCAAGATTATGCCTCCTGGTGGGTGGGCGTGGGGGAATCTTACATTCAATGACTTGTCCATAAGAGAGAACAAAGGCCTGGCCCCTTGGCAGCAAATTGAGACATCTCTGAAGGGCCACCCCAGATTCACAGCAATCTGCAAGGTTGGCTGAGACTTTTGTAGTGATTGCATTGCAGTTTACCTTCCCCCACCACCGAATCCTGCTTTCCTTACCCATCATAGATGGTGAACCCCAAGAGCACTTCCCAATAAATCTCCTGCATACAATCTCAGAATCTCAGAGGTTGTCTCCCGGGGAACCTGAACTATGACAGTGAGGTTGTAGAAATATTACTAAATATTCTATTCACACTTCTCAGGGTTGCACTAATTTTACCAGCACTGACTGGGCACGGTGGCTCATGCCTGTAATCCTAGTAATTTGGGAGGCCGAGGTGGGTGGATCACCTGAGGTCAGGAGTTCCAGACCAGCCAGGCCAACACGGTGAAACCCCGTATCTACTAAAAATATAAAAATTAGCTGGGCGTGGTGTTGGCTGCCTGTAATCCCAGCTACTCAGGAGGCTGAGGCAGGAGAATCGCTTGAACCAGGGAGGCAGAGGTTGCAGTGAGCCGAGATCACACCATTGCACTCCAGCCTACGTAACAAGAATGAAACTCCATCTCAAAAAAAATAATGATTTTACCAGCACTAAAAGGAATAAAGAAGAAAAAGCAAAACGAAAACATCTTGTTGCGGGACAATCAAAGATGGGAGAGACCGGACAGCGTGAGTTCAGGAAAGGTCTTTATTAAAAGGTGATCAGCTGGGTGAGTAGGACTAGCGTCCAGGAAAGTCTGTGCCCCGGACAAAGAAAGCAGCCACCTCTTAAGCAGTCAGTGGTCGGGAGCTGCGTGATGCAGGAAGCGTACTTACAGAAGCCAGAACAAAGCAGTTGATCAGTCTTTTTACATTTATCTATACTACATGTTCCACATCCTTGGGAAACCATGTTTCTGTATCAACCTTTTAACATTGCAGCTGGGCTAGGGAGCTGAAGCAGTAACTCGCTGAGCCTCAAGGAATGTGAAACTAGCAAGTACAGGTAAGGCTCACTGAGCACAGAAGGAAAAACAGGCAGTTAGTATTCTTCTCTAACTTAGACTACAGGGGCACTACACTACACTTAGCTTTTGAGAGAAAAGGTAAAAATTTTTGGTTGTCTTTGATTATACTTATACAATTCATGAATGCCCTCTTCAATCTCAGAACAACCAAGGACAGAATTGGGGTTGTTGACTGATTATTGGTTGGGATCTGGGACTTAATTGTCTAGTTCAAAGAGATCTACATCAGGCCATGTTGTTGGGGTGATCAGACCCAATACCAGGTTGTGGGGGCGACGAAGGGCAGAGGAGTCAAAGGAATGAGAAAAAGACAGTTTGAGAGAGAAAGTGGGGCGAGGGAGCCATTGCAAGTGTGGAGGCTGTGGAGGCTGCGAAGGCCGGGAGCGCTAGGAGCCCACGCTATTTATTGGTGATCAAACAAAGAAACAGGTGGTGAGGACGTGGGGGTTGAAAGGAAACGGTGTATCAAGTGAATGAGAAACATATGGCTACTTGAGATAATGGGAGTACTAGAAGCAAGGAGCCAGCAAGACTAGCAGACATGCAAGCCCTGCCTCAGCTTTTCTCCCAACACTCAGCTTTCCTCCCAACAACATGTGAAGGTCATTAGGTGGGGTCCCTCTTTATAATTTGGTCTCCGTTATTTAATCACAGGACTCTTAAGTTCCTGACTTTCAAATAGATTTTAATCTTTTGAAATTTGGTGTCTGATATATTCTTTAAGTTTTGCATGCAAGGCTGGTTGTACCTCACCCATTGTTCTGGGTCTTTCAATATCTTGGAAACTTACATTTGCTTCATCCATAGCTCATGATAATTAGGAAGGTCTACTAATGAAGTGGCCTTGTTGTCTGGGGTGATACCCAAGGTTCGTTGTCTCACACTGAGAAAATCAAGGACGTGGACAGATAAGGAGTGAGGTTAAGAGTGGAAGTTTAATAGATGAAAGAAAGAGAAGAGCTCTTTGCAGCAGAGAGGGGTCCCAGAGAAATGGGTTGCTAGATCTGCAGTGAAATGCAGGGGGTTTTATAGATGAGCTTGAGGAGGCAGTGTCTGATTTACATATGGTGCAAAAGATTGGTTGGCCCAGGTAGTGTACCATTTACATAGGTGTGAAAAACTGGTTAGGGCTAGGTGTGCCATTTGCATATGGCATGAAAAGCTGGCCACCCCCACCCTAATCTTTTTTTATGCAGATAAGTTATCTGCCTGGCCAATGCCATGATGTCCATTCCTGTACTCTACACATGGTAACAAAAAAGGGAAGATGGAGCCTCCATGTTGGATATGCCTGGCCCCCAGGTAACATCTTTCTGTTGGCACAGCTGCCGGTGTTCACCTGTGCAAACTTCCAGCTTGCTTATCTACATTTACAGCTTAATTTTTCAGTCTGCTCTTTGTTAGAAAAAAATAATAATTTCTTGGGCTGTTTTTTCTTAAAAGGGAGCCCTTACTAAGGACTCTTTTGCCCTCACTATCTATGAAGGGCGACAGGCTAGTCAGAGACGACACCGGTGGCAGCCAAGAGATCTTTATTGGAGGCTCAGCGTGCGAGAAGACGAAGAGAAGGGGAGAGAGAGAGAGAGAGAGAGCTGCTGCTGGGGCTGAGTATTTATGCCCTTTTGGGTGATGTGGCAATTGGTGATTGGTCGGAGGGCGGGACCTCGGGGCTAGCAGGAGGTGTTTCCTTTTGATTGGGTGCTTATTTGGCAGGCTGTGCTTGGCGGGTTTAGGGGGCGCCAAGTGGAGGGGGAAGAACCTGGAACCGATGCCTAAGATGGCATCTTTGATTTATCCAACAATCTATCTGCCTAAATAATTTATTTCCAGCTCCTGTATCACTAACGATCTTCCTCCTCGAGGAATTTGGGTAATGTGTTGCCTTGGAGCACAGAGTTGGCTCCTCTTTTTCATTGGCAACTGCCAAGGACTCCCAGTGCTGACCACCTCCCAGAGAGCCTTTGACCTGCTTCTATCTGAGCTGCCCCTGGACTGGTAGGGATTTCGGTTTTCTGGCTGAACACCTAATTCTTTTAATTTGGCTCATCGCTGTCTATATTTACTCTTTTCTTTTTATTTTTTCTGAGGCAGGGTCTCGCTCTGTTGCCCAGGCTGGAGTGCAGTGGTGTAATCACAGCTCACTGCAGCCTTGACCTCCCAGGCCTAAGCAATCTTCCCAACTCAGCCTCCCAAGCAGCTGGGACTACAGGCATGTGTCACCACACCCAGATAATTTTTTAAATTTTTGGTAGAAACAGGTTCTCACTATGTTGCCCAGGCTGGTCTCGAACTCCTGGACTCAAGCAATGCTCCCACCTCAGTTTCCCATAGTGCTGGGATTACAGGTGTAAACCACAGGACCTGGCCATATTTACTCTTTTCTACTTACATAGTTTAAAACAACAACAACAACAACTAATACCCATACTATAACTTTCAGCAAAATCAATAAAAATGAAATTTATTTTATCATATTGATGATGAAAAGAGTAAAATTCTGTAATATATTTGAAGAGATTTATTCCAAGCCAAATATGAGTGATCATGGTCCATGACATGGCCCTCAGGAGATCCTGAGAACATGTGCCCAAGGCGGTTTTTTTTTTTTTTTTTTTTTTTTTTTTTTTGAGACGGAGTCTCGCTCTGTCGCCCAGGCTGGAGTGCAGTGGCGCAATCTCGGCTCACTGCAAGCTCCGCCTCCCGGGTTCACGCCATTCTCCTGCCTCAGCCTCTCCGAGTAGCTGGACTACAGGCGCCCGCCACCCCCGGCTAATTTTTTTGTATTTTTAGTAGAGACGGGTTTCACCATGGTCTCGATCTCCTGACCTCGTGATCCGCCCGCCTCAGCCTCCCAAAGTGCTGGGATTACAAGCGTGAGCCACCGCGCCCGGCTTGGCGGTTGGTTTTATACATTTTTGAGCATTTACGTTGGTTCAGTTGGGTCCAGAAAGGTGGGACAACTCAAAACAGCTGGGTCAGGCGAGCTTCCAGGCTATAGATTTAAAAATTTGCTGATTGGCAATTGGTTAAAAGAGTTTATCTAAGGACCTGGGATCAAAAGAAAGGAAATGCCTAGCTTAAGACAAGGGGTTGTAGAGACCAAGGTTCTTATTATAGAGATGAGGCTTCCAGGTAGCAGTATTCAGAGAGAATAGATTGTAAATATTTGTCGATTCTCTCCTGGAAAAAGGGAAAGGGGATTCTCCACAGAATGTGGATTTCCCCCCACAAGAGATGACTTTGCAGGGGAGTTTCAAGATATGGCAAGGAAACATATTTGGAGTTAAAATATTTTGATTTCCTTCCTTATTTGTTATGTGATGTTATGCCAGAGTCAAGTTGGAAAGTGAGCCACGTTATACAGGGTTAAATAAAACCCCTCTGATGAGACTTTATGGTTTGTAGGGTGTGACTCCTCAGGCCCCTTAGGTAGGAATTTGGGCAAGAAAATAAAAAAGTCAAAGTTTAGTCCTCAATATTCAACCTTTTTATTTATTACAACTATCTTGCTATTTAAAAGAGTGTTTCTCCTTTGATTATGGCTATAAACTCATTGCTATCCAGGTTCAACTAGTTCAAAATAACTGTCATATTATTACTTACTACTGCTATTACTACTACTAAAGATACCTAAAATTGATACTGTTATTTTCTAATGCTCACACTATCACAGGCTGGCCAATGGGAGCCCTTTTGGTTGGCTTCCCTTCCTTTCAGTAGTGCCTCTGACATCCTTGTGTCAGAGATATTTGAATCAGAGCAACTCCATCTTGTTGGAGGCTGGGTAAAATAAGGCTGAGGCCTACTGCGCTGCATTCCCAGACAGTTAGGCATTCTAAGTCACAAGATGAGATAGGAGGTCAGCACAAGATACAGTTCATAAAGACCTTACTACTGATAAAATAGGTTGCAATAAAGAAGCCAGCTAAAACCCACCAAAACCAAGATGGCAATGAGAGTGACCTCTGGTTGTCCTCACTACTCATTATATGCTAATTATAATGCATTAGCATGTTTAAAGACAGTCCCACCAGCACGATGAAAGTTTACAAATGACATGGCAACGTCAGGAAGTTACTTTATATGGTCTAAAAAGGGGAGGCATGAATAATCCACCTCTTGTTTAGCATATCATCAAGAAATAACCACAAAAATGGGCAACAGCAACCCTCAGGGCTGCTGTGCCTATGGAGTAGCCATTATTTTATTCCTTAACTTTCTTAATAAACTTGCTTTCACTTTACTGTATGGACTCACCCCAAATACTTTCTTTCACAAATCCAAGAACCCTCTCTTGGAGTCTGGATCCAGACCCCTTTCCAGTAACATTTGTTTCCTGCAAATAATAGGATATACCAAACAGGTATAGAGTTCTTTTATGGAAGACATCTTGGTTCTGTTTAATGGAGAATACTTTTAGAGAACAAAATCTGGGTGTTAGGAGTGCATAAAAATGTTGGTGGGAAGGTAAGAGGAGTGCCACAGGGGGGTCACTTTCAATGACAGATCTGGGAAGATATTTCCTTTATATATGATGAGTTCACCTTAATTTTTTTTACAATTTAATAATCTATGTCTATATTTTACTTTTCTTATTACTGGTGGTTTCATTGACCCAGGGCACCTATGTAAATCTGAGGGATGTTATTTACATTGTAGATTTGAATATTTATCATGAAAAATGTCTGGTAGGCCATGTGAGGTGGCTCATGCCTGTAATCCCAGCACTTTGGGAGGCTGAGGTGGGCGGATCACCTGAGGTCACGAGTTTGAGACCAGCCCAGCCAACATGGTGAAACCCTGTCTTTACTAAAAATACAAAATTAGCCGGGCGTGGTGGTGCATGCCTGTAATCCCAGCAACTCGGGAGGCTGAGGCAAGAGAATAAGTTGAACCCAGGAGGCACAGGTTGCAGTGAGCTGAGATTGAGCCATTATACTCCAGCCTGGGCAACAAGAGCAAAACTCTGTCTCAAAAAATAAAAAGTCTGGTAGATGGCAATAATGTTTCTTGTTCTTTTTTTTTCTTTTCTTTTTCTTTTTTTTTTTCTGAGACGGGGTCTTGCTCTGTTGCCCAGGCTGGAGTACAGTGGCATGATCTCTGCTCATGGCAACCTCCGCCTCCTGGGTTCAAGTGATTCTCCTGCCTCAGCTTCCCAAGTAGCTGGGATTACAGGTATGCGCCACCATGCCCGGCTAATTTTTAATTTTTTTTTGGTAGAGACGGAGTTTCGCCATGTTGGCCAGGCTGGTCTCGAACTCCTGACCTCAGGTGATCTGCCCGCCTTGGCTTCCCAAAGGGATTACAGGTGTGAGCTATCGTGCCTAGCCAAGGTTTCTTGTTTTAATAAAATCAGATGTTTATGACAGTTTTCCAATAGATACAAAAAGATGTCTTAAGGAGGGGACACTTCTTTCTTTTTAAATTGAAAAGGGGTCTCATTAAGTTGCCCAGGCCGGTCTTGAACTCCGGAGCTCAAGCGATTCTTCTGCCTCAGCCTCTCCAAGTCCTAGGATTATAGACATGAGCCACTGTGCCTGGCCCAAGGGACACTTTTTTCTAATTTGCCCATAGACAGTCCTACATCGGCCACCATGACTTTCTACTGCACTGACAGGAAATAGAAATGGAAAGTAGAGAATTGAAAAGAATAATGGCTAATTAGTCCTTACATGGTAACTCTTAAACAACATATGTCTCAAGAATTTTTGGCAAGTGCTGAATTCTACTGAGTTCATAGCTGAATTTTCTGGTGATTGCTGTTGATTAAAGTGTGACCTGGCCTGTCATGGTCACCGGCGCAGGCTATGGCTGCGACTTCCCTCATGTCCGTGTTGGCTGCCTGGCTGCTGCAGCCTGCACATAGCTGCTCCCTTCCACCTCGTGGCAGTTCAAAATGAAGCTGTTGTCATTTCTGGAAGGAAACTGGCCCAGCAGATCAAGCAGAAAATGCGGCAGGAGGTGGAAGAGTGGGTGGCCTCAGGCAACAAACCTGAGCGTGATCCTGGTTGGCGAGAATCCTGCAAGTCCAAAACTCTTTAAGAACACGACAAAACCTTCCAGTGTGGATATCCTGGGAGGTCACTCTCCCCAGGCGCTGTCCACGTGGCATGGGGGAGCACAGGACTCTGTTCATAATATACAGGAGAGTCACAAAGGCAAAGAAAATGAGGAACAGAATAATCAAGAATGACATTAAGCAGCTTCAAAAAAGGCCAGGATCGGTGGTGCACACCCATAATCCCAGCACTTTGGGAGGCTGAGGCAGGTGGATCACTTGAGGTGAGGAGTTCAATACCAGCCTGGCCAACATGGCAAAACTCCATCTCTGCTGAAAATATAAAAATTAGCGGGTGTGGTGGCATGCACCCGTAGTCCCAGCTACTCAGGAGGCTGAGGCAGGAGAATTGCTTGAACCCGAGAGACAGAGGTTGCAGTGAGCCGAGATTGTGCCACTGCACTCCAGCCTGGGTGACAGAGTGAAACGCTGTCTCAAAAACAAAACAAAACAAAAAAAGAACAAGAAGCTTCAAAAGGCAGGTCTCTTGAAGCCTTCTCCCCCAAAAGTACCTGCTGCTATAGTTCCAGCAAAAAAGATGACCACTGCAGGCAAGAAGGCTCCAGCCCAGAAGGTTCCTTCCCAGAAAGCCACAGGCTAGAGGCAGTGCCTCCTCTGAAAGTTCAGAAGTTTCAAAAGCAACATACCCAGAAAGCATGTTGCCCAAAAGCATCTGGCAAGAAAGCGTTGAGGCTATTATAAAAGTAGTAAACGTTCTTTTTGACATGTTGGAAAAAGAGAGAGAGAGAGAGAGAGAGAGACTGAGACTGCAACAAAATCTGGCATCCAACAAAGTAAAATTCACAATGTCTGGCAACCGATACAGATTAGCAGGCATGCAAAGAAGCAGACAAATAGAACTAACACCCAGGAGAAACATCAACCAATAGAAACAGATCCAAAAGTGACACAGATAATGGATTAAGTAGACAAGGAACTTAAAATAGTTATTATAAATTTTAAAAATATTTTCAAGTATGGAAAGGAAAACATGAGCATGATGAGAAAGAAAATGAAAGATCATGTTTTTTCTTTTTTGTTTTTGTTTTTAAGACAGGGTCTCACTCTGTTGCACAGGCTGAAGTGCAGTGTGTGATCATGGCTCACTGAAGCCTCAACCTCCCAGACTCAACCCATCCTCCCATTTCAGCCTCCCGAGTTCTCGGACTATACAGGTGTATGCCACCACGCCAGGCTAATTTTTTTGTTTTCTTGTAGAGACAAGGTCTCCTTATGTTGCCCAGTCTAATCTCTAACTCCTGGACTCAAGTGATCCTCCTGCCTCAGCTTCCCAAAGTGCTGGCATTACAGGCATGAGCATGCCTAGCCTAATATATATATACACATATATATATACACGTATATATAACTATATATACATATATACATGTATACATATATACGTGTGTGTGTGTGTGTGTGTGTGTATATATATATATACATATATAGTTGTTATTGTTTTGAATACTAGAGGCTTGGATTTTAATACTGATACTTCCACAGGCTGGCTGTATGACCTTAAACAATACCTCTTCCCTCCCTGGGCTGATGACATCTGTTCTGATACTCTTGCCTTCCTTCTCTTCTTTCAGTCTTTTTCTCTTCCCTTAAGTTCCATAGCCTAAATATCTCCTGAATCCATCACATGTATCTATCTCAGTTTCCCAATCACTTATCCCCTAAACTATGGCAACATGTCTCCCAGATAGATTCCCATCCTAACCTCCCGCAATACATTTCCTCCACAACATAGCTGGAGGGATTTTGCTAAAATGAAACATGAATCGTGCCTCTTTTATGGCCCTTCACTGCCCTTAGGATAAAGTCCACAGTCCATAATGCAAAATAAAGGCCCTTCTTGGTCTGCTCCTCCTTTGCTTGCCCCCTTGAGCCTCTCCTGGAGTCATTCTTCCCTTCCCTTGTGGCTACCCCTGCCTTTTTATCTTGAGGCTCCCTGCCTGTAACATTTCCCCAATGACTTCTTACTCAGTTAATATCTGATTCTTTTTTTTTTTTTTTTTTTGAGATGAAGTCTCACTCTGTCACCCAGGCTGGAGTGCAGTGGCACAATCTCGGCTCACTGCAACCTCCACCTCCCGGGTTCAAGCTATTCTCCTGTCGAGTAGCTGGGATTACAGGCACCCGCCACCATGCCCAGCTAATTTTGTTTTAGTACAGATGGGGTTTCACCATGTTGGCCAAGCTGATCTTGAACTCCTGATCTCAAATGATCCACCCATCTCAGCCTCCCAAAGTGTTGGGATTACAGGCATGAGCCACCGAGCCCGGGCTGATTCTGTTTTTTTGTTTGTTTGTTTTGTTTTTGTTTTTTTTTTTGAGACAGAGTCTCGCTCTTTTGCCCAGGCTGGAGTGCAGTGATGTATTCTTAGCTCACTGCAACTTCCACCTCCCAGGTTCAAGTGATTCTCCTGCCTCAGCCTACCAAGTAGCTGGGACTACAGGTGCGTGCCACTATGCCCAGCTAATTTTTGTATTTTTAGTAGAGGTGGGGTTTCATTATGTTGGCCAGGCTGGTCTCAAACTCCTGACATCAAATGATCTACCCACCTCGACCTCTCCAAGTGCTGGGCTTATAGGAGTGAGCCACTACCCTTGCCCCTGATTCTTTTTCAAGTGCCCAGTTTAAACACCACTTTCTCAAGGAAGACTTCCCTGACCCCCGTGTCCCTCCCCATGACTCAGTGAGGTGCTGCTCCTGCTATGTGCTCCCACATTTCTCTGATTTAATGGTCACAGAACTTCAATCCTACGATATTAACAAAGCTTAATTGTCTCCCCTGTGCCCCACGGTATCCAGTGTCCAACCCAGTGCCCAGTTCTAAAAATTAATGAATGAATGTTTATCCCACATGACATATTCGAGCTCTGCTCCTTCCACCCCATCCCCAGAATCCTGTTCTAGGCCAAGTCCCTCACACCTGGTTTGTGAAACAGCCTCAGATCAGCCCCCCAGCCTGAGGATCTCCTTCATCTAATTCACTCTGCTCACAGCAGCCAGAACAGCAAGAACCGTTGTCCTCAAGCATCATTTTGATCATATCACTCCCTTTCTTAGCAGCCTACAATAGCTCCAATTGCCTCTTGAATTAAATTAAAACTCCTAATCACGGGCTTCAAGGGTCTCTACCAATTAGCTGCCTCCCTTCCCCCACACCTAACTGCTGTCATCTTTTCACAGGCCCTCAAGCATGGCTTCCCTGCTGCCCTGCAAATCTGCTCCTAAGCCTGCCCCTATGGCACTCTCTCCTACCTTTTCAGCGTTCTCCCCTCTCTTTCTTTCTCCTAAGTCATATCCTTTCCCCCACCTTAAAAATATCGCTCAATAATCATTTCCTTCGTGAATACTTCCTAAGTCAACTCCATGTGGTTTTGTCCTATCACAACCTGTTATCAGTCAAGCACGTAGAGTATTTCTGCTTATTAATGTGCTGTGAGTGTCCTGTGCCCTGTGGCCGCTGCTAACTTACTGTTTGTACCGTCTGCCGTCTTAGGGTCCAACAACTCCAAGGACAAGAATGATGTATTTTCATCACTTGTGACTTCCGGTGCGAGACCTGAAAATAGGAACTGAAAACAAATCTGTTTTCCTTCAGGTTTCCTAGACCAGACTTCAGGTCGGTCTGACTAGGTGCAGCCCCATCCTAGCAGCAGATAGCTTGTTCTCCGCATTCCCATCATGGAGAATCTTAGTGTGGTGGTGAGGAAGAGGGACAATAACACTTCTGAGTGCCCACCTATGCCAGACACTGTGCAAGGAGCTTTACATGAGGCATTTCACTGATGCCTCCCAGCAATCTGATGAAATAGAAATTATCATTCCTGATTTTAAATCGCATTAGGAGTCCAGGAGAATTTGTATCATCTGTCCTTGTCATTCAACAGGTCTTTCTGGCTCTAAAAAACATGCTTCTGTTCCTACATCAGGGAAGACATGTTTCTTTCTTTTTTTTTTTTTTTTTTAGTAGAGACGAGGTTTCACTATGTTGTCCAGGCTGGTCTCAACTCCTGAGCTCAAGCAATCCTCCTGCCTCTGCCTCCCAAAGTGCTGGGATTATAGTTGTGAACCACGGCACCCAGCCAGGGAGGACGTGTTTCTGAAAAACTGGTCCTTCTGGCAGAATGTCCCAAATATAAACCAAAATCATGACAGGTGTTTTGACAACGGTGCAGAGGCCACTTTAAGTCAGTGGTCACTATGCCTGTGCTACAGGCTTTGCTGCCTGTTTGCTTGTCTAGTCCTTGTGAGATAAGACTCTTCTATAAGTGATTACTTTTAAAATTTTAATGGAAGATTCCCTTAAGAATTTGATGAAAGCCATTGAATCTCTCCCCCCAAAAGTACATAAGCACATGAAATTTATGAACAATACCAGGGTGCCTGCAGACACGACACTCCTTCCTTAACTTCTGTCTATCAACTTCTCTGGATCTGTGTCTGGAGCCCCTGGTTTACAGAGAGACCAATATGTTCTCCTTACACCTTTCCAATGTTACAGAATCCAGAACATAGTACAAGCAAACTTTTGAGGACTCTATCAATATTAGTTATGTTCCAAAAGATGGGCTGCATCAGTCTTGAGTTATTTAAAGATGCAAAGATTAGCTTAAAAATGGAAACCTGGCCAGGTGCAGTGGCTCACATCTGTAATTCCACACTTCGGGAGGCCGAAGTGGGAGAAGAGCCTGAGCCCAGGAGTTTAAAACCAGCCTGGGCAACACAGTGAGACCCCATATCTAAAAAAATAAAAAAATTAGCTGGGGGTGATGGCATGAGCCTGTAGTACCACCTACTCCGTAGGCTGAGGCAGGAGAATCACTTGAACCCGGGAGGTGGAGGTTGCAGTGAGCCGAGATTGTGTCACTGCACTCCAGCCTGGGCGACAGAGGAGACACTGTCTCAAAAAAATAAATAAAATGAAATAAAATAAAATAAAAGACCTAAGAGAAAACCTAGAGTCTGAAAAGACGTTAGAGAAAGGGCTTCTTGAGAAAATTAATTTAATGATTCTTTCTTCTGGTTGTGCCCTTATTAATCTTTGGTCCCTGCTGTTGGATTTAATCACAACACCTTTATCCAGATCGGCCTTCATCCTGATTGCAGATAACACTATTATCCTGTTTCAGCTTAACTTTTCGAAGCACAGCAGCAGAGGCAGCTCTGTTTACAAGATGAAGCTCCTTTTCAAACAACAGTCACTTCATTTTCCTGGAAAACTCTTCCCTTTGTAGTTGAGAAGAAAGAAAAAAAGAAAAAACAGGGAGGCTGTTTGAGGCTGAAGAGTGACCTCTCTCGGTGGAGAGGTGGAAGAGGTTCCTTATCAGGCCAGTTTTAACCAGGACAGGAAAGAGACCAAGCATCCATAGGTCCAGAGTGTCTGTGAACCCCCTTAAGTTGTATGTAAAATTTGGGGATGTGAAATGTGCATTTATCTAGAAAATGGTCTAGAGCTTTCATCAGGTTCTCAAAGAATTCTTTGTTCTTTAAGGTCCACAGGGTTGGGCCTGTGCTTTCTCAAAGTGTTTGAGGTCAGAAAAGTGCATGCAGCACAATCACTGATTCCTGGCCAGGCACGGTGGCTCATGCCTGTAATCCCAGCACTTTGGGAGGCCGACATGGGCAGATCACTTGAGGTCAGGAGTTCGAGACCAGCCTGGCCAACAAATAGTGAAGCCCTGTCTCTACTAAAAATATAAGAATTGGCCGGGCGCGGTGGCTCACGCTTGTAATCCCAGCACTTTGGGAGGCCGAGGCGGGCGGATCACGAGGTCAGGAGATCGAGACCGCGGTGAAACCTCGTCTCTACTAAAAAATACAAAAAAATTAGCCGGGTGTGGTGGCGGGCGCCTGTAGTCCCAGCTACTCGGAGAGGCTGAGGCAGGAGAATGGCGTGAATCCGGGAGGCGGAGCTTGCAGTGAGCCGAGATTGCGCCACTGCACTCCAGCCTGGGCGACAGAGCGAGACTCCATCTCAAGAAAAAAAAAAAAAAAAAGAATTGGGCATAGTGCTGCATGCCTATAATCCCAGCTACTCAGGAGGCTGAGGCAGAAGAATCGTTTAAACCCGGAAGATGGAGGTTGCAGTGAGCCAGGATCGCCCCACTGCACTCCAGCCTAGGCAGCAAAGTGAGACTCCTGTCTCAAAAAAATAAATAAATAAAAATAAACAAATAAACAAAAATACACCTCAGATTCCTGGGCCCCACACCAGATTTTCTGAATTAGTATCTCTAGGGATATGGTCTGGGACTCTAAATTTTTAACAGTTTCCCAGGTGATTTGGTTAAATTTCTGCATTAACTAGGAAGTTCGAAGTGTTTAACCTCATTTGTTAGAATAAGATCAACAATTAATTATAGTGCAGGGAAGTGCTTACATTTACCCAAATAGGCCTGGTTCCAATCTCAGTTCATGTAACTTTGGCGAACTATGAATCTCACTGCTCCTTAATTGCCTAATCTATAAATATGGGCTAAATAATTTATCTGTCTTAAGATAATATTGCCTAATACATAGCAGAAGTCCAAAACTATTATTTATTGTTCATAACTTCTCTTAAATACTGGACATTCCCTACACTCTCCAGGTACAATGTTTGTTTGTTTTTTAAAGTGTTTTATGAGGCTTTTTTTCTGGTAAAGGTATTGTCAGATAAAACAAAATGAAACAAAAAAGGTTAATCATCTTCTACAGTGAACCAACAGCCATATTTCAAGGGGTTTTGTTATGCCATCAAAGATATTTGAGCTGTAAACTATAAACTGAAATTCTCTTTGTTTCAACCTAACAGAAAAATTAGCAGTATTAGCATTCTGTAGGCGTGACCACACTGCAACTCTCCCTAGAAACTGAGAGCAATTTTAGCAAATGGAAAGCATAGATACCAGTATTCCTCAACAAGGACAAAGTCTTCCATTACCCTATTGAGAGTTTGATTTAATTCAACACCTACTCACTAACACATCTCCAGAAGCAAAGTGCAAAAAAAGAGAAAAGGGCCAGGCGTGGTGGCTCACGCCTGTAATCCCAGCACTTTGGGAAGCCAAAGCGGGTGGATCACCTGAGGTCAGGAGTTTGAGACCAGCCTGACCAACATGGAGAAACCGCATCTCTACTAAAAATACAAAATTAGCCTGGCATGGTGGCACATGCCTGTAATCCCAGCTACTTGGGAGGCTGAGGCAGGAGAATTGCTTGAACCCAGGAGGCGGAGGTTGTGGTGAGCCAAGATCGTGCCATTGCACTCCAGCCTGGGCAACAAAAGCGAAACTCCATCTCAAAAAAAAAAAAAAGAAAAGAAAAGAAGAAATTCCTATTTTTGTAAAACCAGTTGTAAAATTCATTTTTCGTAAAGTTGTAAAATTGGTGTGAACTCCCTTTCCCCATCCCCATGTACATGTACTGGAATGTTATGAGTAAATTCCTTCCCTCTGATAATTTTGCAGCTCTATTCTGCCAGAACTATAAGTTTTCTACCATTGGAAAAGCATTTACACAAATGTTCATTTTTTTACATGCCAAAGAAAATGTACCTTGGTTCAAGATGTAAGCAGAAAATCAAAAGGAAATATAATGCCTAAATAAAAACAAATTCTACTAATTCATTTTTACATAGAATAACTAAAGTTTCCATTTGTCTTTGTTTTTGTTGTTTTAATTTTTTAAAATTACAGATGGGGTCTTGCTTCGTTGCCCAGGCTGTTCTTGAACTTCTGGGCTCAAGGAATCCTCCCACCTTGGCTTCCCAAAGTGCTGGAATTACAGGTGTGAGCCACCACACCAGGCCTAAGTTTCCGCTAGATTACCTAAAGGATCTTATAATTTATGTTGGTGACTTCTTTGAGGTTAGACATTAATTCTAGTCACTGGCAGAAGATGTGTTTGGGGCATGAGAAATTGTGGCTCTGAGAAGAGCCGATATTCAAGAGGTAGAATACAGTGCTCTGCTTACCTTAAATTTATCATCTTATGATTTTTTTTTTTTTTTAACAGAGTCTCACTCTGTCACCCAGGCTGGACTGCAGTGGTGCGATCTCGGCTCACTGCAAGCTCCGCCTCCCGGGTTCATGCCATTCTCCTGCCTCAGCCTCCCGAGTAGCCGGGAATACAGGCGTCTGCCACCGCCCCGGCTAATTTTTTGTATTTTTAGTAGAGACGGGGTTTCACCGTGTTACCCAAGATAGTCTCGATCTCCTGACCTCGTGATCTGCCAGCCTCGGTCTCCCAAAGTGCTGGGATTAGAGGCGCGAGCCACCGTGCCCGGCCCATCTTATGATTCTTAAAAAAAAAAAAAAATGGAGGCCAGGAGTGGTGGCTCATGCCTATAATCCCAGCACTTTGGGAGGCTGAGACGGGCAGATCACCTGAGGTCAGGGGTTCAAGACCAGCCTGGCAAACATGGGAAACGCCTTCTGTACTAAAAATACAAAAACAGAAAAAAACAAAAAACCTAACTGGGTGTGATGGTGGGTGGCGCCTGTAATCCCAGCTACTCGGGAGGTGGAGGTTGCAGTGAGCTGAGATTGAGCCACTACACTCCAGCCTGGGCCACAGAGTGAGATTCCTCACCCCTGTAAAAAAAAAAAAATTTGTTGTTGTTACAGAGATGAGGTCTTGCTATATTGCCCAGGCTGGTCTCGAACTCCTGGCTTCAAGCAATCCTCCTGCTTTAGCCTCCCAAAGTGCTGGGATTACTTTGGTGTGAGCCACCGTGCCCAGCTCATCTTACGATTCTTAAATCTATTTACCAAAATCTTCCTAAATAGGATAAACTCAGATTTTGTATTCCTTGATTGCCATCTGCTGGTGGTCCTCCATACTAGAAAATAAAAATTCCTGGGAAGACAACCTGGTAATTGCTTGATTTAAGTAGTTCTTGAAAACTCGGAGAGAATATTTCTTTAAACATTTTTTTCTGTTTATTTTGAGACCAGGTTATGAGACTGGCTAATTTTTATATTTTTGGTACAGATGGGGTTTCGCCATGTTGCCCAGGCTGATCTCAAACCTCTGGGCTCAAGCAATGCACCCACCTCGGCCTCCCAAAGTGCTGGGATTACAAGCATGAGCCACTGCACCGGCCAGAGAGAATATTTCTAATGCCCTTGATGATACAAGACAGTTGAAGGCAAAGTGAGGAAGGGACATTAGGTAATAATAACAATAGCAATTATGATAGCTAACTTCATTCAATCAATAAATATTTATTGAGTATCTACTATCCTGAATAGAGAGGTAAACAAGACAGACAAAGTCTCTGTCTTCATGGAGATTTTAAGCAAATATGATATAAAGTAGTGCTAAGTGTTACTCAGAAAAATAAACCAGGGCAAGGAACTGGAAAGTGATGGCAGAAGGAGGGCACTATTTTAGATAAAGAGGCCTGAAAGGCCTTTAGGAGGTGACGTTTGCAGGTTAACCTCAATAAAGTGGATTTTGTTGAATATTTCTTTCTCCCTTTTTTTTTTTTTGAGACAGGGTCTCACTCTGTCATTCATGCTGGAGTGTAGTAGTGCAGTCACTGCTCACTGCAGCCTTGACCTCCTGGGCTCAAGCGATCCCTCCCATCTCAGCCTCCTGAGTAGCTGGGACTACAGGCACGCGTCACCATGCTTGGCTAATTTTTAATATCTTTTTGTAGAAACAAGGTCTCACTATATTGCCCAGACTGGTCTCAAACTCCTGGGCTCAAGCAGTCCTCCCACTTCGGCCTCCAAAAGTGCTGGGATTGCACGTGTGAGCCACTGTGCCCGGTCTGAATATTTATTTATGCAGGCACTGAGTCCACAGCTTCCTATACAGCATATTATGTAATCCTCTCAACAACCTATGAGGCAGATGCTACTACTAGCCTCATTTTACTGATTAGCAATTTGAAGAAGAGAAAGATGGAGCTGGTATTCAAACAGAGGCACTGTCCTTTTATAACACTATAACTTTTCAAAGTTCTTTCATGCAAATGAAATAATATATGCAGAAATGTTTTGTGGATGATAAAGTACTATGCAATTTTAATGTAATCTGATTTGACCTTCATAGTATCCCTGTAAAGGGGATAAAGTGTGTAATATTATATCATTTTGTAGATGATAAAACAAACACACTCAATTGTAAAGTGCAAAGTGATGTGACTTGTCCAAGGTCACAAAGTTAGTTAATGGCATATTCAGAATTAGAGCTTATGTTTTTAAGGAGCATTATTTTAAAGTTTTGTACTTTTATACTTTTATCTCTTGAGATGATAAATTATACTAAGTATTTTTCTTGCCAAGCTTATTTGTAACTACATTAATCATAGGAATTACAAACAGTTTAGGGGCCGGGAGCGGTGGCTCATGCCTGTAATCCCAGCACTTTGGGAGGCCAAGGCAGGAGGATCGTCTGAGGTCAGGAGTTTGAGACCAGCCTGGCCAATGTGGCGAAACTCCGTCTCTACTAAAAATACAAAAGAAAATTAGCCAGGTGTGGTGGCACACACCTGTAGTCCCAGCTACTCAGGAGGCTGAGGCAGAAGAATCGCTTGAACCCAGGGGACGGAGGTTGCAGTGAGCGGAGACCGCCCCACTGCACTCCAGCTTGGACAACAGAGCAAGTCTCTGGGAAAACAACAACAACGACAACAACAACAAAACAAAAAAACAGTTTAGGGTTCATAAATAAATCTTCAAAATATCCCTCTTTCTGTATCTTCAATTCCACGCACTCCACAGTCTCCTTCCTTCACCTTCCCATCTTCTCCCCATTCTCTAACTCTCACTAACACTGACGCCCCTCACATACGCACTCCAGGAATTAGGGAGGTGCTGTCCAGGTTTCCCAGTCCTCTTAACGTAAGGAAGAGGCATTTCTTTCTCTGACAGAATGAGACCGGATCATTAGCTGTCAAGATAGTCACGGTGCAGTTACTAGGAGAAATATGGATTTCCTAAGGTGACCAGACAGGGTTTGAAAATTACTCTTGGCCAGGCATTGTGGGTCATGCCTGTAATCCCAGCATTTTGGGAGGCTGAGACAGGAGGATTGCTTGTGCCCAGGAGTTTGAAACCAGCCTGGGCAACATAGTGAGACCCCATGTCTACAAAAAAGAAAAAAATTGGCCAGACATGGTGGCACCTGCCTGTGGTTCCAACTACTTGGGAGGTTGTGGTAGGAGGATCACTTGAGCCTAGGAGGTGGAGGAAACAGTGACCCACGATCACACCACTGCACTCCAGCCTGGGCAACAGAGTGAGACCCTGTCTCAAAGAGAAAAAAAGGAAAAGAAAAAGAAAGAGAAAAGAAAATTACTCCTTAAGATGATTAAATGTGCTTGACTTTGGATGCTCTAGATCAGCGGAAACTAGCAACATCCCCAAATGTAAGACCCGGTAATAACAAATGGTATCATTGATTCTTCTCTCCATCCGTGTGACCAGAGCTTGGCCCCTCACAGGCCATTGAGGGCCAACATCAAAGGCTGTGAGACTGTAAGAGTTCAGAAAACCCCTTGGTGGGGATTGGGTTTGTGATTGGTGACTGGGAGCAAAGTGGCTGGGTAGGGGTCTGAGGATATTTACCTTAAACCGCACCCACCCCAACTCCCATCCCCAGTGAAGCTTGGTTCTGGACTTCTTTCCTAAATCTTTGAGTAAATTACTACTTAAACCTTCCATAAGGATTGGAGATAAGATTGTATCTAAGAATAAGATGGCCTCTTGGCAATCAGCTTGGGAACCTCTTGGCAGACCAGGAGGGGCCCAGCCCCAGAGTGGGGCAGGGGGATGATTTCTGTGATGTTCCACCCAGGAGAGCAGCTAGAAGCATCCTGTAAGAGATGGAAAACAGACGGGCTGAGAGCATGTTCTAGAAACATGGCAAAAACACACATATTTTAAAAGAAAATAAACCAGGCTGGGCACAGTGCCTCATGCCCATAATCCCAGCACTTTGGGAGGCCAAGGTGGGCAAATAGCTTGAGCCCAGGAGTCCGAGACAAGACTGGGAAGCATGGCGAAACCCCGTCGTTACAGAAAATAACAACAACAACAAAATTAGTTGTGCATGGTGGTGTGGGCCTGTGGTCCCAGCTACTTGGGAGGCTGAGGAGGGAGAATCACCTGAGCCCAGGAAGTTGAGGCTTCAGTGGGCTGTGATCATACCACTGCACTCCAGCCTGGACCACAGAATGAGACCCTGTCTCAAAAACAAAACAAAACACCCCTAGCAATCAGTTCTTCCTCAGTATCCTCCTCCCATGCCGCTTTCTCCAGCTGTCATTCCTGTTCCTTCCCTCCCGCTGAGCACCTTCGTTCCTCCCTGTCTTTCCTTCCCCTTCTTACCTGACAAACTGGTTTCTCTACTCTTGATAAAGTCATCCATTGGTGGCATGTGTGTTCCAAAAATCGTAGAGCAGCATTTCCTAAGTGTGTTTTTGCAAAACACTGAACCCTTGTTGACTAGGCATGGTGGCTAACCCCTGTAATCCCAGCACTTTGGGAGGTCAAGGTGGGAGGATCCCTTGAGCCCAGGAGTTCAAGACCAACCTGGGCAACATAGTGAGACCCTGACTCTACCAAAGGAGAAAAAAAAAAAAGAAAAAATAATAATTAAAAAAAACCCTTGTTTTGCCTATTTTGTTAAAAAAAAAAGGGAGGCGGTAGTCAAATAATTTGGTAAACCTCACATTCTCTACTGCATGTTAAAGATTCACATGCCTGTCAATATATAAAGGATTTTGGGGTATATTTCAATCCCTTCTCTTTCTCTTATTCTCTCTCTGCCTAATTCCAATTTAGGACCCTTCATCTGATACCTGCAGGTGAGGGATGGGTCACAGCAGCTGTAACACCATATAAATGACAGCCTCACAGTTCTCTTGCTCACTTATTTCTTGGGTTCATCTGTTGGAGATGGGACCCTATGGGAACTGAATAGCTCAGCTTCAAAATGCATTTCAAAACTTTTTCGCCCCTTTTTCTCTTTTCTCTCCAGTCTCAAATGTAACCTTGAAGCCTACTGCAAAAACCTTTTTTTCTCCTTAGTATTAGGATGTAGCCTTGAAATGTACTTTATTTGAAACACCACGTCTCTCTCTCTTACCATACACTCCCTTACACCATGCACATTTATCTAATTGTACTTGGATCTAATTATGTGCTTACTTAGAAGTTCCAGGGTCTAATCTTGAGATAAACCAGACACGGAGGCCCAGCTGCAAAATGCCAGAGATTACCTCAAGGCTGTTAGTCTACAACTCGGCCATCGTTCAGATGACATCAGATCACCCCGACAGTCACCAGGGAAACAAGAGACACAGACCTTGAACTCAGCACAACTCCTGCCTACTTCCCATTCCAAGTTCCCCTTTTTAAGCCCCTCTCCCCAGCCTAAAGTTGGGAATGGTCTTTTAAAGGCATGAGCCTGGCTATTCCCCAACTGCTAGCATTTGAATAAAGTTGCTTTTCTTTCACCACACCTCGCTTCTCGTGCTTTTGACCACTGAGCGGCGAGCAGCAGGACTTGAGCTGGTAACACTACATCTGAAGCACCCCGGGCTGTCCTCATCACTACTGTTGTAACTCATGTTCTGCAGGAACTGAGAGCCTGAGCAAATGAAACTGAAATTCAGTTTTTTCTTCCTTTTTTGTCCTCCTTATCCCCTTCTATTATATGAATGATATAGTCATAGAATTTGCCTATAAAATCCAGAAAACTTAGTTCCAGCCTATCAAAGTCACCCAGTTATGGGATTAAGTTGATAATGATGGAGCAACTTTGTAAAGGGCTTTGAAGATCAGACTGAGACTCAGATATTCCTGGAGAGTGGAGGCTGGTAACCCCCTTTACCTTGTAGCTATTTGCATTCACTGATTTGCAACAGAATTAAGGAGCCCTCTGAATAAAATACTTGAACAGTGTCCACGATTAGGATTAAGACATATACAGACGTATCTGATTAACTAGGGGCCCCAACTGGAAGCTAGATGTTTGGAGAATGAAATGGTCAGTATGAGGAATCTGGTGCAGGGAATAGAATAGTGAGTGTACACAAAGCTGAACATGCAGCTGGGAGAGGCGGCTCACACCTGTAATCCCAACACTTTGGGAGGCTGAGGTGGGAGGATCACTTGAGGTCAGGAGTTTGAGAGCAGCCTGGCTAATATGGTGAAACCCCATCTCTACTAAAAATACAAAAATTAGGCTGGGCATAGTGGCTCAGGCCTGTAATCCCAGCACTTTGGGAGGCCGAGGTGGGCAGATCACAAGGTCAGGAGATCGAGACCATCCTGGCTAATATGGTGAAACCCCGTCTCTACTAAAAATACAAAAAATTAGCTGGGCATGGTGGCGGGCACCTGTAGTCCCAGCTACTCAGGAGGCTGAGGCAGGAGAACGGCGTGAACCCGGGAGGCAGAGCTTGCAGTGAGCCGAGATCGTGCCACTGCGCTCCAGCCTGGGCGACAGAGCGAGTCTCCGTCTCAAAAAAAAAAAAAAAATTAGACAAGTGGCTCACCCCTGTAATCCCAGCACTTTGGGAGGTCAAGGTGGGAGGATCCCTTGAGCCCAGGAGTTCAAGACCAGGTGGTGGGTGCCTGTAATCCCAGCTATTCAGGAGGCTGAGGTAGGAGAATCGTTTGAGCCCGGGAGGCAGAGATTGCAGTGAGCCAAGATCGTGCCACTGCTCTCCAGCCTGGGCAACAGAGTGAGACTCAAAAACATAAATAAATAAAAATAAAATAAAATAAATAATATTTAAAAATCTCAAAAAAATAAATAAATAAAAATTAAAAAAAAAAATGAACATGTTTGTCTTGGAGTCAGAATGACTTTATTCAAAACCCACCTCTACTGCTTACTATATGTGTGACCCTGGGCCTATTTCCTAGTCTTTCTAAACCTTCTTTCTCTCATGTGGAAAATCGATGCAGTTATAGTTCCTACTTCATAGGGATAGTTGAGGATAGCGGATATAAGTCCTCAGCAAATGTTCCTGTTATCAGCAACAAGACTTTACCATCAGAGAGTGGTTAGTGAGCCGCTCTGGATAGAGTGGATGTCTACACTGGAACTTCCACTCCGTTTGTGTACTCTGGGGAGGAAATGCCTGTGTGTGTGAGGTGAAGGTTCTGAGACCTGTTGATGCTCAAGATTCCTTTCTGTGGACGTCTCTCCTGACACCTCTACTTCCACCCCAATTTCAGAGAATATACGCTACTGCCATCACCAAATTCCAGACAAACAACGTAGGTAATACTCAGGTACGTTCATTTTGCAAGAGCAATGACATGGATTTCAACTATCAAGATTCAAATGCTCCAGTATTCAGGCATTGGCAACCTTGGTGGTGATGGCAAGGGTAATGCCTCTGTGGGTTCTGTTGTGGTCTGAGCCTGCAGAGAGCAATGAGAAGTCCAATATGGGAATGCAAGAGAGCTCCCCAGGTTATTTGCACAACTTCTGCATAAAGTTGGATTTTCTGCAGCCTGCCAAGCAGGGTTAGAAAGCCACCTAAGGTCGGGCATGGTGACCCACTCCTGTAATCCCAGCACTTTGGGAGACTGAGGTGTGCTTGAGCCCAAGAGTTCGAGATGAGCCTGGACAACATGGTGAAACTCCAACTCCACAAAAAATACAAAAAATTAGCCAGGCGTAGTGGCATGTGGCTGTGGTCCCAGCTACCTGGGAGGTTGAAACAGGAAGATCGCCTGAGGCCAGCAGGTCAAGGCTGCAGTGAGCCATGATCGTGCTACTGCACTCTAGCCTGGCCACAGAGTGAGACCCTGTCTGGAAGGAAGGAAGGAAGGAAGGAAGGAAGGAAGGAAGGAAGGAAGGAAAGAAGGAAGGAAGGAAGGAAGGAAAGAAAGAAAGAAGGAAGGGAGGAAAGCAAGCCATCAAGATTGAATGAATGAACATACAACTGGTGAAGCCCTAGACACCTGGGCTTCATTTATATATTTATATCATGGTAGCAATCATTTATTGAGGACATACTGTTACCAAGCCTGGGCTGGGCACCTTTCATGTTAACCCATTTGCAAAGGTACAAAACTAGTAGGAAAGTTATTCCCATTTTACAGATAAATTAAGTCATCTGCTTAAGTCACATAGGCAGTAAGCAGTAGAGCCAGGTTTTGAATTTAATCTGATTTGGAAGCCCAGGCTCTTCTCTGCTACTCTGCTTTTCTTTATTTACCTTTCTACCGTATCTTTCAGTATTGTTTTGCACACTCTTTAGTGTAACTATGACTATCTCAAATCTATCTCATCAGTTTGGTCTACCGTTCTTTCCACTTTAGTTTCCTCAAATATTTTTTTTTTATGCTCTTTTATTTTGAGACAGAGTTTCACTCTTGTCGCCCAGGCTGGAGTGCAATGGCGTGATCTTGACTCCCTGAAACCTCCGGCTCCCGGGTTCAAGTGATTCTCCTGTCTCAGCCTCCTGAGTAGCTGGGATTACAGGCGACCCATCATGCCCTGCTAATTTTTGTATTTTTAGTAGAGACGGGGTTTCGCCATATTTGCCAGGCTGGTCTCGAACTCCTGACCTCAGGTGACCCACCCGCCTTGGCCTCCCAAAGTTCTGGGATTACAGGCGTGAGCCACTGTGCCCGGCCCAATTGGCTTTATAGCATCCTGCCTACAAAACAGTCACTATTCCCTTTTATCTTAGCATATTTGCCACTGCTACATGCTCTTGTTGCTTTTATCTATTGACACTGGCTTTCAGGGAGGATCCATAGCTTTGCTACTTAAAATGTACTTTATGGTCCAGCAGCATAAGCATCACCTGTAGCTTCTTGGAAATGCAAAAAATCTACACCAGGCCTGAATCAGAATCTTCAGTCTGCAAAGATCCCCAGGGGATTCATATACACATTAAAGTTTGAGAGGCACTGGTCTACAGTGCCTACAGCTTTGAGCAGAGTCCCAGAAGCCACCAAACTTTGGGGCAGTTCCTGATCCCTTACAGAACTTTCAAAAGAGGCTAGGCTGCTGGCCTCAATAGATCAAGAGCCCTCAAGATCCCCACCTCCCTAACACAAGCCCCCAGCACTTAAGCAGGATGTAGGTTGTCATGGTAATGGGAGGCCGTTTCAATGGGAAGAGACTGTGAAAGGTGCTTCAACATGAAGGGAGGCTTAACTTTTATGGGCTGGTTCTAAAATTTGGCTGCCAATTGGAATCACCTAGGGGAGATTTTGATTTAATTGCTATAAGGAATAGGACTAGGCATTGGAAATGTTTTTAAGTTCCCTAAATGATTCTTACATGCAGCAAAGTTTGAGGAGCACTGAACTATTGTGAATACTTTCTCATTTTGGTTAATACAATTCTGGGGGCTATGTTGTATTTGAAGTTGTTTTTTGTTTTTTTTTTTTTTGAGATGGAGTTTCACTCTTGTTGCCCAGGCTGGAGTGCAGTGGTGCGATCGTGGCTCACTGCAACCTCCACCTTCCAGGTTCAAGTGATTCTCTTGCCTCAGCCTCCTGAGTAGCTGGGATTACAGGCATCCACCACCACGCCTGGCTAATTTTTCATATTTTTTGCACAGATGGGGTTTTCATCATGTTGGCCAGGCTGGTCTCAAACTCCTGACCTCAGGTGATCCGCCCGCCTTGGCCTCCCAAAGTGCTAGGATTACAGGCGTGAGCCACTGCGCCTGGCTGAAGATCGTTTAAAACAGTGTTTCCCACACTATTTTGATAAGAGTTATCTGAAGTACTTGCTAAAACCATAACTACCAGGCCTCATACCCAGCTCAGTGCCTCAGGATTACCAACGGCCTGACAGCTGTCATTTATCAAGCACCCAGGTGCTCTGCTCCTTCTCACAGGCAGGTTTGGGAAATACCATTTTCAAAGACCGGTGGATTAGTGGCCTGAAAACTCGCCAGCAGTTGCCTGCTTTTGTCATCTTCCTGTCTCTGGAAGAGCACCATGAACCATCAAAAACTAAATGGTTTTAAAAGGACAAAAATGGTCTCAGCATCATTCTACAGCTTTCTTAAAGGCAATGTTTTCTTTTCAAATGCTCAGGCTGACTGTATTCTAGAACCTAGCATGGCTCTTGGTACATAGTCTCAATATTCAAATAAATGAATGAATGAATGATTAAATAGTTCTGAAAAGGAGCACCAGAATAGCTTGGAGGAAGGAACCAGGAAGCAGGCTGCCTCCTTGAAGTCCTCACTTTTGACCTCCTGTACATTCAAAAAAATTACATTCACACATATCCAGCCAGTACAATATACTTTGCTTCAGTGAACTTGACATATGACCAACAAATAGGAAGTGATTATTCACTGTGCAAAGGATTATTTGATTCACAGAAATGATTCCCTAGAGCAGTGTGGTTTCCAGACCAGGAGCAGCAGTATCACCTGGGAACTTGGTAGAAATATGAAACCTGGGAGCCACCGTGGCTCAGGCTGGTTGCCCTGGCACTCGGGGAGGCGAGGCTACACGTTCGAGGCCAACCTGGTCAACATTGATTTAAAAAACTAAATAACTTGATCCTGAGGGCCTGAATCAGAAACTCTGGCTTGGGGCCTAACAATCTGTGTTTTAACAAGCCTTTCAGGTGATTGTCAGGCTGCTAAATCTGAGCACTACCGCCCCAGAGGAGTTTCTTAAATGAAAAGCTTTCCATCTGATAATACAAAGAATGTTCAAGAACACGCTAAGATGATCTTAGCTAAATCTTATGACCAAGTTCCCCAATGCACCTGCAGAAAAGTTCTGGATTGTAGTTGCTTATTTATTTAATAAAGCATTTTATATGTTAATATGTATAATTTATTTATATGAAATAAAAAATCATAGTGGTTTGCACATGATAGTTTTTTCAGTAATACACTGAACCATAATGTAAAATATATTTATTATGAATAACGGTCAAAAAAAAGTTTGAGACTGGGCACAGTGGCTCATGCCTGTAATCCCAGCACTTTGGGAGGCCAAGGTGGGTGTATCACTTGAGGTCAGGTGTTCAAGATCAACCTGGCCAACCCTGTCTTTACTAAAAATACAAAAATTAGCCAGGCATGGTGGTGCACGCCTGTAATCCCAGCTACTTCGGAGGTTGAGGCAGGAGAATTGCTTGAACCAGGAGGCAGAGATTGCAGTGAGCCAAGATTGCGCCACTGCACTCCCGCCTGGGCAACAGAGCTAGACTCCATCTCAAAAAACAAACAAACAAAACATAAATTAGCTGGGCGGGGTGGTGGGCACCTGTAGTCCCAGCTACTCGGGAGGCTAAGGCAGGAGAATTGCTTGAATCCAGGAGGTGGAGGTTTTAGTGAACTGAGATTGTGCCACTGCACTCCAGCCTGGGCAACAGAGCAAAACTCCGTCCCAATCGATCGATCAATCAATCAATCAATCAGGCTCTTTACTGCTGTGGTCCTGACTCAGATTCAAGCAGTGAGCTTTGGTTGGTTGGTTGTTGTCTCCTTTTTTCCCCTGAGTGTCTGGGATTTAGTGACAGGAGATGCAGGTACTTGGCAGGACATTAAGATATCTATGCAAAACTACTAATATGTGTGTAATACTATTCTTACAACTGTTAAGAGTAATTCGTTTAGCATTTATCTACCTAGAAATAAAGCAAGACCACCTCAATGAGAACAAACAGATGCTGTTTATTCAGAGCTTGCTATAGCAAGGGATTCTGTCACTGTTCCTTGTGTTTGGCAGACATTCAGAGCCAGGCAGGGGAGTGGGGAAGCTTTGGAGTGGAAAAACGGGAAGGTTTCAGGTATGCTTAGATTGTAGGTTGTTGGCATGGGGAAATTGGAGGCAGGCTAACTAGAAGCAAGGCATCCTATGTGATTAATTTATGTGTGTTTGGCTGGTTGATCCTGATTTGGAAGTGGGGCAAAAAATTGGGAAGCTGGTAGTCATTGACCACATCCTGATGTTCTAGGCCAGTCGTTGTGGAGGCTGTGAGTTGGCTCCCTGGACTGGTTGCCGTAAGGGTTGTGGGCATATAGGTCTGCCTATTGTCTCACTAGCCATGAACGCAAGACGACAGCTTAATCTGTAGGGCAAGTTTATTCATTTATTTAACACTATGGCCTTTGGCCAGCTTGTCCAGTGAATCAGAAATTAAAATGAGGGCTGAAACTAGTCAATCTGTAGTTCAAAGTTTCCCTCCCCCTATCTGACTTGTCAGTGTTGGCAGGGATGTGCTCACACATTAATGTTACCAATATGCTTTTGGTGGACTGGAAATGCCCGTTGATGCTGAAACTTCTTGGCTAGTTATCAGACAGCTTTAGGGCAGATACTCTGATGAGTCTGTGCTAATCTTTTTTTTCGAGATGGACTCTTACTCTGTCACCCAGGCTGGAATGCAGTGGTGTGATCTCGGCTCACTGTAACCTCTGCCTCCTGGGTTCAAGCAATTCTCCTGCCTCAGCCCTCCGAGTAGATGGCATTACAGGTGTGCACCACCACGTCCGGCTAATTTTTGTATTTTTAATAGAGACAGGGTTTCACCATATTAGCCAGACTGTTCTCGAACCCCTGACCTCATGATCCACCCACTTCGGCCTCCCAAAGTGTTGGGATTACAGGCATGAGCCACCACACCCGGCCAAGTCTATGCTAATCTTATGTTAGCCTTCGGAGCTGAGAATGCTATCCTGACTCCAGCTACACATTCCTGTGGAGTTACGGGGCTATCTTTAAGTTGTTTACAGTTACTTTCACTTATAGTTGTTGCCACTTCCAGGAATGCTCCTTCCCCCATGAGGCAAACTCATCTAGCTTTGTAACATTGTTGCAGGACTTTTCCTTAAGCTAAAGACAGGGTATTTGTCCGACAGCCACAGAAGTTTAGGCTTGCAGGCCGTTTGAAGGGTGAGTAAAGCAGGGCTTTATTGGTTGAAAGGAAAAGAAATGGGGGGAACAGGGATCCTCCACAAAGCCAGAGTCCCTGCTGGTGCGTTTCCCGCCTCCCGTTAGAATCCCAGATTCTACACAGGAAGAGAAGGGGCCAGGAATCTGTACCTCCACCCCAGTGCACATTCCCAGCGCTTGCTGGTTGGAGTTTTGGCAGGGACCCCCTCCCACCTGGCTGTCTCAACATTAACGTGTGATACATTTAGATTCTCATTATGAATATATCCCATGGGGTCTGGCACCTGAAGTATGTAGGCTGTGGAGGAGAAACGTTGTTTGAAATGTACTGAGTCAGAAACTACTCTGAAAATTCTTCCACTTATCACATACTAAAATTATAAGCTAAGGATTTGGTTCTCTTGACTGAGCTTTAGTCAAATAGAAACTTATCAATATGTCAGAGGCATTCAAACCAAAGCGACTCCATCTTGAACAGGGGCTGAGTAAAATGAGGCTGAGACCTGCTGGGCTGCATTCCTAGATTAGGCATTGTCAGTCATGGGATGCGATAGGTCGACAAGATACAGGTGACAAAGGCCCCGATAATAAAACAGGAGTGGTAAAGGAGCCTGCCAAACCCAACAAAACCAAGATGGCAATGAAAGTGACCTACGGTTGTCCTCACTACTCATATGCTAATTATAATACATTAGCATGCTAAAATACACTCCCACCTGTGCCATGACCATTTACAAATAAAATGGCAATGTCAGGAAGTTACTCTATATGGTCTAAAAAGGGGAGGAACCTTTAGTTCTAGGAACTCCCCACCCCAATACCGAAAAACTCATGAATAAGCCACACTTTGTTTAGCATACAATCAAGAAATAACCATAAGTATACTCAGTCAAGCATTCCATGCCACTGCTCATGCCACTGCTCTATGAAGTAGTCTTTTTTTTTTTTTTTTTTTTTTTCATTTTTGAGACAGACTCTTGCTCTTTAGCTCAGGCCAGTTTGCAGTGGTGCTATCTCAGCTACTCCAAGCTCCGCCTCCCGGGTTCATGCCATTCTCCTTCCTCAGCTTCCCGAGTAGCTGGGACTACTGGTGCCCGCCAATATGCCCAGAGAATTTTTTGTATTTTTCGTAGAGACAGGGTTTCACCGTGTTAGCCAGGATGGTCTAGATCTCCTGACCTTGTGATCCGCCCGCCTTGGCCTCCCAAAGTGCTGTGATTACAGGCGTAAACCACCGCGCCTGGCTGGAGTGGCCATTCTTTTGTTTCTTTACATTTTTTAATAAACTTACTTTCATTTTACTCTGTGGAATTACCTTGAATTCTTTCTTGGAAGAAGTCCAAGAACCCTGTCTTGGGGTCTGGAATGGGACCCCTTTCAGATAACAAATATGCAGTGTATACAATAACAAATGCCTCATATTTAAAAAAATAGAAATGATGCAAAATATAATTTATAAGAATTCTTGTTTGTAGAAAACAAACTTTGATAGCAGTTAGAATATATTAGAAATAGGCCGGGTGCGGTGGCTCACGCTTGTAATCCCAGCACTTTGGGAGGCCGAGGCGGGCGGATCACGAGGTCAGGAGATCGAGACCACGGTGAAACCCTGTCGCTACTAAAAATACAAAAAATACAAAAAATTAGCTGGGCGTGGTGGCGGGCTCCTGTAGTCCCAGCTACTCAGAGAGGCTGAGGCAGGAGAATGGCGTGAACCCGGGAGGCGGAGCTTGCAGTGAGCCGAGATTTGCGCCACTGCACTCCAGCCTGGGCGACAGAGCGAGACTCCGTCTCAAAAAAAAAAAAAAAGAATATATTAGAAATAAATATTAATTTCTTTCTTTTCTCTCCCTCAAATATTAACTTTTGTATCTAATTTTAAAATCATAATTTTTATTCTTTTTTTATTTCATACCTAGTCCCACAGATATATTCTTTTCTTGATAAGAGACCTCTAATTTTTTTTTTTTTTTTTGAGACAGAGTCTTGCTCTTTCGCCCAGGCAGGACTGCAGTGGTGCTATCTCGGCTCACTGCAAGCTCTGCCTCTCGGGTTCACGCCATTCTCCTGCCTCAGCCTCCTGAGTAGTTGGGACTACAGGCGCCCGCCACCACGCCCGGCTAATTTTTTTTGTATTTTTTAGTAGAGATGGGGTTTCACCGTGGTAGCCAGGATGGTCTTGATCTCCTGACCTCGTGATCCACCCACCTCGGCCTCCCAAAGTGCTGGGATTACAGGCCTGAGCCACTGTGCCCAGCCAGAGACCTCTAATTTTATAAGCTTTGACTCACAGTATTTGTTTTTCAACAAAATGATTGACACAAGATAATTGATATCTTCCCTAAAGCTTGTTTTAATCCTTACTGAGAGTTTTCTTTCTTCTTACTCAAATATATACCTTTGAAATTTCCCAGAGTGAATTCTTCTATTTATTTATGACCACTCTCCCAAGGTATATTTTGATCTGGGTGGGAAATTTCAGTAAGTGCTATTTTATGGCATAACGTGTAGTGTCAATCATTATTTTTTCATTAAAGCACTTTACATATGTAGGCATCTTAGTCTGTTTGTGCTGCTACACCAAAATACTGGACACTGAATAATTTATAAAGAACCAAAATGTATTTCTCACAGTTCTGGAGGCTGGGAAGTCCAAGATCAAGGCACTGGCAGATTCAGGGTCTAGTGTTGGGCATGGTTCCAAAATGGTGCCTTGTTGCTGCATCTTCCAGAGGGGAGGACTGCTGTATCTTCATGGCAGGAGGAGAAGGGCAAGACACTCAAACACTAACATTTCATGAAGTTTCTTTTATAAGGACCTTAATCCCATTTATGAGGGAGGAGCCTCATGGCCTAATCATCTCTTAAAGGCCCCACCTTTTAATACTACAATATTGACAATTAAGTTTCAACACTTGAATTTTGGAGGGGACACATTCACACTATAGCAACTGGTAATGTATAAAATTAATTCATAAAGGAATGACCTGAGTTTGTTGATGTATCTCTGACAACTGGCTTTAGTGCAAACAATTCTCAGCTTTATAATCACAAAAGCAGGGATAGAAAAAGAACAATAGGTTGGGTACAGTGCTTGTGCCTGCAATCCCAGCAATCTGGGAGGCCAAGGCAGGAGGATGGCTTGAGTACAAGAATTCAAGACCAGCCTGGGCAACACAGCAAGGCACTCTCTCTACCAAAAAACCCCACGACCAACAACAAACAAAACAAACAAAAAACCCACAAAATTAACAAGTCCAACATACTCATAAAAAGAAAGAAGTCAAGGCCGGGCGCGGTGGCTCACGCCTGTAATCCCAGCACTTTGGGAGGCCGAGGCGGGTGGATCACGAGGTCAGGAGATCGAGACCATCCTGGCTAACACGGTGAAACCCCGTCTCTACTAAAAATACAAAAAATTAGCCGGGCGTGGTGGCGGGCGCCTGTAGTCCCAGCTACGCGGGAGGCTGAGGCAGGAGAATGGCGTGAACCCCGGGGGGCGGAGCCTGCAGTGAGCCGAGATCGCGCCACTGCACTCCAGCCTGGGTGAAAGAGTGAGACTCCGTCTCAAAAAAAAAAAAAAAATAAGTCAAAATACAAACCTGCTTCCAATACCAAAGGAAAACCACAGCCCTCAATTCCTCTTTTAGGATTGTTTTCATGGTTGACCTTAAACTAGTTTTGCTGTTTTTCCAACTCATACCTCTCTTTACATTCTCTCCAGATAGGAGATTGTGGTTTTGTTGGGTCTGAAGGGCCTTAGTGGGTCAGGAAATAAAAGGATTGCAATGATTTAATACCTTTTACCTAGTCAAAGTTCCAACATATGGTCATGATTTGAAATTTCAATTGGAATAATGTTTTGGAAGATTTTTGTAAATCGTTAAGTGTTGTACAAACATTACTTTGTTGATGTTACTGTTGTCATAAGCAGGATTGGTTACTTTGTATCAGAAGTGATTTAGCCTCTTAATGAAAAAAATCTCTGGTATAACATTAAAGATAACCTTAAAACTCGGGTTTAACATTACAGATAATTTTCTAGGCTTTGGCAGTAAAGGTTATGTTTTACTGTAGCATGGGGGAAAGGGAAGAAGACTGGAAGTAACTGCGTGCCCTTATTTAATCATAATTTGGTCCCTTCCAGTTTCTTTGCAGCTAACTCCACCAGTAGATAATTAAATAATGTTGATTATGGCTACAGAAATATACTTTGTTATGTATAAATTTAAGTCAAAAATGTAGTATAAGGATGACTGGCTAGGAGCGATGGCTCGTGCCTGTAATCTCAGTACTTTGGGAGGCTGACGTGGATGGATCACTTGAGGTCAGGAGTTCGAGACCAGCCTGGCCAGCATGGTGAATCCTCGTCTGTACTAAAAATACAAAAAATTAGCTGGGCGTGGTAGTGGGCGCCTGTAATCCCAGCAACTTGGGAGGCTGAGGCAGGAGAATTGCTTGAATCCGGGAGGTGGAGGTTGCAGTGAGCCAAGATTTTGCCATTGCACTCCAGCCTGGGCAACAAGAGCAAAACTCTGTCTCAAAAAAAAAAAAAAAAAGTTAGCCAGGTGTGGTGGTGCATGCTTGTAGTCCCAGCTACTTGGGAGGCTGAGGCAGAAGAATTGCTTGAACCGGGGAGGGGAGGTTGCAGTGAGCCAAGATTGCACCACTGCACTCCAGCCTGGGCTATAGAGGGTTACCCTGTCTCAAAAAAAAAAAAAAAAAAAAAAAAAAGATGACTTACAAAGAAGGAAAGAGTCACTCTAAGGAAAAAGCAAAGTATGAAAAGGAACCCCAAAATAGTCAGGCTTTCTACAGGGAAAATGTAAAGATAAATACTAAGATGCCCAATGCCTTTTTTTTTTTTTTTTTTGAGACATGGTCTTGCTGTGTCACCCAGGCTGGAGTGCAATGGCACGATCTTAGCTCACTGCAACCTTCACCTCCTGGGTTCAAGTGATTCTCCTGTCTCAGCCTCCTGAGTAGCTAGGATTACAGGCACCCACCACCATGCCCGGCTAATTTTTGTATTTTTAGTAGAGACCGGGTTTCACCATGTTGGTCAGGCTGTTCTCTAACTCCTGGCCTCAAGTGATCCGCCTGCCTTGGCTTCCCAAAGTCCTGGGATTACAGGCCTAAATGCCTTTTAATATATGCTGTTAGACTAAAGACAAGTTATGTCTGTAGCTTTGCTTCTTCCAATTTTTTTTTTTTGAGATGGAGTCTTGTTCTGTTGGCCAGACTAGAGTGCAGTGGCGTGATCTCGGCTCACTGCAACCTCTGCCTCCTGGGTTCAAGTGATTTTCCTGCCTCAGCCTCCCGAGTAGCTAGGCTTACAGGCGCCACCACCATGCCCGGCTAATTTTTGTATTTTTAGTAGAGATAGGGTTTCACCATGTTGGCCAGGTTGGTCTTCAATGTGATCCATGGCGCCCAGCCATATTAATTTACTTTTATTAAATATCTCACTAAAATAATTTCTTGTAACAATTTTATTAGGTAAAAATATCTGCTGGGCATGGTGGCTAATGCCTGTAATCCCAGCACTTTGGAAGGCCGAGGTGGGCGGATCACCTCAGGTCAAGGGTTTGAGACCAGCCTGGCCAACTTGGTGAAACCCTGTCTCTACTAAAAATGCAAAACTTAGCTGGGTGTGGTGGTGCACACCTGTAGTCCCAGCTACTCGGGAGGCTGAGGCACGAGAATCACTTGAACCTGGAGGCAGAGGCCGCAGTGAGCCAAGAATGCGCCACTGCACTGCAGCCTGGGCAACAGAATGAGACCCTGTCTCGAAAAAAAAAAATGTGAATCAGAAATTGTGATGAAATTAATTAAAGGTATGATTAAGATTTGCTTTGGAGAATATTTGGGTGGTCTGAGGTTATCTGTGTTCAGTAATATTAAGTTCTAGGATAAGTTATATGTATACTTTTGAAAATAGAGGATACAGTTTCAAATCTTGAACATGGTTTGGTTAAAAAAATAACATTTTAGATTGATCTAGGGTTTTTTCAAATTGCTATTTCAATTTGGTTCAAGCCACTTTTAGGCATGACCCCAAAGCTGCAGTGAAAATATTATTCCTGCAGAAAGAAAGAAGGGGAGTATTTATCATCAATAACTTATATTGCTACAAGGTTACAAAACTGATGTATTATCTTTAAACAAATGCCAAGTAAAACATAATAGGAGTAATAAAAAAACAGTTCAACATTATTAAAACCCAGGAAGACTTAATAACATATTCAACAAACAAAAGGAACTTCAGGATCCTGCTCACTTCAGCTGAGACAAGTCTGTGACTAATTTTCTGTAGCAAGGCAAATTGTTCACTCTGGGTATATCAGCCTTGGGAGATCACAATGCTATGTTGATTTCATAGTTCAACCTTCCCTTCATTTCTTGGTTTTATTTTTTCACCTATAATATAGTTTTGAAACTTTGTGCAGAAAAAAAGTGGGGGGAAATGCATAGAAATGAATTTCAGAAACTTCCTTTCAAAGTGAGTAGATAGGAAATTTGAAGCAAAGAGAGAATATGTATAAACACAATCTATTATTAAGGAAAGCATTATTGATTACGATAGATACTAGTTTTGAAGACATGAAATAAAAGACAATGAGCAACCAGATTTTTCCTCCAACAATGGAAGGAATATTATAATGCATTTAGTTAACAGAGTATAAAGTATTAAAATGAGTCTTTAAAATATAGTGTAACATTTGGTATTTGCATATTACACACTTTCCCCTTTGAAAAGCATTTTCACAATTAGTCCTTTCAATCTCTGCAACCAGGTAGGCTATCCTTTTAACCCAGAGAGGGGCAATGGACTCTGGGACAGATCCCAGCCACAGCTGCCGCTGGACCGTGGGGTCGTTCCAAGATCAGGGCAGAAGCCCAGTTCTTAGCTCCGCAGACATCAGCCTCTGGTCCCACAGCCAGGGGAGGGAGAGGCTCCCGAGAGCGACTGCTCCCGCCACTGCCCATCCCTGAAATGCAGGTTCCTGTTCACAGCCCCCAGGGAGAATGCCAGTCACTGTCAGGAAATGTTAAGGTCCTGGGCGATGCAGGGTCAAGGGCACACTGGCTTTGTGGCGTCAAAATGATATGGGTTTGAATCCTCAGACATTTTCTTACTGTGAGGGACCTTGGGCAGTCTCTCTGAGCCTCACTTTTCTCATTTGTAGAGCGGACATACTTTGCTTTATTCCATGGAGTTTACTGATGATTAAATGACACAAAGCAATAAAGGTCTCAGCCTACCGCCTGAAGCTGGTGGTTATAATTAGCAGCTCTGGAATGGGTAGGGAACCATCTGTAACGGCTTGGGGAAATCTTCATCTGCAAGATGGGCACAGCGTAGATTCCAATCTGTCGCCCAGTGGAGAGCGATCCGGTCTCACTGCAACCTCCGCCTCCCGAGTTCAAGCGATTCTCCTGCCTCAGCCTCCTGAGTAGCTGGGATTACAGGCGCGTGCCACCACAACCAGCTAGTTTTTTTTTTTTTTTTTTTTTTTTTTTTTTTTTTTTTGAGACGGAGTCTCGCTCTGTCACCCAGGCTGGAGTGCAGTGGCGCGATCTCGGCTCACTGCAAGCTCCGCCTCCTGGGTTCACGCCATTCTCCTGCCTCAGCCTCTCCAAGTAGCTGGGACTACAGGCGCCCGCCACCACGCCCGGCTAATTTTTTGTATTTTTAGTAGAGACGGGGTTTCACCGTGGTCTCGATCTCCTGACCTCGTGATCCACCCGCCTCGGCCTCCCAAAGTGCTAGGATTACAAGCGTGAGCCACCGCGCCCAGCCTAACCGGCTAGTTTTTGTATTTTTAGTAGAGACGGGGTTTCACCATGTTGGTCAGGCTGGTCTTGAACTCCTGACCTCATGATCCACCCGGTCTCCCAAAGTACTGGGATTACAGGCATGAGCCACTGCGCCCGGCCAGATAGTAAACATTGCTTTGAAAACACAGCTGCAACCCACACCTCCCGCAACCCACACCTCCCCATCCCTTATTATTATTATTTTTTTTGAGACAGAGGAGCGCGCCACCACGTCCGGCTAATTTTTGTATTTTTAGTAGAGAGTGGGTTTCACCATGTTGGTCAGGCTGGTCTCGAACTCTTGATCTCATGATCCGTCCGCCTCGGCCTCTCAAAGTGCTGGGATTACAGGTGTGAGCCACTGTGCCCGGCCTCCCACCCCCTATTCTAAATGACACTTGTTTCCAAAATATGGGGGCTGGAGGAGCAGATCCAGAATCCAAGGAAACATGATCAACCAGGGGAATTATCGAGAGGGCAGGACAGGCTAAGCCTCAGCTCTTCTCTGAATAACTGGGATCCCTGCGCAGCCAGATGAACCGCCCGCGGCCGCTGCTCCCGCAGGAAGCGTTCGTTGGGATCTTATAAGCCCACCCCCGGAATCCGGCGTGGGGCGCTGGGAAACTGAGCGGCGGAGGGGTTAGGGGCGGGGCCCTGGGGGAGGAGTAGGGGGCGGGGCTTTGACGTTAGGGCGGGGCTAAGGGCGAGACCTCGCCGAGTTTCACCGTTGAGCTCGCCACGTCTCCCTTAGCGAGCGCGATGGGGACACGCAGGGGGAGGGAAAACTGAGCGGGGCGGGCACTATCTCCTCTCGCGAGAGCTGGCGACGGCGGCAGCAGCAGCGGTGGCGGCGGCGTGTCCGTGAGAGTGGCGTGGGGGCTGGGAGGAGAGGCGGCGGCGGCAGCGTCCAAGCTACGCCACTCGGGCCGGGGCTTTGGGAGCGGGAGTGCAGAGCGTGGTCGTGGCGGCGGCGGTGAGAAGAGCGAGGCGGAGGAGGGGGTGCCATGGCCGGGCAGCAGTTCCAGTACGATGACAGTGGGAACACCTTCTTCTACTTCCTCACCTCCTTCGTGGGGCTCATCGTGATCCCGGCGACATACTACCTCTGGCCCCGAGATCAGAATGCCGGTGAGTCCCGCCGGCCTTTGCCCGCGCACCCGCGCAGGCCCCGCCAGCGCCCCCAGGCCCTGCGGCGCCCGCTTGCCCGGCCCCAGCCCGTGGCGTCCGGGGTGACACGGACGGTGCGGCCCGGCCTGTGTCCAGCGTCCGCCACTGGCGGGGCCCGGGTCAGCGGCATTTCCCTCGGCGCTTCTCCACCTCCCTTCATTGTCCTCAGGAGTTTCGCTCGCTCCATCTTCTCCATTGTTGTGGACGCTCCTTGCAGCCTCCTCCTGCCTCTTTGTCTTCTCTGCCTCTGCTTTTATTGGGGATTTTTCTTTATGGAGGAAGCGGGATGGGGACTTGGGAGGTGAGCAAAGAGTTGGCCAAGGAAGAGACTGAACGTGCGGGCACAACTCTCAGTCCCTCCAGTTCGCGGCCCTCCTCCCCCGACTCCCGTTTCCCTGTTGCAGCTGCTCTTAACAGATGTTTTAGGGCATCTCTGAGCCGGGTGGCATGCTTAGGACTCCAATCGAGCTCTCCACCGCCTATCCCTGTCACTTCCTCCCGTTGCTTTTTCATTTGTTCACTCACTGTGGGGGTTGGAAGCAATGCCATTATTCCTCTTAGCAAAAATAGGCTTTTTTCTATTTCCTTTTCTTTGGAGTTTCCTGTTTGTGACGGGAAAAGTGCAAGTATGAAGGATTAAGTCTCGTTTAATTAATCTTGTAGGGAATTTTGAGGTAGTGGGTCGATTTGCTTTCCACATTAAACAACATCGAATTAAAGCACAGAATAACAGATTCTTTTCATATTTCACTTGATGTTTGGGTAATGTTTGCATCCATTTGTTGCACTCTACTAGGACATATGGCAGATGATATTCTTAAAGCTGATGTAACTGCGAGGGCCTAATGGGTTATTTATGGTAGTGTTAACAGTAAGGAGTAGGTTTTGAGTATTAACAACTTAGGGAAAGCTTTCTGTTGCACAAGAGCTGTGCTAACTTGCTTAAATATCTTCTCTTCAATTGGGTATGCCGGAGGTGTAGGTTGTCCAGGTTATATACTCTACTTGGGGAAGTTGTTAACAGTGAAGCCTTGAATCAGCTCAGAACTTGTTATACTTTCAGATGGATTCAGTGTCCTGTAACATTCTTTTTTCCCCCCGCCCCATGTGATCTGCAGGAAACTAACATTCTTGACTTGGAATAGAACTAAAATAAATTTAGGATAAATAGTAACAAAGGATTCCATCATTTTGTACATTTGACAATAAGTTTAAAAATCCATTAGATGCAAAAATCTGTCCAAAGTTACCAGTCTTAATACTTTTTTTACTCAATGGGTAGTTTATGAAATTTGGATCTTGGACTGTTGTGCCTTATTTCCTAAGTGCATTTAAATTGTGTAGATTCTTCCTCGATGTTGAAAAAGGAAAAAAAAATTGGGTAGGTTCTTTGGGCAGTGGTTGTGTATAAGTGAAGTCTTAATGCTGTAATGGCTTTTCTTATCTGCAAACCTAGGCCATTCTTGTGATTGTTGTATTTCAAGTTAAAAGGGTCCACTTTTCAGTAGTTTATTTTCACCTAACGGCCATGGTGTGTGCAATTGGTAGTGTAGAAAACAAAAAGGTATTGGGAGAGTAGTCGGTGGGTTTGGCCAGTATGTGTTTTGATCAGACAGAACAGAGGTATAAAAAAAAGTGTTTTGAGAAACTGCCCTGATTTCAGAAATTAGCCATCATTTTTTAATCTACATTGGATTTTTAAAGTTTTTCTTTTTTTCTTTTAAAAGCGGGGAGAGTCTCATTTGCCCAGGCTGGTCTTGAACTTGCTTCAAGTCATCCTCTCGCTTCAGCCTCCTGAGTAGCTGGGCTTACAGACTTGAGCCACTGTGTCAGGATGGATTTTTGAAATTTGAAAGTCGTATTTTTGTGGTGAGTTTTGTATTATAAAATTCACCTGATTTCATAGAAGAATCATACTATTTATTTATTTATTTATTTTGAGACAGAGTCTCACTGTGTTGCTCAGGGTGGAGTGCAGTGGCTTGATCTTGACTCATTGCAGCCTCCACCTGCTGTGTTCAAGCAGTTCTGCCCCAGCTTCCCGAGTAGCTGGGATTACAGTCATGCATCACCATGCCTGGCTTATTTTCGTGTTTTTAGTAGAGATGGGGTTTCACCATGTTGACCAGGCTGGTCTCCAACTCCTGACACCAAGTGATCTGTCCTCCTTGGGCTCCCAAAGTGCTGGGACTACAGGCTTGAGCCACCACGCCCTGCCAACAAGTCATACCTGACCCCCTTCAGCATATAAGTGTCTTTGAAAAAGTGGTGGTAGTTTAGGTGGAGGGAATTAATACTATTTGTAAATCATGGACTTCAACTTTTACTTTATTTAATCTTCTTAAAAATGCAGTGAGGTTGGCCAGACACGGTGGCTCACGCCTGTAATCCCAACACTTTGGGAGGCCCAGGCAGGCAGATCACCTAAAGTCAGGAGTTCAAGACCAGCCTGGCCAACATGGCGAAACCCCGCCACTACAAAAATACAAAAAGTTAGCTGGGAGTGGTGATGGACGCCTGTAATCCCAGCTACCCGGGAGGCTGAGGCAGGGAGAATTGCTTGAACCCGGGAGGTGGAGGTTGCAATGAGCCGAGATCGTGCCACTACACTCCAGCAATGCAGTGAGGTAGGTTCTATTATTATCTCCATTTACAGGTAAAGAAACTGGGGGTAGAGCATGTAAGTAATTTTCCTGTATGGTTGAGCTGGGATTAGAACATTGGTCGCTTAGCTTCAGAGCCCTGTGTGGTTTCCATACTGCTAGATAGAAAGTTAGGTGAACTATTATGGGTGTCAGTTTGCCCCTGTTTTACATCCGGCTCTCTGCTTCAGGCTTGCCTTAGTCAATATTCATATTTTGATGTATTTGTTTGCTCTTGCTCAAAATTGTGTTATGAAAATTAAGGTGAACACTTAAATGCTATTCTAATCATTATGAAAATTGTTGGTCACAGCTTGGACTTTTTTCTTGGATTTACCCTGATAACTTGAGTTGTTTCTGTAGGATTACAGTTGTATTAAAAGGATGTTTTAATCATAGTGACTTTATTCTGCAGCCCAGTTGCAGTATCTTGAATATGAAAGAGAAATCTTGAATTACTGCTTCATTCAAAGCTCTGAATAAGGAACTTTTTTCAGAAGTTTGCTGCAAAATAATTTGTCGACTTATACTGACAGGAGGCTACTTAATAATCTTTATCTCACTTAGGAAATAGTTATATTCTGTCTTGGAATATTAATTTGTTTGGTTATTGGTGCATTTTAGACCCTATAGGGTCTGTTTGAGTATAAACGCTATGTTATCTTTCTAAAATCTGAAAAATTCTGAAGCACATTTGTTCTTTAGGATTTTAAATAAAAGATGAGGACCCCAGTAGTACAGTTTTGGGGAAACACAACAGCATATATGAGTATTGTTATTTTTTGAGATGGAGCCTCGCTCTGTCACCCAGGCTGAAGTGCAGTGGCATGTTCTCGGCTGACTGCAACCTCTGCTTCCCGTGTTCAAACGATTCTCGCGCCTCAGCCTCCTGAGTAGCTAGGAAAACTGGTGCAAGCCACCATGCCTGGCTTATTTTTGTATTTTTAGTAGAGATGAGGTTTCACTATGTTGGCCAGGCTGGTCTCGAACTTCTGACCTCAATTGATCCACCTGCCTCAGCGTCCCAAAGTGCTGGGATTACAGGCGTGAGCCACCATGCCCTGGCCACAACAGCATATTTTAATACTTGTTTTTGAGGCTCAGTTTATTTTGTTTTCCTGTGAAACAGTTAAGTAGCCAAATACAAAAATGTAGGCATGCATTTGAATTTCAGACTTCTGACAGTATTTTCAGAGATAGCGTGTGCATGAAAGCATGAAAAGGTTTACTCTGGCAGTTACACAACCTTAAAGTTCAGTTTAAGTAATTTTTTTTGTTTGTTTTGGCATGAAGTCTCGCTCTGTCGCCCAGGCTCCAGTGCAATAGCATGATCTTGGCTCACTGCAACCTCCACCTCCCAGATTCAAGCAATTCTCCCACCTCGGCCTCCTAAGTAGCTGGGATACAGGTGCCTGCCACTACACCCGGCTAATTTTTGTATTTTTAGTAGAGACAGAGTTTCACCATGTTGGCCAGGCTGGTTTCCAACTCCTGACCTCAAGGGATCCTCCCACCTTGGCCTCCCAAAGTGCTGTGATTACAGCTGTGAGCCACTGCGCCCGGCCCAGTTTAACTAATCTTTATTGAGGTTTTTTTGTGTGTGTTTTCTGCAACACATTTGGGACTTTCAGTTTTTAAGGTTGACAGTTGTTTCAGCATGGCAGTTTTGGAATTAGTGGGCTCTTGAATACACCAGAAAGCATAGCACCGTTTCACAACTTGTAAAGTCTATCTACGGTTTGAAAAATGGAAATAGTTTGTTTATTGGCATATTTGACATGTTAATTGAACGTACCTGTTATCTAAAACATTATTAATGGAATCCTTTTGCCTTGATTTTTGCCTAACATGTTTAGCTAAGTGTACTTATAATTAATACCCCTTTTAGTAGTTAAAGGGTCCTATTTGTTTTACTGTCTTGGTTTGCAAATTGGCTGAATAAAATGAATACTTTTTCAGACAATTAAGGACAAAAGCTCTGTATGAAATGATAACACGGAGGGCTTAGACTTCCTTGGCATAGTCATAGTGATTGTTAACCCTGGCTACACATTAGAATCACTTCGGGAACTTTTTTTTTTTTTTTTTTTTTTGAGATGGAGTCTTGCTCTGTCACCCAGGCTGGAGTGGAGTGGCGGTCTTGGCTCACTGCAAGCTCTGCCTCCCAGGTTCACGCCATTCTCCTGCCTCAGCCTCCCGAGTAGCTGGGACCACAGGCGCCCACCACCACGCCTGGCTAATTTTTTGTATTTTTAGTAGAGACGGGGTTTCACCGTGTTAGCCAGGATGGTCTTGATCTCCTGACCTCGTGATCCGCCCGCCTCGGCCTCCCAAAGTGCTGGGATTACAGGCTTGACCCACTGCGCCAGGCCCACTTCGGGAACTTTTTAAAACACTTGTACGCATCCCCAGATACTCTGATTTATTTGGTCTGGAGTGGGTGTTATGTACTGGTATTTTTTAAAGATCCCTATATGATTCTAAATTGTAGCTATGTTTGAGAAGTGCTGCTTGGAGGAGAGCTTCCTTAGTAATGGTCTTTTGCTGTAGTTGTCATTTTGGGAGGTAGTATATTTGTTTTGCTATGTGCTCTTTGCTAACAACAACAAAATCCAATAAACTAATGTGTTAGCCTTTTTATTTTACATAGCTAAGAAGCACTTACAGAACAGTACTGTAAAGTTCTGGGAGTTAAAAGCCAGATATTTTTGTCAAACAACTTTAATGATACAAGTTTACAATCAATTTATCATAGTTGTCTATTAATGGCTTCCAGAGTATTTACCATTGTGCCATGATTGGAGCCTTATGTAATTTGGATATCCTTAACATTTTGAAATAATTGCACATAATTACCTTAACACTACCCATCTTTGGTATTGCCAACAATACTGTGCTGTGACCTTTTGTGTGCACTGCCCACTTTGTGCTTTCTTGGTAATTGTTGATGTTTGTCTTTCCTAGTGCTTTTAAAATGAGAAGTGTTCTTTTGTTTATGTGGAATTTCAATCCAACCATTATTCGTAAGTGCATAATTTTGTTTACTACTTTTTTGATTTACAATAGAAGAGTTATCACTTTAAATGTTTTATATCATTAGGCTTTCATTGGTATATTTGACGAGAGTATATTTGACAAGAGAAAATAACTGATTGCTTGTAATTATTAGAATTTCAAATAATCAAAAGCATGCTTTTATTCTTTCCGTAGGTTATGGAAAGAATTCCTTTTGAATTGAGATAAAATGTATCATTTAAAAAAAGTTTTTGTTGACTCCTTGATCTTACTTTTGGGGCTTGATCTTCCCTTTTAAAACTTACTTAACCTTACTTTTTCAAAATTGCCTGGTTATGAAACCTGGCTCTGCAGCCTACTGTGATTTTAGGCAAGTTATTTAACTTGCGTGTGTTTCAGTATACTCATCTGTATTGGTTACTGATTTAACTTCTGTGTATCTCAGGATTCTCATCTGTATTGGTCATACTCATCTGTTATGGTCAGAGAAGATACTTTGTATGATATCTATCTTTTAAAATATACTGAGACTTAATTTGTGGCTTAACATATAGTCTATCCTGCAAAATGTCCCATGGCACTTCAGAACAATGTGTGTGCTGCTGCTGTTGGGTAGTGAGTGTTGTATATGTCTGTTAGATCTAGTTGGTTTATGTTAAGTCCTCTATTTCCTTATCTTCTTTTTGGTTGTTCTATCCATTTTTGGGGATGGAGGGTGTATTGAAGTCTGAAACTATTATTGTAGCACTGTCTGTTTCTCTCTTCAGTTCTGTTGGTTTTTGCATTGTACATTTTGATGATCATTAGATACGTAAATGTTTATAAATGTTATATCTTCTTGCTGTATTGAACCTCTTACTAATACATAATGTCTTTTATCTCTTGTAATCTTTTTTGTTTTAAAGTCTATTTTGTCTTATAGTCACCACCCTGCTATCTTTTGGTTACTGTTGGCGTGGAATATTTTTTCCGTCCTTTGACCTTCAATCTGTTTGTGTCTTTGGATCTAAAGTGAGTCTCTTGTAGATGGATGTAGTTGGATCAGGTGCTTTTAATCCATTCTGCCAGTCTTTTGATTGGAACATTTAACCATTTACATTTAAAGTAATTACTGTTAAGGAAGGAGGGCCAGGTGCAGTGTTTCATTCCTGTAATCCCAGCACTTTGGGAAGCTGAAGTGGGAGGATCACTTGAGTCCAGGAGTTTGAACCAACCTGGGCAACGTAATGAGACCGTGTTCCTACAAACAATAAAAAAAAAAAAAAAAAAAAAAAAAAAAAAAATTAGCCAGGCATGGTGGCACGCACCTTTAGTCCTAGCTACTCAGGAGGCTGAAGCAGGAGGATCACTTGAGCCCAGGAGATCGAGGCTGCAGTGAGCTATGATCATGTCACTGCACTCCAACCTGGATGACAGAAGGAGACCCTGTCACACACAAAAAGTAAAAAGAAGGACCTCTGTCATTTTGCTGTTTGTTTTCTATAGGCATATATCATTTTGTTCCTTATTTCCTGCATTACTATTTTTTTGTTTAGCTGATTTTTTTTGTAGTGAAATGTTAACATTTCTTTGCATTTTCTTATTTTTATTTTATTTTATTTTTAAATAGAGACTGGGTTTTGCCATGTTGCTCAAGCTTGTCTCAAACTCCTGCGCTCAAGTGATCTATGTCTCGGCCTCTCAAAGTGCTGGGATTACATGTGTGAGCCATTGCTCACATCTCATTTTCTTTTGAGTATATTCTGTAGTTAACTTTTTGTGTGGTTACCATGGGGATTACATTGAACATCCTAAATATTGTAATTTCAATTTATACCAGTTTAACTTTGACATATAAAAACTCTGCTCCTTTATAGCTCCATTCCCACCTCTTTCAGTGTTTGATTTCACCTAATTACATCTTTATACATTGTGTGCCCCAAAGCATAAACTAATAATTCTTTTAAATGCATTTAGTTTATTGTTTAGAAAACAAAGTGTGGATGTAGGGGCCAAGGGAAACTTCCCTTTTGCCCTCTGAAGATTTGCTGGATTAATTGGAGGAAAGACATACACATGTATTTAATGTGTACATGGGGCGAACCACAAAGTGATTCCCCACATCCCAATGTAGTTCAGAAGCTTATATACCATCCTGGTGAAACAGGTTATGGGAAGGGGGAGAAGAGGAATTCTGTTGATAGGATTGCTAGGGATAATGGATCAGAGATCAGAGATTAACTTGTACATTATCTTGTGAAGGGTCTGTTTAGGTGTGGTTACCTTCTTGGTCCTACAGGAGGAGAAGAAAAGCAGTTGTTCGTTTTGGTGGGTTTGGAACTTAGGCAGATGAAGGCTTTGGGATATGGTGGGGGGCATCAGGAGGGCAGGGAGGAAAGTCAGACCTTGAGGCTTCTTCATTCAGCTTCTTCATTCAGCATGTCAAAATGCCATATTTTGGGTATCACTGAGCTCCAACATGGAGGTACAAACCAAGGAACTAAAATTGACCAAAAGCCTTCCTAATTTACCCTCCAAGCCTTTCCCTGAAAGTTGCAAGCCTTCAGTAGACTCCAGAGTTACATCTAGACTCAGCTCTGCTGCTGTTCAGTGAGTGAGTGCTAGCCTGAAGGTGGGTAGTGTGGAATGCACTCACGGTAGCACTTTGAGCTGGATTCATGTATTATCTCATTTTATTCATGAGAAAACTGTGTCTTAGAGGAGGTTACCAACTTTCCTAAAGTCATATAGCTACCAGGTGGAAGATTGTTTGTTGGACTCAACTCTGTCTTATGCCAAAGCATCTCTTGTTAGCCACTACTCTCTGCTGCCTTCTGTAATTAAGCTATTGTGAGTAACGCTGCAGTGAACATTATCAGTTCTTTCGAGGATATTCCTAGGAGTGGAATTGTTGGGTCATGTGGTAATTCTATGTACCCTTTTTTTTTTTTTTTTGATATGGAGTCTTGCTCTGTTGCCCAGGCAGAAGTGCAATGATGTGATCTCAGCTCACTGCAGCCTCCGCCTCCCCGGTTCAAGCGATTCTCCTGCTTCAGCCTCCCGAGTAGCTGGGACTACAGGCGTATGCCACCAGTCCCGGCTAATTTTTCTATGTTTAGTGGAGACGTGGTTTCACCATGTTGGCCAGGCTGGTCTCCAACTCCTGGCCTCAAGTGATCTGCCCACCTTGGCCTCCCAAAGGACTGGGATTACAGGCATGAGCCACCACACCCAGCCTTATGTTTAGGTTTTTGAGGAACCACCAAACTGTTTTCCATAGTGGCTGTACCATTTTACATTCCTTAGTTTTAAAATAGAGATGAGGTTTCCCTATGTTGTCTAGGCTGGTTGTAACTCCATGTTATATTCCTACAAGCAATGTTCCTTCCTCTCCAGTGCTTGTTGTTTTATGTTTTTTAGAAAAATTATAGCTAATAATGTATAGCTATAATGTTAGCTAATAATTATATTAAAATTATATATGAAATTACAGTTAATACGTTTTGTTTTTGTTTCTTTTTTGAGGTGGAGTCTGGCCCTGTCCCCCAGGCTGGAGTGCAGTGGCGTGATCTCGGCTCACTGCAACCTCCACCTTTCAAGTTTAAGTGATTCTCCTGCCTCAGCCTCCTGAGTAGCTGGGATTACAGGCACGTGCCACTATGCCTGGCTAATTTTTGTATTTTTAGTAGAGATGGGGTTTCATCATGTTGGCCAGCCTGGTCTCGAACTCCTGACCTCGTGATACACCTGCCTTAGCCTCCCAAAGGGCTGGGATTATAGGCGTGAGCCACCACGCCTGGCTTTTTGGTGTCATATCTAAGAATCCTGTGGCAACTCTAGGCTTATGAAAATCTGTTCGTATTTTTTTTCTAAAAGATTTATGGTTTCAGCTCTTATGTCTTTGATCCATTTTGAGGTAATTTTTGTAAATGATGTGAGAAGGGGGTCCAACTCCACTCTTTTCCATGTGGAAATCCAGTTGTCTCAGCATCATTTGTTGAAGATCCTGTTCAACGTTGAATGGCTTGGTAACCTTGTCAAAAATCAATTGACCAAAGATGTATAGTTATAATCTATTTTTTATGGAGTAACTAATTGAACATAGTTTAACTGTGATGGCCTGTTAATATTAGAATACCTCAAGGCTGAGTCCTGTTGATTATCATCTACAGTTATGCCTTTGGTGATCTCATCCAACCTAATGGCTTTAAATATAACCAACCTATATGATGAGGACTCCCAGACTCCCAAATTTCTATTTCCAGGCTAGACTTCTTTTTTTTTGGAGACAAGAGTTTTACTCTGTCATCTAGGTTGGAATGCAGTGGTGTGATCCCGGCTCACTGCAACCGCCACTTCCCAGGTTTAAGTGATTCTCCTGCCTCAGCCTCCTGAGTACCTGGGATTACAGGCATACACCACCACCTGCAGCTAATTTTTGTATTTTTAGTAGAGACAGGTTTCACCATGTTGGCCAGGCTAGTCTTGAACTCCTGACCTCAAGTGATATGCCCACCTCGGCCTCCCAAAGTGCCGGGATTACAGGCATGAGCCACTGCACCTAGCCCAGTCTGAACTTCTTTTCTCAGACTCCAGACTTGTGTGTATAAGTGCTTAACCCACATTTCCACTTGGATATCTAATAGAGATCTGTCTATGAATATGCACAAAATTGATAGGATTACTTTCTTCCCCTCCCCTCCAACCTTCTTGACCCATAACCTTTATCTCAGTTAATCACAACTGTCTTTTCAGCTGTTCAGGAAAGAAGTCTTGGGAGTCATTGTTTATTTTTTATTTACATTTTTACCTTTAAGCTCTGGTGGACTGGATTAGAAGTTACTCTTGATTCATCTGTTTCTCATACTCCACTTTCAGACTACTAGTATGTTCTTTTGGCTCTACCTTTGAAATACATCATGTCCGACCATTTCTCATCACTCCACCAACACCACTGTCCTGGTTTATTGCCTAGTTTATCATTAGCTTCCTAACTAGTCTGTTTCTACCCTGGCTGAGTGTAGTCTTTTCTCAAAATATTGGCAAGGATCCTTTATAACAGAAGTCAGCTCATACAGTTCTGCTCAGAACTCTTCAGGGATCTGTCTCCATCTGACTAGAAGCTCAAGTCTTAGAGAGTATCCTGTAAAGTCCTTCATGGTCTCTTTGATCACTTTGCTGTTTCCATTCCAGCCATACCTGCTTCATTGCACTTTTGAACACAGTGAAACACACTCTTTCAGTCCTTTGCTGTTGCTGCTCCCTTTGCCTGGAATACTTTTCCTCTAGATAGTCACATTACCTTTTCCCTCATCTCTGTTGTCTTTGCTCAGATGCCATCTTCCTTGAGCTTCCTATTTTAAATTGCAGTGTTTCTTACCCCTGCCTCACTAATTTTCTCTCAAAGAACCCTTCAACAACATGGGTTTGAACTATGTAGGTCCACTTATGTGGAGTTTTTTCAGTAAATATATTGGAAAACTTTTTGGAGACTTGTAACAGTTTGAAAAAGTTTTGCAGAAGAACTGTAGCCTAGAAATATCAAAAAGAAATTAAGAAAAAGGTATGTTATAAATACATAAAATATATGTAGATACTAGTCAGCTTTATCATTTGCTACCATAAAAGAAACACATATCTATTGTAAAAGGTAAAATTTATCAAAACTTATGCACACAAACACTATAGACAGGACATGGAGCCATTTGCAGTTGAGAGAAATGTATTAAATCATAACTGCATAAAGTTAACTAGTGTATACGACTGTAATAATTTTATAGCCATCTTCTTTGCTATTGCAGTGAGCTCAAATGTTGCAAGTATCTGCTTAAAACATTGTGTGACGCTAATCATCTCTGCGTGAGCAGTTTGTCCCTTCAGTAAATTCGTATCACCATAAAAATTGATCTCTTGAGGTTCTCTTGTATTTTTCTTTGTCTTTAGTGTGATACCATAAACCTTGCAACACCATGGGACTCATACAGAGTGCCACTAGTGATGCTCCGAAGAAGAAAAAAGTCATGATAATACCAGCAAAAGTTGAATTGCTTTATACATACTGTAGATCGAGGTCTGCAACTTGTAAACAGATGACATAAACTTAAGGTATTAATAAATACAGTACTGTAAATGTATTTTCTCTTCCTTATGATTTTCTTAACATTTTTTTCTAGCTTACTTTATTGTAAGCATACAGTATATAATACATACACAAAATATGTGTTAAATCAACTGTTTATGTTATCCATAAGGCTTCCAGTCAACAGTAGGCTATTAGTAGTTAAGTTTTGGGGGAGCCAAAAGTTATATGCAGATTTGTGACTGCGCAGGGGGTGGGGACAGGGCCCCTAACCCCAACGTTGTTCAAGGGTTAAGTATACTATATAATTTACTTTGTTTATTGCTGTGGTCTTTGAGAGCAGGGTTTTTTGTTTGTTTTTTTCTATATCCTCAGTGTCCAGAAAAGTCTGGGTACGTAGTGGATATTCACCAAATATTTGTTAAATAAAAGAGTTCATCATTCTCAAGAAATATTTATATAGTGCCACCTCTATTCCAGGCAACTGGAAAGAGGAGGGGTGAACACTGTGGGTAAGATACAGTCTCTGCCGTTGAACTTCAGTACAGAGGAATCAAAATTGGCTTTAATACTGGCTGCTGGAGAATGGTGGTGCCAACGGGGAAACTGCTGAAAAGAATGTATAGTCCTACTGGCTTTTTTAGAAAGGAGTTATAAAAGTGTTAAAGCTCTTAAACCTAGTAATTATACTTCTGGGGCTGTGTTCTAAGGATAGAGTGTTCTGAATACTTACAGGACCAAGGAGATCCATAATACCAAGAAATTAGAAACATTTTATATATCTACTTATAGAATGGTAGGTATATTGTGGTATCTTTATTCATTTGGTTATTAGTAGTCATTAAGTGATATTTATAATGATCTAAACACGGGGAAATGTTTAGAAATTTTAAAAATTAAAAATTACTGCTAATGCGACCTTAACACAAACTTCAGCTTTTTATTTTAGTCTCTTTCAATTTGTACACTGATACATCCTAGAAATGCTACCCTTAAGTGGGCTTTTATGTGTCCCGTTTTTCTCTTTGAGAAGCTCACTTGGGCAGCTGCTGCAGTGGGGCTAAGCACCAGGTATCGTCAACACTGCAAAAGGGCCCTTACAGGCCCTGATTGAAGCAGCAGGGCAGCCCTCTAATTGAATGAAGCTCATTCCTCGGGAAGTCAGTTGCTGGAGCTTGCATCTTCACAGAGCTGTTTCTCTTCTGAGGGTGTACCTTCAACCTCGCCAACTCTCCTGTCTCCTTTGCCTTTTCCAGATATTTTCCTAAATAGAACTAAAAAGGAAACATACTACAATGGTATTAATGATTACTATCTGGGTGTTGGATTGGTGGATTTTTTTCTTCCACTGTATGCTAAATTTTCTTTCTTTTTCCTTCTTCCCCCCTTTTTTTTTTTTTTTTTGGAGACAGGGTCTCACTCTGTTTCCCAAGGCTGTGGATAGTGGCAGTCATGGCTCATTGCAGCCTCGATCTCCTGGGCTCAAGGAGGTGATTCCTCTGCCTCAGCCTTCTAAGTAGCTGGGACTATGGGTGTGTATGCCACCACACCCAGCTAATTTTTATTTTTATTTTTTTGTAGAGATGTGGTCTTGCTATGTTGCCCAGGCTCAAATTTTCTTTATGAATTTGTATTAACACCCAAAATCTTATTAAAATAATCTCTGGCTAGCATTGCGATCTTGAGCAAGACACTCTGCACTTATCTCCAGACGCCCTTTCAGCTCAATGAATTGTTATTACTTTGGGGTATGTGGTGTTTAAAGTTCTGGTGGGACATACATCCTTGTGTGTTAAGTTGCCTTTCCTTCTTAGCTAGCATTTATTTACTTTCCTAGTACTTGAGTTTCTCTTCCAGATTAAAGATTAGAGATTAAAGGCATGAGCTACTGTGCCTGGCCATTGTAATATTCTTTCAACTTTTATGATGACTTGAATATTTTCAAAACAAAAAAATTGGGAAAAGCTTTATAGTCACAGGGAATAAAAAAAATAATTTTAAGAAGTCCCAGGTACTGTTTTTGGTTAACCTTTTACTTAGGCTATGGATTATCACTATAAGATTAAGGTTAAAAGAAAAATAGGAGGACAGAGCTAACAGGGCGGTTAGTAAATTAATAATGAAGCTTCCCAGGCCCTCCTCTCCCTTCTTCCCTCCCCTCCTCCCAGGTAAGTACTCAGAGATACTGCAGCGAGTCTATCTTTTTTTTAAGAATACTTTAGGGGAATGGGAAAAGGCAATTGTTGCTTTTTCATCCATTTATTCTGCCAACCTTTCCTATCTTTCTTTCCCCTGTGTTCCTGATAGGTAGGTAATATCGTTTAACTTGCTTTTCATGAACCCTCTGTAGCTGTGTGTGTGTGTGTGTATGTGTGGGTGCACTTTAAATCGGGGGCAATTTTGTGTCCCAGAGGACATTTGTGAATTTCTGAAGATTTTTTTGGTCTTCACTGGGGAGCTGTTCCTGGCATCTAGTGGGTAGAGATCACGATGCTGCTAAACATCCTAAAATGCACAGAAACATTGAATTATAAGAATTGTATAGTCCAAAATGTCAGTAGTGCTGATGTTGAAAAGCCCTGCTCTGTAGTACTTACTTCAGTACCATAAAAGGAAAAGAGATAGTATATAATTGTATGCTGCTGTCAAGTACCTGCTTAAGGAAGACAAAGCTCTTGAAATATTTGAACTACTTGGTTTGTATTGGTTTGCACTTAGATTGTTCAGGCATTCCTGAGAATTGTGAACTTTGGTGGTAGAGGGGTGGTTCTGCTGTGATCCAGTGTTTGTTTTTTTTTTTTTTTTTTTTTTTAGTTCAAGAACATTTTCAGTTGCCTTCTAGGTTCCCTCCTCCATTGCCAGAGTATGTGTAGTGGACAGGTGTAAGTAAGTAGGACCCACGTTTCTGTAACCCTTCTGATTTAGGTAATCTGTGATTGTGTATCCTGGGTGGTGGTGATGGTGAACAATATGTAATCTTATGAAGCCTATATTCCAAATCCAAGTGGTTCTGAACTGGCCTTGGGAATGAGACATCATGGCTAACTATTCAGATTCAAGTTAAGAATAAAATGATTAAGATTACTGGATGACTTTTATTTTTGGTCGTCTAGAGCAGCGTTTCCCAATTTTTCACTTCCAGGTTATTTTCATACCTTGCATATTCTGAAACATTCTGGGAAACAAACCACGATTAAAGGAAAGATTGTTTTTTAAAAAATTTTTTTTTAAATTATTTTTATTTTTAACTATTTTTTAGTTTTTGAGACAATCTTGTACTTTCATCTGGGCTGGGGTGCAGTGGCATGATCTTGGCTCACTGCAGCCTCTACCTCCTAGGTTCAAGCGGTTCTCCTGCTTCAGCCTCCCCAGTAGCTGGAATTATAGGTGCTCACCACCACACCTGGCTAATTTTTGTATTTTTAGTAGAGATGGGGTTTTGCCATGTTGGCCAGGCTGGTCTTGAACTCCTGACCTCACGTGATCCGTCTGCCTCGGCCTCCCAAAGTGCTGGGATTACAGGCATGAGCGTTTTTTTGACCGTTAGTTTAATAATGAAAACTGCCTTTGCCAGTTAGGTTACGTGGTATATGTTTTCTATACATCGAATAAGGTAATCTGCAGCTTTAGGTTTTGACAAAATACACTTGAAGTACAAGGTAAAGCTGTTTTGGAAAAGATTGAGCCATACTGGCAGAAGTGTACTTTTTGTTTTCAAAAATAGGTTTTAGTTGTTTTTTTTTTTCTTTGAGACACTGTCTCGCGCCATTGCCAGGCTGAACTGCAGTGATGTGATCATGGCTCGCTACAGCCTCGAACTGCTGGGCTCTGGTGATCCTCCTGCCTCAGCCTCCTGAGTAGCTGGGACTGTAGGCATATACCACCACTCCCAGGTAATTTTTAAAGTTTTTGTAGGGACAAGGTCTCCCTGTGTTGCCCAGGCTAGACTTGCACCCCTGAGCTCAAGTGATCCTCCTGCCTCAGCCTCCTAAAGTGCTCAGATTAAAGGCATGAGCTACTGTGCCTGGCCATTGTAATATTCTTTCAACTTTTATGATGACTTGAATATTTTCAAAACAAAAAAATTGGGGAAAGCTTTATAGTCACAGGGAATAAAAAAAAATTTTAAGAAGCATATTTCGGTATTATAAGGAATGATTTACTGGGACTAGCTGGGCGGTGGCTCATGCCTGTAATCCCAGCACTTTGGGAGGCCAAGGTGGGTGGAACTTGAGGTCAGGAGTTAGAGACCAGTCTGGCCAACATGGGGGAAACCCCATCTCTACTAAAAATACAAAATTAGCTGGGTGTGGTGGTGCACGCCTGTAATCCCAGCTACTCGGGAGGCTGAGGCATTGCTTGAACCTGGGAGGTGGAGGTTGCAGTGAGCTGAGATCACGCCATTGAGCTCCAGCCTGGGTGACAGAGTGAGACTCCATCTAAAAAAAAAAAAAAAAAAAAAAAGAGAAGTGACTTACTGGGGCCAGATGTGGTGTCTCACACCTGTAATCCTAGCACTTTGGGAGGCTGCGGAGGGAGGATTGCTTGAGCCCAGGAGTTTGAAACCAGCCTGGGCAACATAGACCTCCTCATCTCTACAAAAAAAAAAATTAGCCAGGCATGGTGGCATCTTCCTGTAGTCCCAGGTACTCCAGAGGCAGAGGTGAGAGGATCACTTGAGCCTGGGAGGTTGAAGATGCAGTGAACCGTGATGGCACCACTGTAGTCTATCTAGCCTGGTGACAGAGCAAGACCCTGTCTCAAAAAAAAAAATTAACTCACCAGGATGAAATATATTAAATTAGGATAATATTATGTGGGAGAAGTAGAATGAAGGACTTTTCATAAGTTTTTGTAAATGGATGATGACAGGTATGAAATTGCTCTGGCTTTTGGCTTTCTTTGGATGCATTTAAAAGAGATGGAATTATTTTAAAATACCAGCTTTACAGTTGCAGCAAAAGCAAGAATTGACAAATGGATCTAATTAAACTAAAAGATTCTGCACAGCAAAAGAAACTATCAACAGAGTAAACAGACAACCTACAGAATAAGAGAATGTATTTACAAACTATGCATCCAACAAAGGTCTAATATACAGAATGTATAAGGAACTTAACAAGCAAAAAATATCCCCATTAAAAAGTGGGCAAAAGTCATGAACATTTCTTAAAAGAGGAAATTTTTTTTTTTTAAGTGGCCAAGAAACATGAAAAATGCTCAACATCACTAATCAGATAAATGCAAATCAAAACCACAGTGAGGGATCATCTCATACCAGTCAGAATGGCTATTATAAAAAAGTCAAAAAACAGATGCTAGGGAGGCTGCGGGGGAAAAGGGAACACTTATACACAGCTGGTGGGAATGTAAACTAGTTCAGCCACTGTGGAAAGCAGTTTGCAGATTTCTCAAAGAACTGAGAATTGTGATTTGACCCAGCAATCCCATTACTGAGTATATATCTAAAAGAAAATAAATTGTTCTACCAAAAAGACGTGCACCCATGTTCATTGCAGCACTGCTCACAATAGCAAAGACATGGTACCAACCCAGGTGTCTATCAATAGTGGACTGGATAAAGAAAATGTAGTGGCCGGGCATTGTGGCTCATGCCTGTAATCCCAGCACTTTGGGAGGCCGAGGCAGGTGGATCGCCTGAGGTCAGGAGTTCGAGACCAGCCTGACCAACATGGAGAAACCCCATCTCTACTAAAAATTCAAAATTAGCCAGCCGGGTGTGGTGGCGTATGCCTATAATCTCAGCTGCTTGAGAGTCTGAGGCAGGAGAATCACTTGAACCCGGGAGGTGGAGATTGCAGTGAGCTGAGATTGCGCCATTGCACTCCAGCCTGGGCAACAAGAGCAAAACTCTGTCTCAAAAAAAAAAAAAAAAAAAAAAAAGTGCTACATATACACCGTAGAATACTACACAGCCATTAAAAAGAATGAAGTAATAATGTCCTTTATAGCATGTAAATGCAGCTGGAGGATATTATTCTAAGTGAATTAATACAGAAACAGAAAACCAAATACTGCAAATACTGCATGTTCTCACTTATAAGTGGGAGCTAAACATTGGGCACACATGGACATAATGATGGCAACAATTGACACTGGGGTCTAGTAGAGGGAGGAAGGAGGGAAGGAGACAAGATTGAAAAACTGTTGGAGGCCGGGTGCGGTGGCTCACGCTTGTAATCCCAGCACTTTGGGAGGCGAGGCGGGTGGATCACGAGGTCAGGAGATCGACACCACGGTGAAACCCCGTCTCTACTAAAAATACAAAAAAATTAGCCGGGCGTGGTGGCGGGCGCCTGTAGTCCCAGCTACTCGGAGAGGCTGAGGCAGGAGAATGGCGTGAACCCGGGAGGCGGAGCTTGCAGTGAGCCGGGATTGTGCCACTGCACTCCAGCCTGGGTGACAGAGCAAGACTCCGTCTCAAAAAAAAAAAAAAAAAGAAAAACTGTTGGATACTATGTGGTAAGCAGGCAAACAGGTTTGAAGACTTTAGATCTGGCTAACATTCCTTTACCTCTTTGGGTTCTATGATTATGGTGCTAAGAGTTCACTCAGTAATACTGCTGACTGGCAGATCATCCAGCATGGACAGAGTGACTGTTTTAGCAAAGGCACTATGTGGTTTATGAAGCACAGCCATAACCCAAATCTAGATTATCCCTGCAGCTTTACTATATAAAGTTCAGCTGCTGACAGCAATTATGACACATTATTTATATTGTTTTATGATCTTAGGATTTCCTGTTTCTATAAATGCGGATAATTTCTTTAAAAATAATACAAGTTAAGGATACGCCTAACATAATTTTCAGTGTCCATGAAAATAGTAATTCAATAAGCAAGAAGTTTATAAGTGAACTTCATTTTATTCTGTTAAGTGTCTTATTAAAAAAACTGTCTGGAAGAACTTGACTCATAATAGTTACTTTGACTTGAGGTCATTCATACAGAGATTTGGAATGTGTACCGTGAATATTTTTGCTGGAAATCTAACTGTATGTTAATGTGTAAACTGTGGCCTGTAGTACTTACTGATTGATTGAAATAGTCTCCTAAAAGGTTAAGATTTAATTTTTAGGTTGGAAGAGTGGGGCATACAAGGTCCATGCACACACTGTGTGGCCCCCAAGAATAAGGGGCTGAAAACCATATGTACTTTCTGTTGGCCAGGAACAGTAGAACATCATACCTTTGAATAGATCAAACTGTCTGATTCATAAAGAGACTTCAGCATTGTTCTTATAAAACCTCATCAAATGTTTCCTTGATTTTATACTTGAAAGTGGGAGACTGTAGAGGCTTAATTTAATAAAATACCTATTTAAAAATCAGTAGCGGTATTTTCAAAAGTGTTCTCTAAACCATGAAAATCAGAAAATTAACATTACTGCCATCTCATTGTCTGACTCCATTTGGGTTTTGTCACTTTCTCAGTGATGTTCTTTATAGCAAAATATCCAATTTAGAATCACATAACATTTAGTTGATGTGTTTCTTTAGTCTCCTTTAGTCTGAAGTAGTTATTCACTTTTCCCTCTGCTTTAAAGATTAGAGACCAGTTATTTAGTAAAATGGATTTGAATTTGGGTTGTACAGTGTTTTCTCATTATTAGAGTCAGATTGTGTATCTTAGGCAGGAAGTTCACAAAACTGATTCTGTGTTCGTCTCATTGCATGCTGTCAGATGGCATATGATTTTAGGTTGTCTTTTTTTCTGGCGATGCTCACTGGTCACTTGATTGAGGTGGTGTCTGTTTAGGTGTTTTGTATTTGTTTCCTATTGCTGCTGTAACAAATTACCACAAACTCATTGGTTTAAAACAGCACAAATTTGTTCTCTTAACAATTCTGGAGGCCAGAAGTCCAAAGTCAGTTTCTTTGGGCCAAAGTCATGACATTGGCAGGGCTAGTTCCTTCTGGAGGCTTTAGGGTAGAATCTGTTTTCTTGCCTTTTCCAGCTTCTGTAGATAGCCTGTATTTTTTAGCTTGTGGCCCTTCCTTCATCTTTAAAAAGGGGATTAGTCCATCATCTGCTTCCATTGTCACATTACCATCTGTCTTTGACCCTTCTGCCTCCCTCTTAAACGTACCCCTGTGATTATGGTCCTCCTATGATAATCTCCCTATTTCAAGATCCTTAACTTAGTCATATCTGTAAAGTCCCTTTTGTCATTCGAGATAGTATATTTACTGGTTCCAGGTATTAGGATGTGGACATCTTGGGGGACAGTTATTCAGCCTACCCCACTGCAAAGTCATTTGTTTCCCCTTTGTAATTAGTATTTTGTGGGAGGATACTTGGATTCCTGGTTCCTGTTAGTGGAGAGTGGTATTTAGAAGCCAAGATCTGCATGCTAGATGTGCTCATTGCTACTGGGATTTTTCTGCTCCTAGGCCCACTTAGTAGATAGAGCTAGGGAGTACATATATATGTATTTAGAGCTGCATTTGTATTTGTTTATTAAAAGACATTCATTCATAGTGATATTTTTAATTCCAGTCCAACAGTACAGGGTTCATTCTTGTTTTCTATTTTTTCACTCCTTTTTCTTGACAGTGGAAAACTGACTCCAGGTATCTTTAATATATTAACTTATTCAATCAGTTCCACTGCATATTATCAGTCTCCTTTTCTGCTACCATACTCTCCCCTACACAGATCTCTTCCTTTTCCTGATACTTGGTTTTGGTACTTCTTGCTGGGTAGTCCTCCCATGTGGATGACTTCATCTAAGCATGGTGGTAACAAGGTAGTTGGACTTCTTACATGGTGGTTTTGGAACCTTCTGTATGCCAAGTCCTTTTACTTACCTGTTACCTCATTTAAGAACTGCAGTTTTGTAGATTTTTTTTAATATGGTAAAAAAAAAACTTATAATTAGCCAGCTGGACTCATTTTAGATCATCTCAATTGTGTTGGCAGCATTCAAAACATCGTAAGTTAGGAGCCAGTTGAACATACACCTTCTTCTCTCCATCAGACCTGATGAGTATGTTTACCTTGGCCATGCCAGTGTCATAGAGCTTCTTCACAGCCTATTTGATCTGGTTGGCCATGACATCCATAGTAAACACAAATGTGGTGTTGTCTTCTTCATGGCTGACTTAGTGGTCAAGGGGAACTTGATAATGGCATAATGATAAAGCTTGTTTTTTGTGGGGGTGTTCTTCCTAGGACATTTGAACTGCCTTTGGAGCTGCATTGTCTTAGGCCACTGGAAGGTGGGTGGCCAGTCTTACTTTGTGTGGTTGTGGATGCCTTTCAGCACTGCCTTCTTGTTCTCCAAAGCCTTTGCTTTGACTTTGGCTTTGGGGTGGGCAGGGGCTTCCGCCTTTGTTTTTGGTGCCATCTTCTTAAAAAGGCAGATTTTTATTTCAAAACTTAATTTTTTTTTTTTTTGAGACGGAGTCTTGCTCTGTCACCCGGGCTGGAGTGCAGTGGCGTGATCTCGGCTCACTGCAACCTGCCTCCCGGATTCAAGTGATTCTGCTGCCTCAGCCTCTCGAGTAGCTGGGACTACAGGAATGTGCCACCACGCCTGGCTAATTATTTGTCTTTTTAGTAGAGAGGGGGTTTCACCGTGTTAGCCAGGATGGTCTCTGTCTCCTGACCTCGTGATCTGCCTGCCTCGGCCTCCCAATACATTTTTTTTTTATTTAAACTTGGGAGAGTCTTTCAATCCAAGTGCTTGGGATGAATTTAGTAAAACAATACATACTATTTTTGCTTGGGCTTAATTTCTTTTTAATTGAACGGCAAGATTGTCCTGAGGATTAAAATAATTGCTTTTTTTTTTTTTTGAGATGGAGTTTCACTTTTGTTGCCCAGGCTGGAGTGCAATGGTGTGATCTCGGCACACTGCGACCTTTGCCTCCCAGGTTCAACTGATTCTCCTGCCTCAGCCTCCTGAGTAACTGGGATTACAGGCATGCTCCACCACACCTGGCTAATTTTGTATTTTTAGTAGAGATGGAGTTTCACCATGTTGGCCAGGCTGGTCTTGAACTGGCTGGTCTTGAATTCCTGACCTCGTGATCTGCCCGCCTCAGCCTCCCAAAGTGTTAGGATTACAGGCGTGAGCCACTGCCCCAGCCTTAAGATAATAGCTTTTGTCTCAACTCTTATATAAACTTAAGTTCTTTTTGTTTGCTTGTTTTGAGATGGAGTTTTACTCTGTTGCCCAGGCTGGAGGGATCTCAGCTCACTGCAACCTCCGCCTCCTGGGTTCAAGTGATTCTCATGTCTCAGCCTCCCGAGTAGCTGGGACTACAGGTGTGCACCACCATGCCTGGCTAATTTTTGTATTTTTAGTAGAGATGGGGTTTTGCCATGTTGGCCAGGTTGGTCTTTAACTCCTGACCTCAGGTGATCCACCTGCCTCAGCCTCCCGAAGTGCTGGGATTATAGAGGTGAGCCATGGTGCCTGACCCCATAAACCTAAGTTTTACGGGTTTAGGAGACTTTTCCAGCTTAACACAAAATAATTAGAATTTGTGATACTGAATTTTACTCTACCCTGTTTTTTTTTTGAGACAGAGTTTTGCTCTTGCTGCCTAGGCTGGAGTGCAATGGTGTGATCTCGGCTCACTGCAACTACTGCCTCCCAGGTTCAAGCAGTTCTCCTGCCTCAGCCTCCCGAGTAGCTGGGATTACAGGCATGCACCACCACGCCTGGCTAATTTTGTGTTTTTGGTAGAGACAGGGTTTCTCCATGTTGAGGCTAGTCTCGAACTCCTGACCTCAGGTGATCTACCCACCTCAACCTCCCAAAGTGCTGGGATTACAGGCGTGAGCCACCGCGCCCAGCCCCCCTTTTTTTTTAAATAAAATTTTTAAATGGTGCTTTTTTTGGGGGATGGGAGTGCACTGAGGCAGGAGGAGTGCTTGAGGCCAGGAGTTTGAGACCAGCCTTGGCAACATAGCAAGACCCAGTTTCTACAAAAAAAATAAATAAATAAAAAATAAAAGGAATACTTCACAAATTTGCGTGTCATCTTTGGGTGAGGGCCATGCCAATCTTCTCTGTATTGCTCCGGTTTTAGCGTATGTCCTGCTCCGGTTTTAATGTATGTGCTGCTGAAGCAAGTACTCTTTGTTTTAACTGCAAGTTGATTTTATGTTACAGCTCCAAATCTTACTAGTTTTATCTTAAATAGATGAGATCTAAACTTTGTTGATTAGAAGACATTTTGATAGGCATTTATTTTTGTGTTTGAAGAGTATTATTTCTGCTTAGCTTCCTTAATAAACCATGTTTTACTATTTTATACTTCTTGTTCCTTCTATAGCAGAGGGGAAAGAGGGAGAGAATTTCCCAGAAATTACTGATTATATCTGACTAAATATTTTGGGTGCAAGTCAGTTTTTGCATTTTCATTAAGTCTCATTTCCAAAATGGTCACCTGGTAGTTGAATGAAGTTTTCTAGGTAGGTTGTTTGTTCTAAATGGCAGAAAATTTAACCTATCTTGTAAGTTTTTTAAAGGCTATTTGAATAGGCAGTAATTTCATGTTCCATTAAACTATTAGCATGGTAATGAAGGTTAGTTAACCAGTTAACTGGTTTTAACCTTCACTGTGAAAAATGGTTTTTAATTCATCTTGTTTTTCTTTCTTGACAGAGCAAATTCGATTAAAGAATATCAGAAAAGTATATGGAAGGTGTATGTGGTATCGTTTACGGTTATTAAAACCCCAGCCAAATATTATTCCTACAGTAAAGTAAGTAATGGATTTCAAGAAAAAACCTACTTAATGCTTACTCTTTGCTAGGTCATACAACATATATGTGTAATGATGAATAAGTCATTGTGTCTGTAAAGAAATTGTAATCTATAGTAAGGGTAAGATACGAGAAAATGTGGGAACAGTCTGAACAGATTGGTTTAGGAGTTCAAAGGAAGGAGAGTGTTGCTGGAGATCGGGGGTAGAGAGAGATAAGTCATATTTTGAAGGACCTTGTGCACCTTGTGCAAAGATTTGAATTTTATCTTAAAGACTATGGGGGAATCTTTAAAAGATTTCAGAAGTAGAGAGGTGACATGAACAAGTTAGCATTTCATGGTGATAATTAAAGTTTATTGAGCACATACTGTATGCCAGAATCTGTGCTAGGGCTTTATATGTTATCTAATTTAATTCTGTATTAACTTCAAAGTAGATGGTTTTGCTTTTTCTCACATGAGGAAACTGAGGCTAAGAATGATGACATAACTTGACCAAAGTCATGTGGTTAGAAGTGTTGGATCAGGGACCTAATCACCCTTTATTTTAAACAGGCCATTAACATGTTTAGTTACAGCAGACCAGTTTAATCCTGTGAGGCTATGGGGTGTACTGGTTAAGAACAAGGCTTTGGACATTTATCCTGCATCATCAATTTAGAGGTAATAGATGAAACTGACAGGAGGTGAGAGAGTTAACCATTATTGGACTACTATGTCTTGTGAATTACCTACATTTATCCAGTAGATAGGAAGAGAAGATGTAGCAAAAGAAATTAGTGAGAGTAGAAACAGTTATTTAGAAATCTTGGTTTAAATGATAGCTTTTTTCAGCATAATTTCAGGGGGTTTAGTTTTTAGTTTTTCTTTGTAAGGTTTGACTTTAACTAATTTCTTTTTCTTTTCTTTTCTTTTTTTTTTTTTTTGAGACAGAGTCTTGCTGTGTTGCCCAGGCTGGAGTGCAGTGGTGCTATCTTGGCTCACTGCAGCCTTAGCCTCCTTGGGCTCAGGCATCCTCCCACCTCAGCCTCCTGAGTAGGTGGGAGTACAGGTGCGTGCCGCTACACCTGGTTAATTTTTTTTTTTTGTATTCTTTGTAGGGGTGGGGTTTCACCATGTTCCCCAGGCTGGTCTCAAACTCTTGGGCTCAAGTGATCTGCCTGCCTCGGCCTCCAAAAGTGGTAGGATCACAGGCGTGAGCCACCTTGCATGAGCCACCCAGTTTAGTTTCTTTGTAGGAGGAGGGAAATTCTAGCTTTGGTGTTAAGAGTTCTTTAATGATGTGAAACTAAAGGCAAAGTTAGTGTTGAAAAGAGTAATTTTCTCTTCACTGTTTATTCTTTACTGTTGGTTCTCATTTTAAATTAAATTTTCATAAAGCAGCAAGACTCCCCCCCATATCTGCGGGTTCCACGTGGGAAGATTCAACCAACTGTGAATCTAAAATATTTGGGGGAAAAAAGCAATAAAAATAACAATACAACAATTAAAAGTGTAAATAAAAATACAGTGTAATAACTGTTTCCACAATGTGTATTGTATTAGGTAATATCAGTAATTTAGAGATGATTTAATGTACATGGGAGGATGTATATAGGTTATATGCAAATACTACATCATTTTATACTGGGGACTTGAGCGTCCATGGATTTTAGTATCTGTGGGGTCCTGGAACCAGTCCCCTGAGGATGCCAAGGGACGCCTGTATTTTTGGCCTCCCAGTCTCTTGTCTGGCTTTGTTCAACACTTTGTGGGTATCTGAACCTCAGTTTTCAAGGAAAAAAACTTTTATGAAGCTCTTTTAGTGATTAATAAAGTGATTTAATTAAAGTACAGATTAAGGGAGTTTAGGTAAGGAAGAATTAAATATATACTAGTAACAATTTAGATAAGGTCATAAACCATTAAAACTTTTACTACTTAATCTTGAAGCATTCTTTCAAAGTTAAACAGTTGTTGTGTAATGCTTCTCTTCTGACACCATCTGCCAAACGAAGGCATGTAATTTTTGGAAGTTGCTTCTAAAGATGACGCTTCAGGCTGGGCATGGTAGCTCATGCCTGTAATCCCAGCACTTTGGGAGGCCGAGGTGGGCGGATCACCTGAGGTCAGGAGTTGGAGACCAGCCTGGCCAACATGGTGAAACCCTGTCTCTACTAAAAAAATACAAAAAATTAGCCAGGCATGGTGGTGCGTGCCTGTGGTCCCAGCTACTCAGGAGGCTGAGGCAGGAGAATTGCTTGAGCCCAGGAGGCGGAGGTTGCAGTGAGCTGAGGTTGTGTCACTGCACTCCAGCCTGGGTGACAAAGCAAGACTCCATTCCCCACCCAGAAAAAAAGATGACACTTCAAGTTAATTACTGAAGCCAAGTGTGGGGAAAACGCTTATCTTTTCAGAGGAACCAAACAGGTTTTTTAAAAAAATTGAGCACAGAGCATGATGTGATCCGTTATGTTTCTATCTTTGCTTTGACTCTCAGGAAACTATAGAGCATGGCTTTATTGGTTGTGGTAATTTTCATTAGCCTTGGGATTCTGTTATGAGCTTCTCCTTTCCTCTTCTCATTCCTTGGCTTGGAGAACTAGATGCTCCATGTAAAACATAAGGTTTAGCATATCCTAGGTGTTTTGTTCCTTTTGCCTTGCTTGGTTTTTAATCTTGCTTTTTTGGTTTCCAATTTCATTTTATCTTTGTTTTGTGAGCTTTGTTTGTTAGCCTTTTGGATGAGTCAGGAAAAAAGGGGAGTTAATTCGTGTGGGAATAAAGCATATTTTCAATTTTTTTGTTTTGTTTTTAGCATATTGAGGCTATTACCAAATTTTGGATTTAAAAAGTGTTAAAAAAAAGTTTGCTGTCGTAGGCTGGCCGTGGTGGCTCATGCCTAATTCCAGTGCTTTGGGAGGCTGAGGTGGGAGGATTGCTTGAGCCTGGGAGGTTGAGGCTGCAGTGAGCCATGATCATGATTTAAAAACAGGTCATTCCAATTTTGTTTAATTTGGCCTCTTAAGATTCATTTGATGTATTTGTCTAACAGTTCTTGCTCAGTGTAACAAATTGTCATACAAAGGGTATAAGAAATAAAAGTCATTCGGTATAAGAATAAAAGTCATTCATCACCTAAAGCTAGTTATTATTAAGATAATTACTTTATACACTTATTTATAATATAACATATATACATAGAGTTTTGAAAGCTATTTTGTAAATTTAACAATATAAGATAGATAGTCATCCACAGCAAATATTTTTAGTGGCCAGAAAGTATTTCACTGTAGAGGCTGGGCGCAGTCACTCACCCCTGTAATTCCAGCACTTTGGGAGGCTGAGGCAGGCAGATCACTTGAGGTCAGGAGTTTGAGACCAGCCTGGCTCACATGGTGAAACCCCATCTCTACTAAAAATACAAAAATTAGCTTTGTGTGGTGGCGTGTGCCTGTAGTTTCAGCTACTCAGGAGGCTGAGGTTGCGGTGAGCCAAGATCGTGCCATTGCACTCCAGCCTGGGCAACAGAGCGAGACTCCGTCTAAAAAAAAAAAAGTTCATCCAATGTACAAATGAACTAATGGTACATCTCTACAGTGAAATACTTTCTCTTATTTACATCTGTGACCGCCGTTTTATACTTACTCTTTCCAAATTATTTGAAGTGAAATGGATTGATAGACTGTTGGCTACAAAATGTTGCATTGTGTGGCTGTATCATGGTTTATTTAATTATTTCTCTGTAAATGGTTTATTTAATCAGTTCCTGTGAGTGGAAATTTAGGTTGTTTCCAAAGTTTTACTACTATAAGCAAGGCTATGTATTTATTTTTGCACAATTGACCAATTGTTTTTCCTAGTTTATCTTAATAAAAGTGTAATTGCTGGGTCAGAGCAATTCTTTTTTACATTAAATGGTTTACTTAGCATTTATATATTTCGATCTAATTTAATGGGTCCAGTAAGTTAATGAGTTGAATTCACTTCTGTATTTAAAGTTGTGCAAATAGTAACTGAGAAAATCTGTGACATAGTAGACACTGTACTAGATTATAAAGAATGCAGAGGTGAAAAAGACACCGTCCTTGCTGTAACAGGAGTTTGTAACCCAGTGATTGTAGAATTTGAGTCAGTAGCATAGTGATATGGTACTACTGTAGAGTTTTTGCCTTGACCTTGCCAGAATGTCTTTAGACTCTATGCAGATGTATTTGTTTATGATTCACTTATCTTTTTCCTAAACAGGAAAATAGTTCTGCTTGCAGGATGGGCATTGTTCTTATTCCTTGCATATAAAGTTTCCAAAACAGACCGAGAATACCAAGAATACAATCCTTATGAAGTATTAAATTTGGATCCTGTAAGTAGTATTTTTATATAATGCACATTAGTTTAATGATCCCATGAAAATGCTATAGGTCCTCATTCTAAAAGAAATTGTCCATTCCTATAGAAATCAGACTTTGGTCAGTTTGTTTATTAAAATAAGATGTCTAATCCTCTGTTATTATAATTTAAGCTATAACTGTTGATTGTTATGTTATTAATAATTGGTTTTCAATTGCTAAAATATAAGAATATTTGAAGATGAGAGGAGAGGTTAACTTTTTTTTTTTGAGACGGAGTCTCACTCTGTAGCCCAGGCTAGAGTGCAGTGGTGTGATCTCGGCTCACTGCAAGCTCCGCCTCCCGGGTTCATGCCATTCTCCTGCCTCAGCCTCCCAAGTAGGTGCCCGCCATCATGCCTGGCTAATTTTTTGTATTTTTAGTGGAGACGGGGTTTCACCGTGTTAGCCAAGATGGTCTCGATCTCCTGACTTTGTGATCCGCCCACCTCGGCCTCCCAAAGTGCTAGGTTTACAGGCATGAGCCACCGCGCCTGGCCAGTTAACATTTTTTAAAGGCTTTTTTTTTTTTTTTGAGACGGAATCTTGCTCTGTCGCCCAGGCTGGAGTACAGTGGCGCAACCTTGGCTCACTGCAAGCTCTGCCTCCCAGTTCATGCCATTCTCCTGCCTCAGCCTCCCAAGTAGCTGGGACTACAGGCGCCCGCCATCACGCCCGGCTAATTTTTTGTATTTTTAGTAGAGACGGGGTTTCACCGTGTTAGCCAGGATGGTCTTGATCTCCTGACCTCATGATCCACCCGCCTTGGCCTCCCAAAGTGCTGGGATTACAGGCGTGAGCCACCGTGCCCAGCCTAAAGACATTTTTTTTTTATTATTATACTTTAAGTTTTAGGGTACATGTGCACAACATGCAGGTTTGTTACATATGTATACATGTGCCATGTTGGTGTGCTGCACCCATTAACTCGTCATTTAGCATTAGGTATATCTCCTAGTGCTATCCCTCCCCCCTCCCCCCACCCCAAACAGTCCCAGGTGTGTGATGTTCCCCTTCCTGTGTCCATGTGTTCTCATTGTTCAATTCCCACCTATGAGTGAGAACATGCAGTGTTTGGTTTTTTGTCCTTGCGATAGTTTGCTAAAGGCATATTTTTAAGAGAGATCTGTAATATTGGTTAATGCAAAGTTAAAACTGGGAGGATAATTTGTGTTAGTTGAATGATAAAAATCTTATGACATTGTATTCATTGACACTTAAGCAGTGTGGTAAAATCTAGGTTGGGGGTCTTAGAAAGAATTAATATCAGCCAGGAACGGTGGCTTACACCTGTAATCCTAGCATTTTGGGAAGCTAAGGTGGGAGGATCGCTTGAGGTCAGGAGTTTGGGCAACATAGTGACACCCAGGCTCTATCAAAAAAAAAAAAAAAAATTACCTGGGTGTGGTAGCAACACACCTATAGTCCTAGTTACTTGGGAGGCCAAAGTGAGAGGATAGTTTGAGCCAAGAAGGTTGAGATGAGTGAGCCATGATCCGCACCATTGCACTGTAGCCTGGGCAGCAGAGTGAGACCCTGTCTCTTAAAACTAAAGTGAAACTAGTATCATTAATTTCATTGTCATAGAAATTTAGGTTAACCTTGAGTGTGCCCCTTAGGTGATCTTTTGATTAAACCTGATTAATGGGTTCCAAATAGAAAACTAGTCTTTTGGCCAGCCGCAGTGGCTTGTGCCTATAATATCAGTACTTTGGGAGGCTGAGGTGGGAGGATTGCTTGAGGCCAAGAGTTTGAGACCAGCCTGGGCAACATAGGGAAACCCTCATCTGTACAAAAAACTAACAAAATTAGCTGAACGTGGTGACACACCCCTGTGGTTCCAGCCACTTGGGAAGTCAAGTGTAATTGCAGCACTGCACTCCAGCCTGGGCGACAGAGCAAGACTCTGTCTCCAAAAAAAAAAAAGTCTTGCTTTTATCAGTAGAATGTTAGAACTGAAATTAATGATAGAGATCATCTAGCCTTTTATAAAAATATATAATTTTTAAACCTGGGAGCATATATTCAGGTTGCCCTGAGTATGTATATGTATTCCCTATTTATTAATTTTTTTTTTTTAAAAGAAAATGAGGCCTGGAAAATTTGTATCTTGTCTGGGGTTCCAAGCTTCTTACTTAGTAGCCAAGCTCAATCTAGTGCTCTTTCTATTTTCTCCCCCATAGCACTTACTTTTACTTTGAGTCTTTGCTCAGTAGATGGCTTGATCCAGACATTCATATAACACAAACCAAGGAGGGTATGTATCATCTAGTTTTCTGTTTGTAGAAGAAAAGTTTGCATATCATGTGATTTTTTTCTTATTGCATTGATCATAGTCATTAAGAGAGATTTTAAGGTTAGAAGGGCAATAAAAAACAGTGAAAAAATTATTAATAGAAATTGAGACTAAGAAACCATTAGGGTCAACTTGATAGACAAGCAGCTGAAACCAGGTATTCCTCAGATTATTCCTTAGAAAGTTAACCTTTGATTTGAGGGTTCTTTGAGCCAGATTTAATTTACTGTGATTATTTTTTGATATTTATTTATTTTTATTTTTATTTTTTGAGAGACGGAGTCTCGCTCTGTCAGGTAGGCTGGAGTGCAGTGGCATAGTCTCAGCTCACCGCAGCCTCCACCTCCCGAGGTCAAGCGATTCTCCTGCTTCACCTTCCCAAGTAGCTGGGACTACAGGCGTGCATCACCACACCCAGCTAATTTTTGTAATTTTTAGTAGAGATGGGGTTTCACTATTATGTTGGCCAAGCTGGTCTTGAACTCCTGACCTCAGGTGATCCACCCACCTTGGCCTCCAAAGTGCTGGGATTACAGGCTGTGCCTGGCCTATTTTTTGATATTTAAATGTCAGTATTATTTTATGTAAATGTGTCATCTGTTTTCACTTTCAAATTATCAGTGCTTAGTGTACTATGTGGCACATAGTAGGTGCTCAATAAAATACATATATTGGACAATGTAAGTGTTTTTATTTAAAAATATATGAGATGAAATTTATGGGAAAAATATATAGGATGAAAAATGGATTTTGTCTTTCTCAAAATACTGAGTAGTTCATATTTTAAGTTCAAAATAGGATTGATTATTTCTTTACAGAATTGTGCTTATTTTTGCTAACAGAAAGCTTTTTTTTTTTTTTTTAGGGAGCCACAGTAGCAGAAATTAAAAAACAATATCGTTTGCTGTCACTTAAATATCATCCAGATAAAGGAGGTGATGAAGTTATGTTCATGAGGATAGCAAAGGCTTATGCTGCGTAAGTATCAGGATCCATTACAAATTTTTAGGAATGGTACAGATAAGCCAGGTGCAGTGGCTCATGCCTGTAATCCCAGTACTTCGGGAGGCTGAGGCAGGAGGATCGCTTGAGCCCAGGAGTTTGAGACCATCCCTGGCAACATACCAAGACTCCATCTCTACAAAAAATAAAATAATTAACCCTGTGTGGTGATGTGTACCTGTAGTCCTAGCTACTTGGGAGGCTGAGGTGGGAGCGTTGTTTGAGTCTGGGAGGTCAAGGCTGCAGTGAGCTGTGACCATGCCACTGCAGCCCAGCTTCGATGACAGAGTAATACCCCATCTCTAAAGAAAAAAAAGGATAGTTTTCTGTTTTAATAAAATAGTAAAATAGTTGTCATACACTTTTTCCAAGTGCTTACTTCATGTTGAGTCTATCATTTAGGGGACTACACAGCAGCACTAACGTGGTAATTTAATTTAATTAAACTGGAATTTTTGCCATGTAAACTTGATTAAATTAAGTGGTGAATGATAAGTTAATTGAGCTGTTTTATTAGCATCTTGATTAGAGGCGGGTATACTTAGATCTTATCATTTCTAGATTTTTTTTTTTTTTTTTTTCAGGCTTGATCTGTTTCTCTTGTTTTGGCAATGTGTAGCTTATCTCATTTAAACTATTTAAAGACAAGTTTAATTTGGACTTTTAAGTACTTCATTTTTGGTGTCTTTTTAGAATTTCATCACACAGGATTATTCTTAGTTAATAACAACTGTACTTGTTGAGATGTGGATTTTTAAGGTCCCCTTTTTTACTGCTCAGAAATTTTCTTCACAAATCTTTTCAGAACTTCCAAATAATTTTCCTTGTTGGTCTTATACCTTAGGTAAGGTGCATTGTTATTGTGAGATACATATATTTACATATGCGTTATATGCACACATATATGTCTGTGTATTTATAAAGTTTGAGGAACATTTGTGCACACTTCAGGGAAGCAGAATAGAGCATGTAACATTAGATGCAGTGATCCCTTGGGTATTAATCTTCCAAGAGATAAAACTTAACTAGGTTCTTCAGGACTCTTGATAAGTACATACCCACACAATTCTTACATTGAATGAAAGAGTAAAATATGAGATTGTCTGTCTTTTGAGGACTCAGTGATGTATAATTTTGTGAACTCATTTTAAACATATAAGTAAATACAAGCATACTTTGGAGATATTATAGGTTCAGTTCCAGTCTCCTGCAGTAAAGCAAATATTGCAATAAAGTGAGTCACAAATTTTTTTGTTTCCTAGTGCATATAAAAGTTGTTTATACTACACTGTAGTCTATTAAGTGTACAGTAGCCTTATGTCTTTTTTTTTTTTGAGACAGAGTCTTGCTCTTTCACCCAGGCGGGACTGCAGTGGCACTATCTCGGCTCACTGCAAGCTCTGCCTCCCGGGTTCATGCCATTCTCCTGCCTCAGCCTCCCGAGTAGGTGGGACTACAGGCGCCTGCCACCATGCCCGGCTAATTTTTTTTTGTATTTTTAGTAGAGACGAGGTTTCACCATGTTAGCCAGGATGGTCTTGATCTTCTGACCTCGTGATCCACCTGCCTCGGCCTCTCAAAGTGCTGAGATTACAGGCGTGAGCCACTGTGCCCAGCCAGCCTTACGTCTTAAAAAACAACGTACATACCTTAATTTAAAAATACTGTATGGCTAAAAAATGCTAGTAATCTGAGCCTTTGACGAATTGCATTCTTTTTGCTGGTGGAGGGTCTTGCCTTGATGTTGATGGCTGTTGACTGATCAGGATAGTGGTTACTGAAGGTTGGGCTGGCTGTGACAATTTCTTAAAAGAAGACAACAATTAAATTGACTACATCATTTAAATTCTTGAAAGATTTCTCTAGTATGTGATGCTATTTGATAGTGTTTTATGCACAGAACTTCTTTCTTTTCTTTTTTTTTTTTGAGATGGAGTCTCGCTCTGTCGCCCAGGCTGGAGTGGAGTGTCGTGATCTTGGCTCACTGCAACTTCCGCCTCCTGGGTTCACGCCATTCTCCTGCCTCAGCCTCCCGAGTAGCTGGGACTACAGGCGCCCGCCACCACTCCCGGCTAATTTTTAATATTTTTAGTAGAGACGGGGTTTCACCATGTTAGCCAGGATGGTCTCAATCTCCTGACCTCTTGATCCGCCCACCTCGGCCTCCCAAAGTGCTGGGATTACAGATGTGAACCACTGTGCTCAGCCAGAACTTCTTTCAAAATTGGAGTCAGTCCTCTCACATTCTGCCACTGCTTTATCAATTAAGTTTATGTAATATTCTAAATCCTTTATTGTCATTTCAACAATGTTCACAGCATCTTCATCAGAAATAGGTACCATCTTAAGCTACTTTGCTCAACTATAAGAAGCAACTTATCTGTTCAAGTTTGATCGTGACAGTGCAGCAATTCAGTCACATCTTCAGGCTCCACTTGTTTAGTTCTCCTGCTATTTCTAGCACATCTGTAGTGACTTCCTCTACTGAAGTCTTGAACTGCTCCAAGTCATCCATGAAGGTTGAAATCAACTTCTGGCCGGTCGCAGTAGCTCAGGCCTGTAATCCCAGCACTTTGGGAGGCTGAGGCAGGTGGATCACCTGAGGTCAGGAGTTTGAGACCAGCCTGACCAACATGGAGAAACTCTATCTCTACTAAAAATTCAAACTTAGCCGGGTGTGGTGGGGCATGCCTGTAATTCCACCTACTCGGGAGGCTGAGGCAGGAGACTCACTTGAACCCGGGAGGCAGAAGTTGCGGTGAGCCGAGATTGTGCCATTGCACTCCAGCCTGGGTGACAGAGTGAGACTCTGTCTCAAAAAAAAAAAAAAAAAAAGGAAATCAACTTCTACCAAACTCCTCTTGATGTTGACATTTTGGCCTCTTCCTGTGAATCACAAATGTTCTTAATGGCATTTAGAATAGTGAATCCTTTCCAGAAGGTTTTCAATTTACCCAGATCCATCAGAGGTATCACCGTGTCTGTAGCAGCTATAGCTTTACAAAGTGTATGTCTTTTTTTTTTTTTGAGATGGAGTCTCACTCTGTTGCCCAGGCTGGAGTGCATTGGTGAGATCTTGGCTCACTGTTACCTCTGCCTCCTGGATTCAAGCAATTCTTGTTCCTTAGCCTCCCGAGTAGCTCGGACTACAGGCATGCACCACCATGTCTGGCAAATTATTGTATCTTTAGTAGAGACAGGGTTTTATGTTGGTCAGGCTAGTCCTGAACTCCTGACCTCAGGTGATCTGCCCACCTCGGCCTCTGAAATTGCTCAGTGCAAGTCTTACTATTTCTTAAATAATAAGACTTAAAAGTCAAAATTACTTTTTGATCTGTGTGCTGCAGAATGAATGTTGTGTTAGCATAGGTGTGAAAACATTAATCTCTTTGTACAGCTCCATCAGAGTTCTTGAGTGACCACATGCGTTGTCAATGAGCAGTAATCTTTTGAAAGGAATCATTTTGTTTTTTTTTTGAGCAGGTCTCAACAGTGGGCTTAAAATATTCAGTAATCCATGCTGTCCACACATGTGCTGTCATCAAGGATTTGTTGTTCTATTTATAGAGCATGGCAGAATAGATTTAGCATAGATCTTAAGAGCTCTAGGACTTTTGGAATGGCACACCAGCATTGGCTTCAAGTTAAAGTCACCAGCAGCATTAGCCCCTACCAAGAAAGTCAGCCTGTCTTTTGAAGCTTTGAAGTCAGGCATTTATTTCTCTCCAGCTGTGAAAGTCCTAAATGGCATATTTTTCCAATATAAGGCTATTTCATCTACATTGAACATTTGTTGTTTAGCCACCTTCATTGTAATCTTAGCTAGATCTTCTGGATAACTTGCTGCAGCTTCCAAATCAGCACTTGCTACTTCACCTTGCACTTCTGTTGTAGAGATGGTTTCTTTTGGAAAATCTTGTGAACCAACATCTGCTAGCTTCTGCAGCTCCCTTACCTCTCTCAGCCTTCGTTAGGGCCTTGCTTTGGATTAGGCTTTGGCTTAAGGGAATATTGTGGCTAGTTTGATCTTCTATCCAGGCCACTGAAACATTCTTCAAATCAGCAACAAGGCTATTTCACTTTCTTATTATTTGTGTGTTCACTTTTAAGTTCCTTTAAGCACTATTGCTCTGAATTCATAACTTGACTGTTTGGCACAAGAGGCCTAGCTTTTGGCTTGTTTTGGCTTTTGACATGCCTTCTTTGCTAAGCTTAGTCATTTCTAGCTTTTGATTCAGAGTGAGAGACGTGTGAGTCTTTTTTTGTTTGAACATTTAGAGGCCTACCAAGACCAGCTTGGTCGGGGAGACCCTAACCCAGCGGCCCTAGAGGAATTAAAGACACACATACAGAAATATAGAGGTGTGAAGTGGGAAATCAAGGGTCTCACAGCCTTCAGAGCTGAGAGTCCAGAACAGAGATTTACGCACATTTTTATTAACAGCAAACCAGTCATTAGCATTGCTTCTATAGCTACTAAATTAACTAAAAGTATCCCTTATGGGAAACGAAGGGATGGGCCGAATTAAAGGAATAGGTTGGGCTGGTTAACTGCAGCAGGAGCATGTCCTTAAGTTACAAATCGCTCATGCTGTTGTTTGTGGCTTAAGAATGCCTTTAAGCAGTTTTCTGCCCTGGGCGGGCCAGGTGTTCCTTGCCCTCATTCCGGTAAACCCACAACCTTCCAGCACGTACGTTAGGGCCATTATGAACATGTTATAGTGCTGCAGAAATTTTGTTTATGGTCAGTCTTGGGGCCAGTTTATGGCCAGATTTTGGGGGCTTGCTCCCAACAGAGGCCATTTTAGGGTTAGTAATTTGCCCAGTTTGAATCTTTTATGTCTCAGGGAATAGGGAGGCGTGAGGAGTGGGAGAGAGATGGGGGAATGGCCAGTGAGTGGAGCATTTGAAACACACATGTATTAAATTCTTTTTCTTCTGCAGGTGCAGTTTGTGTGCCAGCCCCCCAATGACAATAGAAATGTCAAAGATCACATATCACTATAACAGATAAAATAATAGTGAAACCATTAGATATATTGTGAGACTTAGAGAGAGGGACATGAAGTGAGCACATGCTGTTGGAAAAATGGCACTGATAGAATTGCTTGATGCAGGGTTAACACAAATGGCAAAAAACCACGATTATCTGCAAAGTGCAATAAGAAGTTTGCTTGCAATAGGATACTAAGTTATAATAGCAAACTGTGAAAGTGGCATGTGAATGACAGAAGTTTGGGAGATATCACCTTATTTTTGTACTTAGTAGAGGATATTGACTATGTCTCTTCTCTCCCCTTCTTTTGTGGCTTGCTGTTTATCTGTGTGAATTACTATATGATTCTGTAATAAAGCAGTGCCATTAGGACTTTTGAAGTGTGTACTACATTTTCTGTGTAGCAGTTGTCCTTGAGATTGCTGTCTTTCAGTTAGCATCTCCTTCAAGCATTTACTCTCTTTTCACAAGTATTGGTATGCCTTGATTGCTGTCTTCGGGTAATTTAAAAAGACATTTCCAGAGGAAGTCAGATAGCCAAGATTATTTAATTAGTAGTTTTAATTTTAGTGCTTTGGTGAAATCCCCCCACCCTATCCCCCCAGTCTTTAGGTATTTTAACATTTTCAAGTTTATAATTTTGTTCTCAGATTTCTGGAAATCTGACTATGATGTGTGGTCACTATTCTGAAAAATGCACAAGAATAATATAAGGCGTTTAGTTTTAACTCAGTTATGTGGTTAAACTATAGAATATTTTATGTATAAAATGTCTTAAATAGTTGACGTTCTATAAGACCAATGAAAAAGTGAAATTATCGTGGGACCTAGAACTTTGAGATTATGTAACTTGCATAAATATAACTATATTAGATAAAGGTGTATATTTTACTAACTATAAGTTCTAAGTGCTTGAGTTGAAGTTCCTGTCTCGTGAATATCTCTAGCAGCCTTGGAATGCAGTTATATAGGCTTTGATGTGCAAAGTTTTTTAGAACTTGCTTAGGTTATTTGAGATCATTTCTCTCTCCTTAGTTGCCTATTACAATAAACCAGCTGGGTCATTTCATTTTTTTTTTTTTTTTCATCAGATTCTCACTCTTTCCTTTAGGAGTTATATCATTGAATTCTCTGGTTCATTATCTAGATAGAATTGAGATTTTGGTTTCAGATGTAAAACCTGTCTTTAAAGCTATTGTATAGCAAGTGGGCAGCATTGTTGTCACCTTAAAGATATGTTAATTTTTATAAAAGCATATAGTTTTTACAGATGAGCATGTAACTTATAATAACTGTGCATAGCCAACTCATGGTCACTTGTTTACAGTTTAGTGAAAGCATTCTCTAGATCAAGATTTATAATCTGGAGTCCCTGAAATTGTATGCAAAATTTATGTGTCTTTGTAATGTGCATTTTTCCCAGGGCAAAGGGGTGGTAGATTTCCTTAGATTCATAAGAGAATCTATGATCATCCTCCCTGTCACCCCAAAAAAGTTAAGGGATATAATCATGTTTAGGAAACTACACTCATTGAATTTTCAAAAATTCAGTTAGCATCATTCGTATTGTTTAAGCTTGTTAAATGTGAATTATACTAAAATTACACAGCTTTTAAGTACTTTAACTCTTAGAAGTGGTATTATACTGAAATACTAAGTAACAAAAGATCATTTGCTTCTTAAACTGACTTTAAGTTGCTGACTTATTTTATTAGATTGAATGTTCAACATGGTTCCCATCACACAGCAGTTGAAGAAGTCAGTTTAATGAGTGAGTTAATGTAAAGAAGTCAGTTTAATGAGTGAGTTAATGCAATCATAACTCGTATGTCTGTAGGTTGCAAAATCAGAGTGTCTCTGATGTGAGCTATGCTTTATTTGGCAAAATCTGGGAGTATTGTATAGAGGACAGAGCAGTTTGTTTTGCATAATCACAAAGGCAGAAGGAGGCAGAGATGATTATTTTGGGCAGAAGGATCCAATTAGAAGACAATAGTGAAAGAAACAAGCTAAAACTCTGAGTTGGGTGGACAGTTGTACAGGGAATCTAGGACAAAATTTTTTGAGAAACATCCCTCAATTTTGAAAAGAAAATCGTAGCACTATTCCTTATTAACTTGCAACCTATTTAGTAATGCTTTTCATTGGCTCCTGTATTTTTCTATGGCCTTTCATCAAATAGTGTAAGTGAAGTTACAATTAAATAAGGATTAAAGATATCAAGGCACCTGTTTGCATAAATGACTAAATTGATAAATTTAAAAATATTTTCAGGTCATTGAAAACTAATGAATGTGCTTTTTACTATTTTATAAAGGTATTTCTGCATTGCCTATCTCAGATTGGAGTTTTGTTAAATAGAAACTACATTGCCTCTTAAGTTTTGAGAAGTAGAAGTACGACTAAAATTAGATTTGACCATATGCAAGATCTTTTACCAATTGGTCTCCAAGAATGTCTTCCTTATTATGTTATTGGTCATTTTTGAGCGTGTGTGTTGGTGGGGTGGTTTCTGCCTTATATTCCTTAACTACATTGTATATTTTTCTAAGGAATTGGAAATTTATTTTAATGCTTTTTTTTTTTTTTTTTGAGACGGAGTCTCACTCTGTCATCCAGGCTGGAGTGCAGTGGCGCGATCTTGGCTCACTGTAAGCTCCGCCTCCTGGGTTCACGCCATTCTCCTGCCTCAGCCTCTCCGAGTAGCTGGGACTACAGGCGCCCGCCACCACGCCCGGCTAATTTTTTTGTGTTTTTAGTAGAGACGGGGTTTCACTGTGGTCTCGATCTCCTGACCTCGTGATCCATCCACCTCGGCCTCCCAAAGTGCTGGGATTACAAGCGTGAGCCACCGTGCCCGGCCTATTTTAATGCTTTTTAACATCTTCACTGGGAACTGGAATAAAGCTACTCTTGACTCTGTACCTTGAGCCATTGTCAAAGTCAGGGGTTACATTTTAGGTATCTAAAAATTACTCTAACTTTCACATTCCCTGGGTTAGGAAGCTGCTGTTTAGGAGAAATTTTCCTAGTTCTTCTGGCAGTTGGCTTAGGAGAAAATTATGATCTTAGCACAGTGCAAATTACCTTACCCGCAGCAATGGAGTTTTACATGTGGTGGTCATTTGTTTCTTTCAGAATGTGGTGCAATTGTTTTGTAGGGAAGCTACCATTATGAATTAAATTTAGTTTTTAAAAAATGTGTATTTATCATTATTAATGTATAAACATGCTCATTGAAGAAATTTTGGAAAATATATGAGAGTAGAAGGGGAAAAAAATCCCCTACAATTCTCCCTGCCTTCTTGGAAAATGTAGTTGCCTTTAAAGTTTGATCTGGTTGAACTGGTTAAGCTTGAGAACCATGGGCCAACCAGGAATTAGTATCAAGATGCAATAGTTAGCATTTTCTGTTAATGCAGCATTTCTTGCTCCTGCCTTTCCCTTTCTCCCGATTTCAGAGAAACTTTCCTTGATTCATGGAATCAGTATCTTGTAAGAAATGAGTTGGTTGGCTAATGGAGTTTGTCTGTATGAGTACTTGTTTTTCAAATGTGGCTTTCTAATTTTGCAACTTTGTTCTTTTGATGCTAGTTTAACTGATGAAGAGTCCCGGAAAAATTGGGAAGAATTTGGAAATCCAGATGGGCCTCAAGGTGTGGTAAATGATGATTTTTAAATATTGGCGATATGGTATATATTATAAAAATGTTAACCAGATTAAAGGAATAATATTATTTTCTTAATAAACTTATACTCACATGGAGTTTAACATAGATAAATTGAGCTCTCATTAATTTTTGCTTTATTTTTCTTTCTAAAGACTAGTTTGAAAGAAAATTATAACTTAAATTATAAAGTTGATCGAGAGAGAAGAGTAATCACTATCATTTCCAATTACTAGTTGATAAAAATTTGGAGGAAAAAAAATCTATTTTTCTTTGCTGACTTCACATTTTCTCATGTGTTCATAGTGTTTATGTAAACTCAGGACATATAAAATAATTTATATTTTTTTTTTTTTTTTTTTTTTTTTTTTTTTTTTTGAGACAGAGTCTTGCTGTCGCCCAGGCTGGAGTGCAGTGGCGTGATCTCGGCTCACTGCAAGCTCCGCCTCCTGGGTTCACACCATTCTCCTGCCTCAGCCTCCTGAGTAGCTGGGACTACAGGCGCCCGCCACCTCGCCCGGCTAATTTTTTGTATTTTTAGTAGAGATGGGGTTTCACTGTGTTAGCCAGGATGGTCTCGATCTCCTGACCTCCTGATCCACCTGCCTCGGCCTCCCAAAGTGCTGGGATTACAGGCGTGAGCCACCGCGCCCGGCCTATATTTTCTTGAGAGAAGGAGTTTGTACTTACAGGGTTTCTTTTTCCTTGAAAAATTTGAAGTTTCAGATATAAACTATATCCCTGAACTTTTGTGAAATGGGGACCTACTAATAAGATAATCTTTCTCAAAGTTTGTTTTTGTGTTGTGGGGGAGAATTTTAGGATATATTATAGATCCCAAATATATTTAATATATTTATTAAAACTGAAAGCAGAGATTCTTCAGAAACTGATATTTTTTCTATTTCAGCCACAAGTTTTGGAATTGCCCTGCCAGCTTGGATAGTTGACCAGAAAAATTCAATTCTGGTAAGTACATTTAAATAAGATACATTATGATGTATTAGACAAAATTTTTGTTATGTACAATCTGTCTTGGTAATATAAGAAGAACTGTTACAAAGAAAATACTGGTGTGCCATTCATTCATTCATTCATTCATTCATTCATTCATTCATTTGAGACAGAGTCTTGCTCCATTGCCCAGGCAGGAGAGCAGTGGCATGATCTTGGCTCACTGCAACCTCTGCCTTCCGGGTTCAAGCAATTGTACTGCCTCAGCACCCCCCCGAGTAGCTGGGATTACAGGTGCCGACCACCATGCCTGGCTAATTTTTGCATTTTTAGTAGAGATGGGGTTTTGCCATGCTGGCCAGGCTGGTCTCGAACTCTCAAAACTCCTGACCTCAAGTTATCTGCCTGCCTCAGCCTCCCACCGTGTTGGGATTACAAGCACGAGCACTATGCCTAATTTTAATGTACAGTAAATTAAATTGTATATATTCCATATAGTATTTCAGGAGGAGGTAGGATGTCAGACTTCAATCAGTGATAGTACTGCAACCCTAAAATGTCAAGAATTATTTTACTCAGGGATACATTCCTACTTCAACTTTCTTGAAAATAGTTGTCTAAAGGCTGTCTTTGAGGCAATAAAAACAAAATCCACACAGTCTGTAATTTGTTTTGAAAATGGCTATTAAGTTATTTTCTGGCAGATTAAAATTGATTACCTTGAGGGGTATACAGTTGCTGCATAAGCTTGTTTGTCATGCTTCTGGTTAGTAGGAATAGTCGAGAAGGAATAAGTTACTACCAGATTTAGGATCAAGTAATAGGAGAAAAATCAGTAGGTAAAAATTGCTAGTCAGCATTATGAAGTGACTCCTTGATATTCAGCTAAAGGAACCTTTGGCTAGGGGCTTCTTATCTCATTTGTTCCCAGGGCACTAACTGCTGAGAGGTTGTGGATATATGAATACCTGCCTGACTGGAAGAGAAATGTAATTTACAAAACTGTTTTGCTGGTGTTAATCTGTATTGTGTCAGTAAATAACAAATTAAAAGGTAATTTATTATAGTGGATATGAACATAGGCTTTAGAGCTGAACTACTTGAGTTCAAATCCTGGCTGTGCAATTTACTAGCTGTGCCCTAGGACAAGTTATGTAACCGATGTGTACTAAAGGTTTTCTACCTACAAAAGGAAGGTAATAATGGTACCTTCCTCTTAGAGTTTGAGAATAAGGATTAAACAAGATAATACATGAGGAATCCTTTTAATAGTGGCTCCCCCATTGTAAGCCTCAAAATAAATTCATGGATGTTGTTTTAATTTACCTGACGAAGGCCATAATTCTTTTTCTCTTCAATTCTAGGTTTTACTTGTATATGGATTGGCATTTATGGTTATCCTTCCAGTTGTTGTGGTAAGTTCTAGCTTTTTAAGTTAATATTTTTTATGGAAAGGAGATTGACATGTTTTGGAGTCTCCCTGTAACATTTTAAATGTATGTTAGAATATAACCCATTGATCCTTGAATTTAAGAATCTTGCCACTGAAGCCGAGGTAGGAGGATCGCTTGAGTCTAGGTGTTTGAGGTTGCAGTGAGCCATGACCCCACCTCTGCCCTCCAGCCTGGGCCACAGAGTGAGACCCCAACTGAAAAAAAAATTATGTAACTATACTTTTAAAGGTCTTCTAAAGGTGACGTTACATAATCATGATGTGTATATCCTCCCAATTCGAAAGTTACCCACAACTGACTGAGCATGGGGGCTCACTCCTGTAATCCCAGCACATTGGGAGGCTGAGGCGGACAGATCAATTTAGGGCATGAGTTTGAGACCAACATGGTGAAACCCTGTCTCTACTAAAAATAAAAAATTAGTCAGACATGCTGGTTTGAACCCAGGAGGCAGAGGTTGCAGTGAGCCGAGATTGTGCCACTACACTCCAGCCTGGGCGACAGAGCGAGACTCTTGTCTCAAAGAAAAAAACAAAAATCACAAAAGTTACAACTGAGTTAACACAGATACATATATATATATGTATACATATGTGTGTATATATGTATGTCATACATATATGTGTATATATGTATGTCATATATGTGTATGTATGTCATACATATATGTGTATGAAATGTGTATATATGTATGACATACATATATGTGTATATATGTAAGACACGTGTATATACGAGACACATGTATATATGCATGACACACGTATGCATGACGTGCATATGTATGCACGACATGTGTATATATGACACGTGTATATATGCATGACGTGTATATATGACACACATGTATATATGTATGACGTGCATGACACGTGTATATATGACACACGTGTATATATGTATGACATGTGTATGTATGACACGTGTATGTGACATACTTGTGTATATATGTGTGACATGCATGTATGTGTATATATGTGTGACATGCATATATGCATATATGTATTTTAAATACAGGGAAACTCCATTTTATTTTTATTTTTATTTTTATTTATTTATTTTTTTTTTTTTTTTTTTTTGAGACGGAGTCTCGCTCTGTCGCCCAGGCTGGAGTGCAGTGGTGCAATCTTGGCTCACCGCAAACTCCGCCTCCCGGGTTCACGCCATTCTCCTGCCTCAGCCTCTCCGAGTAGCTGGGACTACAGGCGCCCGCCACCACGCCCAGCTAATTTTTCGTATTTTTAGTAGAGACAGGGTTTCACCATGGTCTCGATCTCCTGACCTCGTGATCCGCCCGCCTCGGCCTCCCAAAGTGCTGGGATTACAAGCGGGAGCCACTGCGCCCGGCCTAATTTTATTTTTGTTATTTATGTATTTTTGAGACAAGGTCTTGCTATATAGTAAGGTGGTGCAAACATGGCTCTCTGCAGCCTCTGCCTCCTGGGTTCAAGCAAATCCTCCCACCTCAGCCTCCCAAGTAGCTAAGACCACAAGTGTGTACCACCATGCCCCGCTAAGTTTTTAATTTTTTTGTGGAGATGGGATCTTGCCATGTTGCCCAGGCTGGTCTTAAACTCCTGAGCTCAAACAATTATCCTGCCTCAGCCTCCCAAAGTACTAGGCTTACAGGTGTGAGCCACCATGCTTGGCTGACACAGATATATTTAAAGTTTAAAATGAAAGTATTCCCGTACTACCACCCTCAACTTCATTTATTTAGGAATCATTGGGAAGTTTGGTGTTTTCTCTTTCAAATCTTTTTCTGTGCATTTGTGTACACACATTCATTTTAAAAAAAACCTTTAATGAGATTTTAATGTATGTATGCATTATTCTATTTTTTTTGCTTAATATATTGGGGATGCAACATATAGAACAGCCTCATTTTTTAAAACAGCTGTATAATACTATAACACGGAGATACCATACAATTTGATTTTTACCATTTGTTACTTTTATGACTTATGTCCTTTCTGATCCTGGAGTTCCTTTTAGTCACATAGTGAGCCTAATAATTAAGTTGTTTGTTTTGCCTTCTTTGAAGGATTGTTGCAAGAATCCAGTCATATTAAGTAATATGAATGAAAGTTTCATGTCACTTGTAAAATTATGCCTACATTTGTTTATCAAGTATTTATTGAAGACATGCTATGTGTCAAGAACCAGCTTGGTGCTTATAGCAGTTGGTAGTTTTATCCCTTTTTGGTCTTTAAGGAATTTCTATCCAAAATGGTAAATGTTTTAATTATATATATGCAGTGACTTACGTTAGTGTTTAGGCTTCAGACAGTATAAATATTTGCTAAAGAAATCACTTGAAATATGCAACAAAGAGGTGCTTGTTGTGAGACTCAGGTATTTTAATTGTTTTATGAGTATTTAGAAGATTTGACCATAAACATATTCTGCCTCAGACTTAACATTTATCAGGGTTTTGTTTTGCTGTTTTTTGAGACAGAGTCTCCCTCTGTCACCTAGGATGGAGTGCAGTAGTGTGATCATGGCTACTACAGCCCTGACCTCCTGGGCTCTAGCAATCTTCCCACCTCAGTTTCCTGAGCAGCTGGGACTAGAGGCGTGTGCCACCATGCCCAGCTAATGTTTGGATTTTTCTTTTTCTTTTGTAGAGACAGGGTCTCACTATGTTGCCCAGGCTGGTCTCAAACTCCTGGGCTCAAGCAGTCCTCTCACCTCAGCCTCCCGAAGTGCTGGGATTACAGGCATGAGCCACCTCGCCCAGCCTATCATAGTTTTTACACTTTCTTTCTTGTTTAATTTTATTTGTGTTTTAGGGCTCTTGGTGGTATCGCTCAATACGCTATAGTGGAGACCAGATTCTAATACGCACAACACAGATTTATACATACTTTGTTTATAAAACCCGAAATATGGATATGAAACGTAAGTAAACTTTAAGTAACTTTGCTGTTGATCACATTGTTTTGTGACTCACTTATATGGGGTTGATATATATTCCTTAACTCTATACTGGTGAGATTCCATTGTACAGTTTTATAAATAGTGAATTATTAAAGCTAGAGAAAAATGCCAGCACCCTTTATCACATTTCTTAATTTATATTTTCTTTATTCACATTAACTCATATATTTCATCAGAAATTTTACCATAAGGCTTATGCGTGCAAATTTTGTAATTCTAGCTAACATTTATTATTTGTTGTATGCCAGACATTGCTAGTTACTGTACATGTCTTGACTCATTTAATTTTTGCTGTGTTCTCGTAAGTAAGTGCTGTTTTACAGTACATCTTATAGATGAGGAAACTGAGGCACGGAAAAGTAACACACTCAAGGATACACAGTAAGTGATATCCAGGATTGAACCCAGGCAGTCTGGTTCTTGAGCCTTAAACCATTAGGTTATACTGTATTAATTGTAGTAAAAATAAAAAGTCTTAGGTGTGTTGAAAGAAAACTGCTAGGGTATTTCATTCCCAATTCTTATTTAAAAATTTAAGAAAAAAATACTATTTTCACTTTCTTTGATTCTATAAAGCAAACTTTGTAGTTTATCCCTGAGAGATAGAGTGTTACCTTTCAGAATGATGGCTCTGCAAAAATCATAGATGCTCCTCCATCCCTCCTTAAAAAAAAAAAAATAGAAGAATGTGTTTTAAATTGTGTCTCCGGGACCAAAATGGACTTTTTTGTATTTTGGATTTGTCAATTTTGCTAATTTTCTTAGTAATGAGAGAGACTTATGGTCATATATGACTGTGTGTGAACAGATTTTACATTTCTGAATGAGTTAATACTACTTTGCCTTATCGAAAATATTACTCTTCCTAAAGCTGGATTGAAATGTTAATACAGAAACTTACTCCCTTATGAAAATGTTTCATGTTTATAATTTTAAGTTTGCTTTTTGCCTCAATCATTTTGATTTCTGTTTCTTTTCTGAGGGTGGTATCCTTACACAGCTTTGTCAGAGAAGCGTTGTTTAGCTGGTGGATTTCTTTACACATTCTAGGTTATTTTAGCTGTTTTAGGAACAGTTGTTATTAAGTAAACATTTGAGGGTAGTAATAGTAATAGCTCACACAAGTACTGTGCTTGCTGTGGGTCAGGCACATATGAAGAAGCTGAGATACACCGATATGAAGAATATTGTCCTAGGTCATTTAGCTAGGAAGTGACAAAATACTAAGGTCTGTGCACTTAACTTCTATACTATCCTGCCTTTTGTGAGTATATTACATGGATTTCTTTTTTTCTCTGAGGCAAAGTTTCTCTCGTTTCCCAGGCTAGAGTACAGTGGCGCAATCTCAACTCACCACAACTCCGCCTCCTGGGTGCAAGCAATTCTCCTGCCTCAGTCTCCCGAGTAGCTGGGATTACAGGCGTGCACCACTATGCCTGGCTAATTTTTGTATTTTTAGTAGAGATGGGGTTTCACCATGTTGGCCAGCTTGGTCTCGAACTGGCTGGTCTCAAATTCCTGATCTCGTGATTTGCCTGCCTCAGCCTCCCAAAGTGCTGGGATTACAGGCGTGAGCCACCACCGGCCTGTGGGTTTTAATCATGTGTATTTCCACAAAATCCTCTCGGGTTCCATAATAAAATTTTTTTGGAAAATTACAGTGCATATTAGGTTTACACAAGGCCTTGAGAAGTCAGGTAGTAAAGAAAGCTTTAACTCTTGTTTATATTATTTTCAGCTTTATTTAACCATAGGGCCCCCTTTTTTCACGTAAGTTATTAATACCACACAGAATACTAATGTTCTATAGAAAGTTTCTGTGGAACTTTAAGTGATTTTAATGCCTCCACTTGCTTTGGTGTGCTTTATTTGATCTATACTTCTGTTCACTTGTGGTGGTTGATACTGTGTACATTTTAAAAAGCGACATGTTACCTTTTTTATGGAAGAAATGAATACTTGTCAGTGGAGTTCAGATAATTTTTAACATTGTGCATGTTTAGAAAAGTGCTTCACTTTCAAGTGAATTAAGTATCTCAGGAGGGGGAATTAATAAATGAGCATATTTATTTACCTTCATATTTCTTTTGTTTTCTTAGGTCTTATCATGGTTTTGGCTGGAGCTTCTGAATTTGATCCTCAGTATAATAAAGATGCCACAAGCAGACCAACGGATAATATTCTAATACCACAGGTTAGGCTAATTTCCCAAATCCCCCAATGAGCAGTTAAGTATTAAAGTGAATACTTTTTTTAAAAAAGCGTGTTTTTGAATAATTATTTTATTTATTCTAGCTAATCAGAGAAATTGGCAGCATTAATTTAAAGAAGAATGAGCCTCCACTTACCTGCCCATATAGCCTGAAGGCCAGAGTTCTTTTATTGTCTCATCTTGCTAGAATGAAAATTCCTGAGACGCTTGAAGAAGGTATTTGTGATTCTGGTATCTACAGAGTTTTAGTGGGATGAAAGCAGCAGATTTAATTAGACTTAATGGTGTGTATTAGTTTGTTCTCTCATTGCTCTAAAGAAATACCTGAGGCTGGGTAATATATAAACAAAAGAGGTTTGATTGGCTCATTGTTCTGATGGCTGTACAGGAAGCATGGCTGGAGAGGCCTCAGGGAACTTTTATTCATGACAGAAGGCAAAGCCAGAGCAGGCAAAGGCAGAGCAGGTGTCTTCACATGGCCAGAGCAGGAGAAAGGGAGAGTTGGGGGAGGTGCCACACATTTTTAAACAACCAGGTCTTGTGAGAACTGGATCGCGAGAACAGCACCAAAGGGAGAACTCCGCCCGCTGATCCAATCACCTCCCACCAGGCCCCACCTCCAGCATTGGGGATTACCATTCAACATGAGATTTGGGTGGGAACACAGACCCAAACCATAGCATGGTGGTGTAATGTGTTTTGTTGCTGTTCTTTTTTGGCCAAATAATTGCTCAAGGACTTTTTAAAAAAGAAATGTATATGCTACATAATTACTTCTCAAATGGTTTGAAGATCTAAGTAAGCCGACGTTTTGGCAAGTGTTAAAATTTAGTGTTTCAAGGTGAGAGAATGCTCTGTATAAGAAATATTTAGTTAATTGCAGATCATACAAAAGTTGCTAATGATTTTTTTTAAAGGACTTTGTAAGTTTTTGGAGGGAGCAAAATGGATTTCACAACAACCAACACCTCTCACCTCAGCATGTACAAGCTTCCTCCAACAGTGGTTACAGTTATTTAAAGCTTCATAAGTACTTGAAGCCATGTATTCTGCTTCAAAGAAAAGTAGTTGATTGAGGCAACAGTGTTTCCAGGGATGTCATTAATTATCTCTTCTTTCACCGACATTATTTCAATTAAAGTTTTAAAAGACAGTTATTATCTCTAGGAAATAAATGTTCTTTTTGAATGATATCCTACCATCCCCTACCTCCTTTAAGACTGTAATGCAATTAAATGCTTCTGAAAACAAGGCCATGTGATGCTTAGTAATTGGTGATAGGACAGGATGCTTATGGTGGAATAAAGGAGCACTATTTAGGCAGTGTCATTGGAGTTGCTTTGAAATACTGAATTAACTAGTAATTCTGTTGCTAATGTTCTGTACAGATACATAAGCATCTCCATTTTTACTTATCTGTAAGAAGCAGGAAACAAGTCATTGTGGAGTACCAAATCCATAGGTTAATGTGGTCTTAATAGTTAACTATTATATGCAGTATAAATGAAAGAGTCTTTCTCTTTCTGTAAATTGCCCCCTTCTTCTCTTCTGCGTCTCTTATCTCTCCCCCTGTATTTAGCTGACATATTTATTTTGACATATTTAGTTGATCTGCCCGCCTCAGCCTCCCAAAGTGCTGGGATTATAGGCGTGAGCCACCACGCCCGGCTGCGAGTTGGTTTATTAAGCCTAACATTATGATATTAAAAATTTGTCTTTGAAACATCTAATCTGAGCTAGGGTTTTATGGCTGATTTTTGACATAGTGATACTAAGGAGAAACTCTTCCATTCAATCTGTAAAATTCTGAGATCATGTGAAATATTTGTGGCATAACTTTAATATTAGTTTTGGGCCACAGTGATAAAGATGCTTTAACTGTAAAATTAAAATGATCTGTTTCAGGTTTTTTATTGTTTTGCAGATCAGCAATTCATGCTAAAAAAGTGTCCTGCCCTACTTCAAGAAATGGTTAATGTAATCTGCCAACTAATAGTAATGGCCCGGAACCGTGAAGGTGAGGAGGAAATATAGTTAATTATGTTATACTTTTTCTTGCAAGCATATGCAGATTATACTTCATATTTTAGGATTTATGGGTGCTCAGACTTCTGTCTGCCAGTTCAGTGAGCTTCTTTAGATTTACTCATGTCTTTTCATATTTCTTTCCTATATTTTCTGTTATTTAAAGTCTATATCACAGCTCACTGTGGGTTTTTTTTGTTGTTGTCTTTGTTTTTGTTTTTTTCTTTTTTGAGATGGAGTTTTGCTTTGTCACCCAGGCTGGAGCACAGTGACAAAATCTTGGCTCTCTGCAACCTCTGCCTCCTGGGTTCAAGCGATTCTCCTGCCTCAGCTTCCTGAGTAGCTGGGATTACAGGCGCGTACCACGACACCTGGCTAATTTTTGTATTTTTGGTGGAGACAGGGTTTTACCATGTTGGGCAGGATGGTCTCCATCTCCTGACCTCGTGATCCACGTGCCCCAGCCTCCCAAAGCGCTGGTCACTGTGTTTTTGATTTTAATTCTTGTTTTTTTTTTTTTTTGAGACAGAGTCTCACTCTGTCACCCAGGCTGGAGTGCAGTGGCGCGATCTTGGCTCACTGCAACCTCCACCTCCCAGGGTCAAGTGATTCTCCTGCCTCAGCCTCCTAAGTAGCTGGCATTACAGGTGCATGCCACCACGCCCAGCTAATTTTTGTATTTTTAGTAGAGACGGGGTTTCATCAGGTTGGTCAGGCTGGTCTCGAACTCCTGACTTTATGATCCACCTGCCTCAGCCTCCCAAAGTGCTGGGATTACAGGCGTGATAATTTAATTATTTTATTGTTCAGTTGTTTGCAAAGATTTAAAATTTCTTTTTCTTTGAATAATTTTTGAGTTAGGTCATTATTTTTTCTAACAGTGAATTTGAAATAATTCTTTAACTGATACAATAGTGATTCATATGTCATGTAATTTTTATTAATTAATTATAGACAGCATCTACCAGGGTTGGAGTCCAGTAGGGTCATCATAGCTCACTATAGCCTCAAACTCCTGGGCTCAAGCAGTCCTTCTACCTTAGCTCTCCGAGTAGCTGGAACTACAGGCACATACCATAGCATGGAACTAACTTTACCTTTTGTGTAGAGGTGGGATCTCACTTTGTTTCCCAGACTGGTCTGGTTTCCAACTCCTGGCTTTAAGTAATCCTCCCACTTCAGCTTCCCAAAGCCCTGGGATTACAGTCATGAGCCACATGCCTACAAGCACCTAGCCATTTTTTTTTTTTTTTTTTTTGTATGGAAGGAAAAGAATGAGGGGATTTGTGGTCAGTAGTGGAAAGGAATGCCCTTAAAAAAGGATAGTGGTTATGGTTTGTTGTTATGGGTGATGTTGGTTCTTGTCATGGTGTCATATGTTGGTGATACTGATAAATGTCTGATAATTTACTATTATTTGAGGTGGGGCAAATAATTTTTCTTTTAAATCAATGGTTGTTGCTGGAAAATGTTCATTAGATCAAGTTTGTGTATTTTTAGTGTCTTCTCTAGTAACTTTTAACGGAAAATCTTCACTATGATCCTCAAATTTGAGGTGTTAAGGATTTAGTGTAAATTTTGTTTTTGTGATGAATTGTATACTCCTGAACATGTAAAAAGTCCAGCCCTGTTTCTTTTTTTCCTATTCTTTCTAAGAAAGGGAGTTTCGTGCTCCAACTTTGGCATCCCTAGAAAACTGCATGAAGCTTTCTCAGATGGCCGTTCAGGGACTTCAGCAATTTAAGTCTCCCCTTCTGCAGCTCCCTCATATTGAAGAGGACAATCTTAGACGGGTTTCTAATCATAAGAAGGTAATTCTTTGCTACTTTAAAGTCAGTTTTCAGCAGTTTGCCCTGTCACTTAAAGGTAACATGAATAAAAGTTTTCTGGAAATGGTTACTATGCATTTTTTAGATTTAGAATGTCTTAAATATTCTAAAACTTTCTCTCAGGTGGTTCTGTTAATATTTTTTTGACTAGGTAGCTGTTTTATAGTATTTTACTACTGTAAGTAGTTTTACTATTTTGGGGGTTGGTGCACTTAAAAAGTCAACAGTTCCTTATGTTACCAAAAATAAATGTACTGTCTACTTTCCAATCATTTTATTCTTGGCTTAAGGTTGGGCAGTTGTTTACTGGTTAAGCATGAACAACAAAAACATTTAATAAATCAAATAAAGACAGTTCTTATTTAGAATATATAATCTATAGTACAAACATGATAATGAATCTTAAGGTATAACAAAAATTTGTATAAATGAAAAACTTGAGGAAATACAAGAAACTGAAGTTACAATTCTAGTAGGAGATTTTAAACGTTATTTTGTATATGATAGATAAAGCTAGCAGAGGATAGACATTGCATTTGATAGCATATTAATGTAGAATTAATAAATGCATGTTAGAAATTTGTATCAGAGTTCTCTGTCCTTTTAAGTACTCATGTTCCCCTTATAAATTTGATTCTGTGCTGTCATAATTAAAAACTTCAGAATTAAAAGCAGAGATTTTACATGCCTCATGATCTAATCTGTGTCTTTGAAAGTGAAAAATAACTAGCACCAAACACCTGGAAAATTAAAGAACACGCTCCTAAGTAACCATTTTGCCAAGATGGATATTACTGCAGTAACAGCTATATTTTAAGAATAACAAAAATGAGAATATTGCATAGTAAAACTTTGAAGGTGTGCCTTTATTGAGGTTTATTTTTACTCTTATTAGGTAAAAGTAAACATTTATTATTAAAGGTTTGTTAATAATAAACCTATTAATTGCTAATTAAAGGTTTTTGTTATTAAAATTGAAAATAAACTGAGGACATCAATTAACAAAGTTCTTGGTTGAGTCAAGATTCTTATTTTTTCCCTCCAACTTTATTTTTTCCAATTTTAAAAAATAAGCCTGTATTAACTTTATAATTTAAAAATTCCTAATTTAAATTTTCTTGGAGAAAAAGGTCATGAAATGCCATATCATTATTTTGTGCTTTGAAATGCACATTAATCAACATTTTTCTAAAAGTTGCTGGATTTTGTTGTGGTTAACATGTGAGTAATTTTCTTTTTATGAAAAGCTTTGTGAGTTAGGGAACTATGTATTTTCTTTTTTTTTTTTATTCAGTATAAAATTAAAACTATCCAGGATTTGGTGAGTTTAAAAGAATCAGATCGTCACACTCTACTGCACTTCCTTGAAGATGAAAAATATGAAGAGGTTATGGCTGTCCTTGGGAGTTTTCCATATGTGACCATGGATATAAAATCACAGGGTAAGTGGGAGGTTTCTCTGTTGAACATTGCTTCCCTTTTGATAGATTGGTTCTCATTTATTTGACTCAGGATTCTCAAAACACTGTACTTAATAACATAACTTGTTATTAGACTTTGCAGAACTGTAGTTTACCTGTCAGATTTACTATGTTGGAAAATGATTTATACCTAATAGTTTGAGAACACTGATAGAGTCCTGCTTTTATTATCCTCATAATGGGATGAAGTCTGAGCACTCTGTTCTGTAGTTCAACTTTTAGCAATTTCTTAACTTTCCAAAGAATGATGAAGACTTCCAGGCATAATAAAAGAATGAGATATTTGAAATATATTATTAGTGTGAAAGAAATAGCTGCTTAGTTTTAAAATTAAATTTTTAAAACCCAACTTATTTATGTTAATTAAATGTTGAAAATTACTATGTTTTATGCCACATTTCATGTGTTTTTCTTGCCCTACCTCTATATTTTCTTTGAGGGAAAAAAATAAAGGCTATTTTTCTACCTGTATAATTGCCCTGTGTTTCTATTTCAATATCTGAATGGTGTTAGAATATTGAGAGAATTAGAGACTATCTGCTCCATTCTTTCATTGTGGTGGTGGTCTGAGCTTTAACACTGGCTAAGTTACTATTATGAGAACATTCTTTTAGTTACCAAGAATACAGGGATGTATTAATAATGGTTTCTGTCTTTATTTTATTTATTTATAAATAATTTTTGAGACAGGGTCTCACTCTGTCGTCCAGGCTGGAGTGCAGTGATGCGATTTTGGCTCACTGCATCCTCTGCTTCCCAGGCTCAAGCAATCCTCCTATCTCAGCCTCCTGAGTAGCTGGGACTACAGGTGCACACTACCATACCTGGCTAATTTTATTTTTTGTATTTTTAGTAGAGACAGGGTTTCACCATGTTGCCCAGGCTGGTTTCGAGCTTCTGGGCTCAACTGCTCCACCTGCCTTGGCCTCCCACAGTGCTGTGATTATAGGTGTGAGCCACCGTACCTGGTTTGTGTCTTTAAAGAGAGCTTATTGTCTAGTTGAAGCAATAAGATTAAAAACAAGATAAGGGCTGGGCCCAGTGGTGTCATGCCTTTAATCCCAACACTTTGGGAGGCCAAGGCAGGGGGATCACTTGAACCCAGGAGTTCGAAACCAGCCTGGGCAACATAGTGAGACCCTGTCTTTATAAAATTTTAAAAAACACACACACACAAACCAAGATAACATATGCTAAGTGTTAAAGTGAATGACACAGACATTGTACCATTTATTTATACAGCAAATACTGAATGCTGTGCACTCTTCAAGGTGCTGGGGAAGCAGTGGTAAGACAAAGCCTCTGCTTACTGAGCTTGTATTCTAATAGGAATTGAGGACAGGTGAATGGCTCCCAAAGATTGACATGTTTGGGAAAGGAAGGCAAACAGTGCAGTCTGGTTTCAGTTTGGCTGGAGTGTAGCATACGTGTTGTGAAAACTTGGTTTGCTTTGGTGAGGAGTTGGGGTTGCCTTGGGCCATGAGTTTTCAGACTTTAAAAATACTAATCTAAAAGCTGTATTTAGGACTATGCTGATTTAATGAAACTGTCCAAAGAAAAATTTTGGGACTTAGAGATACTTTGTGATATTAAGAACTGTTAAAAGTATACCCTTTTTTTTTTTTTTTTTTTTTTTTTTTTTTTTTTTGAGACGGAGTCTCGCTCTGTCACCCAGGCTGGAGTGTAGTGGTGCAATCTCGGCTCACTGCAAGCTCCGCCTCCCGGGTTCACGCCATTCTCCTGCCTCAGCCTCTCTGAGTAGCTGGGACTACAGGCGCCCGCCACCATGCCTGGCTAGTGTTTTTTTTTTTTTTTGTATTTTTAGTAGAGACGGGGTTTCACTGTGGTCTCGATCTCCTGACCTCCTGATCTGCCCGCCTTGGCCTCCCAAAGTGCTGGGATTACAAGCGTGAGCCACTGTGCCCAGCCTTCTTTTCTTTTTTTTTTTTTTTTTTTTTTTTTTGAGACAGTCTGGCTCTGTTGCCCAGGCTGAAGTGCAGTGGCACTATCTTGGCTTACTGCAGCCTCCACCTCTAGGTTCAAGTGATTCTCCTGTCTCAGCCTCCCAAGTAGCTGGGATTACAGGCGTGTGCCACCACCATGCCCAGCTAATTTTTGTATTTTTAGTAGAGACAGAATTTCACCATGTTGGCCAGGCTGCTCTCAAACTCCCAGCCTCAGTTGATTCACCCACTTCAGCCTCCCAGAGTGCTGGGTTTATAGGCGTGAGCCACCATGCCTGGCCAAAAGTACATGCTTCTTAGAAAAATGAATATTAGAAGAGATTTTCTTATAGAAAGTAGAAATTTAAGAGTGTTCAGCCTCACTGACAAATAGTACCATGTGTTCCACTCCATAGCATCTTGTATAGACAGTTTATTTATATTTTTACGGTGCTGCCTAATTATGTAATAATAGTGCTATAGTTGGTGAAGGAGGAGTAGAAGAAGTATAGAAGCAGGAAAGGGGGCATCTGCATGATAATAATGCTGGAGATGGTGGATCTCCTTCCCTACCTTGCTAGAATCTGTAATAGAATCTCCCGTAGTCCTTTTCTTCACTTTAAAGCACCAAACAGCAAGTCAGCATTCTTGTGCTTATTTCACATGACGTGCTTGTGCACATACAGCTGTGCAAAATGAAAAATGTAGATAAATATGTGGCCCAGATTTGATTTTTGATAATGGAGACTTCCAGGGTGAAGAAGGGATATTATACCCTTTGTTGATACCCAGCTGCTGCACCTTATAGCCAGTAATGGAGATAGCAATTGTAGATTATTGGAGGCCATTCTTTTCAACTGGTGATATGTTAGTAAATGCCAGACCAGTATGAAAAGTAAACATAACAAACTTAAAACTGTAGGTAAAAACATGTAAGAAGAACTATCTTACATATAAAATCTGTAGAAAAAATGAATTAATGATCACATTTGAATGGAAGGTATATTTGAGTTATTTTATTTTTATTTATTTTGTTTTATTAACTTTATAGTAGAGTTTTTGGGGATATGTGTGGGAAATATGGTTTTAAAAATTAAATAATTGCAAAAACATGTATTTAGTACCATTTATTGAAAAAATGCCTTTTCAAAAGTGCTTTTTAGTGTAAAGAGGATATATTTGTTCTTGCCGTTAAAAAAATGTCTCTTTAGTGTGGTTAGGAATACTAGTTTTCATTATTTTTTTCAGACAGACATTGATCATACAGGTAAAATCTTGTGAATGTAAGGTTTGCACAGTTTAATAGGGTGACAGAACCCTATTTTTATGTCACTATGAGAGAACTGTGTTGTGGTAGGTCTGACATTATATTGTGTTTTCAAAAGCCTGGGTTTGAAGCTTAGTGTGTGAATGCAGGTGTTGTGTGAGTTTGGGTATTTTACTTTATTTCTGAACCTCGGTTTCTTTTCTTTTCTTTTTTTTTTTTTGAGATGGGGTCTCACTCTGTTGCCCTGAAGTGCAGTGGCGCGATCTGGGCTCACTGCAACCTCCGCCTCCCAGGCTCAAGCTATCCTCCAGCTCAGCCTCCCGACTAGCTGAGACTACAGGCGTGCACCATCACGCCTGGCTAATTTTTGTATTTTTGTAGAGACAAGGTTTTGTCATGTTGCCCGGTTGGTCTCGAATTCCTGAGCTCATGCCATCCTCCTACCTTGGCCTCCCAAAGTGATGGGATTACAGGCATGAGCCACCACGCCTGGCTAAACCTTAGTTTCTGAAAGTGGAAATACTTTGTAGAGCTATTTTAAGGATTAAATGAATTAATTGTTAAAAGCATCTACTGGAGAACCTTATACAGAGTAGTCAATCAGTTATTTTTTTAACAAATTTAAAATATAATATGCTGGAAATACTGAAGTGCCAGACTAATTTGGGTAAGCTAAGTTTTGCTGTTTGCATTAACATAGAACTTGATTTTTATTTTTTGCTGTTTTTTTTTCTTCCATCTTAACAGTGTTAGATGATGAAGATAGCAACAACATCACAGTAGGATCCTTAGTTACAGTGTTGGTTAAGTTGACAAGGCAAACAATGGCTGTAAGTAGTCTGTCTGTATTTTTATGCTTTAAGAGTTGTGTGTCAAGGCTTTTATATTTATTTTCCTCATTCTCAAAGTCAAAACTGTTGTAATACCAAGATCTAATTTTGCAAATTCTATTAACTCTTTTTTTTTTTTTTTTTTTGAGACGGAGTCTCGCTCTGTCGCCCAGGCTGGAGTTCAGTGGCGCGATCTCGGCTCACTGTAAGCTCCGCCTCCCGGGTTCACGCCATTCTCCTGCCTCAGCCTCTCCGAGTAGCTGGGACTACAGGCACCCGCCACCACGCCCGGCTAATTTTTTGTATTTTTTTAGTAGAGACGGAGTTTCACCGTGGTCTCGATCTCCTGACCTCGTGATTCCCCCGCCTCGGCCTCCCAAAGTGCTGGGATTACAAGTGTGGGCCACCGCGCCTGGCCGCAAATTCTATTAACTCTTTTGAAATTTTAAATTAATTTTCATGAGACAGTTTTCACATACACTAAAAAAAAGTGGAAAATAATCCTTTGTGTGATAGTTTAGTTCTCTATAAAACATAATCATAACAAAGTAATGTGGATATAGTTCTTGAGCTGTGAAGTGCTATACAGAAGTTGTTACTGATGAGAATTTCATCACCTATTCCTTTTTAGTCAGTTCTATAGAGAATTGACTTTTTTATTTTTCATTTCAAAATTTAAGAATTACAATAAAAATAACATTTTTTTCCTGATAATGTGAAACATTTATATTGTCTGGAAAAAATTTAAGCAATGCAGAAAAGTATAGGAACAAATTAAAACTACCTAAAATCCCACCACTTCGAGATGATTCGTTTTGAGGCTTATCCCTGTATGTAGCCTAATACATACATATAATGCATGTATACCTGTAGAGCTAAATGATGTTTTTCTCATGGATCCCTTCTCTCTCCCATTTCCTTCCTTCCTTCCTTCCTTCCTTCCTTCCTTCCTTCCTTCCTTCCTTCCTTCCTTCCCTCCCTCCCTCCCTCCCTCCTTCCCTCCTTCCTCCTTCCCTCCCTCCCTTCCTTCTTTCTTTTTTTTTTTCTTTTTTGACGGAGTTTCACTCTTGTTTCCCAGACTGGAGTGCAATGGCGTGATCTTGGCTCACTGCAACCTCCACCTCCTGAGTTCAAGTGATTCTCCTGCCTCAGCCTCCCGAGTAGCTGGGATTACAGGCACACGCCACCACACCTGGCTAATTTTTGTGTTTTTAGTAGAGATGGGGTTTCACCATGTTGGCCAGGCTGGTCTTGAACTCCTCAACTCAGGTGATCCACCTGCCTTGGCTTCCCAGAGTTCTGGGATTACAGGCGTGAGCTACCGTGCTCAGCCCATCTCTCTCATTTTCTTTAGGAAAACCCCTTGTCAGCCTCAGATGACCAGAATGCATAATCTTCTTGTTGTGTGTCTTCTGTCTTTCTCCATGCTCATATTTACCATCTGGATCTTTATAGTGCATACGTACATATATGCACTTAAATGTAGATTGGTACTTGTCTCATGCTTTTTTGTTAAATCCAGTCCAATCATTTTGTATATATTTCCTTCATCTTTTTTTTGAGATGGAGTCTAGCTAGCTCTGTCACCCAGGCTGGAATGCAGTGGTGCAATCTTGGCTCACTGCAAGCTTTGCCTCCCAGGTTCAAGTGATTCTTCTGCCGCAGTCTCTCCCTGGTAGCTGGAATTACAGGCACATGCCACCACGCTGGGCTAATTTTTGTGTTTTTAGTAGAGATGGGGTTTCACCATGTTGGCCAGGCTGGTCCTGAAATCCTGACCTCAAGTGATCCACCCACCTTGGCCTCCCAACGTGCTGGGGTTGCAGGCATGAGCAACTGCGCCTGGCCTATTTTATTTTTTGTCGAGACACGGTCTCACTGTGTTACCCAGGCTTGAGTACAGTGGTGCAGTCTCGGCTCACTGCAACGTCCGCTTCCTAGGCTCAAATGATTCTCCCACCTCAGCCTCCTGAGTAGCTGGGACCACAGGTTTGCACCACCATGTCCAGCTAATTTTTTGTATTTTTAGTAGAAATGGGGTTTCTCCATGTTGCCCAGGCTGGTCTTGAATGCCTGTCCTCAAGTGATATGTCCCCCTCAGCCTCCCGAAGTGCTGGGATTACAGGCATGAGCCACCATGCCTGGCCTAATTTTTTTTTTTTTTTAATAGAGGTGCGGGTCTCTGTAGGTTGCCTAGCTGGTCTCAAACTCCTGGGCTCAAAGGATCCTCCTGCCTTGGCCTCACAAAGTGCTGGGATTACAGGCATGAGCCACCATGCCTGGCTTTCAGTTTCTATTATTTGTATTTTCTCCTGAGTCAACTGGTAGAGACTGTAGTATTTTGACTCAATTTATTCAACTAGTGGTAGATTTTAGCTTCTTTCTCTGAGGTTTTTGAGCATCTGCAAGAAATACATGCCACATTTATATCCCATTCCTAAAATTGCTGGTAGGAAAAACATATCTATATTTTTTCTTTTTTCTTTTCTTTTTTTTGTTTTTTTTTTGGAGACGGAGTCTCGCTGTCACCCAGGCTGGAGTGCAGTGGCACGATCTCGGCTCACTGCAGGCTCCGCCCCCCGGGGTTCACGCCATTCTCCTGCCTCAGCCTCCTGAGTAGCTGGGACTACAGGCGCCCACCACCTCGCCCGGCTAATTTTTTGTATTTTTAGTAGAGATGGGGTTTCACTGTGTTAGCCAGGATGGTCTCAATCTCCTGACCTCATGATCCGCCTGCCTCGGCCTCCCAAAGTGCTGGGATTACAGGCGTGAGCCACCGCGCCCGGCCATATTTTTTTCTTACAGAGATGGGGTTCTCACTGTGTTGGCCAGGTTGGTCTTGAATTCCTGACCTCAAGTGATCCTAGCATTTCACCTCCTAAAGTGCTGGGATTGCAGGTGTGAGCCACCAAGCCCAGCCTGAAAATCATGTTTTGTAGTAGGATATATTGAATGAAAGATGTTGGTTTTATTATAGCAAGTGATAAGGAAGCATTTGTCATGGACTCTAGGTGAGAGAGCTGCCTCGTGGGAGAAGAGGAACTGAAACCGATGCTAAAATTGGATTTAGAATCCAAATCTAGACTACCCATATCCTTTGGACTTCCCAGCCTGAAAAATGAGCAAAAATTTGGTCTTGAACTATTGATATTTCTGGAGTAATTGGTAGAAAAAAGAATGGAACTGCCCTGGAGTAAAGAAAAGAATTGTTTTTATCTTCCCATTCTTGTATGAACTGTACCTTGGAGTAATCAAGTATCAGAACCCAGCTAATAAGTGAAAGGAGGAAGTTATGATATAATTAGACTAGGGAGTGGCAACCTTTTTCTTTAAAGGTCCAGATAGTAAATATTTTAGGTTTTTTAAGTCATACAGCGTTTGTAGCAACTACTGAACTTACAGATGGGTGTGGTCATGTTCCAGTAAAGCTTTCTTTTAAAAATCAGGTGGCAGGGCAGGCACAGTGGCACAGCTACTTGGGAGGCTGAGGTGGGAGGATCCTTTGAGCTCAGGAGCTCAAGACCAGCCTGGGCAACATAACAAGACCACTGTCTTTAAAAAAAAAAAAAAAAAAAAAAAAGGCAAGTGGTGTGGACTGTTCAGAGTTGGCTCCTGAATTAGGCTGTTTTTATTGTATAGAGCCTAACAATTATAACTGTTTTTACTTGTTAGCTCTAATAATTCTAGGGAGTTTATTAAACACAGCCTGCATGTCATCTTCTAGTATAGATGCTTACTGGGACTTAAATCCTAAATTTATTGGTTCTGTACTGATTCTAAATGGATTGTATGGTTGGTGGATATAGCTTTAGGATATGTAGATTTTCTTGGTGATTTTTTTTTTTTAATAGATGTGGGGTCTCGCTCTGTTGCCCATGTTAGTCTCAAACTCCTGGGGTCAAGCGATCCTCCTGCCTTGGCCTCCCAAAGTGCTGAGATTATTAGGCATGAGCCACCGTGCTCCACCTGTGATGATTCAGTTGTTAGTCTCAGGTCTCAGGTCCAATAAGCAATATCACTGACAATAGTGAATAAACTAATACTAGTCTCAAGGGTTTTTTTTGTTGTTGTTATTTCGCACATCACACTTGACATATTGTCAAGGTTTTAATGCAGAAAATAGTATATATTCTCATAACATTAAAATTCTCAAAGTTTGCTTGCTATTAGAATAAAAGTGAAATTTTAAACAAATATTTTTACTGTATGTATCCTTACTGCATTTGTAAGCTTGAGTAGACTGTACTTTTCAAAACTTGTTCAAGAAAGATGTGAGATACTTTAGAAGGTATCTACCTGCATAGGCACACATTCATCAGCTAGTAATTGCTAAACGTCTCCTCCTTCTTCCTCGATTGTAGCCAGTTAAAAATACTTAATAAAAATACAGTTTGAAAGATTGCTTTGTTTGTCTGAAAGATAAATATAGGTTGACAGATTTTGTATTTCTCTTCTTGCCACCCCCTAGGAAGTATTTGAAAAGGAGCAGTCCATCTGTGCTGCAGAGGAACAGCCAGCAGAAGATGGGGTAAAAACTTGGGTTTCTGAAGCTATTTTTCCTAGTGAAAGAAATGTTTTATTTACTTTTCCAATTGACTTATATTGCTCTGGGAGAGTAATTCAGTTTAGCTATTTCCACCTAAAAATTACTACAACCTTCAGTTGAATCTGTTGCTGTAACTTACGAGTGTGACGTGTTATGATTCACAGCAGGGTGAAACTAACAAGAACCGGACAAAAGGAGGATGGCAACAGAAGAGTAAAGGACCCAAGAAAACTGCTAAATCAAAAAAAAAGAAACCTTTAAAAAAAAAGCCTACACCTGTGCTATTACCACAGTCAAAGCAACAGAAACAAAAGCAGGCAAATGGAGTCGTTGGGAATGTAAGTTTATTATTATCGTTATTATCATTATTAAGCTAAAATATATAAACACTAAAATGTTCAAATCTTATGTGTACAGCTTTAAAAGTTTTACATATTTATGCACCCGTGATACCCCATAAAGCTCCCTTGTGCCCTTCTCAGTCGATGAGCCCTCCATTCATCTCCCCATCCCTCTGCCTCCCACTATTCTGTCTGTAATCGCCATAGATTAGTTTTGCCTATTCTTAAAGGTCATATAAGTGTCATATTTTATGTATGGCTCCTTTCATTCAGCATTATGTTCATGATAATCCCTCTGTATTGTTTGTAGCAGTAGTTCATTCTGTGTGTGTGTGCGTGTGTGTGTGTATAGTATTTTATTGTATGAATATACCACATTTATCTGTTTTGTGGTTGTTGGACATTTGGATTGTTTGTAGTTCTTAACCTAATATGAATAAAGGGTGCTATGCTTATTCTTACACATGGCATTTTGTGGACAGTCATTTTCCACCTAGCAGTGGAATTGCTGGATTATAAAGTAGGTGCATGCTTAACTCATTAAAAGAGCCTGTTTTCCAAAGTTGTACCATTTTATGCTCCTACCTACAACGTGTGAGAGTCTTGTTCTACATACTCACCAATACTTGGTTTTACCAGTCTTTTAGCCATTTGGCAGATCTGTGGTGATATCTCTTTATGTGGTTTTTGTTTGCATTTACCTGATGGCTAATGATGTTGAACACCGTTTCATATGCTTGCTGGCCGTTTGGATAACTTTTTTTTCTGTTGGGTTGTTTGTCTTGTTACTGAAATTGTAGGAATTCTGTATATATTCTGGATGAGTCCTTACATTTTTATTCTTATTGGTAGCTTCTAATGTTTGTTATTTTAATGAGGTCAATTTCATTAGTCTCTTTTTTTCATCAGTGAGGTCATCTTTCATCAATGGCTAACGCTTCTGTGTCTTAAAAATTAACACATCCTGACTGTTCCAAAGTCATGGAGGTATTTTTCTGTTTTCTTCTGGAAACATTATTACCTTAGTTGATAAACCTATCTTGAATTAACTTTTCATTAATGGTGCAAGGTAGGGGATATGAACCACTTATACCATCACCATTCATTGAAAAGGTCATTCTTTCCTCAGTAAATTGTAATGGCACTTTGTTGTAAAACAGATGATGCTGAGCTCAGCAAGGCTGCTGTGGCCAGACTGCCTCCTCTCTGGGCAGGGCATCTCTGAAAAAAAGGCAGCAGTCCCAGTCAGGGAATTTTAGATAAAACCCCACCTCCCTGGGACAGAGCACCTGGGGGAAGGGGCAGTTGTGAGCGCAGCTTCAGCAGACTTAAACATCCCTACCTGGCAGCTCTGAAGATAGCAGCAGATCTACCAGCACAGCATTCGAGCTCTGGTAAGGGACAGACTGCCTCCTCAAGTGGGTCCCTGACCCCCGTGAATCCTGACTGGGAGACATCTTCCACAACAGACACCTCATACAGGAGAGCTCTGGCTGGCATTTGGCGAGTGCCCCTCTGGGACGAAGCTTCCAGAGGAAGGAACAGGCAGCAGTCTTTGCTGGTCTGCAGCCTCTGCTGGTGAAACCCAGGCAAACAGGGTCTGGAGCAGACCTCCAGCAAACTCCAGCAGATCTGCAGCAGAGAGGCCTGACTGTTAGAAGGAAAACTAACAAATAGAAAGGAATAGTATCAACACCAACAAAAAGGACGTCCACTCAGAGATCCCATCCGAAGGTCACTGACTTCAAAGACCAAAGGTAGATAAATCCACGCAGATGGGGAGAAATCAGCCCAAAAAGGCTGAAAATTCCAAAAACCAGAACACCTCTTCTCCAAAGAATCACAACTCCTTGCCAGCAAGGGAACAAAACTGGATGGAGAATGAATGTGACGAACTGACAGAAGTAGGTTTCAGAAGATGGGTAATAACAAACTCCTCCAAGCTAAAGGAGCATGTTCTAACCCAGTGCAAGGAAGCTAAGAACCTTGAAAAAAAGGTTAGACGAATTGCTAACTAGAATAACCAGTTTAGAGAAGAACATAAATGACCTGATGGAGCTGAAAAACACAGCATGAGAACTTCGTGAAGCATACACAAGTATCAATAGCCATACTGATCAAGCAGAAGAAAGGATATCAGAGATTGAAGATCAACTCGATGAAATAAAGCGAGAAAACAAGATTAGAGAAAAAAGAGTGAAAAGAAACGAACAAAGCCTGCAAGAAGTGTGGGACTATGTGAAAAGACCAAATCTATGTTTGATTGGTATACCTGAAAGTAACGGGGAGAATGGAACCAAGTTGGAAAACACTCTTCAGGACATTATCCAGGAGAACTTCCCCAACCTAACAAGGTCAACATTCAAATTCAGGAAATACAGAGAACACCACAAAGATATTCCTCCAGAAGAGCAACCCTAAGACACATAACCGTCAGATTCACCAAGGTTGAAGTGAAGGAAAAAATGTTAAAGGGAGCCAGAGAGAAAGATCAGGTTACCCACAAAGGGAAGCCCATCAGACTAACAGCAGAACTCTCGGCAGAAACCCTACAAGCCAGAAGAGAGTGGGGCCTGATATTCAACATTCTTAAAGAAAAGAATTTTCAACCCATAATTTAATATCCAGCCAAACTAAACTTCATAAGCGAAGGAGAAATAAAATCCTTTATAGACAAGGAAATGTGGAGAGATTTTGTCACCACCAGGCCTGCCCTTTGAGAGCTCCTGAAGGTAACACTAAACATGGAAAGGAACAACTGGTACCAGCCACTGCAAAAACATACCAAATTGTAAAGACCATCAATGCTATGAAGAAACTGCATAAACTAAGGGGCAGAATAACGAGCCAGCATCATAATGGCAGGATCAAATTCACACATAACAATATTAACCTTAAATGTAAATGGGCTAAATGCCCCAATTAAAAGATACAGACTGGCAAATTGGATAAAGAGTCAAGACCCATCGGTGTACTGTATTCAGGAGACCCATCTCACGTGCAAAGACACATATAGGCTTAAAATAAAGAGATGGAGGAATATTTACCAAGCAAATGGAAAGCAAAAAAAAGCAGGGTTTGTAATCCTAGTCTCTGATAAAACAGACTTTAAACCAACAAAGATCAAAAAAGACAAAGAAAGGCATTACATAATGGTAAAGGGATCAATGCAACAAGAAGAGTTAACTATCCTAAATATATATGCACCCAAACAGGAGTACCCAGATTCATAAAGCAAGTTCTTAGAGATCTACAAAGAGGCTTAGACTCCCACACAATAATAGTGGGAGACTTTAACACCCCACTGTCAATATTAGACAGAAAATTAACAAGGATATCCAGGACTTGAACTCAGCTCTGGACCAAGCAGACCTAATAGACATCTACAGAACTCTCCAGCCCAAATCGACAGAATACACATTCTTCTCAGCACCACATTGCACTTATTCCAGAATTGACAGCATAATTGGAAGTAAAACACTCCTCAGCAAATGCAAAAGAATGGAAATCATGACAGTCTCTCTCAGACCACAGTGTGATCAAATTAGAACTCAGGATTAAGAAACTCGCTCAGAACTGCACAACTACATGGAAACTGAACAACCTGCTCCTGAATGACTACTGGGTAAATAACGAAATGAAGGCAGAAATAAAGATGTTCTTTGAAACCAATGAGAACAAAGACATAACGTACCAGAATCTCCGGGACACATTTGAAGCAGTGTGTAGAGGGAAATTTATATCACTAAATGCCCACAAGAGAAAGCAGGAAAGATCTAAAATCGACACCCTAACATCACAAAAGAACTAGAGAAGCAAGAGCAAACAAATTCAAAAGCTAGCAGAAGACAAGAAATAACTAAGAGCAGAACTGAAGGAGATAGAGACACAAAAAACCCTTCAAAAAAATCAGTGAATCCAAGGAGCTAGTTTTTTGAAAAGATCAACAAAATAGACAACTAGCCAGCCTAATAAAGAAGAGAGAAGAATCAAATAGGTGCAACAAAAAAAGATAAAGGGGATGTCACCACCGATCCCACAGAAATACAAACTACCATCAGAGAATGCTATAAACACCTCTACATAAATAAACTAGAAAATCTAGAAGAAATGGATAAATTCCTGAACACATACACCCTCCCAGGACTAAACCATTAAGAAGTCGAATCCCTGACTAGATAAATAACAAGCTCTGAAATTGAGGCAGCAATTAATACCCTACCAACCAAAAAAAGTCCAGGACCAGACGGTTTCATGGCCGAATTCTAGCAGAGGTACAAAGAGGAGCTGGTACCATTCCTTCTGAAACTATTCCAAACAACAGAAGAAGAGGGAATCCTCCTTAACTCATTTTATGAGGCCAGCATCATCCTGATACCAAAACCTGGCAGAGACACAACAGAAAAAGAAAATTTCAGGCCAATATCCCTGATGAACATTGATGTGAAAATCCTCAATAAAATACTGGCAAACCAAATCCAGCAGCACATCAGAAAGTTTATCCACCATGATCAAGTCGGCCTCATCCCCGGGATGCAAGGCTGGTTCAACATATGCAAATCAATAAATGTAATCCATCACATAAACAGAACCAATGACAAAAACCACATGATTATCTCAATAGATGCAGAAAAGGCCTTCGACAAAATTCAACAGCCCTTCATGCTAAAAACTCTCAATAAAGTAGGCATTGATGGAATGTACCTCAAAATAAGAGCTATTTATGACAAACCCACAGCCAATATCATACTGAATGGGCAAAAACTGGAAGCCTTCTCTTTGAAAACCAGCACAAGACAAGGATGCCCTCTCTCACCACTCCTATTCAACATAGTATTGGAAGTTCTGGCCAGGGCAGTCAGGCAAGAGAAAGAAATAAAGAGTATTCAGTTAGGAAAAGAGGAAGTCACATTGTTTTTGTTTGCAGGTGACATGATTGTATATTTAGAAAACCCCATCGTCTCGGCCCAAAATCTCTTTAAGCTGATAAGCAACTTCAGCTAAGTCTTAGGATACAAAATCAATGTGCAAAAATCACAAGCATTCCTATACACCAATAACATACAAACAGAGAGCCAAATCATGAGTGAATTCCCATTCACAGTTGCCACAAAGAGAATAAAATACCTAGGAATACAACTTACAAGGGATGTGAAGGACCTCTTCAAGGAGAACTACAAACCACTGCTCAAGGAAATGAGAGAGGACACAAACAAATGGAAAACATTCCATGCTCATGGATAGGAAGAATCAGTATTGTCAAAATGGCCACACTCCCTAAAGTAATTTATAGATTCAATGCTATCCCGATCAAGCTACCATTGACTTTCTTCACAGAATTGGAAAAAACTACTTTAAATTTCATATGGAGCCAAAAAAGAGCCCGCATAGCCAAGACAATCTTAAGCAAAAAGAACAGTTGGAGGCATCACGCTACCTGACTTCAAACTGTACTACAAGGCTACAGTAACCAAAACAGCATGGTACTCGTACCAAAACAGATATATAGACCAATGGAACAGAACAGAGGCCTCAGAAATAATGCCACACATCTACAACCGTCTGATCTTTGACAAACCTGTTAAAAACAAGCAATGGGAAAAGGATTCCCTATTTAATAAATGATATTGGGAAAACTGGCTAGCCATATGCAGAAAGCAGGAACTGGATCCCTTCCTTATACCTTATGCAAAAATTAACTCAAGGTGGATTAAAGACTTAAGACTTAAAACCATGAAAACTCTAGAAGAAAACCCAGGCAATACTACTCAGGACATAGGCATGGGCAAAGACTTCATGACTAAAACACTAAAAGCAATGGCAACAAAAGCCAAAATAGACAGATGGAATCTGATTGAACTAAAGAGCTTCTGCACAGCAAAACAAAAACAAAAACAAAAAAAACTATCATCAGAGTGAACAGGCAACCCACAGAATGGGAGAAAGTTTTTACAATCTATCCATCTGACACAGGGCTGATAGCCAGAATCTCCAAAGAACGTAAACAGATTTACAAGAAAAAAACAAACAATTCCATCAAAAAGTGTGCAAAGGATATGAACAGACACTTCTCAAAAGAAGACATTTATGCAGCCAACAAACATATGAAGAAAAGCTCATCATCACTGGTCATTAGAGAAATGCAAATTAAAACCACAATGAGATACCATCTCATGCCAGTTAGAATGGCAGTCATTAAAAAGTCAGGAAACAACAGATGCTGGAGAGGATGTGAAGAAATAGAAACACTTTTACACTGTTGGTGGGACTGTAAACTAGTTCAACCATTGTGGAAGACAGTGTGGCGATTCCTCAAGGATCTAGAACTAGGAATACTTGACCCAGCAATCCCATTACTGGGTATATACCCAAAGGATTATAAATCATTCTACTATAAAGACACATACACACGTATGTTTATTGCGGCACTGTTCACAATAGCAAAGACTTGGAATCAACCCAAGTACCCATCAGTGATAGACTGGATAAAGAAAATGTGGCACATATACACCACGGAATACTATGCAGCCATAAAAAGGGATGAGTTCATGTCCTTTGCAGGGACATGGATGACGTTGGAAACCATCATTCTCAGCAAACTAACACAAGAACAGAAATCCAAACACCGCCATGTTCTTACTCATAAGTGGGAGTTGAACAATGAGAACACATGGACACAGGGAGGGGAACATCACACACTGGGGCCTGTTGGGTGGTGGTGGTCTAGGGGAGGGATTACATTAGTAGAAATACCTAATGTAGATGGTGGGTTGATGGATGCAGCAAACCACCATGGCATGTGTATACCTATGTAACAAACCTGCATGTTCTGCACATGTACCCCAGAACTTTAAGTATAATTAAAAAAAAAAAAGATGATACTGTAGGTCTGTTTATGGACTCTTTAGTTCATTCTGTTGATTATTTGTCTATTCTTATCCAGTGCCATACAGTTTTAATTGTTGTAGCTTTATGTTAAGTCTTAAAATATGGTAGTGTAAGTGCTCCAACTCTTTATTTTACTGATCAGAATTTTCTTAACTGTTTTAATTCCTTTACATTTCACACCAATTTTTAGAGTAAGCTTAACAATTTCCCCCCCAAAAAGCTGCTGAAATTTACATTGGTATTGCATTGAATCCATGGTTCATTATGGGGAGAATTGACATGTTAACAATACTGAGTCTTGTTATTCATGATTGTGGTTTATCTTCATTAATTTGGATCTTCCCTAATTTTTCTCAGCAGTGTTTTGTAATTTCCAGTGGCAGAGGTATGGCACATCTTTCGTTAGATTTACTCCTATGTATTTGATCCTTTCTGGTATTACTGTAAATGTCATTAAAATTTTTATTCAGTGTTTGTTGCTGGTGTGTAGAAATAGTTGCTTCTAAATATTGACCTTGTATCAAAGAGTCTTATTGGCAATAATTCTAACCATTTGTAGACATTTTAATAAAGATTTTCTACATATACAATGTTGCCATCTGTGAATAAAGACAGTTTTACTTTTTTGTTTTTAATCTTTATGCCCTTTCTGTCTTTCTTCCTTTCTGCCTCACTGTGCTGGCTAGAACTTTCAGTGTAATATTGATTCAGAATGATGATAGTAGGAACCTTGTCTTATTTTTGGTCTTAGGAAGAAAGCAAACATTATTTTATCACTAAATGTGATGTTAGGTGTTAAGTTTTTTGTAGCTATTCTTTGTCAGGTTAAGGAAATGTTTCCTTTTATTTCCAGTTTGCTGAGAATTTTTATCACTAGCAGATAGTGAATTTCATTAAAGGTTTTTTTTTCCACTTTTTTCCTTTCTGTTGAATTAGATTGATGGATTTAAAAAATTTGAAACCATCCTTGCATTCCTGGAATAAACATCATTTGGTCATAACTTAGTATCCTTTTTTATATTTATCTGGATTTTACGGTATTTTCTTTGGATTCTCACATCTATTTTTAAGAGCAAACATTGGTTTGTCATTCTCCTTTTTTGTAATATCCTTGTCAGGTTTTGTATCAGATTTATGCTGGCATTATTAATCAAGCTAGGAAGTATTCCCTTTTTTGCTCAGAAGAGTTTGTGTAAGCTTTGATTTGTTTTTTTAGTCTCTGGAAGAATTCTCCAGGGAAACCATCTGGGCCTGGAGTTTTTAAAGGGAGTTATTTGTGGAGTTTATTTCTTTAATATATATTCTGCATTTTTCTTACTGATTTTAGCAAATTGTGTTTTTCAAGGAATTTGTCTGTTTCCTCTTAATTATTAAATTTGTTGGCATAACATTTTTCATAATTTTCTTTTAATGTCTGTTGGATATAGTTACGCCTCTTTTGTTCCTAATATTGGTAATTTTTATTCTTTTTTTTCCTGATCATCCTGGCCTAGGGGTTTAATCAATTTTATTAACCTTTTCAAAGAACCAACTTTTAGTTTTTTTTTTTTTGAGACGGAGTCTTGCTCTTTCACCCAGGCTGGTACAGTGGCGATCTCGGCTCACTGCAAGTCCACTCCCGGTTCACCCATTCTCCTGCCTCAGCCTCTCCGATACTGGACTACAGCGCCCCCCCCCCGCTATTTTTTGTATTTTTAGTAGAGACGGGTTTCACCGTGTCTTGATCTCCTGACCTCGTGATCCGCCCCTCGCCTCCAAGTGCTGGATTACAAGCGTGAGCCACCGCCCGCCCAACTTTTGTTTTAGTTTTTTTCTGTATCTCTCTCTGCTTTTTTTTTTTTTTTTTGAGACAGAGTCATGCTCTGTTACCCAGGCAGCAACCTCTGCCTACCAAATTCAAGCAATTCTCCTGCCTCAGCCTCCCGAGTAGCTGAGATTACAGGCATGTGCCACCATGTCTAACTATTTTGTTTGTTTGTTTGTTTGTTTTTTGTATTTTTAGTAGAGACGGGGTTTCACCATGTTGGTCAGGCTGGTCTCAAACTCCTGATCTTAAATTATGCACCTGCCTCGGCCTCCCAAAGTGCTGGGATTATAGGCATGAGCCACCGCATCCCACCTATTTCTGCTTTCTTTGCATTTAATTTGCTGTTCTTGATTCTTAAAGTGAGCTAGTATTTTGCTGGAGATATTGCCTTTCCTTACTGCATCATACCCTGTTAAAGAAAGTGATTCTATACTTCCAAAGGAGTACTTTTCTTTCTTTTTTTTTTGAGATAGGGTCTTGCTCTGTCACCCAGACTGAAGTGCTGTGGCATGGTCATGGCTTACTGCAGCCTTAAACTCCTGGGCTCAAGTGATTCTCCCACCTCAACCTCCCAACTAGCTGGGACTACAGACGTGTACCACCATGCCTATATTTTTTTAAGGGATCAGGTCTTGCTGTGTTGCCCAGCCTGGGTTGAACTCCTGGCCTCAAGCAGTCTTCCTGCCTCTGCCTTCCAAAGTGCTAGGATTACATGCATGAGTCACTGTGGCTGGCCCCAAAATTATGCTTTTCTATAAACTACCTGTTTCCTTAAATAAAATATGAGTGATGTTTTTGAAAGCAGAACCATCTTAGCCTTTGTGTTATTGGGCTTTGCAAATAGAAATACTTTTATTTGACAAATTATGAAGAATGAATAAAATAACTGACAACAGACAGACTAGCCAGATATTAAACTCTTTAGTCTGACTCCCACATCTTTATAAGTAGGAATGTTTATAATTTTGAAAAATTGTATGTGAATAGTGAAATTGTCATCAAGTCAGTTTAGTTATGTTGACAATAAGTTAACTTCAGGGATTCAGATTGATATGTGCTCATTGAGATATGCAGAATCTTTGTGTTTGCCTTTTCCTTTTAGGAACCTGCAGTAAAGGAAGATGAAGAAGAAGTTTCAGATAAGGGCAGTGATTCTGAAGAAGAAGAAACCAATAGAGATTCTCAAAGTGAGAAAGATGATGGTAGTGACAGAGACTCTGATAGAGAGCAAGATGAAAAACAAAACAAAGATGATGAAGCAGTAAGCCTTATAGGTTTAAATAATTGAAATTGTACCTCTGATGATAGCTTTGGGTTTTGTTGTTGTTCATTTGTTTGCTTGCTCACTTGCTTGCTTTAAATAATATCTGTATATTTTATAATTTTATTACTTTGAAGGACGTTTTTAAGGAATGGTAGTCAAGGTTATACAGAAAAATGATTTCTAACAAGGATTGGAAATCTTTATTTTCTTAAATATTAAATTATTAGGGAGAGTAGGACCTGGGTTTGAGGTTAGGTCAGTTGGTCTCATAAGAGGATTTTCAGTGTTGGGGATATCTCTGGGAATATGAGTAAGGAAAGGTGTTTGTGAAATGCATAGTGCTTACTTGGAAGGCTGTGTCACAAGCTCCAGTTCATGTTTACTGTAGAGAAACGATACTGTGGACCCTGATGTCAAGAGGTTGGTTAAGGGAAAAGCTAACATTTATAGAATACCACCTTGTTTCATGGGTGTATGTAAGATATATGAAGGACAGGGGAAGTCTTTACAGAATTTATTAATATGGTGTAAAAGTATACAGTATAGAAGAAAAATCTCATGGCATTAAGTTGCACATGATTTATGGGAGAATTATAGAGAAGAATGTGGTCCTTAGAGGCTCACTGCAAATAAACTGCTAAGCCATTTCCTTTAGGTTTGTTAGCGTTGTTCTTTTTGAGTGGCCATTGATCTAAAAGTAACACTGTAGTTTGGGAGATAAAAAGGGATTGCCTGAATAGCCTCAGAGGCAAAAGGAGAGGCCAAAAAAAGAGGAAGAGGTAAAGGGCAAAGGATAAAAGTCTAAGGGGGTAATAACACACTTGTCCTTGGGAATGGTAGAAAACAAAGATGACTTGTTAGCATTTGCAGGGCCTTGGCTGTTTTTGTACTTGGAGAATTAAATTGATTGCCAGGAAACTAAAATCTGTCAAATACATTATATCCCTGGTGTGACTTTGAGAAAGAATTGACATATTCCTAAGTATATTAGGGTTAGTAGCAGTGACTCTTAGGGTTTTGACAGACTAATTTCTTCATATGACCAAAAATACATTCATTAAATCAACAAATCATTATTTATTATGTGTCACATCCCAAGGCTGTCTAAGATTAAAGATAAGACAAAGCCAAATGTGAAACAGCTTCAGCTCTTGAATGGTATGTAGGCTAGTGGGGCAGGCAGATTTGTAAATAAATATTATAGTACATATGAAATTGTACACATCTTATGCAAAGTACGTAAGGAGGGAGCGATCAGTTCAGTCCTGAGGTAGAAGGAAATTTATGGGAGGCTTTACTCAGGAGTTCATACTTTGGGCTTTAGTTGTTCCTAAATAATAATGAGTAGGCAGAGAAAGGGAGAAATCAAAGTCCAAACAGGGTTTAGGAGAAGTGAAATAGTTTGGTAAGTTCAGAGAAGTGTAGGTAGTTTGAAATGACTAGAATAAAAAGCACAAGGAGGGAGGCAGTGACAGGAGACCAGAGAGAGGCAGGCTAGGGTCAGATAATGAACGGCTATGTAGTTGATACTACAGTGGTTAGATTTAATATATTTAAAAAGGCATTGTAAGGATGAGCAGGGAGATGATCAGATTTGTGAGACTGAACTTGTTCTAATCCTAAGTAGTTAATTAGCATTGTCAGGAATAATACCTGGAAATCCTCAAAGTGATAAAACACATACTAGATTTTAAATATTTTAATTTTTTTATTTACTAGGAGTGGCAAGAATTACAACAAAGCATACAACGAAAAGAGAGAGCTCTACTGGAAACCAAATCAAAAATAACACATCCTGTGTATAGCCTTTACTTTCCTGAGGTGAGTTATATACAGGCTACTGTGTTCCTTATTCCATTCACTTTCTCCTCAGGGATTTGTCAGTTGACTTTTAGCCCTCTGTCATGTATATTAGTTCTTATGTGCTAAATGTGGTCTATCCTGAGAGGCCTTATTTTTATTTTTATTTTTATTTTTTTATTTTTTTTATTTTTTTTTGAGACGGAGTCTCGCTTTGTCACCCAGGCTGGAGTGCAGTGGCGCAATCTCGGCTCACTGCAAGCTCCGCCTCCCGGGTTCACGCCATTCTCCTGCCTCAGCCTCTCCGAGTAGCTGGGACTATAGGTGCCCGCCACCACGCCCGGCTAATTTTTTGTATTTTTAGTAGAGACGGGGTTTCACTGTGGTCTCGATCTCCTGACCTCCTGATCTGCCCGCCTCGGCCTCCCAAAGTGCTGGGATTACAAGCGTGAGCCACCGCGCCCGGCCCAGAGAGGCCATATTTTTAAAGGGAATATTACAATAGGTATTATACTTAGTGAACGTGTTGCTTATAAAAGAGATGGTTAGCTTCTTAAGTATTTCTGTGGTTTTCTTTGCTTCTGTCTTTTCTGTGCCCTGATTACTGAGTGTTTTGTGTAATGGTGATTTCTCATTAGCAGATTAGGCAGTCTTCATCAGACAAATGCATATTTTGCCTTTGAATACTTAACTATTATGAATCTCTCACCTCTGCCAAGTTTTAAATCGGATGAAAAAATTCTTAAATTTTCTCTCTGAGGATCCTGCTGGCGACATGGAACCATTAGAATTGCTCTGACCCTGGTCATTGTTGTCCCAGTCCATGGCTGTGGGACCAACTGTGTTCTTGGCTCTAATAAATAAAGTTCCATAAGAGCTTGATCATAACTGAGCCCCGGGCTCAGGACAGGTCATTACAGTGCTATTTGTTGCCTTGTCCTTGTTTACTTTGTAATTGCAGCCTTCTCAACTTTCAGTCTCCTTGATAGCCTGTGTTGTTCATCTTTCAAATTACCTTGGGATTCCCTTGACATTTTGCATTAGAGTATGATTCTGTCTGGAGCAGAGGTCAAGAACTGGTTCCCCCAGTTCGGGAAACTGTTCCACAGACTGCCTCACAGCTTTGCCACAGAACCTTCTGCTCACCGCTTGTGTTTGGCAGGTGATTTCATGTATAAATCTGCTTTCTGCTCGAGGATGTCAATCTAGAGTTTCTGGGGACTGCTTAAGGCAAATTCGTAAATAATTTGGCTCTCTTAGTAATAAGTGAGTGGCTCTGCACAGACTGTTGTTTTGACTTGGAGAGAAGTCTACCCAGGATTCCATCTTAATGCACACGCTGATCTTCTGGCATGTCCTGAGCTTTAGTCCATCTGTTAGGGGCATTTTGCCCATTGCAGAGGTAGCCTGCCAACACCAGGCATCCTGAAATGAAGCAAGTAAATTCTATTCATTGATTGGTATAAAAAGTGCCATGGGGTGCTCAAAGCTGCCTAGTGTGTACCCATATAACAGACAGTTTCATTTTAGACTGTGCTTAGTTAGTAAGAGAAACATTCATTCACTCCCTCCGAACATTTTATTAGTGGCCAAGTGCTGTGGCTCATGCCTGTGGTCCTAGGCTACTTGGGAAGCTGAGGTTGGAGGATCACTTGAGCCCAGGAGATTGAGGCTGCATTGAGCTATGATTGTGCCACTGAACTCCAACTTGGATGACAGAGTGAGACCCTGTCTCAAAAAAAAAAAAGATAAAAATCATTTTATCAGCAAAATGCCTTTTTCAAATTTAATCTGCATCTGCATGGTAAACATTTCAGATCATTATTTATCAGATAAAATTTATTTAGGGCCAAGTGCAGTGGTTCATGCCTGTAATCCCAGCACTTTGTGGGGACGAGGCGGGTGGATCACCTGAGGTCAGGAGTTTGAGACCAGCCTGGCCAACATGGCAAAACCCCATCTCTACTAAAAATACAAAATTGGCCAGGCGTGGTGTCACATGCCTGTAATCCCACCACTCAGGAGGCTGAGGCAGGAGAATTGCTTGAACCCGGGAGGGGGAGGTTGTGGTGAGCCGTGATTGTGCCATTGCACTCCAGCCTGGGCAACAAGAGTGAAACTCTGTCTCAAAAATAAAAAAATTAGCTGGGCGTGGTGGCGGGTGCCTATAATCCCAGCTACTTGGGAGGCTGAGGCAGGAGAATTGCTTGAACCTGGGAGGCAGAGGTTGCAGTGAGCCAAGATTGTGCCATTGCATTCCAGCCTTGGTGACAGAGCGAGTCTGTCTCAAACAAAACAAAACAAATGAACAAACAAAATTTATTTAGGATCTTTCTAACCTCTCTACCTGTCTACATTTCCATGTTTCTTACTTAAGTAACCTAATTACCAAACTACCCACTTAGTAATATTTGACTTACATGTTAGTGAAATTCATCTATTGTATTTAATGCGTTAAGAATGGTTAGGAATCTCACAAAAGAAAAACAATTTTGTCTAAAATGCAGATAACTCATAGAATATCTGTTTCACTTTTAACATGTGCATCACTAGGCACAGGTGTAGTGCCATTGATTGATATTCACTGGCTTCTTAATAAATATTCTTTTTTTTTTTTTTTTTTTTTGAGCTGGAATTTTGCTCTTGTTGCCCGGGCTGGAGTGCAGTGGTGCAATCTTGGCTCACTGCAACCTCCACCTCCTGGGTGCAAGTGATTCTCCCACCTCAGCCTCTCGAGTAGCTGGGATTGCAGGCATGTGCCACCACGCCCAGCTGATTTTGTATTTTTAGTAGAGACGGGGTTTCTCCATGTTGGTCAGGCTGGTCTTAAACTCCCGACCTCAGGTGATCCACCCGCCTTGGCCTCCCAAAGTGCTGGGATTACAGGTGTGAGCCACCATAGCTGGCCCTTAATAAATATTCTTGAGTGAATCTCATTGTAATTAAATAGGCTGAGAGGTTGGAGGGAAAGGCATTCTCTAAGTGGGGAGGTGAAGAAGTGCATAATCTTTAACATAATCCTGTGCTTCTTACATTCCCTACTTGTTGTAATGATGTTTCTGACAAATGTCAAAATGACTTAAAAAGGTGTTATTGTACCTCATGTCACTAATAATCATAACTGCCACTTATTATACTGCATGTGCTAGGCTTTCTAACGTATATTTTTTATTTGTATTCTCTCAGATCATCTTTACAACATGGCCAGAAGTAGGCACTGATTGTTGAGAAGAAAATGAGATTTTAGGGAGGTGAAATAACCCAGGTTTCTGTGTCTTTAAAACAGATATTGTCAAACTGCAGTCTACGGGCCAGATCTGGCTCCCTTCCTGTTTTTGTAAATGAGGCTTTATTGTAAATAAAGTTTTATTAGAACATAACCACACTCATTTTTTTCATGCTGCAAGGGCAGATTTGAGTAGCCATGACAGAAGTGTTAATATTCCACTTCGAGGCTGTTATGTATTTACACACATATGTTATGTATACAAATATGCCTGCAGTGGTAGTCCTAACCCTTGATTTAAGCAGAATTTAATTTTCTTGTTAAGTGCTGCTCATGTCACCGTGTACTTGTCATTTATTTATTAGACTTATTAATGTTGCAGTGAAGGTATTTAAACAGAAGAGTTTTTAGTTGTGCTTAGTATAGTAGTGTTTGAAAGATAAACCAAATTTTAATCTATTTTTATAGTTAAAATAGAAAGTGCAGCAATTTTAGTTTAAAAACATAAATGTGGGCCAGGCATGGTGGCTCATGCCTGTAATCCTAGCACTGTGGGAGGATTTCTTGAGCCCAGGAGTTCAAGACCAGCCAGGGCAACATAATCCTGTTTCTACAAAAATACAAAAATTAGCCAGGTGTTGTGGTGCATGCCTGTAGTCTCAGCTACTTGGGAAGCTGAGGTGGGAGGATCACTTGAGCCCCAGAGGCAGAGGTTGCAGGGAGGTGAGCTGAGATGGTTGCCACTGCACTCCAGCCTGGGTGACAGAGTGAGACCCTGTCTCAACAAAAAACAAAACCAAAAAAACCCACGTTTTCTCAAAGAAACTGTTTCAGTAAGATGATTTTTTAACCATTTCGGACAGTTGAGAGTTTAGAATAGTCTAGTACTATTTTGGTTAAATAAATATTTAGAACATCCTAGAGTTTATTTTGTTTTAAGCCGTAAAACATTTTTCTTTAAACCGTTTTAGAAAGATACTTCCCTACCCAACTCTTAAACAGGTGTTACTAAGCAGGTGACTAGTGAACTGAGGTGTGCTGTAATAGAGCAGTTGTTGCTGAATGCACGGAGGTTTGGTGCTTTCAGACTTCTTGGCCTTCTAAAAAATATATATATACATATATATACACACACACATATATGTATATGTATATATGTGTATATGTGTATGTATATATGTGTATATATATATACGTATATATATGTTCCTTCCAGTCCTACTTTGTGGCTTTTGCTTATTACTAGGTAAGATTACTAAGATTATTTGCTACATGCTATTGTAATAGCTGTATATATTTAGAATAATGCTTGTTACTTAAGGTTAGTCAGGGTTTTTAATATGAAGCCCAATCAATAGGTTTTAAGGAGCTATTGAAATCCCCAAAATTGCATACAAAATGCTTTTAGGCAGTGGATCTACAAATGTTAAGAACAGCTTATTCTTTCAGTAAATATTCATTTGAACACCTATTTTGTACCAAGCAGTTTGTCAGTGCAGAGGATCTCTAAGATAAGAGAGGCCAAAATTATGTTCTTTTTAGTTCTTTCTGATTATTTATACTCCTCTTTTTTTTTTTTCTTTCCAGGAAAAACAAGAATGGTGGTGGCTTTACATTGCAGATAGGAAGGAACAGACATTAATATCCATGCCGTATCATGTGTGTACGCTGAAAGATACAGAGGAGGTAACTATCAAGCAACATGATTTCAGTATTTAACAAGGCACAGCTGTCACCATCATGCTGCTTCATATATCTTTTGTTTAAAAAGCAGTTTATCGTATTTAGCATATTGTATTCTATTCATTGCCTGCATTTTGTAACTGTTCTCTGTTTTGGGGGTGAGCTCATTGGAAATTTATAAATAATTGTTAAAGGTAGGCAACTTAGTCAATTTTTTAAAAACTTGTTCTCAGCTTGTTTTGGGAGTTTTCACTGTTAGTGTCTAAGAACATACGCCTTTCCTCCTCCTCTCAGAATTTAGTGACATGATTTTTGTTCTTACTGGATTAGTGTTGAGTATTAGATCTTTTGTCTTGAAAAATCTAAGAACTGATGATGTGGATTTCTTGAGTGGAATTTTTGACTGCGTGGTATTCACCGTTAATGACATCGTAAAGCAGAATTGTGATGAACACATTTACCCTTGGGAACTGCATTTTTGTTGTTTTTCATGTTTTTTCTGTGTTATTTTTTTCTAGGAAGAAGGTTCTGTCTGCCTGTACTTGGTAGACAAAAGCTTTTCAAGATAGCCCTATGATGTTGATTTTTAGTACATATTTTGTAACCCTTTATAATCAAGTGGTAAATGCATGAAACAGGTTAATAATAAATTTATAGAGGTCGAATTGATGAGCTGGAGGCTCTGTATATTTGTAATGTTGGTCTCTCTATAGAAAGAATGAATGTCTAAATATGCCTAATACCTCTCAGCATGTCATACATTTTGAATATCATTGCTAGCTGGAAAGGTGAAAAATAGCATCTTAGATCTCCGTGTTATTTTTTCCTCTGATCTTTTTTTTGAGACAGGGTCTTGCTGTGTCACCCAGGCTGGAGTGCAGTGGCACAATCTCGGCTCACTGCAACCTCTGCCTCCCGGGCTCTCCCACCTCAGCCTCCCAAATAGCTGGGACTACATATGTGCACTACCACGCCCGGCTACTTTTTGTATTTTTTGTAGAGACAGGGTTTACCCATGTTGCCCAGGCTGGTCTCAAACTCCTGAGCTCAAGAGATCCGCCTGCTTTGGCCTCCCACAGTGCTGGGATTACAGGCATGAGCCACTGTGCCTGGCCTCTCTGATCTTTTAAGTTTTAAAAGCTATTGAAAAGTTACAAGCACGGTATCATGAAACCTCCCTAGATCCCCACCTATATTCACCAGTTGTTGACATTTAGCTGTTACTTGTTTTATCTTTCTTTCACTGTATATGTACATACAAAACATGCATGTGTGTGTATTTTCCCCTGAACCATTTGAGGTACTTGTAGACACCATGACATGACACCCCTAATTACTTGACATGTATCCCTTAAGAACCAGGGCCTTGGGCTGGGTGCGGTGGCTCACACCTGTAATTCCAGCACTTTGGGAGGCCAAGGCGGGCAGATCACTTGAGCCCAGGAATTCAGCAGTAGGCTGGGCAACGTGGTGAGACCCTGTCTCTTAAAACAAAAACAAAAACAAAAACAAAATCCAGGACCTTCTCCATAGGCCTACTACAATGATTATACTCAGGAAATTTAACATTGATGTGGCATAATTATCTAATACGCAGTCTGTATTCAGATTTCCTCAACGATTCCACTAATGTCTGTTACAGTTCTTGGTTTTATTTTTAAATTCAGGACCTAATAAAGGATCACACATTGTAGCTGGGTGTGGTGACTTGTGCCTGTAGTCCCAGCCTAACTCAGGAGGCTGAGGCAGGAGGATCACTTGAACCCATGAGGTTGAAGCTGCATTGAGCCATGATCATGCCCCTGTACTTCAGCCTGGGCAACAGAGTGACATGTCTCGAAAGAAAGAATAAAAAGAGATTTTTACATTGTATTTGCTTGTCATGCCTCTTTAGTGTTGAATACTTTCTTGTCCTTGTTCTTTTTTTTTTTGAGACGGAGTCTCACTGTGTTGCCCAGGCTGGAGTGCAGTGGCGCGATCTTGGCTCACTGCAAGCTCCGCCTCCTGGGATCACGCCATTCTCCTGTCTCAGCCTCCCGAGTAGCTGGGATTACAGATGCCCGCCACTGCACCTGGCTAATTTTTTATATTTTTTTTAGTAGAGACAGGGTTTCACCGTGTTAGCCGTGATGGTCTCAATCTCCTGACCTTGTGATCTGCCCGCCTTGGCCTCCCAAAGTGCTGGGATTACAGGCGTGAGCCACCGCGCCCGGCCTCCTTGTTCTTTTTTAATCTTTGCATGCCGCTGACATTTTTCAAGAATCCAAACAAGGTGTTTTGTAGAATATCATTTAATACGAATTTGTCTCATTGGTTACTCATTATTCATCTTTGTGTTTTTGGCAAGCAGACTATGTTGGTGATGTAGTTCTTAGGTCAGAAGTACAGTATATGACTTTGCCCTATGTTGGTGATATTAATTAAGGTTGCTCATTTAGTTATGGTTTTTCTCTATTGTAAAGGTATTTTTCTCCCCCTCTAATCTGTGGGGTGATACTTAGGCCCTCTGTGAATGTCCTATTCTCCAACAGTGTTTTACCCAATCATTTTAAGCATATATTGATGATTCTTGTCTGAATCAATTTTTACTCTGCTCATTCTATTCAGTGTAGTTTTTATTTCTCTGAAGAGTGAAACTTAACCTTCAGTGTGTTTGAGTCGTCTTTTTAATGTGTCTGTTTGTGACCATTGTTCACTTTTGTTGAGTCTTAAAAAATTGGTTTGGGATTTTTTTTTAATGTTAAGAAATCAGCCCTTTGTGATATGTGTTGCAAATATTTCTCCCCAGTTTGTTTTACTATTCTGGTTTCTACCAGACAGAAATATAAATACCTATTTGTTTATCCATTTTCTTACTTATTTTTTGTAGTATGATTCAAAGAGTTTTTTTTAACAGTTTCTAGGTTTGTGTTATAGTTAGGCCAAGCTGAGATTAATTTAAGAAAAAAAGATTCCTTCATGATTTTTTCTAGTTTTTTTTAAAACTGGCATATTTTAATATTTAATCTTGACTGTAAAATCTGGATTTTGGAGATTGGAGCAGATCACCGGAGCAGATCACCAGAGCATACAAATGTCATTTTTAAAAAATTGTTCTTCTTTTGTCCAAGTGGAATAGAAACTTTTAAGAGTTTGTTACTATTTATATTTGAAGTTTATGATTTGATGATAAATGAAATATCTTCTTCACCTTTGGCATTGGGCATTTATTCTAGAAATAAGAAAATTTGGCAAGAAGTATCTCCTATCTAGTGAAGTCTGTTGTTTTATTCCAACATTTCATTTACTTATGCTTTTATACCTACTTAATTTCTTCAAGGTGATAGCATAGAATTTGGTTGCTTTAAGTACTGCTTTCTTGAATTGTAGAGATACAAATTAACCTCATCAGTTCTGCATAATTTGATTTCCTCTTTGGGAGGTATTTATAATATGTAACATACATTTTGCTTTTTTAAAATTATTGTTTATAAGGACTTCATTAACATTTGTTTGGACTTTCTGTATCATGTGCGGAAAAAACCTGGCTGTTAAATACTGTGGTCTAGGAATTTTAGGGAGTGAGCTGTTTCCTCTCCATAATACAGATTTTTAAGTGCTGATTTTATCTTCTAGGTAGAGCTGAAGTTTCCTGCACCAGGCAAGCCTGGAAATTATCAGTATACTGTGTTTCTGAGATCAGACTCCTATATGGGTTTGGATCAGATTAAACCATTGAAGGTGAGAATAGTGACTCTTCAATAAATAAGAGTTTTCTGTATAAATGTTTAATATACTAGGAAAACATTTCTAGTTTTGAAATGTAGAGTTATGGAAGGAAAAAGAAGTCATCTCATGCTTTATATGTGATATACTTGATGGACTACTCTTTCAATAATAAACTTAAGGTTTTAGGTTTTAAGGAGTATAACAATTAAGAACATTGAATATAAATTACTTTAGGGATGCATTTTAATGTGCTGTAACTTTATAAGGCCTCAGCAAATGGGTTCTTTTTTCTTTAGAAAGGCACTTTTTTTTTTTTTAAACCACAGATTCTATTTGGAGCATTTATTAATTTCTGAAACTAATTTATTTTTGTCATCTTAGAGCATACACTTCTGTAAGTATCATTTGCAGCACACTCTCATCTTTGTTTACCAATTCGCTTGAGCTTTTTATAAAAGGTGTCCTATTATATTAGAGAGATGGTGCTAAAAGTATTATTGCACTATAAAGGGTAAAAGTAGCTAGTAATGGCGAACCTCTTTTTTTTCCATGAGGGTTCCATATTTCTTTTATTAACTGTAGAATTTTACGTCACAGGTCTAGAGACTGCAAAATATCTCAGGTTTTTCTTCCTTAAAGCAGAATGCTTCTGTTAAGATATGACTCAGTGTTCTTGCTCAAGAATCACAATTATTTTATGCCACAGAAATACATTCATAAATAGTATAACATATAGAATCAAAATATCAAACCGTATTAGAAAGTTAACTACATTTACATATTGTTAAATTTACTTGTTTTATTTCTGGGATGAAGTGTCTATTCTAAATGAATGAGTTGAATTTAGAATTGTATCCATAAAAAACTATTTCTTTATAATTGTTGTGGTCAAAGAAAACCTTTTGTTTACCAAGATTTCTTCCATTATTTCTCCCCAAATTTCTGATGTCTACATTTAATTCTTCTTTCTAGTTGGAAGTTCATGAGGCTAAGCCTGTGCCAGAAAATCACCCACAGTGGGATACAGCAATAGAGGGGGATGAAGACCAGGAGGACAGTGAGGGCTTTGAAGATAGCTTTGAGGAAGAAGAGGAGGAAGAGGAAGATGATGACTAAGCAGTACTCTGAATGGACCACAGTGTTTGCACATATTTGCAATTTTTTGCTGTTTTGGAAGTGTATCATAAACCAGAAACAGTACAGAACTGATGTTGAGGGACGTGTAGTTTTTTTACTCTAGAAGTGGGTGCATAATATAACTAGGCAGTGGCGGTGCCTTGGTACAACCTGAAAAATGTTAAGGCTTATTGAAACCTTTCAAGTAGGGGATGGTGCATTTATTTCATCTGCAAATGATAATAAATCCTTTGTTATTATAACTGTCCGGAAGTGTGGGCTGTGTATTATCTGATCAGTCTATGGTCCCAGTAAAAGTAAAGATGCAGGAAACACAGTCTCTAAATGAGCGACTTTTCTTTGTTCAGCTTTAGTTCTAGCAAACACCACAAATAATGTTTTAAGTAACATCGCTCAAGTTTATAATCTCTTGATAAGCTCTGTTATTGACATTTTGCAGTGATACAAGACTGTAACAACTCCACTCACAGATTTAAACTTTTATTTTTACTTATCTTGGTCATAAGTTGGCATTCTCTCACATTCCACATGATATAGAGGGCTGCGTTTTGGAATTTTCCTTTTCTTAATTGCCCAGAGTTATCAGACAGATTATAAAAATGGCTTTTAATGGCTTAAACCATTTCTAAACCTCTATCTTAGCAGATCAATGCAGGATCTAATTCTTTTGATAAGCTGTAGCTCTAAAAGTGATAGTGGGACCGTATGTTTTCTGATACTGGTGGCTTATGTTATTAAACCTTTTTTAAAAAAGGTTCACTCTAAAAGCTGAACTACATCTTTAGTTTTCAGTCTACCTGACTCTATCAGGAGCTTTTTAAGGAAAGTAAGTATAACATGCAAAGGAAGCTTTTTTTGTATTCATTTTGGACTCCTGTCAATAAAAATAGAAGTTTGTTGACTCATTTTATGTTTCAATGGTGTGTGTCTTTTTACTATCAGGACATAAATAGGGCAATCCACTTCTTTATTTTTCAACTAAAAATTGAATAGTATTGTACATTACTGCTAAAGTGACCAGTATTTCTGTATATTATAGAAAGACCCAGGAGTGAGAGGGATTTCCCCTCATAGTACAACCGGAAGGATAGTGCTTGTAAAGAGTAGAGATGTGTACATGATGAATCATTGAGGGAGGGTGGATATTTTTATTCCTAGATATGGAGGAAGCATAAGTCTGTAGTATTATAAAACTGATTGTAATAATCTTTTCCTATCAAAATCTCCATAGGTCAAAATACTGTTGGAATACTAAAATTTGCAACCTTGTTTACTTTAAAAGGTTGCCACTTTCAGTGCAGAATACTACTGGCATCTTGCTACTGCAGTAGTTGGAAATAAAATTTGAAAATTACGAAAACCATGAATGGTTTTTTTGGTTCTAAATTTAGGATGTAATGTTTCCTATAAAGTGGTGAAAGCAGTTTTTTTCTCTGTAACCTCAATCACCAGTTTAGTGAGAGCCTTTCTTGGCAGGCGGGAGGCAGTGTCACTGAGGATTTTTTTCATTTACTTCATTGTACAAGTAAGAGGGTGGGTTTAATTTTCAGATCAGGTTCTGCTGTGAGGCACCAGTGTCTTGAGGCAGCTACTGATTACCTAAGTGTGGTGGCAGGGGGTGAGCCAGCTGGTGTCAAGTGAAAGGAGGGATTAGAGAAAACAGGTGTGGCACAAAGGCAAGGAAACTGAGCAGACAAGACACAACAATGTGTAGAATGCATATTTCCTAGTTTTCTTGAAGGATTTCAAGAAAAGTGTTTATTTTCTAGTGGCTACTTTGCCTTAAAGAGGCTTTATAAGTTCACACAGCTGGCTTCTCTGGTTTTGATTCTGGAGAGGGTGATAACCTAGTAACTCACCACAGTGCTTAAAAAAAAAAAAAAAAAAAAAAACTACCATCACCAGAAAATTCCACCAGTTTGTTTTCCTTTTCTCTTTGTGTGATGTGTATGTACTTCCCAACTAAGTAAAATAAAATTTCCTCTAGTGAGTACTTTAGGTAACCTCTTTCCATATGGCGGTAGTGAAAGAACTGAGCCTTCAGTTGATAGTTCTCTCTCCAGCAAGTCGCTAAACTCCACATCCCTTCGTTTTTCCTTTGGAATGAGAATAACAAACTATCCTAGTTTGCATTTAATCTAATGGAAACTTGAGTGAAGTTTCAATTTTCTTCCTATAAAGAAACTGACATTTTGTCAACGATGAGCCTATAGATCATACAGTGTATAGGAAGTGAAATTGAAACAGTTACTTAAATTATGTGGTATTTTTCTCTAATTGGTAAAGTACCTATTAAAATACAGCTGTTCATGAGGAGACTTAGTTACCACAATTCAAAGTGTAGCAGTTGTGTATTTTAGTATTATAATATTTGACTGAGGCCCTGAGGTGTTAATATCTCAATCTCAGATGTTCATGTCCTTTTTGAATTTTTTAAACATTTTTCGTAATTTTTTTTTTTTAAGTTAGGGAGCACATTGAGTGAAGTTCTCTGTGTAGAACAATACCTTCTGCTCTGCTTCTCCCAGCTTTCACTGAGGGCTGGAAAAGGACAGGCCTCTCCAGCTGTACTGTCCCACTGTGTGTGGGGAATCTCAGGCTCTGGTGGAAGCAGGGGGGTGTGGATGTCAAACAACTGATGTGGAAACAGGGAGGGAGAGATATAATGAGGCTCTCTAGGCACGTTATTTTTGACCACAAGTTTTGTTCAGTTTGCTTCAGCCAATCCAAACCATATACTAGAGTGTTCTGTAGTCACAATTCTTATTTCAAATGTAATTCAGCACCTTACATAATTTTTGAGGGGTTGTCATTCATCACATATTTACTCAGTTTCTATGTGCCAGGCTCTGTGATTGGATACTGGAGCTATCAAAATGAAAAATAGTGTTAAGAACTCACTCACTGGTGTTAGATCAGGTAGATGAGTGGCAATCCATTTAAATCCATTTGCCTTGGCCATTATTTGGAATGCCTTTTTTTTTAGTCTACTGTAGGCAGAAGAATTATTTCTTTAGGGGCTAGCTATTTAATTTGCTGGCCTTTTTTTCTCTCTTTCTCTTTTTCTTCTTGAGATGGAGTCTCGCTCTGTCCTCCAGGCTGGAGAGTGCAGTGGCGCGATCTCAGCTCAGTGCAACCTCCGCCTCCCAGCTTCAAGCGATTCTCCTGCCTCAGCCTCCTGAGTAGCTGGGACTACAGGTGCATGCCACCACACCCAGCTAATTTTTCAATTTTTAGTAGAGACGGGATTTTGCCACGTTGTCCAGCCTGGTCTTGAACTCCTGGCCTCAAGTGATCAGCCCTCCTCAGCCTCCCAAAGTGCTGGCATTACAGGCATGAGCCACTGCGCCCAGCATGTTGGGTTTTTTTGGAAAAAAAACAAATCATCCTTTCCTTTAAATTTTTTTTTTTTTAAAAGCAATTTTCCCACAAACGGTCTGATTTAACACCATGAAATCCTCTATTTAGACCGCCTTAAAGTGAAATAACTGTTGGTGAACCATAATGACATTTTACCAGCTGTGTAGTGATTAGTTCAAATATGTCTCAAGAAGTTAGCACCAAGCATTCTCATCCATTTAAACTTGATGCTAGGGCTATTTTGCAAAACTTAAAAGATGCGATCTTGTACATATTTCTGTAACCTGAGCTGAAAACCCAAATAACAATCATTGACATACTTTAGGGCTATTGTTTCAGGTGGGGGTGTATACATCCCAGGGGTGTGGAGATGATCAATCCATTGAGGAAGTATTAAGATGATTATTTGTATTTAATCTCATCCTTTTAAATTTCTATTTTTGTGTGTTTTATAATGTACATAATATATTGTACAATTGTACACTTCTATTATTTATAAATAAACATTTATTGGTGCATTATATTTTTTTTTCTGATTTGGGTCCGTGATCAAAACATTTGGGCACCACTGCTTTGTGGTATTGATAGGGTGACATTTGACACTCACCACCTGAGATAACAGAGTGATATACTCTGGAGTTGGTGGGTTGGCATTCACTGTGTCCAGCCCTACTGTAGCTCCCAAGAACAAAGTGAGACTTTTATGAGATAGAGCTGAGTAGGTCTGGTGATGGGATTGATAGGCAAGGGGAGGGTTCTGCACAGGGGTTGTCTGTGGAATGCAGATGGTGCAGGTATGGAGCAGCAGTGCTGGGGCTGACTTGCTGGGACTTTGAGCAAATCACAGCCTGTTACTTGTCCTGGCAATCAGTGACTGCTGCAAATGGAAGGTGCGTGTGGGAAGGACTGGCCACTCTGTTCAGCACGAGGTTGTTTAGCATTAACCTATCAGCCTGGGTACGCAAAGGGAGCTGTAGCCCTCATACCTTACCCGAAACACCTGAGGTTTACACTTTAACATCCGGATAATAGCAGCAATGGACTTCAGTGTGAACAGATTCCATTAAGAGTTATCTTCAAGCTATTTCTCTGTATTTTCCAGCCTTGTTCCAGTAGAGGGCGATAGGGCTGTAATTTTCTTTAACAAAGATTGGTGTGTTTCATTTGAGACTAAAAACCACGATTAAAGAAATGCTTTGTAATTTATTTCTATCTGCACCTTCTGGGATTTCCTCCCTCTCTTTTGATCTTTTATGTTTTCCCCTAACCTTTTTCTTCTTTACATGTGTCCTTTGTTATTTATTTATTTTTTTTTAGAGGTAGGGTCATGCTCTGTCGCTCAGGCTGGAGTACAGTGGTGCAGTCATAGCTCACTGCAGCCTCAACTCCTGGGATCAAGTGATTCTCCTACGTCAGCCTCCTCTGAAGTAGCTGGGACCATGGGCACTAACCTGGCTCATTGTATTTAGAGATGGGGGTCTTGCTATGTTGCCCAGGCTGGCCTCGAACTGCTAACCTCAACCCTTGGCCACCCAAAGTATTGGAACTATAGGCGTGAACCACTGCACCTGGCTGTGTGTCCTTTAACCCATTAGATGTACTGTCTAGAAACATTAAGTCCCTTTGCAACCAACTCCAAAAGACAATCCATACGTATTCATTGTGCTGGAATTGCAAATTGCATTTGTTTGCTTGAGAGAGGTGGACAATCAAATAGGACGTGGAAATTCCTTAACTCTACAAAATCTAATCTGTTTGCCTGATAGGTGTCAACTATTAAGAGTCCAGATTTTTTAAATGCAAGCTAACAAGTTAACCTGCCAGCGTCATGGATGCTGACAAAACACTCAAGACTCCAAAGACACAGGCACAGCAGGTGGCATGAGCTTCATGTTCCCCATCTGTTCCTGTTGTCCTCCAAGTTCCCATGGAGGCGATGCGGAGTGGCCAGGCAGATGCTGTTCATATCACAGCTGAGGAACTCCAAGCTTGGGACACTTAACCCTGTCAAGCCTGCAAGCAACCCTGTCTGATCTTATTATCCTGGACAGCAAACAAACTCGCCCTCTTTCTGAGAGGGAGACACTGCCTTCCAAGGCTGTTTGCTATACAGACACCCTTGAAAAGATAGTCTAGAACAAAAGCTTGTGTGCCTCTGATCACAGGTGTGCAGAGACATGAGAGACTCATGGAAAACTGTCTCTCAATAGTTGGAATTCAATACATATAGGACCTGTATTTACAAAGAGATACTATAGAACACTGATTTTCAAAGGGAATGAGGTCTATTTTGTGAAAACTAGGACCACTGAGGCAGTTTCCTTGAGAATAATATACATTTAAACCTTTTGGAAATGTTTTATTGTCAAAGATAGTTGTATTATCAAAGATAGTTTTATGTTGCAACTGAAGATAATTTACTTACCTGTGCACCAACTAAAAAATATCCAGAATTTTCTAAGTTGAATCCAGTCCAATGTGACAGTGCAAAACAGGGTATCTAAAAGAAGGAACACTATACCTATTCTACGTGGTAACCATAAGAGGTTTTGATTATTGCTTTCTGCACTCCTTCCCCAAACCTTCCACCCCTTCCCACAAAATACAAAACCCATACCCTTCCTTTCTGGACAAACTGAACATTTTCCTCCAAGGGAATCTGGTTCCTTGTAGAATAGTTGCCATTCCTTCAGTGTTCTTTTTCCAATATGCTGCCCAAACTTAGGGACGCCTTAGACCTTTGGTTGAAATAACTGAGGAATCTTTGAAATACTATTTTGAACAGTCTCCCTGGTACGTAGTCGTCCTTTGGGGGGTGATGTGTTTTTGTTTTTAACTACAAAAGTTCATTTAGAAATGATACACAGAAGGGGGGGGATCAAATTCATTGATGGGTATTTTGATTAAAAAAATAAGGCATGTGACAAAAATTCAATGAGAGACTTAAAAAATCCTGATCTTCCAACCATGTCTGACGATTTCCAAGGAGACATCATCATTCAGTAGTGTTCGTGGGATCGTGATAACCTCCCTCATTCATATGCATTAGCGTGCTTCTGTATCTTTGTTCAATTAGTCTGTGTGCTTTATAATCACATCCAACGTTTCCGCAGCTTTTTTATTTCCCGATTCTCTGCCACGTTCTTGGGACTCCAGTCACTGGCTAGGCTCTATGTCACTTTCCAAGTTCCTCCCAAAGCTTACTGTTCCTCTTCTTGACCTGACAGCATCTATTAAACAGGGAGAGAGCCAGGAGAGGTGGCTCAAGTTGAAAGATGGCAAGGCACCCCCTTTCAAGTATCTTAGAGTCGCTGCTCTTCCTGCAGCCAGCTCCTGGTTCAGAACTCAGTAGTCACTTTTTTTCCCAGGAACCAAATGAAATCTTGCCCCACCTACCTATCCCTACTCACAAAACACTGATCTGGGTCTATTATCATGGAAATTATAAAGATTAATGTGATTAGCAGCAAAGTGCTTTTGAGAATGGGGGGTGAGACTGTAGTGTTATGATCCTCAGCATTATTTCTTTATACACTGAAAACCCCCACATCTTTCAAGTCTGCTGACTTAATGACAGGGTATCGCACTAAATGTCAGGAGTGACACTTCGGGAACAGCACATTGTAGACGCAGTTTAAGTTTGATAATACTAAAACTGAGTTTTGAGTAGAATTTTGAATGTTTCAGTGTGTTAAAAGGAATTCTTTTTAGAGTGAGAAATCTTAAAAAAAAAAAAAAAAGCCTTTCTTATGTCACTCAGTATGATTTCTAAAGTTTTCTTTGCATTTGCATCTGATTGAACCAAGTCCCTCCTCCCTAATCCCCTCCACAGCCTAATAGATGCAGAGCTGGAATGTAGGGATAGAAACAAAATCCCTGACTTTAGTCTTGAGTATGTTGCCCATTGAGGCTGGCTACATGGGGTAGACTACTGCCTCCATGGGCAACGTTATCATGGGAAAGGAATGAAAGCATGTGTGTAAGTGCTGCACACTTGTATTTATGGGGCACCCACGCTGCAGCTCTGATTTGAAGCAAATTGCAGTCCCTGTTGTGTCCACAGAGGGTCAGACATTGATATGTAAGGGGGATAGAGAAACAAAGACCCAGAGACGAGGAGTGACTTGGCACCGCTGGTGAACTGGAGCTGGGACCCAGGGATCTTCCCCTGCGGCGTGCTGCACCCCGTTCCACAACACTCATTCTCCATCTTTCCATTTTGGAAGGCCAGGAAGGAAACCAACACACACACACACAGACACACACACACACACACGCACGCAAAGGGACCTTTAAGATCCATCCCAATCTAAAGTGGTGCAGCTTATGCTTGCTGAAGAAAAGTGATTCAAAGTGTTACAGTTCTAGGTAACTGCCTTGACAGAAGCAATACATTCTTCCCCAGCCTTGAATGTGATTACCTTGAGGCAGAGCAGGGCTTGATCCCCTGGGTGTCCAATCTTTGACCTTACGAGGCCAAGATGGTGGCATAGACTGCCCAGTCTGGCTTCCTCGCATCTATTCACCCTCTTTTTTCTACTGAGTGGGGATTCTGAAGGATCTATTTGAGGTTCTAATTCTAAACCTTAGCAGCCTTCTCACTGGGCCAAATATGTGTTTCTTGGATAATTTCTTTGATTGTATTTAAATATTACTTTTTATGTCAGGACTGAGGACGGAAGCTGAGGGAAAATGAAGACATCCATTCTGTGAAGAATGGATTTCTAGAAATGACTATTAGGCTTAACTTTGAGCACTCTAAAATTTCTTCTTGCAAATCCTTTCTGCTGCCTTCCAGTTACTAAAATGTATCCCAGCAATATAGCAACATAAAATAAGATGAAAACACTTTGGAATTTTCCAGGACACTGCTTACAGCCTGCCTGCATTTTTGGCATTTGCTTCTGTTTCCCACCAGTGTGGGAACTCTGAAGGTTGCTGAAGTCTAACTCGCTGCAAGGCATATATTTATTGAATTGAAATTTGAGCAGGTATTCTGAGCTAGCAGAATGAATATTTGAAGGTTAGATTCCTCCTATTGCTGCCAATAAGCCTTTCCCATTCAGTGTAAATAGTCTACTATTTATTCACATGTGCACCACGGTGGAAGAGTTGATGGACAAGGACTTCATTACAGTTACTTCTTGGATGTCACCTCTGGAGACAGAAATTTGCTGGGAAGTGCTCTTATCCCAAGAGCAGGCAAAGTTTCTGCTTCAAAGAGCAACTGGATCACTGCCCAGTGTCTGGGGTATAACCTGTGGCTTTCTGCCTGGGCAAGGCAACCTAGTCTAGTGACCCAGTTGGCATCATGAGAATTTCTCCAGCCTACTGTGTGCAAGTCATCCAACACCTCTGAAATCCCTGACCCCTGAGAGCCAGCGTATTTCTGCTGCTGAGCAATTAAGGAGGATACAGAGCTGGGGTAGGGTGGGGGAGGAGCCTGTGGTACAGGTGAACACTTGTGTTCAAATTAGCATATAAACCACAGCAAAATTCAGGGATATCGGTGAAAGAACTGATGGGCTTTCTCTGATTTCTCTAAACCTAGAGGACCACTTACAGACAGCATTTTTGCTGTGTGGCCACAGACCCACTCCAGCATGACTCTAGATTCCCGCTGATTGCAGAAAAATCAACCCGAAGTTAATATTCTTAGGCCTTTTTATTTGGCCCATCTAAGTGGAATTGAAAGAGAATGAGAATTAATAAAACCAATATATAAAAAATACCAAGTGAACATAATGGTCAATGGTGAAAGACTGAAAGCTTTTTCTCTAAGGTCAGGAACAAGGCAAGGATGCCCGCTTTCACCATTTCTATTCAACGTAGTACTGAAAATTCTAGCCAGAGCAGTTAGGTGAGAAAAAGAAAGAAATGGCATCCAAGTTGGAAAGAGAGATGTAAATTATCTCTGTTCATAGATGTTATCACCTTGTGTGCAGAAAACCCTAATGATTCTACACACAAAAAGAAAAAACTGTTAGACCCAATACATGATTCAGCAAAGTAGCAGGATACAAATCAACACATAAAAATTCAGTTGCATTTCTATACATTAACAATTAACAATCTGAAAAGGAAATTACAAAAATTATTGATATGGTTTGGCTGTGTCCCCACCCAAATCTCTTCTTGAATGGTAGCTCCCATAATTCCCACGTGTTGTAGGAAGGACCCGGTGGAAGATAATTGAATAATGGGGGCAGTTTCCCCCATCCTGTTCTTGTGCTAATGAATAAGTCTTATGAGATCTAATGGTTTTATAAGAGATTTCCTCTTCCTCTTGGCTCTCATTCGCTCTTGCCTGCTGCCATGTAAGATGTGCCTTTTGCCTTCCACCACGATTGTGAGGCCTCCCCAGCCACATGGAACTGTGAGTCCATTAAACCTCTTTTTCCTCATAATTAAACCTCTTTTTCTTTATAAATTACCCAGTCTCAGGTATGTCTTTACTAGCAGCATGGAAATGGACTAATGTGATTATATTTACAGTAACATCAAAAAGAATGGTGGGTGGATCACTTGAGATCAGAAGCTCGAGACCAGCCTGGCCAATATGGTGAAACCCCATCTCTACTAAAAATACAAAAATCAGCCAGGCGTAGTGGTGGGTGCCTGTAATCTCAGCTACTTGGGAGGCTGAGGCAGGAGAACTGCTTGAACACAGGAGATGGAGGTTGCAGTCAGCCAAGATTGTGCCACTGCACTCCAGCCTGGGCGACAGAGCAAGACCCTGTCTAAAAAAAAATAAAAATAATAATAAAAAAAGAATAAAATACTTAGGAATCAGTCAAAGAGGTGAAATACTTATACAATGAAATCTATAAAACATTGCTGAAAAAAATTGGATTGAAAGACAAAATTATTAAGATGTCAATACTATCAAAAGTAATCTACATATTCAATGCAATCCCTATCAAAATCTAGTAACTTTCTTGTAGGAGTAGAAAAAATCATCTTAAAATTCATATGGAATTTCAAGGGACCCTGAATAGCCAAAACAATCTTGAAAATGGAAAACAAAGTTGAGGGATTCACATTCCTGATTTCAAAACAGAATACAAAGCTACATAATAAAAACAGTGTGGTACCAGTATAAAGACAGACATATAGACTGATGGAATAGAATAGAGAGCCCAGAAATAAACCTTGCATATATGGTAAAATATTTTTTCACAAGGGTGCCTAGATCATTCAATGGAGAATGACAGTCTTTTTAACAAATGGTGCTAGGAAAACTGGATATTCGCATGCAAAAGAATGAAGGTAGACCATCACCTCAGACCACATACAGAAATTAACTCAAAATGTATCAAAGACTTGAATGTAAGACCTAAAACTATAAAACTCTTAGAAGAAAACATAGGGCAAAAGCTTTATGACATTGGATTTGACAATTATTTCTTGGATACGACATAAAAAGCATAAGCAATAAAATAAAAAATAGACTGGACTTCATGAAAATTAAAAAATTTTGTGCATCAAAAGACTATCAACAGAATAAAAAGGCAACCCATAGAATGGGTGAAAATATTTGCAAATCACTTCTCTGATAAAGGATTAATATCCAGAATATTTAGTGAACTCCTAAAACTCAACACAATAACAACAACAAACCCACCTGATTTAAAAAAGGGTAAAGGACTCGAATAGAAATTTCTCCAAAGAAGGTATATAAATGACCAATAAGCACATGAAAAGATGCTCAACATCACTAATAATTATGGAAATACAAATCAAAATTACAATGGGATAACATCTCACACCCAATATGATGGCTACTACCAAACAAAAAAAAAACCCAGAAAATAACAGGTGTTCATGACAATGTGGAAAAATTGGAACTTTTGTGAAACATTGGTGGAAATGTAAAATGGTGTTCCTGCTTTAGAAAACAGCATGGTGGTTCCTCAAAAAATTAAAATTAGAGGTACTGTAGGATATATGATCCAGCAACTCTACTTCTGAGTATATACCCAAAAGAACTAAAAGTAGGGTCTCAAAGAGATATGTGTATACCTGTTCATATCAGCATTATTTACAATAGCTAAAATGCGGAGCAACCTAAGTGTCCATCGATAGATGAATAAATAAAAGAAAATGTGATATAGACATACAATGCAATATTATTCATCCTTAAAAAGGAAAGAAATTATGATACATGCTAAAACACAGATGAACCTTGAGGACATTATGCTAAACATTATGTTAAGTGAATACACTAGTCACAAAGAGACAAATACTGTATGATCCCACTTACATGAGGTACTTAGAGTAGTGAAATTCATAGAGAGAAAACAGAATGGTGGTTGCTGGGATGGGAGGAGGAATGGGGAATTAGTGTTTAACTGGTGTAGAGTTTCAGTTCCACAAGATGAAAAAAGTTCTGGAAGTGGATGTGGTGATTATTGCACGTTATGAATGTATTTAATATCACTGAACTGTACTTATTTATTTATTTTTGAGACCGAGTTTTGCTCTTGTTGCCCAGGCTGGAGTGCAATGGTGCAATCTCGGCTCACTGCAACCTCTTACTCCCAGGTTCAAGTGATTCTTCTGCCTCAGCCTCCCGAGTAGCTGGGATTACAGGCACACACCACCATACTTGGCTAATTTTTGTATTTTTAGTAGAGATGGGGTTTCGTCATGTTGGCCAGGCTGGTCTCAAACTCCTGACCTCAGGTGATCTGCCCGCCTCGGCCTCCCAAAGTGCTGGGATTACAGGCGTGAGCCACCACGCTCAGCCTGAACTGTACTCTTAAACACAGTTAAGATGGTGAATTTTATGTTGTGTGTATTTTACCACACTTTTAAAAATTGGGGAAAAAAACCAGTGGGTGTTGGACAGTGTGGTATTGGGACAAAAACAGACAGATAGGCCAATGATATAGAATGGAAATCTAGAAACAGACCCACATATGTGGCAGACTCACGCTTGATGTACGGGACGAGTTGGCATTACAGCACCATGGGGAAAGAAGGAATTTTCAAAATATAGTGCTGGGGCAATAGCATATCCATTTGGGAAAAAAATGTTACATGGTCCCAGCCTCACGCTTTACGAAACAATTAATTCCAGGTTGCGTATAAATGTAAATCTGAAAGGCGAAACAATAAAAGCTTTTAGAATATAATATAGGAGAGTACATTCATAACCTTAGGATAGGAAAATATTTCTTAAACAGGATACAAAGAACGTATATAGAAAAGAAATAAATTGATAAATTGAATTACATCTAAATGAAGACCTTCTGTTATTCAAAGACACAATAAAGAAATTAACAAAGCAAGACACATAGTGAGAGAAGATATTTGCCACACATGTAACTGACAAAGGACTTGTATCCACACTAAACAAAAAGCAGCAAATTGGTAAGAAAAAAACCAGACAACCCCACAGGAAGACAGGCAATAGGCTTTTTTTCAAAAAGGCACTTCACACCGCAGATGGAGTTCTTCAGAAGCAGACCCTGAAAAGGAGTTTGCGGTGCAAGATGTTTATTAGGAATCAAGATGTTTATTGTGAACAAAGAGGGAAGAAGCAGGATTGAGCAGAGAAAGGAGCTGAACTGCCATGTAGCCTAGCACAGCTTGGGCCAACCTGGTGGGGCTTGGGAGTGGAATTGCTTATCCATCCGCCCCACTCAGGCTGAACGGCTGTGCTTTGGCCTTCCCTTGCTCAGTCAACACTCAGTCACACTCAGGAAGAGCATGACCTTGGACAAGGTGGTTCTCTGCTCTTCGGGCAGACCCTGAAGGAGCTGGTGACCGTCTGCAAACCACACTCCCCACAGCTGGGCTGCAAGTCCTTGCTGGAAGGAAGGCTTGAACGCCCTAACTCCACATCTACTGCATGTCCCAAGACAGCATATCCTAATGGCCAAGAAATACATGAAAAGTTGTTCAAGCTCTTTATCCATCAGGGACATGCAAATTGAAGCCACGATGAGATATTAATTCAAGCTCACCAGAACGGCTGAAGTTAAAGGGATGGACCATATCAAGTGGAATTGAGAACATGTAACAACTGGAAATCTCATATATTCCTGGAGGTGTGTACATTTGTGGATCACTTTGTAAAACAGTTTGCCATTAGTTACACTTCTAGATATTTACCCGAAAGAAATGCGTGCACATATGCACCAATAGACATGAACAAGAATGTTCACAGAAGCTCTATCCCAATAGCCCTAAACTAGAAACAACCCAAATGTTTACCACTAAAAGAATGGATACATTTTTCTGTGTTTATCCAAGGGTTGTGGTAGGCAGCCTCTCAGATGATTCCTGCCTCCTGGTGCTCACATCTTCATGTGGTTCCCTCCCATGTGGGCCAGGGTTCTCCTATGTGATCAGTTGCTTGTGGGCAGCAGTGATGGTGTGCCATGTGACAGGCAACGTGACATTACAGCTTCCATCTTGGGAGCTCTGTCACTCACACTCTGTCGCTTGGCTTATTTGCTGTGGGGAATCTATGTCGTGAGCAGCCCTATGGAGAGGCCCAAGTAGTGAGGAACCAAAGTCTGTCAACAGGCTTGGGAGTGAGTTTGGAAGAGGCTCCTTTAGCCCCAGTTAAGTCTTCAGAGACGACAGCCTCAGGCAGCAGCTTTGCTGCAACTGCATGAGAGGACCCTGGGCCAGAGCACCCAGCTAAGCCACTCTCAGATTCCTGACTCTCAGAACATATGTGAAATAATAAACGTTAGTCTTAAACTGCTATGTTTTGGGGTAATACATTATGCAGCAGTGGATAAATAATGCATTAAGATTCCACAAAGTACTGGCCAGGCATGGTGGCTCATGCCTGTAATCCCAGCACTTTGGGAGGCCAAGGCGGGCGGATCACAAAGTCAGGAGTTCGAGACCAGCCTGGCCAATATGGTGAAACCCCATCTCTACTAAAAATACAAAAATTAGCCGGGCTTGGTGGCGGGGACCTGTAGTCCCAGCTACTCGGAAGGCTGAGGCAGGAGAAATCGCTTGAACCCGGGAGGCAGAGGTTGCAGTGAGCCAAGATGCTGCCACTGCACTCCAGCCTGGGTGACAGAGTGAGACTCCGTCTCAAAACAAAACAACAACAACAACAACAACAACAACAAGATTCTACAATTTAACAAAAACAAATGAAATGCAATTATACATGTTGACATGGGTAAATTTTACAGATGACTCCTTGTGTTATTTCATTATCTGAAGATCAAAAAATGGGTAACAATGAAGTACACTGTTTGGGGATGCATGCCTAGATGGTACAAAAAAATAAATCAAGGAACTGATTATCATAAAGGTCAGGATGGTGTTTATCCTTGGGGGCAGATGGGGTGGACACTGGGAAGGGGCATGAGGAAGGCTTCTGAACTCTTGCCAATGTGCTATTTCTTGATCTGGTTGATGGTTGTAAGGGTTTTGGAGAAATCATCAAGCTGTATGTTTCTGGTTTTGCCCTTTTTCTCTGTGTGTGCTATATTTCACAATAAAATCACAGAGAATTGGAGGACAGAACTTGGAGAAAGTACAGGCTTTTTACAGGAATTTTGTTGCAGACACGACAAAAAAAAACAAAAACTAGTAGTAGCTGGAAGAGAAGTGGGGTCAAGATTTTCAAGAATGACAGAAACAACAGTCGTTTTCTGCAGAAGGAAATCACCCACTGGAAAGGGAAGGTGATAAGGCGGGAGATGGGGATTGCTAAAGCCAAGCTCTGGAGTGGGTGAGGGGAATGGGCCTGGGCTGAGCTGATGCCAAGGCCCTAAGGACCTTCAGTCAGGGCTCTCCAGATAAATCGAACCGACAGGAGATTGACAGATACACACACACACGGATGTATATATATCTCCTATTAATAAATCTCCCTCTATTTCTCTAGATGAATAATCTATCCATATAGACATATAGATGTCCCTCTCTCTATAGATAGATAATAGATCTTTCTATCAATAGAAACAGAGAGAGACTGATTGATTTTTTAAGGCACTGGCTCATGTGATTGTGGAGGCCAGTGAGTCCTAAATGTCAAAGGTAGATCAGCAAGCTGGAGACCCAGGGAACAACTGATGTTGCAGTCTCAAAACCGAAGGCCTCCCGGAGGCGGAATTCCCTCTTCCTCCGGAAGGTGGAGCTTTCTTCTTTCTTAAAAGGAAAGGACCTTTAACTGATTGGGTGAGACCCACCCACATTATGGAGGGTAATTTACCCAATCTACTGGTTTACATGTCTCTTTCTCTCTCTCTTTGAAGATTGGGTTTCACTCTGTCGGCCAGGCTGGCAGTGGTGTAATCTCTGCTCACTGCAGCCTCGACCTCCCGGGCTCAAGCAGTTAATAGTTGGGACCACAGGTGGAGCCACCATGCCTGGCTAATTGTTAAAAATTTTTTGTAGAGACAGTCTCATATGTTGCCCACGCTGGTCTTGAATTCCTGGACTCAAGTAATCCTCCTGCCTCGGCCCCACCTTAAATGTTATTCTCATCTGAAAAATACATTCACGGCAACATCCAGATCAATGTTTCACCAAGTATCTGGGTACCTTGGTCTGGCCAAATTGACCAGTAAAATTAGCCGTCTTGAATACAGCGTTGGCTCTGACGACTCTGCCCTTAAGTTGCTTGGGGACGGGCGGGGTGGGGGAAGAGCCGCGTGGGGCGTAAGGACAACTCTTGCCCTTGATTTTCACTCAGAACACCTGAGTCTGGATTCTTCCCCCTCTTAGAGAACATTCCCACAGCCTTGAGGGAAGGGGAAAGAGGATGAAATCGTTGTGTGAATAATGTAAACCAAGTCCTCAGATCTCGATCTTTTCATTTTGGGTTAGCTGCAAGAGCCTGAGGATGTTACTGCTGAGCGAGGAGGATGTTCACATGTATTTTTCCTACAGCTTGACAAGTCTTACATTTGAAAAGATGAGATTTCCCTATCACCCAAGGTGGCTAACTGGTGGGACCAGGAAAGCATTCAGTTCCCCAGTGGCCTAATGCCTGCAGAGGGGAGTCGGCAAAGGTGCTCTCAGGAGCGGCGGGAGATCTCCCCTGGGGACGTCAACCAGAGGCTTCGTTCTGCCAGCAGAATTTGGTGAGCAGGTAGGTGCTCCGTGGGATTCACAGCTGGGATTGCTTTGCTCGTGAAGACACTGCACGTGGTGTCTTCGGTGGAAACGGCCACTGTCTTCTTCCTGCCCCACGAAGCCCTAGCTCCCCCGAGGACTCTGCAGTGTTCCCTTCCTCCTTCCGGTCCAGGCGCTCAGCCCCCCGGAGTCCAGATTCCAGCGGCTGCAGGAGAAATGAGCGGGCGGCTTCTCCCTCCGTGGCCACCAGGGGGCGCGAGGTGGCCGACCGGGGCCCGGCCAGGCTGGTCAGGGACTGGGAGATCCGCTGCCTCTTGGAGTCCCAGGCTGGCCAGTGGGGCAGGAGCGACGCTGCGGTGCCCCCGGCTCCGCCGGACCCCTCGCGGCCACGTCCCGGACTCCACCACTCTGGAGGTCAGAGTGGCCTCCGGCATTCGTTGAGTCAGACCCAGAGTCTGGACCGTCTCCCTTTAGACCCAGCTGTTTCTCCTTGGACTAAGACGCAAAAAAAAAAAAAGGGTCCCTGTCGCTTCTGTAGTTTCTAGCGCCTTGCCTCCTAAGGGGGCTCCCCAAGGCCCGACCTCCCGACCCGCCGACTCCGGTCCTGGGGGAGGGGAACAGCTGCAGTCATTGTCTCAGAGCCTCACCTAGCCGGGGGACAAATACCACCGACCTGGGCCATCAGCCCGACCCTCAATAGGACGCCCCTCACGCAGCCCGTGCGTTCTGGCAGAAAGAGGGTCTCCAGATCCAGCACACCCCAAAAAAGATGCCCAGTTAAATTTGCATTTCAGATAAACAACAAAAGAATTTTTAGTATAAACATGTCTCATGAAATATTTGGGATGTACTTAGACTTTGAAAAAGCTTTCCTTGTTTTTCTTGAAATGCAAATTTGACTAGGTGTCCTGTATTTTTTTCTGGCAACTCTAGCCAGGAACGGATTTAGGTGCAGGGAAGGAGGGGGAAGCTTGAGGAGAAATAAAAAAATGTGGGAAGCCCTCACTATGCAAGGTATTTATTTCTATTTGGTCTTTTGAAAATCTATAGAATTCCATTTATAAAAACCCAGCTAGCTTTTTAAAAATCCTGCTTCTCTCTATTTTGTTTCGGGTAAGATCAAGTACAACCTTGCCTGTGACTTTTTTATTTTTATTTTTTTTTAGATAGGGTCTCACTCTGTCACCCAGGCTGGAGTGCAGTGGCATGAACACAGCTCACTGCAGCCTCTACCTCCCCAGCTTAAGCAATCCTTCCACTTCAGCCTCCGGAGTAGCTGGGACCACAGGTGTGCATTACCATGCCCAGCTAATTTTAAAATTTTTTTCTAGAGACAGAGTCTCACTATGTTGCCCAGGCTGGTCTTGAACTCCTGGGCTCGAGCAATCTTCCTACCAGGGCCTCCCAATATGCTGGAATTAGAGGCATGAGCCACCGTGCTTGCCCCCATCCCACAACTTTTTATAAAAGTCATTAGCTTTCTTAACAAATTTTTAAAAGAAGTGACTGATCATTTAAGTCATGGCACATAGCTAAAGCTGCTGCCTTTCATGTCTGTAGAACATTTTCTTCAGAGGAGCTGAATGTATATATATTAATTTCTCTTTATGGGCAAATCTATATTTTGCTATTTTTGGAAGGATTTACTTTTTGTTGGGGGCCCACACTGTACAGGAATGATTCTGTGGGGCAGACATAGGGACGTCATGATACAGGTACCACTTGTATACCACCCTGAACAAGACCTTGTTCAAGACAAGACCCTCCTGGGGACCTTAACTCTTGGGTAACCATTTCACGCCCACTATCCTATGGGACACACACACATGCACACACACAACAAATGTAATATGTTTCTATTACATTTAGATTTTGGACCAAGAGTCTCGATCCGTCCTAAGGAACCCAGCCACCTATAATATTCCTAAGAACACTGCCTGGCCCTGCTCGAGTTCATTGCCCTCTCTCCAAAGATGGGTGGCTCAGATGCAGATGTGCTCCTCCTTGGCCCTGACCTGCTTGGGTCTCAGAGGAGAGGAGGCCAAGTGTATTCATCGGCTAGGGCTGATGTAACAAATGCCACAATCGAGGGGGCTTGGACAACAGAGCTTGATTGTCTCACCGTTCTGGAGGCAGAAGTCCACACTCGAGGTGTCAGCAGGGTTGGCTCCGTCTGAGGCTGGTGAGGGAAGGATCTGTTCCAGACTCTTCTTGGCTCCAGGATGGTTCTTGTCTCCCTGTGTCTCTGCACTTCCTCTTCCCTCTATGCGTGCCCATCTCTGTGACAAGTTGGTCCTTTTTATGAGGACACCAGTCACATTGGATCGGAGCCCACCTAATGGTTTCACTTTAACTTGATTACCTCTGTAAAGACCCTATTTCCAAATCAGGTCACTTTCTGAAGTACTAGGTGTTAGGATTCCAACATATATTTTTTGGGATGGACACAGTTCAACCCTTAACACCAAGGAAACTCTGATGAATGGAGGAGGAGTTCATTGGTGCTTGACAAGGACCCTTTTCAGGATCCAGTCAGTTCCTCAATGGACAGGCTGCTAGGCTAAGGCTTTGGCGAGGAAGGTCCTAGAACTTGGGGAGTGCTGGCCTCCTGGGAGAGTGGAGTCTGAGGCCGGCTCCGGGCTGCTGGCAGGAGGCTCACTCAGGGAGCGCCCTTCTCTCTCCACATCAGAGGCCCACTTGTCTCCTGTCACTGCAGGTGGGGACAGGACCTTCACTGGAACATTCCCCACAGATTTGCCCAACACGTGTGGCACCTGAGTTCAATGGGGAGCCAGGCATTTGTCGAGGAAAGAAAACAAGGGCCCAGCATCTGGAAGATACGAGGTAAAAATGTAATACCATGTATAGTAAATGTTCATAGTAATTTGGGTCTCATAAAGCCCTGTGTCTCCACACTGTATCCTCTTGCTCATAAAACTCTAATGTAACCCTGTGTTCTGTCACACACAATTGAAATCTGAGGATTCCAAAGAACACCCTTGCCCATTCCTTTCTAAGGGAGCGTCGTCACTGAAGAGTTTCAAATTCAGACTTGGGTCACCTATCATCCTCTTAAGATTGTAATGTTCTAATTAGTAACAGGAAGTCTCTCAAGCAAGTGAGAAAATCCCTTTTCCTCCATTCCTTCGCAAAGAAAAAGGAATCCAGGCAATTGTTCTGTAATTTCCGGAGAACCATCACCTTTCCAGTAGCTGCTAAGGCCAAGGTGAAAACAAGCCAACAGTACATGACATCTCCTCCTATCGCCGGGCCCTGGAGCGTCTCTAGGCTCCAGTGATGTTAACTGGTGGTCAGGACCACTGGGTCCCACTGCATTAGGACAGACTGTTTGACCTCTAAGCCTAATTTCAGATGATCCTTTTTGCTGATGTGAACTCCTTTGTGTTACTATGTTGGGGATAAGATTTTTTTTTTTTTTTCCTAGCTCTGTCACCAGGCTGGAGTACAGTGGTGCATTCTCGGCTCATTGCAACCTCTGCCTCCTGGGTTCAAGCGATTCTCCTGCCTCAGCCTCCCAAGTAGCTAGGATTATAGGCGTGTGCCACATGCCCAGCTAATTTTTTGTGCTTTTAGTAGAGATGGGGTTTCACCATGTTAGCCAGGCTGGTCTTGAACTCCTGACCTCAAGTGATCTGCCTGCCTCAACCTCCCAAAATGCTGGGGTGGCAGGTGTGAGTCACCATGCCAGGCCTTTTTAAAAAATATATATATATTTAAAATTATACATTTTTTGTTGTTGTTGAGTCGAGGTCTTGCTATATTGCCTAGGCTGGTCTCGAGCTCCTGGCCTCAAGCAATCCTCTCAGCTTGGCCTCCCAAAGTGTTGGGATTACAGGTGTGAGCCACCATGCCCAACCAGGGATATGATTTCTTAGTCTCCCTAAAATATATAGTGAGTGTTAGAGGTGCAAAATTTGATATGAGGACAAATGAGGCAGAGAATTGACTGCAGTGAGGGAAAGCTGTCCCCCTTCCCCACTGGGACTACAGGCTCACTGTGACCTCGAACTCTTTGCCTCAAGCGATCCTCCTGCCTCAGCCTCCCAAGTAGCTGGGACTACAGGCCCGTGCTACCATGTTCAGCAAATTTTAAAAATATTATGTAGAGACAGGATCTCATTATGTTGCCCAGGCTGATCTCCAACTCCTGGCCTCAAGCAATCCTCCAGCCTCGGCCTTCCAGTGTGTTGGGATTACAGGCATAAGTCACTGTGCCCAGCGGCAGATGATTTGAATCATTGACTTCTTGATACATTGTGAGCTCATTAGTAATTTTTTCTTAATACATTTAAGGTAAAAAGAGATTGTGATAGAAGACCATTCTATTTCTGTACTTGAGGACCAGCACCCTTTTTTCTGCCTTCCCTCCTTGGCACCCTCCCTCCACAACAAATATCCCATCGAGTTTTCTTGCTGTCAGACTCATCGTCTCCCTTTCTCTTCCTTACACAAATTCATGTCCGTTTCCCATCATTTAATAGCTTTGTTGCATGGTTTACATTTTGTTTTTAAATTCTCCTCTGTCTAGCATCTAGCTTTTCTTTAGCAAGCACATATTCATTTTGTTCTGTCTTTTCATACTGTATCCTTGATGATTTCTCCCACCTAATTTGCCATCATTATTTTTCTCTTTGCCTTTAAACTTTAAAAACATTTCCCCATTGTTTTTGCTTTGTTTTGCTTCTCTCTCTCTCTCTCTCTCTCTTCCTCTCAGTGGTGGAGAAAGCACAGTGCAGTTTCCCAAAGCTGGCTAACAGTACATTGCCAGCAGCACTAGCCAACCTTCCCATCTCTTTATTAGGGTCTCCCTAATTCTGTGAACACCAGTGTGTGGCAAAGTCCCTGCCTACACCCTCTAACTGGTTTCTGGAAGTTTGGGTGGGTTATCCCTGCCTGGAAACATGTTCAATCTCCTTCTCCCCCAAAGTTGAATGTGTCTCTGGGGGCAGTGCTCTTCTACAATCCTCACTCTGGAGGGCCTGTGGGCGATGACAGCACAAACGTTACCGGCAGGGCCAGTGGGCAGAGCAGGCAGGTTGATGAAGACGTGGGCGGGTGACGGAAGTGTACTTGTGTGTGTGGGGGTTGTTTTCCTGGGTGATTTTGAATAAGCCACTTCCCTGTGCTTTGGAATTCCTGGTGGTCAAAGGCTACTTTACTGAAAGTTTTCAGATTGGTGCAAAATAGGTTGCTCTAAGTTTGGTGAAGCCAATTCTAGATTTGTTTTTAAATTTCAGGTTGATGACCTTTAAAGGGGCAGTGGAACAATGTTTCTGATCACTCTTTGGGAGTCTCCTGCCTTTCCCAAAAAATATAATATGCCTTTTTTCTCTGGCTGTCTTTGGGATTTCCTGTCTTCTATTTTCAGCAGTTTGAAAATGATATACCTAGGTGTGACATTTTTGATCAATCGGTTATTTGTTTTTGTGTTTCGCTTGACGTTTCTGAGCTTCTTAGATCTGTGGTTTGGTATCTGTTGTGAATTTTGGGAGAAATCTTGGCCATTTGTTCTTCCAATATTACTTCTCAATCTCTCTTCTCCTTTTGGTATTTTGATTGCATGCATATTAGGCGATTTGATATTGTCTCACATGAAATATAAAGATATATATTTATTATAAGTAGAAGAATGAAAAATAAACACCATGTAAACATTAACCACAAGAAAGCCTGAGCAGCTTATTATATTAATATCTGACAAAGTACACTTCAGAATAAGAAATATTATTATCAGGAATAGTAATGTTACATAATAAGAAAAGGGTCAACTCTCCAAGAAGACATAACAAGTGTGTACATATGTAACATCGCTGCTTAAAAAAACATGAAGCAAAAACTGCTAGAACGGAAAAGAGAAAGACAAATTCACATTTACAGATGGAGATTCCAACATTCTTCTCTCAATGGTTGAAAGAAAGAGTAGACAGAAAATCACAAAAGACCAGGCCGGGTGTGGTGGCTCATGCCTGTAATCCCAGGACTTTGGGAGGCCGACCTGGGCAGATCACTTGAGATCAGAAGTTTGAGACCAGCCTAGGCCAACATGGCAAAACCCCATCTCAAAATAGAAAAATTAGCTGGGCGTGGTGGTACACACCTGTAATCCCAGCTACCTGGGAAGCTGAGGCAGGAGAATGGCTTGAACCTGGTAGGTGGAGGTTGTAGTGAGCCAAGATTGTGCCACTGCACTCTGGATAACATCAACCAACTTAATTGACGTTTATACAATACTCAGCAACAGAATACATAATTTTTTATCTTCTACATAGACTTTTCACCAAGGTAGAACATATTTTGTTTTTTTTTTATTTGTTTGTTTGTTTGTTTTTTTTGAGACAGAGTCTTGCTCTGTCGCCCAGGCTGGAGTGCAGTGGCGCGATCTCAGCTCACTGCAAGCTCCACCTCCCGGGTTCATGCCATTCTCCTGACTCAGCCTCTCCGAGTAGCTGGGACTACAGGCTCCCGCCACCACGCCCGGCTAATTTTTTGTATTTTTAGTAGAGACGGGGTTTCACTGTGGTCTCGATCTCCTGACCTCGTGATCCACCCGCCTCGGCCTCCCAAAGTGCTGGGATTACAGGCGTGAGCCACTGCACCTGGCCAGTAGAACATATTTTGAACCATAAAGAAAATCTTAAAACACTTCAAAAACTGGAAATTTCACAAAGTATGTGCTTGGAGCATAATGGAATGAAGCTAGAAATCAGTAAGTAAGATATTTGGAAAATTCCCAAATATTTGGAAATTAAACAACACACTTCCATATAATCCATGGGCCAAAAGGAAAGCCTCAAGGCAAATGAAAAAAAATACTGTGAACAAAATAAAAACAAATTATATCTAATTTGTGAATTGCAACTGAGGCAGTGCTTTAGAGGAAGATGCTATGGCATTAAATGCTTATATTAGAAAAGAAGAAATGTGTCCAATCAATAAACTCAGCTCCTACCATAAGAAACTAGAGAAAGAAAAGCAATTAAACCCAAAGCAAGCCGAAGGAAGGAAATAATAAAAGGCCTACATCAATAATATTAAAACAAGAAAAACCTTCCTACCGCTTCCCATGAGAGTCCTAAGTCTCTACGAAAATCAGTGCATGCAAATAATGATGTGTAGAGAAGGAGGATTTTATCCAATTACACAGGTCAGACTTGGAGATGTGGGCCCTCTCCTACCCAGGATCTCTGTGAAACTAGATGTAGTAAATGTTTTAAAAAACACTATATTCTATTTATGTCATTTTTAAAGCTGACATTTATTGAGTGCTTATGATACACCAGGTCCTGTTCTAAGCACATTGCATGTATTTGTCCATATAGTTCATACAATCGATCTGTTTTGATCCCCATTTTACAGATGTGGGAACAAAAGCATGCAGAGGTTAAGCAATCTGCCAAATTACTGCCTGGATTTGAGTCCAGACAGTCTGGCTTCATAGCTCAGCTGTAAAGGAGTGTTTTTGCTTCTATCTGTGAGCAGGCAGTACATGATGGAAGAAGCTATTTCCCCCGTGCTGGCACAGCGTCTGGCATGTGGAACCTCTGGATAAGTGGTACTTGGCTGATTTACAACTTGAAACCACTTTAGAATAAAAAGGGGAAGAATGTTAACCTATTAGAAAGGTGATGACTACAACTCCACTTTATTTATTTAGAAATGAGGTCTTCCAGTGTTGGCCAGGCTGGTCTTGAACTCTTGGCCTCAAGCCATCCTCCCATCTCAGCCTCCTGAGCAGCTAGAATTACAGGTGCATACCACCTCTCCCAGTTAGCTCATTTTTTAGCAGTTTATAAGTTACTGCTGTCGGTCAATACCAATGACCCTTCATTTTATATCGTATGATGCAATATGATGGTTGACAGGAGGGAGATGGTGTTTGGGGATTGAGCAGGTAGGTGGGGAGAGATGTTTCTCTGATGACATCACAAAAATCATAGAGGAGAGCAAAAAAAAATTCCGTCTCTGGAATCTTCATGTACTATTATATATTCTAGGAGTTAACATTACTCCCACTCTGAGGGCCCCAGAGAGAGGTTGAGTAGCTTGCTCTGCCATGTGTGGTCAATGAGGGGTCATAGAGCAGGTGGATACCACCTCACCCCCTTCCCATTCTCCATTGCCTTGGAGCAGCATGGGTTCAGATGGCTCCTCCCTTGCTGCCTTCAGGTCTGAATGCACCTTCACCTCCATGGGACTTTGGCAACTAATTTTAATTGCAACTCCTCTCCCCCTTATCACATTTCTGACATTCCCTGTCCCTGTTTGCTACTTAATTTTTCTCTGTAGCATATAATATGTAACATATACACATTTATATGTGTATATATATGTGTGTGTATATAACATATACACATTTTACTTATACATACATATGTGTGTATATAACATATACACATTTATATGTAACATATACACATTTTACTTATTTATCCTGTTTATTATCTCTCCCTACAGTAGAAATTAAGCTCCATGAAGCTAGAGATTTGGGTGTGTTTCATACACTAAGCCTACAAAGGTGCCTGGCACTCAGAAGGCATTCATTGCATACTTGTTGAATAAGTGAATGAAGATTCCCTGTTTCAGCTATCATAGGTTAGAAGGACGCTCTACTCAGGTACCTGTGAGATTTAATATGTTAGATAGCTCAAAAAGTGTCATATTTATTATGGAATCCCTGTTTGTGATAGGTGTGTGCCAGGCACCTGGTGGGTCACACCATTTATCCCAGACCAGAACCCAATCATTAATATGGCACAGTCTATGCGTTCAATGAACTTGAGCCCTGAAGGTAGGATATTAGATGCTCACAAGTGTTTAGTGAATTAGGATTTCTCATTCACTCGTTTATCATTTCACAAACATTTATTGAGTTCTCACCATGTTGCAGCCACTGTTTTAAGCACTGTACTCTTCCTTGGATTTCTGTTTACAATAGAAACACTCCAAGAAAAAAATTATAATATCCACTACAGAGCCATGATTAAGGATTTTCATAAAGCATATGTAATAACAAATTTTATTATGAGTGAAAAGCACTCAAATTCTGTTTACATTTTTAAAATTGTGTTCCTAATTTTTATAATTTGTGATTAAATTTTATTATATATTTTTAAAATTACAACTTCAATATTTAAAAAGTCATATTTGGATGGGTGTGATGGCTCACACCTGTAATCTCAACACTTTGGGAGGCTGAGGCAGAAGGATTACTTGAGCTCAGGAATTTGAGACAAGCCTGGGCAGCATAGGAAGACCCCATTTCTACAAAAAAGAATTTTTTTTAAAGTCATATTTATGGTACTTGTGAGCTCCCTCAGTCTCAGGGGTACAGAACCAATGGTTTGCTCTTTTTTACTTTTTTGCGTCTTCCACATTTTTTGAGGATGCTTAAAAATTTTAATTTAATGCTTAAATATCAGTTGTGTATGTGTCTAGCTTTATCAATAAGGAGATTAAAAAGGCAAATCATTCTATAAGATTTTTATCAGAAATAGTTGTTCTCTGTTCCTCCATCCCTACTTTCTAATGGCAATCATGTTTCTAGTTGGTTCTTCTCATATTTGCCTGTAAATTCCTTTCCTTTCCTTTCTTTCCTTCTCTTCCTTTCCTTTCTTTCCTTCTTTCCTTTCCTTTCCTTTCTTTCCTTTCTTTCTCTCTCTTCTTTCTTTCTTCTTTCTTTCTCTTTCTTTTTTCTTTCTTTCTTTCTTTCTTTCTTTCCTTCCCTCCCTCCCTCCCTCCTTCCTTCCTTCCTTCCTTCCTTCCTTCCTTCCTTCCTTCCTTCCTTCCCTCCCTCCCTCTCTCCATCCCTCTCTCCCTTTCTCCCTCTCTCTTTCTCTCTTTCTCTTCTTTCTTTCTTCTTTCTTTTCTCTCTCTCTCTTTTCTTTTCTTTCTCTCTCTTTTCTTTTCTTTTGACAGGGTATGTCTTTGTCACTCAGGCTGGAGTACAGTGGTACGATCATGGCTCACTGCTGCCTCAATCTTCCAGGGCTCAGGTGATTCTCCTTCTTCGGCCTCCCGAATAGCTGAGACTACAGGCATATTTCACCATGCCCGGCTCATTTTTGTATTTTTGTAGAGACAGGGTTTCACCATGTTGCCCAGGCTGGTCTTGAACTGCTGTCCTCAAGCGATCCTCCTGCCTTGGCCTCCCAAAGTACTGAGATTACAGGCATGAGCCACTGCACCTGGCTTTGCCTCTAAATTTCAATTAACCAGCATATACTGCTATTTCTGGACTATTTTTTATTGTAGACATAGTTTGTTAACTTTCTACTTTGGAAGATGAGGGCTTAACTCTTGAGTGCCTCATTCTACCCTTCTTCCCTTCACCCTCCCGATAAAGTTATGTAATAATTTTTAGTGAAATCAATCTTTAGTGATTAGTTTTTCATATGCAATTACTAATATTTGCATGTGTCTCTATTTCTTGTTGTTTGGTTTTCTAAGCATCTATCACAAATTTATCCCCAAACCGTCCCCCTCGAGATGTAACTCTTGTTACTTTCAAGCACTGCCTTACCTCCTTGTTTGATTTTTCCATGTGGAGAGATACTTCAAGGATGGGCAACTCTCTAGGTCCATTGCATATCATGGTATATCAATGTCATTCTGGAATTCCTCTCACCGTTACTCTAGAATGAATCACTCCTACTGACTGCCCTATGAGGGTGATGATTTAGATTTATTTGTCCATTTCAGACACTCTTGAATCAAGCCTGCGGGGACACTGGGGGAGGCCAGAAGGCTGGTCTGACAGTGCACCTGTCAATGCAGCTCAAGTTGCTGTGCTTGTGCTTCACGAAAGCCCCATCCAGAGCTCAGCATCTGGTTTCCTTTGCAATCCCTGGTGTTTGCTGCCTGGGGAGAAAAGGAGGGTTAGTGGTTACTCTAGGGCTCTGGAGAGCCACAGCCCTGGCCAGGTGTGGTGAGCCCTGCCCTGTTACCTTTGAAGAGAAACTTAAGGAAGCCCTTACTACCCTCTTAATAATGGTGAGGTCAGCCAGGTGCGGTGGCTCACACCTGTAATCCAGCACTTTGGGAGGCCGTGGGCAGATCACCTGAGGTCAGGAGTTCAAGACCAGCCTGGCCAACATGGTGAAACCCCATCTCTACTAAAAATACAAAAATTAGCTGGGTGTGGTGGCACATGCCTGTAATCCCAACTACTCGGGAGGCAAAAGCAGGAGAATTGCTTCAACCTGGGAGGCAGGGATTGCAGTGAGCTGAGATTGCACCACTGCACTCTAACCTGGGTGACAGAGCGAAACTCCATCTCAAAAAAGAAAAAAAGAAAATCATAATAATGGTGAGGTTATTCTGGGACACACTGGGCTATGATACCAATTGGAATATAATGTAAGCGAAATAACTTGTCCTATGTGGAGGGTCAGTTGCAACTGGAGGGGTAATTTAATCAGAACCTAGTAGGCAGGGTTATGGCACTCCTAAGGCAGTCAGGACCACTGACAGTTGATCTATCCTCAACAAATGCTTAGGGAAAATAGGCTTCCACAGAGTCGGAAAAAGACCCCGCACTCCAGAATTCTGAGGGATGGGCTATCATGGCGTCTGGTGTTAAACCAGGCAAGAGCCACAGGCCACCAGTTAGGCTGTTGGGTGACCTGTCTCCAGTGGGAAGCCTCATAAATATCATAAATGAAGAGGAAATGGCAGGAAAGGCACCTGCCATTATGGGTGTTGGGGGCAACCAAACCCCTGAACTCAAGGTGAAGATGAAGTGATTAGAAGTGCATTCCGCCTACTAACTTTCACACATCTGGGGTCTGGGACCATAATGCCTAAAATTTGAGCACTTAAAACTCATGACTGGCTTCCCAATCCCCCAAACACACCAAGACACACATCCTTGTAAGGCTACTCCCTTGTTCAAGATACACACATTTCATAAACCCAGGAGGAGGTGGAAGATGTTCTTGGAACACCATGATGGTTCCTAATGGTTCCATACCATTGCCTCTCAATGCAGATCCTACAAGGTAGACTTGGTAATAGGTAGAGTGGTGGCCTGCTCCAAATTCTACCTACTGGATATATGTGCCATGTATGGATATCTGATGTCTACCCGAGAGATGGTGGTGGTGGGGAGACCAAGACTGAGAGTCAGGAACTCAGGATAAGCTCTGGAACAGTATGGATATACAATTCCTAATGTATGCAGGGACAAAGGCCGCATGAGAGATTGGAAATGGATCATAAGAATGATGGCTTTGAGAAATGTAGTACTCTAAAACTTTGTGGCCTTTGATCATATCCCAGCTGAGAAAGGAGGAGTATGTGACATTGGCGGGGATGACTGTGGCATTTATATCCAGGCAACTTCCCAAATGTATAGGATTTAACAAGACATGTATACAAGGAAATGGCTAAATGTAGGCAGATTCTAAGTGAGCCCTGGAATATGTGGTCCTGATTTTTCTTATTTTTTTTGAGAAATGGGAGCTTATGTAATACAATATGAATTATGTTTTGTTTTATATGAATTGGTTGTATTCAAATATTAATTAAGGGATGCATTACCTGTTTGAGGTGTCACTGCAGCTGCCTGGAAAATAAAAAATTATTAGTGGGAGAGCCACCCTCATCACTGAACCAGGCGGTGAACAATTCTGTATGCTGTGACCAGGGTGTTGCTTGGGAAGCCCAGAGTCAGTGAGGATGCCCCATGGAATTGGTAAGCTCTGGTTTGGAAAGTCCCCAGGCCTCGTGGTGAGAGATTTAGTATCTGGACATTGGACCTGAGGTCCGAATGGCATGGCACCTAAGGTTTAGTTTTATTAGCTAAGTTGTGAATTGTGTGGCCTCTGGGTGGGAGAGACAGAGAGCTCTGAGAGTAAAGAGACTTAGTTCCCCTCTGTTCCCTTAGTTCCCAAGGACTCATCCCTGTGCTGGCTCCTGAGCCCCTCTGTGTGTCTTCGGAGTGCTTCCCCTATTCAAGTATTTTCAAATGAGAAAGCAATAGAACTCCAATTAACATACTTTTTCAAAACAGCCTGGTTTCTTAACAGGATGTATGAATTCGTTTTAAGAAATTTATTCTGTTCTTCTAAAATACATCTTAAAGCATGGGAACATGAATGGTTTTCACAAAAGGAAAAAAAAACAGGAACAAAAATTGCTGCCATCAAAATGTACTTTAGATTATTCATGTCAGTAAAATGGCAGAGCAGGATGCTTCAGCCCTGTTCCCTTGAGGAGACATCGAAATACAACCACAAAGTGGCTGAAATAGACTTGTAGGAGGATGAAGTTCAGGCAGGACATAAATCTCACTTCTGTGGATACCGTAGTAGGTCCTGACCTGCCATATATACATCTCCTGTGTTGATCCTTGAAGTTTTTCTATTTTCCTTCTTTAAGTTTTTTCCTTGACACTATCTTCTATTCTTCTGTCCTTCTAATAATTTGTTTTATTTCTGCTCTCATTTTTTTTTTTTTTTTTTTGAGATGGGGTCTTGCCCTGTTACCCAGGCTGGAGTGCAGTGGCGCAGTCCCAGCTCACTGTAGCCTCGGCTTCCGGGCTCAAGCGATCATCCCATCTCAGTGCACCCCACCTTGCCTGCCCCTCCCCAGCAAGTAGCTGAAACTACAGGTGCATGCCACCATGCCCAGATAATTTTTTTGATTTTTAGTAGAGACAAGGTCTCGCTATGCTTCCCAGGCTGGTCTCGAACTCCTGGGCTCAAGTGGTCCTCCTCTTTTGGCCTCCCAAAGTGCTGGGATTATAAGCGTGAGTCACTGTACCCAGCTTACTGTTGTATTTTTAATTCCAAGGATTCTCTTCTATCTTTTTTTATCCTGCACCCAGGCTGGAGTGCAGTGGTGCAATCTCAGCTCACTGCAAGCTCCGCCTCCTGGGTTCACGCCATTCTCCTGCCTCAGCCGCCCGAGTAGCTGGGACTACAGGCGCCTGCCACCACGCCCGGCTAATTTTTTGTATTTTTTAGTAGAGATGGGGTTTCACCATGTTAGCCAGGATGGCCTCGATCTCCTGACCTCGTGATCCGCCCACCTTGGCCTCCCAAAGTGCTGGGATTACAAGCGTGAGCCACCGCGCCCGGCCTCTCTTTTATCTTTTAATGTCCTTTTTACTTTTTTCATTTTATTTTTAAATTATTTATTTATTTATTTTTGAGACAGGGTCTCGCTCTGTCACCAGGGCTGGAGTGGAGTGGCAGGATCTTGGCTCACTGCAACCTCCACCTCCTGGGTGCAAACAATCCTCCTTTCTCAGCCTGCTGAATAGCTGGGACTACAGGCACGTGCCACCACTCCCAGCTAATTTTTGTACTTTTAGTAGAGACAGGGTTTCACCCTGTTATCCAAGCTGGTCTTGAACTCCTGGACTCAAGTAATCCACCCGCCTCGGCCTCCCAAAGTGCTGGGATTACAGGCTGTGAGCCACTGAGCCCAGCCTAATGTCCTTTTTATACAGCAATCTATTCTTATGTTATTGATGCAATATATTTTGTCTTTTAAGATATTAGTAATAATTAAATAATTTTTTTCCTCCCTGAAATTTGCCTTTTTCCAAATTCCTTTTTTTTTTTTTCAAACAGGGTCTCTCTTTGTCTCCCAGGCTGGAGTGTAGTGGCATATTCACAGCTCACTGCAGCCTTGACCTCCTGGCAATCTGCCCACCTCAGCCTCCTGAGTAGCTGGGACTACAGGTGCCTGCTGCCACGTCTGGCTAATTTTTGTATATTTTCTAGAGACAGGTTTCACCATGTTGCCTAGGCTGGTCTTGAACTCCTGGGCTCAAGAGATCCACCTGCCTCAGCCTCCCAAAGTGCTGGGATTACAGGTGTGAGCCACTGTGCCTGGCTCCAAATTCTTTTTCTTCCTGTTTGCTGGTTTTGGTCTCTGTCTTTCTTTCTTTATTTTATTTTATTTTTTTTTTGAGACGGAGTCTCGCTCTGTCGCCCAGGCTGGAGTGCAGTGGCGCAGTCTCGGCTCACTGCAAGCTCCACCTCCCAGGTTCACGCCATTCTCCCGCCTCAGCCTCTCCGAGTAGCTGGGACTACAGGCGCCCGCCACCACGCCCGGCTAATTTTTTTGTATTTTTAGTAGAGACGGGGTTTCACCGTGGTCTCAATCTCCTGACCTCGTGATCTGCCCACCCCGGCCTCCCAAAGTGCTGGGATTACAAGCGTGAGCCACCACGCCCGGCCTGGTCTCTGTCTTTCATACCAGAGGCTCACACTTAGTGAGGACCTAGAATGCGTATTGTCACTGGTGGCCTTCACTGGAGGGACATCTTGCTGGGCTGCCCCATCTGAACCCCACTTCAGTGTGTGTAAGTCTTTTCTTGTGGGCTGGTCAGTTTCCCAGGGTTTTCCAAGGTCTCATCTGGGTGTATTTGCCTCGCTGCAAACAGTCTGGCAGTGAGAGAGCCAGGGGCTGTGCATCTCTGCTGAGGAGGTGAACTTTCTCTGAATTCTGTTTTCAATATAGCACCTCTCCCCTCAGCTGTGCCTACGTCCTTGAGATCAGAGTAAATCTTCATTCTGTCAGGCTTAAGGGGCTGTCACCAGCAGCACAGGGTTGGGGAGGAGATCCAGTCTTGTTTTTAGTCCTCCCAACTTCTGCTTTTGGGGATTCCTGGGACTTCCAGTTTAAGAGACTTTCTGGGTTCTATGGTGTGAACTGTGTGCTTTCTGGGATCCCCCACTTGAAAAAAGTCCCGGTTTCTTGGGTCTGCCAGGTCAGTTACCTCTTGCTCATCCACTTTGCAGCTTCTACAATTTTGTTGCTTTTATTCCTTTTTCCTTCCATTTGTCACAGTGTATTTAGGCCACTTAAATTCCCTTTTCCTTATTATGACACCTCATATATGTGCCAGGCACTATTCCAACAACTTTACATCATATCCAGCCTAACTCATTTAACCCACACACCAGTCTTAGCATCCCTGTCTCAGGCATAAGGAGCTGAAGCACACTGGGGTTGAGTTTCTGGACCGAGGTCATGGACATGGTCAAGCCAGAATCCCTGCACTGAGCCAGTGAGCTTCCCATCCAACTTGTACATTTCTTGTAAAAAAAAAAATTTCTAATTTTTAGGTTTTGCTATTCACATTCCTTTTAGTATGAGTATCATATTAATATAACTCTGAGCTGGGCCCTTTCTCACAAATTGGGGGAAGCCTGGACTTCCTCTCCAGAGAGTCCTCCAAGCTCTCTGGGTTTCATACTTAGTCCAAAGGGGTCTCTGCTGGTTTTGGTCACTGGTGGGTCAGTCCAAGGATCCATTCCCGGATGGTGTTGCCACGTCCTGTTACTGCTGAAAGGAAGCAGTCCAGGCTCTCCTCAGGTGTCCCCTGAGCTCCTCAGCCTTGCAGAACCCGCTCACCAGCTCCTCCAGCTACCCCATGGCGAGGTCCCCAGTGCTTGCCCACAGCCTCCACAGGGTTCAGGCGGAGAGAACAGACCCTCCCACCAATTTCCTGATTCCGGTAAGGCCCGGCTCTTAACCCCTACCCAACAACACACACAGGGCGGACTTAGAGCCAGATAAGGCGGTCTGAGTAGTGCACAGCACTTCTCTTAAAGACTAAGTTATTCAGTCTTAAACAACCCATCTTGAGAATGTCAATAGCCAGTCAAGACTTCCTTTCTAGAAGGTCACTCCCCTTGCAAGAAAGGATGGAATTCAGCTAACTATATGACCAACTTACATGGCTGCAGCCCGTTTGTCAGATAGCCGCCTTTCTGCCTCTTACATCCCAATGTTTGCATCCCAGTTAAGTCCAGAGTCCTCCCCGCATAGTGGCCTCCTTCCCTAGACTCACTTTCATAATATTTTTGGTCCTGGCCCCTGGCTTCTCATATGCTAATGTGGTTTCACCTGCATCAACCCAGGATGCAAAACTCAGCCTCTTCACCAGTTTTTGCAAGAAATTCAACCACAGCAAGCATTTCCTAATTTCTATGGCTCTTCCTGAAGATCGGTGTCTGCGAGGGCAGGAGGTCACATGTGCGGTGCACAGCACCCTATCCTCTCCCCTCCCTGCGGCCTCTCTTCTTCCTGGTCTCCTCTGCCCCACCTTCTGCTAGTCAGTTGCTTCTTGCTGATTTTGGCCTTTAGCACCAATTTCTCTTCCCTTTTGCTGAGTAAGACCTCTGCAATTGTCATTCAGGTGTCCATTTCTCCCCAGGCAGCTCCAGTGCCTGGCGGAAAGCAGAGGGTCCCCGCCAGTTTCAAAGGTGAAATTAAGCCAATCAGCATATCCGGGTGGCAGTCTTTGGTTCAGGAATGGGATGTGGCCCAATTCCAGCCAATGAGATGAGAGGGATGTTAGCCAGAAGTTCTAGGAAAGAAGCTTCCTTGCTCCTCTATGGAAGTTACCTGAAGAAGCTCTCCCTTGTGCTAGGTGGGAAAGGGGGAAGCATGTGGCCTGGAAGCAGCTGGCAACAGAACTATGACCATGAGGGAAGCCAGGCATAAGATGATTCAGACCAGATCTTTGGTGACGTTATTGACCAACTGTCGGGTCACCCTTGCTTAAGCTCATTGGACTCCCTGCTAATGAATGCCCTTTATTTTTATTTTTATTGTTTGAGATGGAGTCTCTCTCTGTTGCCCAGGCAGGAGTGCAGTGGCACGATCTCGGCTCACTGCAACCTCTGCCTCCCGTGTTCAAACGATTCTCGTGCCTCAGCCTCCCGAGTAGCTGGGACTACAGGCATGCACCACCATCCTGCGCTAATTTTTCTTTCTTTTTTTTTTTTTTTTCCTGAGATGGAGTCTCGCTCTGTTGCCCAGGCTGGAGTGCAGTGGTGCGATCTTGGCTCACTGTAAGCTCCGCCTCCCGGGTTCACGCCATTCTCCTGCCTCAGCCTCCCGAGAAGCTGGGACTACAGGCATGTGCCACCATGCCCAGCTAATTTTTTTGTGTGTGTGTATTTTTAGTAGAGACGGGTTTCACCGTGTTTGCCAGGATGGTCTCGATCTCCTGACCTCATGATCCTCCCACCTCGGCCTCCCAAAGTGCTGGGATTACAGGTGTGAGTCACCGTGCCCGGCCTAATTTTTCTATTTTTAGTAAAGATGGGTTTTGCCACTTTGGCCAGGCTGGTCTTGAACACCTGACTGCAAGTAATCTGCCCGCTTTGGCCTCCCAAAGTGCTGGGACCACAGGCATGAGCCACTGCACCCGGCTGAATGTCCTTCATTTTTAAAGCCAATTTGAGCTGTTTTTACTGTGATTTGCAAACTTACTTCCCTCTTCTTTCCTCCTCTATTCTCCAGTCCCAGTCTCTAGGTTCACTTCTTGCTCATGTGGGCTTATCATAGATACGGTCCACACTGAAGTTGGCTGTCCTTAAGATGAACTGATCAACCAGTTGCTTTGTATTCACCAACGAGCTGGTGAATGAAAATTTCAGACCGCATCATCTCTATTCAGATTCAAGTTTTGTTCTAAGGACAATGGTTGTATTCTTGCTTTTTTGTTACTAAGAAACCCATCTTGGAGATCTTCCCTCAAATAGAGGGAGATGGAACCTCAGGTGATCAACGTCTTTATTCTAGAAACTGCAGGCAATCCCCCAAAACCATCTTCTACATGAACTTTAAAAAATGTAGAGTCTCTCTTTGATGGGCCTCTACGTCCCCCTACTCTCATCTCTTCCCTTTCCCTGTTACACCCCTTTGCCATAGAAATTGAGCCCAGAAGCAGTAACTGTTTTCAGCTGAAATTGCAGGTACTCATTACTTTATGTGAAGTCTGTTATTCTGGCTCTTTGGAGCACACACAGAGGTTTGACTGAGACTCACATTTGCTAATTCTAGAAGCTTCTCAGTACTCCAGGCAGAGTACTGAGGGTACTCTGGGTTTGTTTCTCCTATCTAACTTGGGAGAAATATCGTAGGTGGGAAAGAGAAACCTAGTGCTTGGAGATCACCCATTTGAATTAAAGCTCATTTGTTACAAAAAAAGACAACTCAAAGCAGAAGCAATCACAAAGAGAACATTTTAACAGAATAAAGGAACAAACAGTAAAGGGAAGTCTTCCTTTGAATTTTAATGAATGATGTTTTTTTCTGATAACAGGCATCTGACACCAATCACTTCTGTGGGAGAAAGGAATCAGTTCTAAAAGCCTGTACTAACATAGATTAAGATGAGATCTCCCACTTTAACTTCTAGTTTCTTTCATTCATTCAGTAATAATTATTTGTTGATTTCCTACTACGAACTAGGCTCTGCACTACATGCTGGGGTTACAGTGGAGAAGACCTATTTCCTGCCATCTTGGAATTAACAGCCTAGTGACCAAAGAAAAGTCCCTGATGTTGTCCCTCTCAGTTCTTCCAGCTTTCAGCCACCTGCCCTCAGCTATGCAACCCCTTACCAGATGCTGCCCCTGGGATAAGGGTCTCTGGGCTGTGCTTCCATCAAAACTGCCAGACCTTGAGAAAAATGTTTCCACTCAGTCAGTCCTTGAATATCAGCCAGGGTCACAGGCCCAGAGCCACAAAGAGAGGAGGCCCTGTCTGAGAGGAGCCCTGTTTTGGGCCCAAGAGAATTTGAGTGAGTCATTCTTTCCTTGGATGAGAGTGTTTTTTACTTGATTCAATCAGCAACTTCCTATGTCTTTAGCACATGGCTTGACTAAAAACAAGACAGAGTATTATCAGCTCTGAGAGGACCCTGCTGACCGCAGGGGCCCTTGGGTGGGGAAGGATAGGGAATATGTCCCTAATTTTTTATTGGCTGCACTAAGCACCCCGCATGGGCTCCGGAAATATTCTTGATAGTGAAGCCCATCATGGAGGATGTGGGAGCAGGCCTCGGACTCGGGGCACTGGCTAAGGCAGGGGCTGAATGTAACCTATAGCCATTGGGCTGACAAAGCTTTTAGTTTTATTTTAATGATGAAATTTGAGACTTAACATTTATGAGTGCCATTATCAAATATGTTTGCCAATGTGACGAGGAAAAATTCTGTTACTAATCAATCAATTAATTCATACCAGTTTTTTAATGGAACTAATATTTATTTATTTATTTGTTTATTTATTATACTTTAAGTTCTGGGATACATGTGCAGAACGTGCAGGTTTGTTACACAGGTATACATGTGCCATGGTTGTTTGCTGCACCTATCAACCTGTCATCTAGGTTTTAAGTCCCACGTGCATTAGGTATTTGTCCTAATGGTCTCCCTTCTCTTGCTCCCCACCCCTCGACAGGCCCTGGTGTGTGATGTTCCCCCTGTGTCTGTGTGTTCTCATTGTTCGACTCCCACTTATGAGAATTCACACCAATTTTGATTATCACAAAAGAAATGGGTGTTCTTGTGCAGAAAATATAAAAGAAAAATATTAAAAAGATAAAAATTCTATCACCAAGGAATCATTACTATTTTGCCTTTTTTTTCTTTTCTTTTTCTTTTTTTTTTTTTTTTGAGGAAAGGGTCTTGCTCTGTCACACAAACTGGAGTGCAGTGGCACCATCACAGCTCACTGCAGCCTCACCCTCCCCACTGCTCAAGCATTCCTCCCACCTCAGCCTACCGAGTAGCTGGGACTACAGGCACGCACCACCATGCTTGGTTAATTTTTTTCATTCTAATTTTTTGTAGAGACAAGGTCATCCATGTTGTCCAGGCTGGTCTTGAACTCCTGAACTCAAGCGATTCTCTCAGTGCAGCCTCCCAAAGTGCTGGGAAGAATCATTACTAGTAACATCTCTCATATTTTGCAAATCATTAGTTTCAAAATAAAATTCTATCCTGCATATTATTTTGTAAATTGCAATATTCTAGCAAACATTTATTAAGAACATTTTAAAAGTTTCATTTCGTGTTCTTCTATGACAACCTTTTTGGGGGTGCTTTGTGTATTCTGTGATTTAGGTTGTTTTTTGTTTATCTTCACTACAAAGAACAGTTTTGTCTTTAACTTTAAAAGATCCCTGCTTGAGTAGGTGAAGCTAAGATCTGGCCCCATGAAAAGCAGGCCTTTGGGTTGAAGAAGTGACAGACTGGGGAGTCAAGAGCTCTGGCACCCACTCTTGTGTAGTCTGACTAATTAGGTTAACTATTTGCTGCAAAATGGTAATCACAAGCCTTATACCTTCCATAGCCCCTAAGGTTCTCAAACTTGTGTTGAATGATGTAGAAGGGAAGCTGTGGGGCCTCTTGAGTGTGGGAGGCTGTTCTCCCTTCCTTACTACAGGAATGGAATCTTAGCTTTTCTTCCTGTTCTGCCTCCATGCTCTCTCCTCCCTACCTTTGCTCCAAATTGATGTCCAAAGCTCTAGTTTAGTAGGTCTTATCCTAATGAGAGAAAGAGCACTTTTTGCCCCTTGTAATCATGGCCATATCCATAATCACAACTAAGCACTCCTCCAACCCAAAGCATCGTGCTGTTCCAGCAGACCGATGCTTTGAGTTAGAGATAAAGCAGTTCTTAGGATTGTGAAATGTCAGAGCCATAAGTGACCACAAAGATGATCTAGTCCCTTATTTCCTTCTCCCGTGTTATAGAAAGTCAATGATTTCACCCATGTAATTGGGTTAGTGGTAGGGCTGGAACAAGTGGCAGTGCCAGGATCCATGAGGTGGAATGATTAATTAAAATGTCTTTGGGCACAGACTGCCTGGGTCAGACCTGTGTCTACCACTTCTATGCTGTGTGTCCTTGGGCAAGTTATTTAACATCCCTAAGTCTCAGTTTCCTTGTCTGTAAGATGGGAATGGTATCATAATACCTACTTCATAGGATTGTCATAAATGAGATACAAAATGAGAAGGGCTTCACACGTAATTCTTCAGTAAATTTTAGCTTTCATTGTTATAACAAAGGTTGTTTTGGTGGTAGCACTGACTGCCAGTCCAAGACAGAATCCTCTCGATCTGATGCTTGTGTTGGAAAACACAACTCTTTAGGACAAAGGCCATTTTCAATGTGAACAGTGTCTTTACCAGAAGCTGACAGAAGGATTACTCTTCAAATGGAGGCTACTCTAAGTAGATTTGCGTTTGGCACGCCCCCAAATTAACTTGCTCCCTCTGGTTGCCTCCTGCTAACCACCATCCCCGTAGCACTCGTGTGGAGAGAGTGGAACATGCTCCTTGTGGTCTGAGACAGAAATGTAGCCACAGCGCCAAAGAAAATTAACAACGTGGCACAACCTAAGCACCCTTTTCATGGGACAGGGATGTACAAGACTTAGAGAGATGCTAGCTCAGAGCGGTCACTTTTCTTCTTAACAGACCCCTCAGCTAATACCACTCATCCCATCAAATTTCTTTTCTCTTACATGTTTAACTTAAATTTTTCTTGGAATTAAAAACATTTAGGATTTTTTAAAATATTGATTTAAGTTATTAAAAGCTATGTTCCTGGTTGTATGAAGAAAGAAATCCCAGTAAGTTTAAATATACATATATATTTAAATAAATGTGTGTATATACAGATATATTTAAATAATATTTATTTACTTAAATATATATAAAAAATATATAAAATATAAAATATATATTATATATAATACATATTATATATAAAATATATATTATATATAAAATATATTTTACATATAAAATATATATTATTTATATAAAATATATATTATGTATATAAAATATATATTATGTATATAAAATATATATTATATATATAAAATATATATTATATAAAATATATAACACATAATATATATTTTATATTATATATTTTATATATAATACATATTTTATATAATATATAATATATATTTTATATTTTATATATATTTTACATATATTTAAGTAAATAAATATTATTTAAATATATTAAATAAATTATATAATATATTATATATTATATATAAATATATATATTATATAAAATATATATATTATATAAAATATATATGCTATATAATATATATGATATATAAAATATCTATATTATATATATTATATATTATATCCACATTATATATAAAATATCTATATCATATAAAAAATCTATATTATATATAAAATATCTATATTATATATAAAATATATATTATATATTATGTATAAAATATATATTATATATTATGTATATAATATATAAAATATCTATATAATATATAACATATAAAATATCTATATAATATATAATATATAAAAATATCTATAATATATAATATATAATATATAAAATATATATAATATATAATATATAATATATAAAATATCTATAATATATAATATATAAAATATCTATAATCTATAATCTATAATATATAAAAATATATATTATATATTAATATATAAAAATATATATTATATATATAATATATAAAATATGTATTATATATAATATATATTATATAAAATATATAATATATAAAATATGTATTATATATTATATATAATACATAAAATATATTATATAAAATATATTATATATAATATATAAGATATGTATTATATATAATATATACAATATACAAAATATATATTATATATAATATATACAATATATAAAATATATATTATATATAATATATACAATATATAAAATATATATTATATATAATACATACAATATATAAAATATATATTATATATAATATATATTATATACAAAATATATATTATATAAAATATATATTATATACAAAATATATATTATATAAAATATAATATAATATATAAAATATATATTATATATAAAATATATATTATATACAAAATATATATTATATATAAAATATATATTATATAATATATATTATATATAAAATGTATAATATATAGTATATTATATATAAAAATATATATATTTTATATAAAATATATATTATATATAATACATATAATATATAAAAATATATAATATATAAAATATATAAAAATATATATTATATATAAAATATATATATTTATTATATATAAAAAATATATATATTTTTTGAGATGGAGTCTCGTTCTGTCCCCTAGGCTGTAGTGCAGTGGCGTGATCTCGGCTCACTGCAAGCTCCGCCTCCTGGGTTCACGCCATTCTCCTGCCTCAGCCTCCTGAGTAGCTGGGACTACAGGCACCCACCACCATGCCCAGCTAATTTTTTTTGTATTTTTAGTAGAGACGGGGTTTCACCATGTTAGCCAGGATGGTCTCGATCTCCTGACCTCGTGATCCACCTGCCTCGGCCTCCCAAAGTGCTGGGATTACAGGCGTGAGCCACCGCGCCCAAGCAATCCAGCTTTTGTTGATTTCAATTTTAGGCTTTATTACCAAGTTGACCTGTTAGATGATAATGGCTGCTTCCCATATGCACCCACCTTGAGGACAAGGACAACGGTAGCCCATCTGGGAGGAGGCAAGGAGGTTGGGCCTGACGATCAGAGTGAGAAACCCTCACAGAGCTGGGTAGGAAAACCAGCAACTCCTTTCTTTTGGGTAGATTCTGCCAACCCTTTTTCTTCTTTTACAGGACTTGGAGAATATTTCTGATTACTTAAGAAACATTTTTTTTTATCCTAAGAAACATTTTAGAGTGAAAATTGGTCTAATATCTCAGCCCATTCCAGGTGCTTTAAGCTAAATGTAGTGTGGCATGTATGAGGCCATGGGTGTGAGTATAATAACCACTGCTGCTGGGACAGAGATGCTGTCCAAATTTAAATCATCCATCTTCTTTTCTTTTCTTTTTTTTTTCTTTTCTTCTTTTCTTTCTTTTCTTTTTCTTTCTTTTTGAGACAGAGTTTCACTCTTGTCACCCAGGCTGGAGTGCAATGGCGTGATCTCAGCTCACTGCAACCTCCGCCTCCCGGGTTCAAGCGATTCTCCTGCCTCAGCCTCCCGAGTAGCTGGGATTACAGGCATGTACCACCAAGCCTGGCTAATTTTTGTATTTTTAGTAGAGATGGGGTTTCACCATGTTGGCCAGGCTGGTCTTGAACTCCTGACCTCAAGTGATCCACCCGCCTCGGCCTCCCAAAGTGTTGGGATTACAGGCATGAGCCACCGCACCTGGCCCATCCATCTTATTTTCTTTTCTTCTCCTCTTCCTCCTTCTTTAGTGAAATCAACTTATATGAAATGAAAATGCAAACTACCAAACCTGCCTTTTCCCACACAAAACAACAAAATTTGATGATTAAATGAACTAAAGTAGTGAATTTCTTCTTGCTCAATTAACTACAAGGCTTTGACTTAAAACAATTTTTTTATATTTTCATAATAAATTTCAGAGGAGAGATTTCTTATGTACTTCTAATGTGACTCTACACATATATTCAGAGAAACCTGAAGTTGTCAATTGCAGTTTTTTTCACTCTCAGTAACTGGCCAGGTTGTGGCCTAAGCCTTAGTTAGCCCTGGTTGATATTTAATCCTGGCTAAATTTGTTTGCTGCTCATCCCTAGGAGTAAGCCACGTGTTTGTAGAATGGATGTTTCATCTTCTAGGAAATACCTGTGAATATGCCAGTATCCCAGAGTGGTTGAAATGGGCAACAGGGAGCCCTGCTCCACTTTACAAAAAGAAAGGAAAAGAAAAGGTCCCTTCGCCGGTGTGTATTGATTTCCTGCAGAAAATGCAATGGGGCATGGGAATGAATAGTCACTCTTGCCCTGTTTCTATCCTATGCAGGTCCCACCACGTTGAGGTGGGTAGAGATGCTTACACATGCACACATACAGGTCTGGAGCCAAAGTCAGGGCCAGCTTTCATGAACTGTACACATATGTTGTGGGCAGCCACTGAGTTAATATGTACGACCATGGTGTGTGCACACACCCGGATAGGCACACTGCTCTGGGAATCACACAGGCTCTCCTGAACAATGATGCTGTTGTAATATTTCTTTTTGTTTTATTTGTCCAAAGTCAAACATTCACTCTGTCAGATCACCAGTGTCTTATAAGCCTGGTGTTGGCCCACACTGCTGCAGGATTGGGACAAAGAGATGATGTTACAGTCTGGTTTCTATGGCAACAGAGGAGGGGTAATGAAAACTGAAATGTTGGAAACACCCATTCTAACCATTGTGACATAATTCAGGTTATTACAAGGACGTAACTACCAAAGAAGCAGAAGTGTCATTACCTTGCAGCTCATGTCGACAAAAAGCTACACTGCACATTTCTCTTAGGCTGCTAAGAGGAAGGAAACATGAAACACACACACACACACACACACACACACACACAGGCCTCGTTTTCTGCATGTAAAATGTGTGTGTTCTTTAAAAGCCAGTGGTTGGCTGGTTTTCCGGACATGATGTGGTTGAAGCTGTCATCGTAATGGAAATTCATTGCTGTAGCTATGGTAAATCGAGTTTTCTGCCTGTGCTGAATGCATTAGTCTAATGAGATGTTTGCAGCTGGAGCGCAGGGCTACTGGAGACTAACTGTGAGCTACTAACGGGTGGAAGATAGCTTTTGCAATACTCGGTTTGCATGTGCTGAAAGTCATCTGTCTTCTGAGTCAACACTCCCGACCTGGTAAACAACCTGCTCAGGGCTCTGGTGAACAAGCTGTAGGTAAGGGAGATGCACAACTGGAGGCGTGCCGTTGACACGGGATCTTTTTCTTGTAACCGTCAGCATGACAGGTTACCTGTTTTAGTTTTTTTCTGGATTGCATGCCTACCTCTATGGCAACGCACAAGAGTGTCCTGCCCTAAAACCACTGAGTCCAGTAGGTAAACTTTAGTTCCTCATATGCAAAGTACAGCATTTAATTTATTAACCAGATCTCAGAGGGGAAAATGTAACATTGAATTATATAGTTTATAAATTTGGGCTATATACATGTTCATTACTCTTTAACTCTGCATTTAAATACCTAGAAAGTTATTTTTTTCCAAATGTGAACTCAAGTAACCGGTTAGTTATTTTTTTCCCTTCACGATAATTTTGCTTTGTTTTGCTTTTTAATTTAAAAAAAATTGTAGTATGTCTTGGGATAAAAATATTTACCTAAAATTTGGTTATTAAAATTGGTATGTTATGAACATGTAAAAGTGTTTTTTAAATTTAATTTTATTTCAAATATTTCACATGTCTTTGTGCTGGTTTTTCCTAATTTATGAGGCATAAATAAGAATAATATTTATTGCTAGTTTCTGGTTTTAATTCGTTTTTGGGGAAAAAAACTGGTGACTATGGCGTATTAGCGGCAGTTTTCCCAAGCTCAAATCACCTCCTTCCCAGGTGGAGCACTGTTCCACGTGCTCCTCCCAAAGCATGAGGGGTCCTCTCCAGGTTGCTTGGTGGCTGGACAGGAGCGGTGGATGAGGCCAGGGTGCAGGCTGCTGAGCTGTTTTGCTGAGTTGAGGTGCTTGAGTCAAAGTTCTTTCCACTATCTGTGATCGTGAATGAGAGGTGTCTCCTCGTGTTGTCTCTAGATTCCATGACAGTCCTCATGAGGGTTAGACAATCAGTGGCTTTCTGAGAAAGTGGTTTTTTGCTGATCTCAGACACTACAGTACTTGAGAAAGTAATCCAGGCACTTCAGAATCGGGGTGTTTATTGTATGCTGTTTTTCTTTCTTTTCAACCAGAGGAACCATTTTTGAAGAATGAGGGATATAGCTGCTTTTTTTCTCCACTTTTTTTTTTTTTAAAGCAAAATAGAATATCCGGAGTGAAAGCATAAAAATGTAGAAATAACTACAAAGGAATTCTTAGTGTGTTAAACTATGTGGGGGGTATAATATTTGTGTGGAGCATTTTTTGTGGTGCTTGGTAGAACTAGTCTGAAAAAATGAGGGGCTATTTGAGCAACAGCAGCTGGGTAAAGATTATCTAGAAAATCGGTACTGCGTGATCATCTAAACTCAAATAAAAGGTTAACACAGAATCTTCAGTTTTAGGGAAATTGGTGGCTTCACAAACTATAACTTTTAAACAGGCTTTTTGACAGAATTTTTAAAAAATATGAATGTGTTTTCTTTAGCTCTTTAAATTGTGTATGCAGATGAGCTCTGAAATATTTTGGTAAATTCATCAGTTTGCTTCATTTGTGGAATTATAACAAAAGTGCAAAGCCCACAAAAATCCAGTTCTTTCATGTTTAACGTGTTTACATTTCTTCCCTGTGCCCCCAAAATTACTTTTATTTTGCTGCAAAACAAAAAAAAGTAAAAAAAGAAAAGAGTAAATGAACGGTAATAGAAAAACAAGAAAACAATAAGTGAAACAAGAGTAAGTTGCTTTTCATCATTTCTTTGCTTTTGGTGGTGTGTTTTCGAGGCGAGGGAAACCAGCAGAAGCAGTTTCACTTTCTGGTTCTTGACTCCTGGGGGCGAGGGTGAAAGGCTGTCTCCTCTAGCAAGCAGCAGGTAAGCTAAGCAGCTCAGCCCACGGAAAACAAGCCAGACCCAAATACTGTCACTTGCTGCAAGAACTTTTATAATGAAAGTTCAAAACAATATTGACTTTAAAAAAATACTCAGTAACATTTTCCTATTAAAAAATTCAAGCACTACCCCAAAGTACAAAGATAGACTTTTTTAATTTTTAAAATTTGAAATGATGAGAAAATCATCTCTGCTGTTTATGTATTTTTAATCTCAATTTTGCATCTCAAATACTTCACTTCAATACGTTTAGGGAAACATAACGAAGTTCCCTGAAATCATAAGAAGGAATGCTCGGACAGGAATAACCTTTCTGGGAGTCTGGGGGCTTAAATGTTAGAGTGCTTTGTAGGTCTGTTTATAATTTTGTGTGGCCTGAGGACACGTCACACACGTGTCCACGCATCCTTTATGACACGCACCTTAAAGAACTTTTGGTCCAGGCAGAGGTGGTGGCTGGAGCTTGAAAGGCACTCACAGGGGCCCTGCAGGACAATTTTCCTCCCCAAGTCCCTGCCCTTGGAAACCTCAATATCACATGGGTAAGATGCCAGGGATGTGCCCATCCCACTCCACAAGTCCTGAAGAGCGTGGCAGGCGATGCTACCCCTCACTGGGCTGGAAGCCTTAGGTTACCAAGCATCTCCAATGTCATTCTTCCCCTGAGCCCTCAGATTTTATTTGGGGATGGAATGGGAAAGAAGGGAAAGGAGATGAGAAAAGACCCTCTTTTAATCTGATTATCGTGGAGCATAAAATCTTGTCTAACATTTTGCGGATGAAGTTTGTGAAAGCAGTTGCCTTTGGTGTGATCACACAAGCTTCTTTCTTTTGGTGGGAAAATTCGACGTTTCTAAGAAGAAACTTTTAAAAAATGCCTCCCTGGACATCTTATTTCTTAATTCTGCAATCTCTCAAAAGGCTAGTTTTAGATTTACACGTTTTTTAATGTTTTCATTGCCTTCAAAAGCAGACAGGTGAGGAGAGAAGAGGGGGATTAAAAATAGCCCCTGGGAGAGACATTAAACGGCTTGGTACAGATATAATGTAACAGAAGCCACCAGGGTATCTAGTAAATTACTCTAAATTTTAATTAATGAGTCACAAAAGCCACACCACAAGCTTTAAAAATTGCCCTTTTATCAATAAGGTGATAATTAAATTTCTCTGGAATTAGCAGTTCTCTCAGCCCCGGGGCAGTACACAGCCTAGTAAGTTCTCTGGAATGCTGCCAATTTTGAACAATTGGTCTTTTGGCAAACCTACTGGATTTTAACTCAAACATCTATTGTGACATTTTCCAACGTGGTCCACAGACCATTAGGATCACCCAAATCATGGTAAAATTTCTGACGTCAAAAGAGCAGCTTGGAATGTTTGAATTGCATTTGAATATGTCACTTTCTCTTTCTTCTTTTTTTTCTTTTCTACCTTTCCCCACCCCAAACTTCTGCATTTGCAAGAGCGCAGTACTCCAGTTTGCTGTAAATCTCTACTAGAGTCTCTGCTATAAATCGCTGTGGGGAACCCTGCATTTGTTGATACGCCCATACCAAGTCCAAATGCCTTGGCTGCCAGCCCGTGGGTTCTAAGCGTTTTTCATTGTTGTTGCACTCGTCTTGGTTTCAGTTCTGGCAAGGGCTCACTCCTTCATGTTTTTGCAAACTCTCACCCGTGGTTTGTCAAATGCTGATCTTTAGATTGAGACTTGAAGAGGCACTTTGGGCAAGAGGGCCATTTTGGACATGCTTACAGAGGCTTGGAATTTAGCTTCTTCTGATCTGCATATATTAATGTCTGAAGAGGCACAGACAGGAGCATTCAGCATTGCAGAGCAGCCTGCCTGCCCTTCTCAGACATGCACATGCACACACACACACACCCCTCCCAGTGCTGCTGGTCACTGGTGGGTGGCATTCAGGGACAGCCTCAGGAGGGACACTGCTATTTGGGTATAGCATCTGGAGGGCAAGTGGTGATGGATGAAGATCATCCCTTCAAAAGTCAGCCTCCTCTCTTCCCTCTGGATCTTTCAAATGTTAGCATTGCTGGGCTCCTGCTTCTCTCAGCCAAGAGACGTGGCCAGGGCTGGATACCGGTGACAAGGCTTCCTGCTGGGTTAAGCAGGCAATTCTGACACAGACAAGAACATCCCTGCCTTCAGGCGGATGGGGTGGAGACCAGCAGCAAGCTGCAATTGTGCATTCTGGAATAAATCAGCACTTAGCAATCAGGAGAAGCCCTTTGCTGCTGTGGAGGAGATAAAACACCTCTTGCTTCTTGGGATGATTATTTCTTGCGCTACTATTTTAGGACAGAAAGGAATTTATTACCCAGTGGCAGTTCTCACTTTGTATTAAGCTGAAAAGTCATTCCACTCAGTCCATTTGACACTCTGAAGTAATGGGAGTAGATTTTGATATCCGCATTGCGTATTTCCCGGGGTGACTATTACTATACCAGTTTTACTAGTTGTGTTTTAGTCCAGTGATAAGAAACCATATAAACTCCTCTTACTCTGCCACTAACTTAGACACATGCTACCTAAATTTTCATTTGTGGGGAGGTAGATGTGCTTTTTTTTTGGCAGTTGCATTTTTTGATCAGATAAATGCAACCCACCATTGCTGATTTTCAAGAATGATTGCAATTCCTGCAGCCAGGCTGTCTTAGCCTTTTGAGAAATTGGCTGAGCTGAGGAGGTCTTACTTTCTCCAGAAAACATGCAAGACAGAAGCAGAGGAGTGGAGCAGGCTGTTATGAGAAAATTAGTATGCCAGGAAAAAATAGTGTCAACACTGTGCTTTGAAAGGTGGTGATGTTGTCTGCTTAGCCCCGCAATGGTGACTCAACTTTGGGGAGCTGAATATTTGGTAACCAAAGCCCTTGCCCTTTTCCTCTCCCTGTGCTGATCATTATAGAGAAGCCCTCATTGTTTCAAAACAGAAACATATGGCCTGAAAGTAATCATAAAGAAATGTGCAGGCTCCCATGAAGATGAGTACTCAACTTGGGAACAAGTGCTGAGCTGGGCAAAGCAAAGAATTGCCTTGGCTGGGTCTAAATCCAGCCAGGGGAAAGTGGTATGGAGCAAAGAGGCAGTGGGATAAAACAAAGAGAAGGGAGCCTGTTCCTTCTCCCTTCCAACCGAGCACTAGACCTTCACTCTCCCTCTTGTACCCCTGGTGCAGTTCAGAAAGGATTCAGTAATAGCTATGAGTACCATACAGCTGTCAGCTCATAGACCATAGGGGCCTTTTCTTTTGAATTGAAGAAAATATTTTCTCTTCTCCTGTCCTCTTTTGTCCACAGGTCATCCTGGGACATCATCGCTCTGATGAGAAAACCAGGGTTGAACACTAAGGAGTATGTTTTTCCCTGGTGTCTAGAGCCAGGGCCTGCCCCTCTCACCAGGCCCACGAAACAGTTGAAGCCGCCATGTCCAAGGCCCTGCCTTGGATGCAGCCTTCAAGTCGGCCAGGGGCTGGCCTCAGGATTTTAATCCTGTTTTGACAAGGAGTCTGCCTTGGTGAATGAGGAAAGGAAGAATCGAAGAGAAAAACACAAGGCGAAAGCCTATGCCAGGACATTCATGCTTTTGGTTTTGGAGACAGGATTTGGAGGTCATGTAACTTAATTCCTTTGGGCCTAACCATTTCTGAGTGATTATAGGACTATAAGAATCATTCTCATTCCTTGTAGCCTTCCAAAAAAGAGGCTGACCTCTTTCCTTCACAGTTCTTTAGGATTTAGTGCCCTCATTATTGGGAAATTTTGGTGATGTCAAGGCTTTATTAAACAATTAGCTATTAAGACATGCTGTTGATTCGAAAGAGAATAATCACAAATGTTGCACAATGCATTGGGTTTATTGATCAGTGACAAATTCCACTGTGGGAATAGATTTCTGTTATTTTTTCAGTCATGAGAAATCTGTGGCCATTTGTTGGATTCAAGCAAGATTTGGTTCATGCTGTTACCACTGTGGCCTGTGCTGGGGGAGTTTGCCTTGAGACTTAGGAGTCAACCCAGCAGCCATCTGCACACTGCCCCTTGTATTGGGAATTTCCCCTTTCAGATGCCAAAGGTGCCCGAGCATATTCGGCTGTATCACTTTTAAGACCTCATTTGCAAAAAAGCTTCAAGTGGAAAGCTGTAGATAGCTTTAAATTTTGGTATGCAAATTACAAAGCATAGAAACAGTGCGGGGAAAAAGCTGGTTCTAATGCTCGAAATCACCACCCACGGTGTGAAAATATAGCTCTTGTTTTGAGTGTCTTAACATAATTAGTACTAGAGACTTAACATAAATAAAGAGGGCAAACGGCATGGTGGGGTTGTGTTGGTGCCTGATGTGGAAATGGTTAATTGGTCCCACAGTGAGAAACTGTACAACCGTGTGTTGCTTTAATGAGACCAGGTGAGTATAAGCTCTCTCCAGGGATGTGAAGGTAGTACTCGATTTGGGAGGTGATATGTGTGAGAATGTGTAGGGGCCAGTGATATGATGGTATAGAAGATTGGTTCTTTCTTTCTAGGGCCCTCTCTTTTAGTTAGAAGTCATTTGGCATGAACCTAGTAAAGAAGAATAAATCAACTAGAAGTGATCTGATAGTAGAATAAGAAAAAAGTACATTCAGTGAATTTTTTTTTTTTTTTTGAGATGAAGTCTTCCTCTGTCGCCCAGGCTGGAGTGCAGTGGTGCGATCTCAGCTCACTGCAGCCTCTGCCTCCCAGGTTCAAGAGATTCTCCTGCCTCAAGTAGAATCCCAAGTAGCTGGGATTACAGGCACCCACCACCATGCTCAGCTAATTTTTGTATTTTTAGTAGAGACAGGGTTTCACCATGTTGGCCGGGCTGGTCTCGAGCTCCCGACGTTAGGTGATCTGCCCACCTTGGCCTCCCAAAGTGCTGGGATTAAGGCGTGAGCCATTGCACCTGGCCTAGAAAAAGGTACATTCAGAAAGGTTTGTCTAACATGCATTTCCCTGGAAGCAGCCCAAATCTCTGTTCAGGTCAAATGCTGAGAAATTGGGTTCTTATTCATTGGTTTGGGACCACGGTAGTGTGAGGTTAACTGGAAGTATAATTGTTTAGAAACCATATTTCTGGACACAGGTTAGGTCATTGTTTTTATGACTATACTTGACATTTTCATGCCTGAAGAAAAAAAAAATTCCATTGGCCCAAAGACTCAGCTGGTCCCTGTAAATTTTTAACAGCAGATAACACAGGTTATGGAACTTCCAGGACAAAGTTAAGCAAACCCAGGCCACGCTTTGGCAGAGATTTCCTGTATTCTGCCTGTGTACTTTGTGAATTGAACATCAGTTTCAGGGGTTTTCTTTCTCATCCCTGAGAGTGCAGATTTAAAACAGAGTAAGGAGAATTTATGCTGGAACCATGGTGCCACTGAAGTCCCAGACCATTTTCCAGCTAGCTCACTCCTCTGTGGAAAAGTTAAAATGACAACTAAAACAATATGTTTGAGGGAAAAACATCTAACATTCAAGGAAAGAGTTAAAAGCAAAAACCTGTACTCTGAGAAGTGATCTCGAAGTGAAGCCTGGATTCTTAGACCAGATGAGTTTCAAGGCCTCTCTCCCAGGTCAAGGCCCAATGTCCCTGCTAACGTCTTGGAAGGAGGCAGACAGCGCAAGACTCTACCCTTCCATTGTTAGGAAGCTCCAGTTGTTAGCAATTTCCTACCTTTCTTCTCCAGTAGCTTCTTCCTCCTCTGAGAGCCTACTTGTGTCTTCAGAGCTGCACAGAATCCATCTAAATGGAGCCACACGGATTCCAATTCAGAAAAGCCATTTTCATGGCCAGCAGTGTGACCTAGGGCAAGTATCATGGCATCCCCGAGCCTCCTCTCCTCCCTGGAGATGTTCTTCCTGTCAGTCCCCACTGCTGAATTGTCCAAAGGAAACAGTACGTGGAAAAGGGCTTTGTAAACCATAAATGCTATACGGATGATAATACACATTTGCATCAATTGAGCATTATGTGCTCAGGGATGTGGAGGGAAGCATGAAACATGGTTTATCTTACTTATCGTATTTGATCCACACAGGGAAGTCAATACAGGAGGGGCTATTTTTACTGCCAACATACAAATGGGGAAACTGAGGCTTATATTATACATAACTAACTTATTGAGGGCCACATGCCCAGAGGCGGGTGCCTGCGTTGGAAGTGTGAGTGATCTGATAGTAGGAGTCTGTGAGTCTTTCCTCCTCCTGTTTAAGCAGTGGCTGGGGCGTCCGTGTCTTTTCACCTGTGAGGGCTGAAGAGAAAGAGCTCTTTCATGCTGCAGTGCCAGCCTCTCCTGCTCCGCCTGGCAGGGCTGCTCCAGGTCCGGCAGGTTCCAGAAAGGAAATGATTCCCTGGTGTTTCCACTTGGAAAGGCATTTTTGATCCACAGAAAATTTCTTTTAAAGCAGTGAGCTTTTAGGCCTGTCAGACCCAACCCCCATTTTTATTGCAAATATATTCAAGCACCTGGTTTACAATTCTGAGGTGAAATTCCTGGATAATATGACTCACTCACACCCATAATTTTTAAGAAAAATTAATATAATATCATAACCGAAATATAAAGAAGAATGAGACAAAGTATTTGCTAATTACTTCCAACGCAGGCACCCACCTCTGGGCAACAGAACGAAGTGATCGGGGCTGACACCTGCCCCCAGAAGCTCAGGCTGGGCCACCCCTCCAATGCAGTCGAAGTCAGAGGAGTGGGATTGGTGACTCAGATAACATGAGCTGCTGCGGGTGGTGTGATTTTCCAAAATGATACACAACTCTTGGAATTCTGAAGAAAATAAACAGTCTTCCTTTGATTTATGCACTAATGGCATTCCTGGAAAATAAAGTGTAAAGTGTCTATTACAGCTGAGCAGAACTACATATTGCTTATTTGTAAAATAAGTTAGTCCCAGGTTCAGAAAAGCGGGGTATTTCTATTTGGCAAGACAATGCTTTCATTGTGTGGTACTGCTCCATCCACTGAGGGACACCGAGCATCCCTGGTCTCTGCCTCTAAGTGGCAGGAATGCCCACTCTGCCCCCAGCATTGTATCAGATACAACCATCACTGACACATTTCCAAAATGCCCCTCTGCAGAAGCTGTTACCATCACTGTTGAGCACCTGTGGATCAGAGCTGCCACTCATTTTACCTTTTCCTGTCTCCCTGAGCATTCTGATTAATTAAGGCTTAGAAAAGAGCTGGGTCTGTTTTGCCAGTTTCCTATATGATCACTATGCAGAGCCCTCTCAAAGATCATGGCAGGAACTTTGGGGTGCCCCTAACATTCTAGCAAGATGCTTGCTAGTGAATTTCTTCTGAAAACTGTAGTTTTAAGCTAAATGAGAAGACCCTTTCTATCATGTGTCAGTCTCCTTCAGATTATGCATAGGTTTTATCATACATATGGTATTTTAGAAAGCGCCTTTGTACGGCCTGGCATGGTGGCTCACACTTGTAATCCCAGCACTTTGGGAGGCTGAAGGCGGTGGATCACTTGAGGCCAAGAGCTCGAGACCAGCCTGGCCAATGTGGCGAAATCCCGTCTCTACTAAAAATACAAAAATTAGCCAGGTGTGGTGGCACACACTGTAATCCCAGCTACTCAGGAGGCTGAGGCACAAGAATCGCTTGAACCTGGGAGGCGGAGGTTGCAGTGGGCCAAGATTGTGCCACTGCATTCCAGCCTGGGTGACAGAGTAAGATCCTGTCTTAAAAACAAACAAACAAACAAAGAAAAAAAACACCTTTGTAAAATCCTCACTATTCTGTAAGTCAACTTAAAATGATTAACACTACTGAGGGACTGCGATGTTGCAGTCATTGTGGGTACCCACACAGCAGCCCAGAAACACCACCATTCCATGTCACAGACCAAAAGGCAGAGATTCAGTGAGCTTAAACAACTGTACCAAGATCACCTGTTAAGTGGTATAACTGGGTCTCAAATTCAGATGTGTCTGACTCTAAAACTCACACCTTTTTACCAGTCTGACCTGCCACTTGAATTAAGTGGCTCCACCGTGAACTTTTTTTTTTTTTTTTTGAGACGGAGTCTCACTCTGTTGCCCAGGCTGGAGTGCAGTGGCGAGATCTTGGCTCACTGCAAGCTCCACCTCCCAGGTTCACGCCATTCTCCTTGCCTCAGCCTCCCGAGTAGCTGGGACTACAGGCACCCGCCACCACGCCTGGCTAATTTTTTTGGATTTTTAGCAGAGACGGGGTTTCACCATGTTAGCCAGGATGGTCTCGATCTCCTGACCTTGTGATCCACCCATCTCGGCCTCCCAAAGTCCACAGTGAACATTTTTACCCATGCTGTTGAAACCCCATTCTGAGGACTTTCTCCTTGTTCAATACATAAGAACGAGGTAAGGGAATAAAAATGGCTACAGATTCTTTGACGTTCCTTCCATGGAGATGTGGGGTCTAACTCCCCTCTCCTTGACTGGCATGTGTTGCTTGGCTCTTAGGATTGGTGGAAGTGACCTTCCAGGATGGATATATGGAGGCTTGCAGCTCTACTGGTTCTTTGGATGCTAGCTCTTGGAACCCTGAGTCACCATGGGACTGCCCGGGGCACCACTGCCCTGAGGCTGCCATGCAGTGAGAAGCCAAAGGCCCATGGAGAGGCTCTGTAGCAAGAGACACAGAGAGAAAGAGGCAGGAGACATGGAGGGATCAGACACATGGGTGAAGAACCCATCCTGGATGTGGACCACCAAGTCCCAGCCACCCTAGCTGCTGCCACACAGATCACAGACAAACTGCCCAGGCAAGCCTCTGTGAACTCACAAAATGGTGAGCTATGAGAAGCTACCAAGTTTGAACTTGTTTTTAATGCAGCTACTGATAACCGCAGCGTGTAATCATGGCATTCTTTATGTTGTATTGTGCCTTATTTTTGATGCCTAAGAAAGAACGATCTTCCTCCCGAAATAGTAGGCAAAGATTCACTATAAAATATAGTTGACCTCCATTTGGTAGAGATTGAAATGAGAGAGAGAAGTTTTGTTCCATGACCATTCTGTAAACCATTCCCCACCTCCACCTTCAAAATGTATCCAGTCACACCATCTGAATGAAGTGTGTTTTCAGTGGGCACTGTTACTTTAATGTGTATTTAATTTTACAGTATATATATATATATATATATATAAAATTTTTTTTGAGATGGAGTCTCACTCTGTCACTCAGGTTGGAGTGTAGTAGCACGATCTCAGCTCACTGCAGCCTCTGCCTCCCAGGCTCGAGCCATCCTCCCACCTCAGCCTCCTGAGTAACTGGGATTATAGACGCCCACCACCACCCCGAGCTAATTTTTTGTATTTTTGGTAGAGACGGGGCTTCAGCATGTTGCCAGGCTGGTCTCGAACTCCTGAACTCCAGCCATCCTCCTGCATCCACCTTCCAAAGTGCTGGGATTATAAGCATGAGCCACCGTGCCCAGCCTAAATTTATATTTTTAACAATAAACATGTGATTTGAATTTATAAGTGTGACATAAAGTTTCATTAAAATGTATTTATTTAAATAGGCCATTTAAAGATTTAGTAAATATTAGGAATGCAGGAGGTGTACTAGTTAGGGTTCTCCAGAGAAACAGAACCAATAGGGTGTGTGTGTGTGTGTGTGTGTCTGTGTGTGTGTGTGTCTGTGTGTCTGTGTGTAAAGAGCTCTACTATAAGGAGTTGGTCAAATGATTATGGAGGCCAAGAAGTCCCGAGATCTGTGATTGGAAGCTGGAGATGCAGGGGAGTCTATGATATAGTTCAGTTCAAAAGCCAGCAGACATGAGACCCAAGAAGAGCTCATGTTTTAGTTTCAGTCTAAAGGCGGAAAAGAAAATGTCCCTGCTGGAAGGCAGTCAGGCAGGGGGAGGTCCCTCTTACCCCACGGAGGGTCAGCCTTTTTGTTCTTTTCAGGCCTTCGATGGATTGGGTGAAGTCTCCCCATGTTATGGGTTGCCATCTGCTTTACTCAGTCCATCAATTCAAATGTTAATCTCTTCCAAAAACACCCTCACAGAAACACTTAGAATAATGTTTAACCAAATACCTGGGCACCCACGGCCCAATCTAGTTGACTCATAAAATTAAACATCAGAGGAGTTATTGGACAAGGCAAATATTACAAAGGTGGCATCCCAGGTCTGAAGCTTGGTAAGCACTGCTTTGAGCCCTAGCCTGTCCCCGTCTCTGGTATGGAGGGTTTGGAGCTGAAACCCTGGTGGTATTGTTCAGTTCATCTATGGGTACTGTGATCCTCTGACTGTTTTCCATAATGTCTCCTGGGAAGGTTATCTTTCATTTTCAGAGCACCTTTTAGAGACTGTCCCTAGTGGTGACTAGTTCTGGGGATGTTTGGGCCAGACTTCAGAATTCCAGCTGCCCTCGTGAGAGAGGGACTTTCCTGGCAATCCACCACTGGCGACTGTGTTTATTGTCAGTGCCTCGGCTGCCCATAGAACTGCAGTTAAGGCTCCCTGCTGGCTCCTACACAGGATCACATGTCACACAAACTTGGTCCTCTAGTGAGAGAACGTCTGCCCTGGAAGTCAAGATTGTTGGAAACCCTCTCACTATTTAGTGTTAAATCTGGCTTAGTGGTGACACAGATGAAACTGCTCAACAGTTCAGATGGGATGGTTAAAATATGACATCATAGACGCCATGACTGGTCCATGTCTCACAGCCATAAAGGAAGCTGGACGTTTTCATGTCCCCCTCTGGGTTCTGCTTGTTTAGATGATGCTGTTTGGCACCATCAATTTCACTTCCCCACTGCCCACTCTGTGAATTTGTGTCCAGACTGCCCCCAGGAGCAGAAGAAAAAGTCTTCAGGTCAGCAGTTTTATCTCTTTGGCCTCTTTGACTGGAAATGTCATTGCAGAACAGAAAATCATTGAGGGGGAACTTCAGGGGGATTGAAGAAGACACATTTTTTCCCGTTTAGGCTGATGCCTTTTGATGGGGGCATTTGGGGCAGCCCTCAGCTTACACAAAGTGCTGCAAATCAGTATACCTGTTATTGCTCTCACTCTGTCTTCAGCTGTCTGAGACAGGGATGGAAGCACCCACTGCTTATAAAGACAAGATGTGGTAGGGCTGGAGAGAGGAGTACGGGTAGGCTGATTCAGAAAGTAATATAAAATACACCAGGAGCCACAAAATGCAATCAAGAAAACAGGCAAATTCACAAAAACAAGTTGTATTTATTTTGCCTATATATTAATAGGATGGAAACAGTGGTGATCTGGCTCCTGTGTTAAAGAAGAAAATGTTTTTATAGTGCTGTATCAGTTTGCTAGGGCTGCCATAACAAAATCCTGCAGACTGGATGGCTTACACGCAGAAATTTATTTTCTAACAGTTCTGAAAGCTAGAAGTCCAAGATCAAGGTGCTAGTGGCTCTTGTTTCTCTGAGGCCTCTCTCCTTGCCTTGCACGTGGCTGCCTTCTCACTGTCCTCATGCGGCCTTTCCTCGTTATGCTTCCATTCCTGATGTTTCTTACTTATAAAGACATCAGCCCTACTGGATTAGGGCCCCATCCTTATTATAATACCTCATTTAGGCTGAAGTATCTCTTTAGAAGCTCTATCTCCAGGCAGGGAGTGGTGGTTCACATGTGTAATCCCAGCACTTTGGGAGGATGAGGTGGGATGATTGCTTGAGCCCCGGAGTAGACCAGCCTGGGAAACATAGTGAGACCCCCATTTCTATAAAAAGATAAAATAGCTCTATCTCCAATTACATTTCACATTGGGAGTTACGACTTCAATATATGATTTTTGGGGTTGGGGGTAACAATTCAATTTATAACAGTGTTTATTTTAAGATTTCATCTGACAGTTTAATCTATTTCCCTATAAGTGATCAATGGTAAATGTGTTTCATAATGGCCTATTATTACTTACCAAACACCTACAATTTCTTTAAATTTTAGGCCACTCACATTCCTGCTGCACTCACTCCAGATAGCCAAGGGACTTCAGGAAGGTTTCAACTCTACCCCAGGGCAGAGGAGATGATCTGATGTCTCCAGATCCCTTTTAAAGAAGAACTGGAATCTCTACCTATCTCTTCCTTTCTGGCTCCCACTCAATGCCCCCTCTGCCTTTTTGCTGCCCACAGTGGTGCAAGTTCACAAAGTATATCCCATGCGATGAGAGGAGGCACCAGCAAACAAACCTGCCTAGGACCAGTGATTTTCCTGGGGCTTTGCTGGTGGCATTCTCTATCCACATGCCACTTGATGCCTCTTGACTGAAGATTTCCAGGTGATTCTGGGCCACACCCAGTATGGCAGGCAGTGTGGGGAGGGCCAGAGTGAGAAGAGCAAGCGTGGGCACCCTTGGAGTTGGTCTTCTTACCTGATAGCCACAGACTCCTCTTCTTCACACCTCCCAAGATTGTGTGAGCCTCCAGGACAAAGGCTGATGCTCACAGTGGCCAGCACCAGGGCTCTTCTCTATCTGCCCACGAGCAGCCAGCCTCTCTCTGTTTGCTAACTGCCCTCTCCCCCTGACCACATGAGCACACTGCCTGGCATAGAGAGATGCCCACAGGTTTTTCAGAGGGATCAATGAATGTAGAGAACACCAGGAAACACAAAATGCAACCAAGAAAAACAGGCAATCCTCCCACCTCCATCTCCCAAAGTGCTGGGATTACAGATGTCAGTAGAGAGACAGAGGGAGGTGAATAATTATGTGAGGGGTTAGGCAGTTGAGGGCTTCCTCGACTAGCCTACCTCCATTCTGGTTTTGAACTTCAGCTGTTTTAATGGACATCTCCACCTACCTGTTCCACAGGCATCCTGAACTCAAAGTTTCCAAAACTGAACTCATCATTGCTCCCTTCCCCTATCTTCCCCTTCTCCTGTATTCTGTCTTCATTAAAGGTATCATTGCTTCCCCAGCTATCCAAGATAACAGTTTTAGAATCCCAAACTCTCCTCACCCCATGGCTTCCAATTGGGAAACAAGTCCTGATGGATGTTACTTTCAAAAAAGTTTTCTGCGTTCTCCCTTTCTCCATCCACCCCTTGGTGGCCCTTCCTCAGGCTCTCATTAGCACCCTTCACAGGGACCACCATGATGGCCTCCTGCCCTGCTTCTCTGCCTATATTTTCCCCTCCCTTTAACCCACTTCACACGTTGCACCAAGTTTATCTTTATAAGATGTAGTTCTGATAGTCTTACTCCATTTGTATTGCTATGACAAAATACATCAGACTGGGTAATTTATAAACAATAGAAATTGATTTCTCAAGGTTCTGAAGGCTGGGAAGTCCAAGACCCAGGTGCCAGCAGGACTGGTGGCTGAAAGGGCTGCTGTCTGCTTACAAGATGGTGCCTTGTTGCTGCGTCCTCTAGAGGGGACAAATGCAGTGTCCTCACATGGCAGAAGGGGTGGAAGGGCAAGAGAGTGCTCTCTTCAACCTCAAGCCCTTTGATAAGGGCACTAAGGGATCTGCTCTCATGACTTAATCATCTCCCAGAAGCCACGCCTCTAAATACTGTTGCATTGTGGGTTAAATTTCAACATGAATTTTGGAGGGGACACTGTCATTCAAACCATAGCACTGATCTACTCACTCTAGTGCTTAATAATCTCAGATAGATTCCATTGCTCATACTGATGGTTGCCAAATGTTTTGCCTGTGTTCTCTGTTAAATCATCCCAATACACATATATATTATTTATAATTACTTAATTATTAAAATATTCTTGAGTACACATCCCCAACATATGTATATTTATGTATATTGATAGATTATATACATACTACATTAATGCATTATGCACAGTATAAAACATATGCAAAAATAGAAATGAAAAAGGCCACATGAGCCTTTTGCCCTTCCCTGAACATTCTCAAAGCCTCTGTGATTTTTCCATTTTCTCTTCCCGTGTCCTGGAGTTCTCTTTTCTCACTTCTCTCATGTGATGAAGTTCTGTATGTCCTTCAAGACAGCGCTCTAGGCTGGGCACGGTGGTTCATGCTTGTAATCCCAGCACTTTGGGAGGCCGCAGTGGGGGGATCGCTTGAGGCCAGGAGTTTGAGACCAGCCTGGGCAACATGGTGAGACCCCCATCTCTCCAGGAAAAAACAAAAACAAAAACAAAAAACAAACCAGCACTCTTCACTTGACTCCTGGGACCCTGGCTCTCCACACAGACTGCCTTGGTGCCATCTTTATATATAGTGTTTAGAACCTTCACCTTCTCTTGCTGCATGATTTGATAATATCTTTCTGATGGGCAAGGAGGAAGACGGAAGGTTTTGGGGTGTATGTCATTGTGGTTGCCAAGAACAAGTTGTCATAGTAACATATCTTTCCTTCCTTGTGAAACATTCCAAAGAGGTTTTTTTCCCCTTTGGCTTTCCTCTGACTCTGGGGAAAATACATCCCATCCCCTGCAGAGCAGTGCAGAAGCAGGCAGTCAGACAGACACAAAGGGTGGGGAGTAACTGAGCGAGATGTGCAAAAGTCAACTGAATTCCGAATATCAAGCAATTAGGCTAATGTGATTTAGAACAACGTGATCAGTGAAGTTTGTGTTTATGCTCCCCTCAGACTGTAATTAATTCATGGAAGTGCTGTAGGTTGTTAAATTTTGTAAACGGATAATAGAACTGTTCTTTGAAATAAAAGCAGTGGCAACAACCTAGTCATTTTACAGTAGCGTGAATAGAAGATAATTACAGTTTGAGAGAACGTAGCCCCCTTTCCGTACAAGAACAGGAATGGATTGTCTTCGGCTGGGAGTTGCTGTGAGCACAAATTGCAAACAAAGTTTACGTGCTCCGCAGGGAAATGGCAGAGCATTTTCCCCATATAGCCAAGGAGAGTGCTTAACTCACTTTTTAGATATTTCTACCAGTGTCCTACAGGGAATTGTGCTAATAAATATGACAATAACATTGTAATGGGACCAGAAAGGCTGACACAGCGTTTTGTTAATTTGTGTTTAGCATTTGCTGGGAGCTTTGTAACCCCTAAGCAATGAAACAGGAGCATATTGGTTGGACTGTAGGCATTTTAATTAGAGGTCCTGGGAATATCTCTGTGCTGTGGCAGCTGGATAAGACATGGCCCCTCAAAGTTTACCCAAGGCGAGCTTCCCTCCTGGCCCTCAGCGGCCATTAAAAGTCTTGCTAGAGGAAGGGACCTGGGGGAGGGAGTGCAAAATTTCTAAGGGGAGGAGGAAGATGCCTGGTGGGCTGGCGTCCAACAGCAATTAGCTACTCAGCTGTCAGCGCCCAGAGCCCTTGCTTTAACAAAGTGGTGGCAAAGATTGACAGAAATGGCTTGACCCCATGATGGATCCCAAAGCATTTTGTAAAAGGGTCTTCTTACTCTTGCTACCTTTTCATCATCTGGCTTAAATACAGTGCAACAATAAAGGCATCATAAATCAAAAGCTGTTAGCACACATGGCCCCTGCAATTTATGGGTATTAAGCCAAAAAAAAAAAAAAAAAAAAGCTTAGGAACATTTCATCAAATTATTTTTCCAGTCCCTTAAGACTCATTTAAATTTCCCTCCTCTCCCTACCCTGGTGCTGCCAGCTATTTCATGCACAGGAGCACCTGAGCCCAGGGTGGAGGGAGCCAACTCTGCCAGCGGGCAGGCGGTTCATTCTCATGGGGTGGGGCCTGAAGCTCTGCCCAGCTGCAGGCACCATGTGGGCAAACAGCCAAGAATCTGGAGAAACAGATGGCAGCTGCCCTTGGGTCAGTGATGTAGCTTTGGGAATGGCCATGTCCATCCACACTAAACCTCCATCCTCACCTCTTTCACCATGAGTCCTGGGGCTGCGGTGGGAGCTCCAGTGGGAGAGCGCAGGATTATTTGGAGGTAAGGGGCCCAGTGCCAGGCTGGGTTGGGGACTAAATACTCGAAGCCAGCCACTTCTGTGATGGTCCAGTGCCAGCTTTGGAGGCCCAATGCTAAGTCCTGGAAGGCCCAGTGCAGAGTAGTAGGCCCACCAGAGGCCAGCATTAAGGAGCAGAATCCCCACTATGCTCTGGGTAGTGGCTGATAGATCTCACCATGTCAGTGGAGAAGTAGAAACCGGTTGGTGGCATTACTTGTATTTGTTAATTAGTGAGCCTGACACATAATTATTAAGCATCAATGATAGGCAGGGCACGTAGAATAATTCACCCCAATGTGCAGAGACACAAAGTCAGATGAATGTCCAATGGGCCAGAAGTGAGCTTCCTGCCCTTCAAGGATCACCTCCTCCAGGAAGCCTGTAGAGGTTGCTATGAGGAGCAGATGAGCATGTGCTGAACATTCTGAATATAATATGGATTGTCAGGCTGAGCCCTTGCTCGTTGTTTATTAGTGGGGGAAAATCTCTGTTTTGATTATCCTTGAGTTCAGAAGGGACTCTGAAGTTGGAAGCTTTCTGGACCCTTGTTGTGTGGGAAAAGTAGAAGGCAGTTGGCCCAGGTGCCTCTGTGGCATCACCTGGCCCCGTGGTAAATCCTATCTTATTCAATGAGGAAAGAAGAGAAGAGAAGTGGTGTCTCCTTAGCCACTTGTCTGAGCTTGACAGGAATATATGGCTCAAGAACTCATAACCGTGGCCTCCATGACAATCCCTCGGCTCCCAGACTCTGTGACTCCCCAGTCCATCCTGGCTCTCCTCGGAGGTAATGTCTGTCAAATTTCAACGCCATTGTTCTTATTATAATTAGGAATATTGTATTTCAGAACCAGGCTGGTTTCTCATCAGGCCTCATTGCCAGTATTACAGCTGCTTTGTGCTCTTAGATCTGAGGGCCTATAAAACAGCTCACCACATATGTACAACTTTACGTCACTCTTCGCTGAGCTAAGTTGGAAAATTTATAGTTCTAAAAACACAGAGTCAAGTTGAAAATGTGGTTTTGGCTGAGTCTGGGTGTAATTGGGGTTTTCAAGTGTAGTTTGACAGCTTTCATGTAACAGAAACATCAGGGCCCATAAAATCAGGCCAGTGTCAGGATTTCAGGTGTATTAAGTATTTCAGCAGTGGCTGCCATTCTTCACTTTCATTTAAATGGAGGTATGAAAATGGAAGGATGTGATGCTTTCAAAAGGCCACAATCTCAGTCCTCCTCACAATTAGTGAGAATAAGCCTGCTGCTAAAAAAGATGATATCTGATGTTTTCTCATTTATTCATTTAGACTTTGTTATCCCTGTATTTTAGGCACTGTCTTAGAATAAAAGATAAGTAGGGTGTGATCCTAGCCTTCATGGAGCTGACGGTGTAGTAGAGGGGTTAGCAAACATTTTCTTTTTTTTTTATTATTATACTTTAAGTTTTAGGGTACATGTGCACAATGTGCAGGTTTGTTACATATGTATCCATGTGCCATGTTAGTGTGCTGCACCCATTAACTCGTCATTTAGCATTAGGTATATCTCCTCATGCTATCCCTCCCCCCTCCCCCCACCCCACAACAGTCCCCGGAGTGTGATGTTCCCCTTCCTGTGTCCATGTGTTCTCATTGTTCAATTCTCACCTATGAGTGAGAACATGCGGCGTTTGGTTTTTTGTCCTTGCGACAGTTTACTGAGAATGATGATTTCCAGTTTCATCCATGTCCCTACAAAGGACATGAACTCATCATTTTTTATGGCTGCATAGTATTCCATGGTGTATATGTGCCACATTTTCTTAATCCAGTCTACCATTGTTGGACATTTGGGTTGGTTCCAAGTCTTTGCTATTGTGAATAGTGCCGCAATAAACATACGTGTGCATGTGTCTTTATAGCAGCATGATTTATAGTCCTTTGGGTATATACCCAGTAATGGGATGGCTGGGTCAAATGGTATTTCTAGTTCTAGATCCCTGAGGAATCGCCACACTGACTTCCACAATGGTTGAACTAGTTTACAGTCCCACCAACAGTGTAAAAGTGTTCCTATTTCTCCACATCCTCTCCAGCACCTGTTGTTTCCTGACTTTTTAATGATGGCCATTCTAACTGGTGTGAGATGGTATTTCATTGTGGTTTTGATTTGCATTTCTCTGATGGCCAGTGATGATGAGCATTTCTTCATGTGTTTTTTGGCTGCATAAATGTCTTCTTTTGAGAAGTGTCTGTTCATGTCCTTTGCCCACTTTTTGATGGGGTTGTTTGTTTTTTTCTTGTAAATTTGTTTGAGTTCATTGTAGATTCTGGATATTAGCCCTTTGTCAGATGAGTAGGTTGGGAAAATTTTCTCCCATTTTGTAGGTTGCCTGTTCACTCTGATGGTAGTTTCTTTTGCTGGGGAGAAGTTCTTTAGTTTAATTAGATCCCATTTGTCAATTTTGGCTTTTGTTGCCATTGCTTTTGGTGTTTTAGACATGAAGTCCTTGCCCATGCCTATGTCCTGAATGGTAATGCCTAGGTTTTCTTCTAGGGTTTTTATGGTTTTAGGTCTAACATGTAAGTCTTTAATCCATCTTGAATTAATTTTTGTATAAGGTGTAAGGAAGGGATCCAGTTTCAGCTTTCTACATATGGCTAGCCAGTTTTCCCAGCACCATTTATTAAATAGGGAATCCTTTCCCCATTGCTTGTTTTTGTCAGGTTTGTCAAAGATCAGATAGTTGTAGATATGTGGCGTTGTTTCTGAGGGTTCTGTTCTGTTCCATTGATCTATGTCTCTGTTTTGGTACCAGTACCATGCTGTTTTGGTTACTGTAGCCTTGTAGTATAGTTTGAAGTCAGGTAGCATGATGCCTCCAGCTTTGTTCTTTTAGTAAACATTTTCTATAAAGGGCCAAATAGAGAACGTTTCAGATTTGGGGGCCATATGGTTTTGATCGCACCACCCTTGACAGCCACCCCATGCCTGCTCCACACCCCTAACTCTCCAGTACTCACTTCCTCCCTCAAGCCTACTGATCCCTCTTTTTGCTTCCTATAGCCATTTTTTCCTCACCTGCAAAATAGGTAGGAATGCCTCCAGCACAGGCTTATTGTGAGGATGAGCTGAGTTGACTGACTGTGTAAAGCCCTCATTTGGGCTCTGGCTGCCACTTTATTTGTTTAGTTTTGAGACAGGGTCTCACTCTGTTGCTCAAGCTGGAGTACAGTGGTGCGAACACAGCTCATTGCAGCCTTGAGCTCTAGGCCTCGAGAGATCCTCCTGCCTCAGCCTCCCAAGTAGCTGGGACCACAGGGGCACACCATCATGCCTGGCTAATTTTTTAATTTTTGTAGAGTCTCACTATGTTGCCCAGGCTGGTCTCAAACTCCTAGGCTCAAGCAATCCTTCCGCCTTGGCCTCTCAATTGTGCTGGGTTTACAGGTGTGAGCCCAGCCCTGGCTGCCACACTTTATCCTTTCCAGAGATTTTTAAAAAGGGACAGCTGGATAATATTCTCTGCTAAGAGAAGATGTTTGGAGAGCTAAGCCAATTTTAAAAATTAAATAGGTGTGTGTGTGTGTGTGTGTGTCTGTACATATATACACATAGATATAAAATATTGTGTTTTGATTCTGAAAATTAGATATACTTGGAATGCAAATTGCAACATATTGCATTTGATTCTGGCCCACATTCTCTCCTGGCCCCTCCAGACTCTCCTTTGGGCACCCTGCATCTGAAAGGCTGAAATTAAAATCGAGAATGGAGCCCTGGATCCCATCTTGCCTTCCCATGGGCGCCTGGTCTGGGGCCTGGCCTCCAGTAACTATGGGCACCCTGCCAGGGCTTATTTTGTAGCAGACCTTTTTCTTTAATTATATTTTTGAGTTATACAAGTTGTGCACACACACACACACACACACACGTTTCATGTTTAAAATGTAAATTAGTAAATTAGTACAGAATTCACAAAGCTGTGCTCTCCAACTAGCAGCCAGAGTGAGCCTTTTTAAATGAGTCAGATCACATTTCTGCTCAGCTCAGAAATGCCCAGTGACTCCACACCTTGCTCAGAAAAAGAGCCAATGCTCTTAACTGGCCTGAAAGACACTCTGTGCTCTGCCCCCACTTCTGTCCCACACCATTTCCTACCCCGCCTTCCCTCTGTCACTCTGTACCCAATACCCTGGCCTCCTGACTGTCTTTGAACTGTCCACCACAGGACTTTTGCACTTGCTGCTTTCTCTGCTTGGAATGTTTTTCACTCCCATATGCCCATAGCTTTAAGTTCCTTGAAGTCTCTGCTCAAATATACCTTAGTGAGACCAAGACCATCAATGTCAGATAACATGCTCACTGCCATCATGCTCTATCTCCTTTAATCTAATTTATTCTTGTAATATTTATCATCACCTAACTTGCTGCATATCATTTGGTTGTTTATTGTCTGTCTCTCACGAATATGAGTTCCGTGAGAACAGTGACTTTTTGTTGTTGCTCGTACTGTATCCTCAGTGCCCAGAACACTGGCACATAGGAGGCACTTGAGAAATATTTGTTGAGTAAAGATATGAATAGGCCGGGCGTGGTGGCTCACGCCTGTAATCCCAGCACTTTGGGAGGCCGAGGAGGGCAGATCATGAGGCTAGGAGATCGAGACCATCCTGGCTAACATGGTGAAACCCTGTCTCTACTAAAAATACAAAAAAAAAAAAAAAAATTGGCCGGGTGTGGTGGTGGGTGTCTGTAATCCCAGCTACTCGGGAGGCTGAGGCAGGAGAATCGCTTGAACCTGGCAGGCGGAGGTTGCAGTGAGCCGAGATCCAGCCTGAGCAACAGAGCAAGGCTCGGTCTCAGAAAAAAAAAAAAAAAAAAAAAAAAAAGAAATGAATAATGAAGACTGTAGTCAAAAGTCAGAATTTCTCCCTCCACCCTCCATGTGCTAACCCCCATTCCACATTTCTCAGTCCTACGCCCTGTCAGCAACATATCCTTCCAGGAACTTTCTTTGCATATGCAAGAATACCTAGAAGCTTCTGCTTACAGTTAGGGTGTAGAAGGATGTGAAAGACGTTTGGTCTTGGGAAGCCCCAAGAAAAACCTGGAGAAATTAAAACCATACTTTTCTATGACACTAGTGAAAAGTAATGGACACAAAAAAATCTTGACGGACTCTATTCTGGAGAGAAATGAGCTCTTCGTAGGATTAGCAGAGTTATAGGTTCCATACCTGGGGTGGGGGGCGGGTAGGCAGGCATAGGTGGATGGAGGGCTGGAGTTTCGCCAAGGAGATGCCCTCTGAGCCATCTGGGAGGATGACTTTGTATGTACCTAGCCAGAAAAGGGAGGTGGGGAAGGGATTACAGGAGTTGGGAATCGTGTGTATAAAGATAGTGCTGTCTGGAGAACAGTGAGAGTGTGACCTGGGTCTGCAATGGAAGAGTGGGCTTACCATAGACAGAGAATTTACAAGGAGAAATCAGTTGGGCTTTACATAACAGCATGTGCTACTAGAAGGGACTGGAATCTGAAGGACCCTCTGGTTCAGTCAGAAGACATAAACCACATTGGCAATTGGAATAGGGAAGTTTTAATATAAAAACTCTTAAAGTAGTAAATGCAGAGAGCAGTAACTACTCTGAAAGTTGAAAGAAAAGTAAATGATGAAGGAACTCAGAAATTCGGAAGAGGGGAGCCCCTGCAAGGTTGAGATTTGGACTCCTGTCCGTGGACAGGGCAAGTTGACTGATATTGGGGAGCATTTGCTCCTAAATCAAATAACTGTCCTCCTCTGTTTAACACTGCCAGGACCGTTGCTTATTGATCTACTTGCCACCAAGTAGAAAAATACAACACTGGAAGAAGAAAAAGTCCTTTTTTCCTCTTCTAGACTTGCAGTGTGTCTCCAATGCCCTCTATTGACAGGACCTAACATTAAGCCAACTGGCAAAGAAGTAATGCCTGTAGAATTGGGCCCGAGTATCACACAGAGGGGAAAGAAAGATGGATTTGTTGCTGAAAAGCAATAAATTCTTAAGTGGCACAAAACACATACACAAAAAACACAAATTCATTTTTAAAAGACCCCAAACCTCCCCCTTTCTGAATTTTGCTGAGAAAGGACCAGTGAAGGAGAGGCTAATAGGTAGATAAAAATCACATCTTTTCCAACATTCTTCTGTTTTTTGCATCCTGGGACTCCTGCAGGAGTTGACTTCAAAGGTAAACAAAAAATAGATGAGACTGATTGGGTATTGGGCAAACGACAGGTAAACTCAATCTAAATAAAGCTGCAGCTCAGCAATAGTCCAACTCAATTGTAGGCAAATTTGAATAGCCCCTAGATAGAGAAAAGGGCTTGTGACTCTGGGAAATAAATAAAACCAAGCAAAAAAATTAGAATGTTACATTATCCACTGTTTAACACAATTTTTGGAGTTTAATTTTTGTTTAATTAGACATGTAAAGAAGGAGGAAAATGTTACCCATGGTCAAGAAAAATATAGACAATAGGAGCATATCCATGCTGAGGGCAGTGGTGTGTGCCTATAGTCTATTCCAGCTACTCGGGAGGCTGAGGGGGGAGGATGGCTTGAACCCAGGAGTTCAAGACCAGCATGGGGAACAAACTGAGATCCCCCATCTCAAAACAACAAAACAAAACAAAAAACCACATTCCCACTGTGGATTCAATACTAGAAAAAAAAAAAAAAGGAACATATCCACAGTGGATCTAGATATTGCAATTACCAGATAATGGACTTTAAAACAACTACTTTAAATATGTTAAATGATTTAAGGAAAAGAGATGGATATTTTAGAAAAGAAATGGAAACTCTAAAGATAAAAACAAGTAGAAATTGAAATTCTAGAACTGAAAAATACAATATAAGACATAAAAATCACTGGATGGGGTTAGCAGCAGATTAGCCACTGAAGAACAAAGTATAAGTGAAATTGAGCCAAGAAAGAAAGCAACGATGTATAGGCAAAAAGCAGAAATGAAAAGAAATTATAAAAAAATTAATTCAAAAGAAAGCAGGAAAAGAGAAAAAAAGGACAAAAGTAAACAAATAGAAAGATGGTAGACTTAAACTCAAGTCTATTGTCTATCAATAATTACATAAAATATAAATGGAGCAAACACATATTAAAAGGCAGAGATTATCAGACTGAATAACAAAAACAAGATCCAACTATGTTGGCTACAAGAGACAGACTTTTTATATAAAATTGCAGGTAGGTTACAAGTAAGAGATCAATAAAAGATACTGTGCAAACATTCATCATAAGAAAGAGGGAGTGACTATAGCAATATCATACAAAGTAGACTTAAAGACAAGCAGTTTTATCAGAAATAAAGAGGGACACTCATAATAATAAAAGAGTCAAATCATCAAGAAGATATGAAACTCTTAATGTATTTGTACTATAATAACAGAGCTTCAAAATACATGTAGCAAAAACATACAGAAATAAAGGGACAAATAGGCAATTTCACAATTATGGTTGCAGATTTTAACACTTCACTTTTAGTAACTGATAGAACAACTGAAATACTTACAAGGGTATAGAGGATTTGAAAAGCACTATCAACTAACTTAACTAATAGGTATTTATAGAACACTATACGACTACAGAATACAACTTCTTTTCAAATGCACATGGAACATTCACCAACATAGACGATAAGCTGGGCCATAAAACAAGTCTCAATACATTTCAAAGGACTGAGATCATACAGAATGTTTTAGAAGTCGATAGCAGAAACGTCAGGAAAACCCCAAATATGTAGAAATTAAAACATACTACCAAATAACCCTTTGGTTAACGAAGAAGCCACCAGGAAAATTAGAAAATATTTTGAACTGATGAAAACAGAAAAGAAAGCTCAGCATACTAAAATGTGTTGGATGTGACTAAAGTGGCGAGTAGAGGGGAATTTGTGGTTTTAAATATTCACGTTAGAAAAGGAAAAGGTCTAAAATCAATTATTTAGGCTTCCACCTTAAGAAGCTAGAGAAAGAGGAGTAAATTAAGTCCAAAGTAGAAAAAAGGAAGCAATCAAATTAAGAGCAAAAATCAATAGACTAAAAATCAGACAATAGAGAAATATTGGCAAATCAAAAGTTCTTTGAACAGATCAATAAATAAGACTGATAACCCCAAGCAAGATTGATCAAGAAAAAGAAAGAAAAATGCAGATTACCAGCAGAGGAATGAAAGAGGAGGCATCTGTACATCACTAAGAATATTAACATAATGATAAGGAAGTATTATGAACAATTTATGTTAATAAATTCACAACAAATTGTTTGAAAAAACACAAATGACCAAATCTGACAGAAGATGAAATAGAAAACCAGAAAAGCCTTCTATATTTAAAAAAATGAATTTGTAATTAAAGACTTTTCCATAAAAAGACTTTCAGACTCAGATGACTTCTGTGTGAATTCTATCAAATACTTGAGGGAGAAATAATATATCTTATATATGCTCTTTGAGAAACAGAGACAAAGGAAACACTTCTTATTTCTTTGTTGTTGCTTTGAGGCCACCATAATCCTGTCATCAAACTTGACAAGGATACTATAAGAAAAGAAAATTGTAAACCAATATCCTTCATGCACGTAGATGCAAAAATCCTTAAGAAATTATTAACAAATAAAATTCATCAACCCATAAAATGGATAGTATGTCATAATCTACTGGAGTTTACTTCAGGAATGCAAGCTTGTTTAGCATTCTAAATCCATCAGTGTAATTCTGCATGATAACAGAATAAACGATAGAAATTATATGATCATCTCAATAGATGTAGACAATGCATTTGCAGAATTTAATTTCCATTCACGATTAAAAAAACCTCTTAGGATACTAAGAATAGAAGAAAGTTTCTCAATTTGATAAAGAGCATCTATGAATACCTAAAGATAACATCATACTTTAAATATTTTTTAAAATTTAACCTAAAATCAGGAACAAGCATGGATGTCCTTTCTCACCACTTATATTCAGCATTATCCTGGATTTCCAACCACTGTAACAAGGCAAGAAAAGAAATTTAAAAAATTAAAAGGCAAAATGATTGCAAAGAAGTATGATTTTTAATTCACAAATGATATGATTGTGTATATAGTAAATCTAAAGGAATGTACAAAAAGCCTTACTATATATGGTCACTTAGAAGTAGTTTACTAGTGTATACAAAGTCATTGTACAAAAATCAATTGCATTTCTGTGTAAAAGCAACAATTAACTGGAAAATGAAGTAAAAGTACTACTCACAATAACATCAAAAACCCAAATAGACTTAGTGATTAATCTAACAAAATGTGCAAGACATCTACACCAAAAACTGCACATATATTTCTAAGACAAACTCAAGAAGTCTTAAGTAAATGGAGAGATATACCATATGTATGGATTGTAAGACTCAATATTGTTAAATTTTCAATTCTTTCCAAATTGAATTCAATGCATTCCTAATGAAAATGCCAGCAGGTTTTTTGCGCTTATATGGAAATTCAAATGCAAATTACAAAACAACTTTGTAAAAGGAAAATAAAGCTGGAGAATTTATACTACATGATTTCAAGACTTACTATAAAGTTATAGTAACCGAGAGAGTTTGGAATTGGCATAAGTATAAACAAAAACATCAATAAAACAGAATCAAGGGTTCAGAAATAGATTCATGAGGTTCATTTATTTTGACAAAAGTGCCAAAGGAATTCAATGAGGAGAGAAATGTCTTTCCAACAAATGATGTTGGGATGACTCTATATCCATATGGGGAAAGAGTGAACCCTCAGCCTTATCTCACATCATATACAATAATTAACATGAATTATAGGTTTTATACTGTGATAAGCACAACATAAAATTAGAAGAAAACACAGACAATATCTTCATGATCTTGGGGTGGGAAACATTTCTTAGAAAGGGCAGAGAAACCACTAATCATAAAACAAAAGGTTGCTGTATTGAACTTCAAACATTGAAAACTTTTGCTTATTAAAAGACAGTATTTAGAGAGTGAATAGATAAGCCACAGACTGGGAGAGAGGTTTGCAGTACTTACATTTGTCATGGGACTTGTCTCTAGAATATATAAAGAACTCCTACACAGCTCAATAATGGAAGAGGCAAACAACCCCATAAAATTTGGGCAAAAGACTTGAACAGCCATTTCAAACAGAAAATATGTAAATAGCCAATATACACATAAAAACGGGCTCAGCATCTCTAATAATACAGGAATTGCAAATTAAATTCCACCCACTAGAATTGCTAAAATGAAAGACTGACAGCTCCAATTTCGGTCAGGATATGGAGCAACTGGCCCTCTCTTACATTGCTGGGAGTGAAAATGGTATAACCATTGGAATATTGGCAGTTCTTTATAAAGTTAAACATAACCTACCCTATGAACCAACAATTGCACTCCCAGGTAATTATCCAGGAAAATAAAAACATATGTCCACAAAAGACTTGTAGAGAAATGTTTCTGGCAGATATTTTTCAAAATAGCTTAAAACTGGAAACAATAGGAAGTCCATCAACAGGTGAATGAATTAACAGATTGTGGCATATTCACATAAAATGGTCTACTATTCAGCAATAAAAAGAAATGAACTGCTTGTATACTTACAAATATAATTATGAGCTAACGAAGCCAGATGCAAAAGTGTATACATTATATGATTCTATTTATATAAAACTTAAGAATGGACAAAACTAATCTATGGTGATAGAATGGTGATAGAATAGTATCTGCCTTTGGAAGAGTAGGACTGACAGGGAAGAGGCATAAAAACTCTTTCTGGCCAGGCGTGGTGGCTCCAGCCTATAATCCCAGCACTTTGGGAGGCCAAGGCCGGTGGATCATGAGGTGAGCAGTTTGAGACCAGCCTGGCCAACATGGTGAAACGCCATCTCTACTAATGATAAAAAAAAATTAGCCGGGTGCGGTGGTGCGCACCTGTAATCCCAGCTACTCGGGAGGCTGAGGCAGGAGAATCACTTGAACCCGAGAAGTGGAGTTTGCAGTGAGCTGAGATCATGCCATTGCACTCAAGCCTGGGCAACAGGGCAAGACTCCATCTCAAAAAAAAAAAAAAAAGAATCTTTCTAAGGTGATGAAAATGTTCTATATTTTGATTAGGGAATGAGTTACATTGGTGTATACATTTGTCAAAACTCAAAACTCAAACTGTACTTTTAAGACCTGTGAAGTTGTCTGTAGCTAAATTATACTGCAATTAAGAAAAATATTTTAAATTGGAAAAAAATCCAAATTTACAGAGAAAACTTTAGTTGCACAAATTAGCAGGAAGTTTAAAAAAATGGCAATATTATAAGAAGGGCTATTAGATTTTCTTCATCTTCCCTGAGGATATAGCAAGAAAAATGCTTTTAAATGACAGCAAAAGACTGTTTTAAATTTATGAGTTAATTAACACACCACTATACCTAATAAGATAAAAGGAAGCATTTTCCCCAATTGAAAGGTTGATGTATACTATTTGTACAGGGTTGAATAGTGTCCCTCCCAAAATTCATGTCCACCTAGAAACTCAGAAGGTGAACTTACTTGGAAATGGAACCTTTGCTGACGTAATTGGTTAAGGTGAGGTCATAAATTAAGGTGGGCTGTAAATCCAATGACTAGTGTCATTATAAGAAGGCCATGTGGCGATACAGAGACACATAGAGAATAAGGTCATGAGGCCATGGAGGAAGGGACTGGAGTGATGTAGTTGCTGACCAAATACCAGAGGCTAGGAAAGGGACAGGAAACAGATTCTCAGATCCTCCCTCAGTGCCCCAAGAAGGAATCGATCCTGCTGGCACCTTGATTTCAGACTTCTGGCCTGTGAGAAAATAAATTTCTGTTGTCCCAAGCCACCAAGTTTGTGGTCATTATGATAGTGTTAGGAAACTAACACACATACTACTCAGCTAGGTTATCGAAGTAAGTATTCAACCATCTGCCTGACACACTCAGGTAGATTTGAATCAATAAACTGAACAAAATGTGCTCTAAAAATTATATATATATGTATATATGTGTATATATATATATATAGACACACACATATACATACATATACATATAATATGTTCTTTCTTGTATACAGTTTGGATAACATACAAGTGAAATAACTGTACATACTCATTGGCTACTTCTTATTGGTGTTTTCCACCAGACTAATACATTCTGAAGACATTTCCTTGTTAGTACATAGAGAAGCCCGAATGTGCCCCTCCAGGCTGCTTTGGGACCAGGGAATGATTGTTTCTAAAGGAGGAAATTATATTCCAGGACATGAATTTATCATGATTTATTTTGCCAGCCCAGTTCAATTAGATGAAAGTTTATTAAATGCCTCATCCTGAGCATTTCCATTTTAATCTGTTTAATTCAATCCAATCCCGTTCAAACCAATTCAATAAGCATCTATTGAGCACCTTCTTCGTAACAGTCACTCTGCTGTGATCACATCTTTCGGTTTCATCTTAATTGACTACCTCTGCCCCTTGGGTCCATAGCAAAGATACTTTTTGAAAACTTGTTATGAAATATCATAAGAGGCCGGGCGCGGTGGCTCACGCCTGTAATCCCAGCACTTTGGGAGGCTGAGGCTGGCGGATCATGAGGTCAGGAGATCGAGACCATCCTGGCTAACACGGTGAAACTCCGTCTCTACTAAAAATACAAAAAAATTAGCTGGGTGTGGTGGCGGGTGCCTGTAGTCCCAGCTACTGGGGAGGCTGAGGCAGGAGAATGGCGTCAACCTGGGAGGCAGAGCTTGCAGTGAACAGAGATCCTGCCACTGCACTCCAGCCTGGGCGACAGAGTGAGACTCCGTCTCAAACAAAAAAACAAACCAGAAATATCACAAGAGCCTGATAATAAAACCATAATAAGAGAGATTGATGGTTGGGATGAAGAAGATATTTTTCTTTTTCTATACTGGCCTTCTTGTTGTTGTTTGCTTGTTTTTTTAGTTTAATTCAGTTTTGTTTTGAGACAGGGTCTCACACTCTGTCGCCCAGGCTGGAGTGCAGTGGTGTGATCTTGGCTCACTGAAACCTCCCAGGTTCAAGCAATCCTCCCACCTCAGCCTCCTGAGTAGCTGGTACCACAGGTGCATGCCACTATGCCCAGCTATTTTGTATTTTTGGTAGAGACAGGGTTTCACCATGTTGCCCAGGCTGGTCTTAAACTCCAGGGCTCAAGCGATCCACTCACCGCAGCCTCTCAAAGTGCTGGGATTACAGGCGTGAGCCAATGTGCCCGGCTGCCTTGTTATTTCAATAGGCTCTAATGTCCTTACCAAATTGGGCTTCTTAGAGTTTAGGATCTGCTCAGGAAGAAAAGAGCAGCTCTCACCCTATAAAGGAGTGACAGAAAGAATGAAAGCAGAAAGAACAGGATTCCAATGGATTCACACTGAGAAATACACACTTCTAGAACAGTGAGGATGAACCCACAGGTCCTGTTCTGCAGGTGTTCAGCTTGTTTTAAGCATTTGTTTGTCCTGTATGCTTCCCAGTTATTGGTTCTGTGTCTCATGTGCATGCAGGGGCTTCCTGTCTGTAGAATAAATACCCACTGGCTGTGATACCTGGTGTCTCATTTAGCTCTTGTTGCTGCTGAGGTAACAAAGAACATTAATTACTGCTTTCCTGTTTTTAAGTTAGACCAGGTCTTAGCAAGAATTCTGAGTAATCATCCTCTGAATTAATAATTTCGTAGTTGGATACTCTCACCCTTCATACAGGGGGAGAGAGGGCTACACAGAAGATGGGGATCATTGGGGGTCATTTTTGGGGGCTGCTGACCACATTGTGCCTCCACCTTGTGCTGCCACATGGAATCAGCAGTCTCTGTCCAAGCTAACTCCCTTCAGTTATTTAGACTGTTCCCCAGATGAAAGTTCTATATACCTTTCTCTTTCCTCCTTTTGGATTCAATATTTGTCTTAGTTCTTACCCCTAGAAGCAAGTGAAAAACTCCAGATATTGTAGATAATTCATTATTGTTTCCCTTGATCTGGATCCTATACAATCTATATTCGCATTAGCTTTTTGATAAAATGGCCCACACCAAAATATAAGTGAGGTTTGTCACTAGCAATATCCCCAAATCTTTTTCACATAGCAAGCCTTTCCTGTCAAGTCTCTTTGGTACATTTGGGGGTGATATTTTATCCTTTTTATCCTTTTATTTTTTCTTTTTTTGAGACAGAGTCTCGCTCTGTCACCAGGCTGAGTGCAGTGGTGGGATCTCAGCTCACTGCAACCTCTGCCTCCCGGATTCTAGCGATTCTCCTGCCTCAGCTTCCCGAATAGCTGGGACTACAGGCACGCACCACCACACCCAGCTATTTTTTTTGTATTTTTAGTAGAGCTGGGGTTTCACCATGTTGGCCAGGCTGGTCTCAAACTGCTGACCTGGTGATCCACCTGCCTCGGCCTCCTAAAGTGCTGGGATTACAGGCGTGAGCCACCGTGCCCGGCCCCTTTTTATCTTATAAAGTTTTCATCTAATTGATTTGGTCTACCTAACTAAAATTTTCTGAATTGCAATCCTGAAATCTGTAGCATTAGCCATCCCTCTCAAATTTACGTTGTTTGCTTATCTGATGATAGGCCTGCCTTCCAAATCTTCATTCGTGTTATTGGGTAGAATAGAACTAAAACTGGAGACCTGTGGCATGCCACTGGAGATCATCTGCAGATTGGTGCTGTCATCAATCATGCAACCAGGATCCTGGGTGGTGTCTCATTAGTTACGATTCTACCCAATAGTGTTATCCTTCTGCTCACATGTTCCTATCTGATCCATGAAATAATCTCGGGAAATTTTATCAAATACTTTGCAATCAAGATGGCCCATGATTATAGCAGTCCTCTGATTTCCCACCTATTTGTTTCCCTCCCCTTCCCCCAAAGTAAATCTAGTTAGGTGAAGCCTTAAACTTTATTTGTTTTTGTTTGCTTGTTTTTGAGACCGGGTCTCACTCTATCACCCAGGCTGGAGTGCAATGCTTAGATCAACGGCTTACTGCATCCTCTACCTTCTCCGGCTCAAAAGATCCTCCTGCCTCAGCCTCCTGAGTAGCTGGGACTGGGACTACAGGCACGTGCTACCTGCTCAGCTAATTTTTGTATTTTAAGTAGAGATGGGGTTTTGCCATGTTGCCCAGGCTGGTCCCGAACTCCAGGGCTCAAGTGATCTTTCTGCCTTGGCTTCACAAAGTGCTGGGATTACAGACATGAGCCACTGTGCCCAGCCTGAAGCCTTAAACTTTAAAGTACAGTAATTTGCTCTTAGGGAGCCAATGTTCCAATATCAGTAATTACCACATTCTTTAATAAGTGTAACTAGCTTGTTTAATAATCAGTTCTCTGATTATTCACATCCCAAATCCAACCTCTTTTGGAAATTGGGATAAAATATGCCCCTCTCTGCTCTTCCAGTACTTCCCTTCTTTCTTAGGTTTCTCAAACATTTTCCAGCGGCCACTCTGAGACTCTATCTGTAAACTCCTGCTGCACTTGAGGCTGAGTTTTGTTGCACTGAGAGAGATTTGGGCTCATTAAAGTGATGAACTGCCGTCACTATCTCTACCCCTCCTGCAGACCAATTTCTTAGCATGCGTCTGCCATCTCCAGTTTGAGACCCTTCCCCCTTCTGTCCTAAACTGAAACTAAATAGTCCCGAGGCATTTCGGGAGTCTCCCTGTCACTTGCTAACCTCCAGTATACTTTAAGCAGTAGGCTAATTCCATCCCTGTTCTTCTTGCTCTGGAAATTAAGAATTAGCCTAATGACACATCCCTGTTGCCTTTATTTTTAGTGACCCTGGGCTTGTTCAGTGCTTTTTATTTATTTATTTTTTTAGACGAGTCTTGTTCTGCTGACCAGGCTGGAGTGCGATGGTGCAATGTCCACTCACTGCAACCTCCGCCTCCTGGGTTCAAGCAATTCTGCCTCAGCCTCCTGAGTAGCTGGGACTACAGGCACGCACGACCATGCCTGGCTAATTTTTGCATTTTTAGTAGATACACGGTTTCACCATGTTGGCCAGTCTGGTCTCGAACTCCTGACCTCAGGTGATCCGCCCTCCTCAGCCTCCCAAAGTGCTGGGATTACCGGCATGAGCCACCACGCCTGGCCTGTTCGGTGCTTTGACCTTTGTGGGACTTGTTGGTTCCTGCAGTAGGTGTGGATGGTTGTCCTCCTCTGGCCATTCCTGATGCTGTGTGTGCCTTTCTGTTTGCACGCTTGTTTGATATACCTTTGTATCTTCAGGGCCTGGGACAAATGCCTTGCATTTAATAAGCGTCCAATAAATATTCATACAGATATGGATTTTCAAAAGGTAAACTGTGAAAGCTAATTAAGAATTGACTTAACGGCTGTTGCATGGCCCCAGGAGACCTTTGCGAAGTGGAGAAGACCTAGAAAGTAATCCGGTAAGCCCCTGTTTGCTGGCTAACCCCTGAGAGAGAGAAAGCAGGACAAAAGTGTTGTTATTTTTCCTTTTCTGACCTTTCTTTTTGCAACTAAGAAGTGGAAGTCCTCAATTGTATCATTGTATTGCTCTCTCTCCCCCTTTCTTTCTATGTCAATCAAACCACATTGGCGGGGGATTCACTGTATGCGAAGCCCCAAGAGGTCACATAGATTTTCACCAGGCAAGATACCGTCCATGTTAGTACTACTGTTGACTTGTCTCAGGGTGATTGCAAAGCTTTGCGGCTTTTTGGTCTTGAGAAGTCAGCTGGTTAAATGCAACATCTCCCACCCACCTCCAGCTAGAAACAGAAGCTCTGGGAGATGAAACTTCTTGGATCTCTCAGCAGCTAATCTCTCGTTGACCAGGTGCCAGTGCTGAAAGGCTGGACTAGACTGGACTTGTGCAACTTTTGGCAAGATCTAGAGCCTTTCTGAGCTGTCATCTGTATAGATTTGACAGACTTTCCATCTATACAGTGGGAATACGTAATAATATTTGCCTTAAAGGCTTGTAGTGAGAATTTAATAAAATAATATATGCATGTATGTATGTTTTATTAATTCATTTATTTATTCACCCACTATTTGTTGCTTTGCTGGTCCTATGAGCTGGGACCTGTGTGCAGTGGTGTGTGTCAGGGTCAGTGCCCACAGCCCCGGGGACATGAGTGTGAAGGGAGAGGCCAACAAGGCTGGGAATCCTCCCTTCCACAGGTGTGGTGCTCTGAGGGAAGGAGGGCTTGTTCAGGGACGACTCAAAGATGAATCTGGTGGTTTTGCTGTGGGCCGGCAGGCCTGGTCTCCAGAGACTCTGTCTTTGTGATTATTGGCCACTGCCCTTGTCTGGACTAAGTGTGTGTGGTGGCTGTTTCTTCCTGCGCGACCTGCGCATGTATCCTAGGCTCAGAGCGATTCTGGGAGACTGCGATGGAGAAGCTGTGTGTCAACGACACAGGACATAGGGAATTCAGCTGTGTGCTGTCTGCACACCACAACATGCCAGAGGAACCCTCCTGGAAGGGGACCTGTGTTTATATGGGGGAGTGGGGAGGCAGGATGGGCCGGGACTCAGAGGAGATGTGATGACCAGAGGTGCTCCACTTCCCTCCCGTCTACCCACGAACATCCAAGGAAGGGATCATTCTGGGTTCATCTTCACTTCCCTGTGCTCTGCACAGTGTCTGGCCACTGTAGGTCCCCAGAAAATATTGCCAAATGATTGAAGGGATGATTGAGAAGACAAAGAATAGTCCACTTCTGGCCAGTACTTCCCTTTGAAGGTTAAGAATTTGCTTTTGACCTTGGTCTTGCAGTACTTGTGAAGCCTGCGGAACCAACAGGCTGTGTAAGAGTGGCCACTGGGGGACATAGGCCAGGGAAGTAGTGACCTACCCACAGTGTCCCTGGTGGAGCAATGCTGGGACTGTGCCCATCAGGACAGCTGAGAAGCCTTTGTGATCCTTGGTGACCAGAAGCAAATTAGGCTGCATTTGGTCTTCTGTCCTGTAAGTCAGGGAAACACACACTGGGGGAGAGCTTTCCTATGCTCCTTGCTCCAGCCCCTACCCTTTCACCCATTCTGTTCTCAGACCTGGTAGTATTTGAAGGCCCTGGGCTTTTTCTTTGTGAAATAAGAGGGGAGAATAAACCAGTGTGTAGTGACGGTACATACAGACAATGATGGCGACAGTGTCAGGCACCCAGTACCCTAGCCTTCCTCCCTGGCTCACAGCTTTCTAGAGAGCTCGAAAACCCTTCCTAATACCAGGGTGTTGGTAGCAGCTTCACCCCCATGAGGTGGGCATCATCTAGATGGGAGACAGGACTAATGTGATGCTCTGTAGGAGAAGATGAGGAATGTGGCAGTCTGGATGGGTGTATTTCTTTTGCTTGGCAAATAAAAGAAATGATCTGGTTTATGTTGTCTTTAGGGACACTGCAAACAAGATGGTTGGAAAATAGAGTTTCTATTGGCTCTCTGTTCTCTGCAAAGAGAACAAAAGAAAATAATTACCTAGGAAGAATAGTAATTTATATCACAAAGCGTTTACCAATTATGATGGGATCTCATGGTCATTTTCTCATGGGATCCTTATGGCAGCCTGGTGACATGGCCCTGGCAAGTACTGAAGTCTCTGTTTGACAGGGCAGGACACTGATACCCAAGAGTCACTCTGCTATTCTGCTTACTGCCCACTGCAATGCAAAGCCAGCTTTCCTGGTCCTTGCAGAAACACGGTCCTTGTCTATTGGGGAAGCAAAGCTTTCAGCTACCAAATGTGGAGAAACGAAATCAATTTCATGATAACTGTGCACTTGCTCTTGCCTTTTACCTCTAAATGCATCTTTCCTTGACCTGCACAAGAGGTGAAGGCTTTGGTTCTGGTGTTGTTTTCATGTTTATTTTCTGCTGATTGTTCCCCTGGGTCCAAGGTGGTGTCTTTCTTAGACAGTTTTTGGAGGGCCAACATTGAGTTGCTATGTGTCATTATATAGCAGTAACAAAGTGCTTTAGACACTTCAGTGTTTTCCAAAGAGTATCATATGAAGGTATCATAGTTACACATTTCTGTACTTCAGGATGAGCATCTATATGCCTGAAAATCTGTGTGAAAATGTCTGTGTTGGAATTCCTTGAGAAATTCACAACCCCACCCCCACAAGACTGGTGAATGGATTCCTACTTGGTGAGGTGCCGACTTGGAGAGTTGTGATTTGTGTTATTTGAATCTTGTTGCTTTATTGTTGAAGTTGTAGGAATTTTTATTAGCAAAGTATATGAAAGGAATCTAGCTATACAGTTGGTTTTTATTACAAAAAATCATCTTGAAAAGAGAATTTGCTTTATAGATAAAGATTGAACTAGAAACAACCCAAACACCAAACCACCAGCGCTTTCTCAAAACTAAATGTAAAGTATAAATAGAGAACAAAACAGGAAATAGTGGTTTGCAAAAATATATATATACGTGTGTGTGTAGCTGCATTCTAAGGTGTCTTTCCTTACACTGTGGGATGTGAGTGCCGAGGCTGAGTGACAGTCGCAGCTGCTGCCTCCTTAGCAGAGACAAGTGTCTCGCAGCAATTGCTGTCTTACTGCTGCCCGCAACCACCCTTTAGCAATCTTCAAAAAAAATCTGGATCAGCTCTCTAGGCACTAAATAATTGTGTTGTTCTATTCATCCAGTTATTTCATGCCCAGAGAGTTGACTGGGTTACTTTATACCATCCAAGCTTTCATGTTGTATCAGTCCCATTTCTTTATATCCTATAGAGATATGGAGATGTGGCCTGAAGGATCAGATTTCTCTCCTGTCCCTCAGCCAGCTCTGTGCCAGCGCTCTGAATTCTGTCCAGGGCTGACAAAGGGAGACAGCTGGAGGGAGTTATGCAGAGAGCTCTGGGGTGGAATCTACCCTCTGCCCACTGATGGGTGATCTCATGTAAACAAACTCTCTGGACCTTAGCTCCTCATCTGGAAATCCAAGGACAGTAATGCTTATCTTAAAACCATTGTGAAAATTAAGAGATGAAGTAGGTGAAGACCCATCTTGGCAGCGTGGGATGCTCTGTGTCTTATTGGAATGGACCTTGTTGTTGGAAAGTGGTTGCTGAGTCCTCTGCAGGTAAATTTCTGAGCCTGGTGGCCACTACTAAAAACAAAAGGCAAGTACCCTGGGCTGGACTCTGCTGCCTCAGTGCTAAGGATTAGGAGGAGTCCTGGAAGAGGGCTGGGACACTGATCATCCATTCATTTGTTCATGCATCATTTATTTAATAAATATTTGTCAATCCTTAGGATGTGCCAGACACTGAATGACGTAGGGATACATGGAAGAAGACACAGAGCCTTCTCCAAGGAGCTCAGGCATGTTAGGACAGAGAGACAGGAATGCCAATAAACAGAATAACATCTTGTAGGTGCTGTGATAGAAATGGGTCAATTACAGCCACAAGGAAGGATGTAGAATAGAAAGATTCTGTCCAAGTAGCAATTTCCAGACAAGACTGTGGGGGAGGAGCCTCTGGAAAGCTACTTCCTTGAGAAACACAAATTTTTGTAGGTGGCTGTTTTTCATTTAGCCAGGGGGAAACCACTCACATTTCAGGCAGAAACTGATGCTTGTGGGAGAGAGGATAAGCTCCCTCTTGCTGAGCAAAGAACAAGTAATGCCACTTCTTTGACTCCAACCTTAGACAAAACCATGAGTGGGGGCCCCAAATTAGAAGCTTCTGAGACCTGCTGCAATTCAACTCACTTGAGTTCTCATTGTAGCTTGATTCAGATTAGAAGCAGGTCAGTTTCATTATTCCAGAAGACTTCCTTGGACCTGGAAATAATAATGAAAGCCTTCTGGAATGAGCTAGGAGTAGGGAAAGTGGGACTGCAGGGCTGCACACAGGGGAGCCTTCAGCTTAGGTGTCCTAGGTGTCCTCTAGGGTCGGTAGTAAAAGGGGAGCACCCCAAGGACCCCTTGGAGTACCAGGCTGCAAGGAGCTAGTGAGGGTGAGGTGCGGAGGAGCTGTCAGGCAGGGTATGCCCCAGGCTCTGCCTTTCCTTTGGCTGTTTTGTGGCCCTGGAAAACCTCAGCCTCATAGGACCTCTTTTTTTCTGAGCATCCTGGGCTCTTAGGTCATTATCCATGAGATACCAGTTGCTTCAGAACTGTCCTCCTGCCATATCGTGTACAGATGTCTCCTCTCCCTTACTAGCTGTTTAGCTTCTCAAAGTCAGGAGGGGAGTGCAGAGGACAGGCTCCACCACAGCACCCTGGTGACCTTGCACATCTCCACATGGGCCATGTAGGCAAGGCTGGACCACGGCTGATCTCAGTCCTGGAAGAGTGACCTGTGATCCTCTCTGAGCGTGAAAGTGTGGGAGGCTTGGGAGGTACTACTACGAGGCCATTGGCCACTCACCTCCCTATCCACCAGGGAGGCTGTCACTAGATGTTTCTCACTGCCTTCTGGGTGCTGAGGAGATGTGAGGCTTCCTGCCTCACCCCATCTAAGGGCACAGCTGCAGGCTACGAAACTGCTTCGCTGCAGCCTGAGATCAGCTCCTCAGCAGTGGGGCACAACAGCACTCGGATCACAGTCACCTTGTTCCTTTAGGTTTTGTGTTGTCCTCTGGGACAAGGGACACAGGGAGTTGATCCTCTTCTTGCTTTTGCTAAGTGAGAAACTGAGCCCTTAAAGGGTTTGTTTAAAGTCCTACTCATAGAAGAAGAATGCACTCCTTGACTCAAATACAACTCTGGACCAGGAAGATACAAATAAGAAAATTAGAAAATAAAATAAAGAAAATAAATAAACCAGGCGTGTCTGTCAGCTTTGTTTAACAGGGAGTTGAGAGATCTGAACCTGTACAGTATGGGGCCGAGGCCCAGAACGGTGAAGTACTTGTCTCTGTCTCAGCTAGCTAGGAGTAGAGCCAGCACTAAAGTCCGGCCCCCTAAGTCCAGGGTCATGTCTACTCGCACCTGGTACTATGCCTCATGTGCCATAAACACCCACTGAAATGGTTGCTGGTCTGCTCAGCCAAACCACTGGGGTGATTAGGATCCCAGTCAGGGCAAATGCACACACCATGGGCCGTGATGAGTGCAGCCCCCACATATGGGCTTGTGATTTGGAGTCTTTTCAGGGTCCAGAGTACCTGACTCATTTCACCTCCCACGCACTAGGGCAGCTGGCCCTGGCTGATCAAAAGCTGAGGATATCAGAGCCACTCACTCATTTAGATTGACTTTATTGGATTGTTTTTATTTTTTAAAAAATATACAACATTCAAAAGGTAAAAAAGACAAAAAAGTCCTTCCTCTCTCTCCAGTCCTTAGAACCCCAGTTTCTCTCCCCACCCCAGCAAGAGACAATTGCTACTGTTGTAAAAATGCTTCCAGTGGTATCTTATGCATCCATAAGCATACATGCATGTATAGATGTGAAATGCTTACGTGCATCTTCTTTACCCACTGTATGATAGCATGCTATACATGCCACTGTGTAAATTTCAACATTTATCTTAAAGGTCATTCTCTCTCATTTTTTTTATCCATGATTCTGCTGACCACATCAGTGGCAGAGAACACTGCATCTTCCCTGTCCTCTGGGTCCCTTCTCTTGATTTACGGGTTTTGCCTGCAGGTGTATCTCCAAGTGTGGCCACAGAGAGACAGACTCCATCCTTTAAAATAAGAGGAAAGATAGGAAATTCCCTTTCTTACAAGTTTTCCCATTCTGCCTGGTCACGAACTGGCCTGTCTCAAGGGCAGGCAGATGCTGTCCTTTTCATGTCTGTCTGTTGGGGTCTAACTAGGAAATCTCTTTAGTATTTAAGGCATTGAGTATTTAATGCAGGAAATGGTCGCACAATGATGAGCCAAAACAAGAGACTGGGCACTCAGCCACCGTCCCTGCAGCTGCAACCACCCCTAAGCTTGAGGGGCGGGGGCAGGAGGTGGCAGGACAGAAACGAAGACCAGGTCACCCAGCAGAGCTTGGCACCGTCTGGGCCTGTTTAGAGGGAGCTGGAGGCATAGAGGAGCAGCAGTTTCTAGCAGGGACCTAGCCAAGCAAAGATGGGGATTTCACCAAAGATGGGCTTCACCCATCCCAACCTCCACCTCCAAACTCAGACCAGCACCTCCCATCAGGCAAACTCAGACCAGCACCTCCCATCAGGCAAACTTATCCAGCAGCTGACAGTCACAGGAACTAGGGGAATAACACCTGCTTTGGTGCAGAGAAGAGCAGAAAAGTAAGAAATGCAGCTGCGGGAAACAGCCCAGGGTCCCACATGCAATCTCCACAGTGCTGGGTAAGGCCTGTTAATGTGGGATTTGATTTAAAAAGAAGGGATGGACATCTGAAACAGGGAGGGGGCACACTCAGCCCCCCGGGACCAGATCCCTCCCTTCTCATGCTCCCTTGAGGTCACCTTCTCAGGGGCAGCCCCAATAAGCAGGCCTGATGGCAGGACTGGAGTTAGAAGCAGTCTTTCCTCCTCTTCCTGTGCCAACTGAGGAGACTGGCGGGCCCCAGAGAATACATAGATTTAGGGTACAGCTGAGCCAGGCCAGGAAAACTTTTCCTACCTCTGTGGCATGCCTATTGCTCATGCTTTAAAATGTTCTAAAGCATTTCTGAATCCTGCAGGCTGGAATGGGTGTTTTTCCCACTTCACTGTGCATATTCTCTGTTCTTACTTCATTTATCTTTCCTCCTTGTCCTTAAATATATGAATCTTGGCTTTCTGTCACCCTGGCTGTTGTACCCCTCTTGGGGGCAGGGAAGGTTCTAGCATTTGAGAATGGTGATAGCTTTTACAGGTTTAGCCAACGGTGGAATGGATTTGACAGGCTTTCAGAGTCTTCCCTTACAGCCGAGGGCCCATTACAAGGACCTGAGGAGCTCCTTGTACCCCCGTCCAACAACAGAGTTGAGAGTTCTACATCTGGAGAAGGAGGTGCATGAGCCTTGGTCTCCATATACTTACGAGACACATCTAGAAGCTTCATCTACTACAGGCTGAAGAAATAAGTTCGCACCTTGCAACTCCTGTAAAGATATTTGGTGGATTTATCACCCTTGAACGTTCTGTTGAACCTCTTTTTTCCTTTCTTTCTTTTTCTTTTTCTTTTTTTTTGAGACAGGGTCTTACTCTGTTGCCCAGGCTGGAGTGCAGTGGCACAATAATGGCTTACGGCAGCAGCAGAATCACAAGTACGGCAGCGTCAACTTTCCAGGCTCCAGCAATCCTTCCACTTCAGCCTCCTGAATAGCTGGGAGTGCAGGCACACACCAGCATACTGGGCTAATTTTTGTATTTTCGGTAGAGATGGGGTTATGCCCTATTGCTCAGGCTGGTCTTGAACTCCTGAGCTCAAGCAATCCACCCGCCTCGGCCTCCCAAAGTGCTGGGATTACAGGTGTGAACCACTACGCTCGGCTTGGTGAACCTCTTTTGGCCTGCTTATCATGTGGGACAACTGAGATTAACTAGCCGGTCTTTTTGTTCCTGGGTCAATTCCTGTTTTTTTCAGGACAAGCTGGTTTACTTTCAGTTTCTTTGTATTCAGAAACTGGGTTTGTTTCTAATTTTTCTTGCTAATTTTTGTATTTTTTGTAGAGACAGGGTCTCACCATGTTGTCCAGCTGGCCTTAAACTCTAACTTTCTCTATTTAGACTGTGCATATCAGTACTCAACAGAACAAAATACCTATACATAAGCTCTCCTATACTTACTAAAATCACCTAAATCACTTTTATTCTATTCACCCTTCTTTTGTGTTAAAACAAGTACAACCATAGTCTGGTGCGCCTTATCTAAGTCTTTTGAATATTAAAAAAAAAACCCATTGTTTATCACAAACAATTTATGTCAATTGACTACATTGCTATGGTTATCATTATTATTGATTCATAAATTGTTACAAGTTGCTTCTTTGTCCTCTTAGCACCGATGATATTCTCAAAATTATCTTTTTTCTGGTAATAATAATATGTTACAAGCTAATGCTGACTCTTCTCTATCCCCAAGATGTGAAATCAGTCATCTCTGACGAGTCCTGGTTTTATTTTTTTAAGTTTTATTATTATTATTATTATTATTGGAGACTGGGCCTCACTCTGTTGCCTGGGCTGGAGTGCAGTGACGAGATCTTGGCTCACAGCAACCTCAACTTCCCGGGCTCAGGCAATCCTCCCACCGTAGCCTCCCAAGTCTCTGGGACCACAGATGTGTGCCACCATGCTCGGCTAATTTTTGTATTTTTTGTAGAGGCAGGGTCTCACCACGTTGCCCAGCTGGTCTCAAACTCCTGGGCTCAAGTGATTCGCCTGCCTTGGCCTCCCAGACTGCTGGGAATACAGGCATGAGTCACCACACTCAGGCTCCTGGATTTATTTACGGTGGAGAATAGTATCCATGGGGAAAATTTGACGCTAAGAATGAGTACACGTGAGTCTTGGCTTTAGCTTCTGTTGGTCAAATTTTAGTATCAGAATTGGAGAAAAATGTGTGTAAAGGAATTTATTTTTTTCAATTTAACAGATTATTATATTGGTGGCCCTATTCTTCTTATGGTATGAAGGTTTTGTTCTATCAAAGACATCCTATTATATTGATGTATTTCTATCCAAAGATTTAAAATACAAAGGCACCTCTGACTCCAGCTGTGGGCCATCAGCCTCAGTGGGATGGCTAGACTCCACGGTGAACAGGTTGCCACCAGTGCCAGGTGTGCTCTGTGGGTGCAATACTGTACCAGGGGCTGTAAGGAGCAGAGTGACATGTGAAACATGGCCCCTGGCCTCCATGGATGTACAGATATCACTTACGTGTGCAAAACAAAGGGAAAACTGTATAAGCTATCATGTAATCAGTGCTTGATGAAACTGGAAGTGCATGCAATGTGTGGTAAAGGAGTTGAGAGACCAGTGTGTGGATGAGGAAAGGCCTCCAAAGCAGGAGAGTTTGAGCCACCTTGGAAATGGTGGAATTTTAGACAGATGCCAAAGTGCATTTTGATCCTTGGGAACCACCTCACAGACAGCCCTAAGCAGCCTGCAGACACACGAGCATTAGGGTGAAACTGCTGGCAGAAGAATGACACTGGAGACATTGGCTCACAGTGAGGGCAACATGGCGTCCCAGAACAAGAGAAGATAGGGTTGTGTTTTCGAAATGACAGTGAGTAAGAACATTACCCCAAGGTCAGGAACGCACTCCATTCAGTTAATAGAAGGAAACAACTTAGAGTCCAGCAGAGGCTAGGCATCCTTAAAGCTACCTCCGTTCACTTCTCATAGAAACAACAGAAGCCATTGATCCTGCTTCCAGTTGGGCTGGCTTACCCCTTCTCCATGCACCACCAAACATCTCTGCATCATCACCAGCCCTGTGCCTCTATCTTGCTCTGCTCTGCCCGGGAAAATCCTAGCTCTGATATCACCTGCTCCTACCCTTCCCAATCTTACTAAAAGAATTAATCTCCCTCCTCCTTCTTGTACTCATAGCATTTCATACAAAACCAGTTAGACCACCTGTCTTGCATGTTATTATTGCCTCTTTGCTTGTTTGCTTCTCTGTAGGCAGTGACTATCTGAGGGGATGTGTCTTTCTTATTTATTTATTTAGAGATGGAGTCTCCCTCTGTCACCCGGGCTGGAGTGCAGTGGCGCGATCTCGGCTCACTGCAAGCTCCGCCTCCCGGGTTCCCACCATTCTCCTGCCTCAGCCTCCCGAGTAGCTGGGACTACAGGCACCTGCCACCATGCCCGGCTAACTTTTTGTATTTTTGGTAGAGACAGGGTTTCACCGTGTTAGCCAGGATGGTCTCGATCTCCTGACCTCATGATCCACCCATCTCAGCCTCCCAAAGTGTTGGGATTACAGGCGTGAGCCACCGCGCCTGGCCGGGATGTGTCTTATTTTTATTTGGCATCAGAGTACCTAAGCATAGTGTTTGAGCCTCACTGTCTATTCAACAGAAATCTGTTGGACAAATTAGTAAATGAATGAGTAAATACATGAATACATGTCTCAGACTAACTCTTGGACGACTCAGTGGCTCCATGGGATTGGAGTATGCTTTGGATTTGGTCATTTCTTGATCTTTATCTTGATGAAGCATGATTCGCCAGGACCTTGGTTGATATGTATTAGATTTGCAAAGCTAACATGTAAAATGTCATTCCAAATTAATAGAACAGATCTTAGTTACTCTTGCTTTCTGTTGTAGTATTTCTAGCCAAGTCTTGGCTTGATAAGAAGAGGGAGACTTAGGAAGCCAGCAGAAAATCACTTGATTTAATATTCCAGGCCAGGATTTGACAACTGTTTAAAGGTTATAACTTGGAGACTTAGAGACTTGATGACTAGGCTGTTTTAGGGACAGACTCTTTTAATGACTACTAAAGCACTGTGCTTCAAGATGGCTTTCAAATCTGACCTGAACTGAGGTAGTATTCACTGCACTGAAGTCCACAGTTGAAAGCAGAAAAATTCAGAGGTTTCATATATCCCTCCAGGATCCTGGGCATTCTCAAGTTATATATATATATATATACATTTTTTTTTTTTTTTTGAGATAGAGTCTTGCTCACTCTGTTGTCCAGGCTGAAGTGCAGTGGCGTGATCTCCCGGATTCAAGTGATTCTTGTGCTTCAACCTCCCGAATAGCTGGGACTACAGGCATATGCTATCATGCCTGGCTAATTTTTGTATTTTTATTAGAGATGGGAGTTTCACCATGTTGGCCAGGCTGGTCTCGAACTCCTGACCTCAAGTGATCCACCTGCCTCAGCCTCCGAAAGTGCTGGGATGACAGGTGTGAGCCACCGTACCCGGCCTGATTTATATATTTGGATGTGTTAAATTATGTATCTATGGATATAATATCTTTGGACAGCATTTGAGGTCTTTGAAAGTCTTTGGAGATGGGGGAATCTGGGAAAAGGGCAGTGGCCCAGCTGCCACCTGTGGGGAGGTGGTGTCAAGGAGTGGGAGATGGTGTCAAGGAGGGTGATGGTGGCAAGCTGCTTCTTTCTGGGGTCCGGTGAAACATTCCTGTCCATCATCTGTTTGTGGAAGCGCTTCTTAGCTCTGGAACAACTTTTTCTGATATTTTTGCTGATTGATAAAGACCTTTTTGCCTTTTTGTTACTTTTGTTTGCAACGTTAACATAGTAGCCACTGAAGTTCTGTGGCTCAAGAACAAAAACTGTTAGAAAACAAGAAAACAAAAGGCCATTCCAGGAAGCAAAAATTTTCAGTAGAAACTTTCAGAAAATAAGAATCATCCATTCATTGCTTATTTTTCTCTTTATCCTATTTTTCTAATTCTGATTTTAAAAATTCAGACAATGTGACTGGGTGTGGCGGCTCACGCCTGTAATCCCAGCACTTTGGGAGGCCCAGGTGGGCAGATCACGAGGTCAGGAGTTGAAGACCAATCATGCAAACATTGTGAAACCCCGTCTCTACTAAAAATACAAAAATTAGCTGGGCGTGATGGCCGGCGCCTGTAATCCCAGCTACTTGGGAGGCTGAGGCAGGAGAATTGCTTGAACCCGGGAGGTGGAGGTTGCAGCGAGTCAAGATTGTGCCACTGCACTCCAGCCTGGCAACACAGCGAGACTCCATCTCAAAAAAAAAAAAAAAAAAAATTCAGACAATGCAAAAGTGTACAAAGAGGAAAGAAAGAGCATCTTTTAGTATTTTCCTGCCCAGACACAATTGTCATCAGCCTTTTGATGATTACTTTTCCCAGATCTTTTTATGCTTAAACATGTGCAGATTTATCTTTATC